>NW_028321902.1:8317186-8990779 GCF_036245765.1 Copidosoma floridanum | reverse complement strand
AATTAACAATCAACCCAATAACCCAATAACCCAATAACCCAATAACCCAATAACCCAATAACCCAATAACCCAATAACCCAATAACCCAATAACCCAATAACCCAATAACCCAATAACCCAATAACCCAATAACCCAATAACCCAATAACCCAATAACCCAATAACCCAATAACCCAATAACCCAATAACCCAATAACCCAATAACCCAATAACCCAATAACCCAATAACCCAATAACCCAATAACCCAATAACCCAATAACCCAATAACCCAATAACCCAATAACCCAATAACCCAATAACCCAATAACCCAATAACCCAATAACCCAATAACCCAATAACCCAATAACCCAATAACCCAATAACCCAATAACCCAATAACCCAATAACCCAATAACCCAATAACCCAATAACCCAATAACCCAATAACCCAATAACCCAATAACCCAATAACCCAATAACCCAATAACCCAATAACCCAATAACCCAATAACCCAATAACCCAATAACCCAATAACCCAATAACCCAATAACCCAATAACCCAATAACCCAATAACCCAATAACCCAATAACCCAATAACCCAATAACCCAATAACCCAATAACCCAATAACCCAATAACCCAATAACCCAATAACCCAATAACCCAATAACCCAATAACCCAATAACCCAATAACCCAATAACCCAATAACCCAATAACCCAATAACCCAATAACCCAATAACCCAATAACCCAATAACCCAATAACCCAATAACCCAATAACCCAATAACCCAATAACCCAATAACCCAATAACCCAATAACCCAATAACCCAATAACCCAATAACCCAATAACCCAATAACCCAATAACCCAATAACCCAATAACCCAATAACCCAATAACCCAATAACCCAATAACCCAATAACCCAATAACCCAATAACCCAATAACCCAATAACCCAATAACCCAATAACCCAATAACCCAATAACCCAATAACCCAATAACCCAATAACCCAATAACCCAATAACCCAATAACCCAATAACCCAATAACCCAATAACCCAATAACCCAATAACCCAATAACCCAATAACCCAATAACCCAATAACCCAATAACCCAATAACCCAATAACCCAATAACCCAAAACCCAATAACCCAATAACCCAATAACCCAATAACCCAATAACCCAATAACCCAATAACCCAATAACCCAATAACCCAATAACCCAATAACCCAATAACCCAATAACCAAATAACCCAATAACCCAATAACCCAATAAACCCAATAACCCAATAACCAATAACCCAATAACCCAATAACCCAATAACCCAATAACCCAATAACCCAATAACCAATAACCCAATAACCCAATAACCCAATAACCCAATAACCCAATAACCCAATAACCCCCAATAACCCAATAACCCAATAACCCAATAACCCAATAACCCAATAACCCAATAACCCAATAACCCAATAACCCAATAACCCAATAACCCTGAAAAATCAAGGTTTTAAGGGTTTAAGCGGGTTTGTGGACATTTGCTATGATGTTTTAGACTAAATAGACACATAACTGATACAATTCTATTATTTTGTGTGCAGTTGCAAAAGCCTACTATCGAAAAAAAAAAAAAAAATTTTAAAATTTTGATGATTCCAAATTAAGGCTTATTTTGCTATATCTCTATCATTTACGGAGATATGGCTGTTTTAGGTTTTAGCCATCTTTTTAACTGAAAAATCAAGGTTTTGAGGGTTTAAACGGGTTTGTGGACATTTGCTATGATGTTTTAGACTAAATAGACACATAACTGATACAATTTTATTATTTTCTGTGCAGTTGCAGAAGCCTACTACAGAAAAAAAAAAAAAAAATTTTTGAAATTTTAATGATTCCAAATTAAGGCTTATTTAGCTCTATCTCCATTATTTACGGAGATATGGCCGTTTAAGGTTTTGGCCATCTTTTAAACTGAAAAATCAAGGTTTTAAGGGTTTAAGCGGGTTTGTTGACATTTGCTATGATGTTTTAGACTAAATAGACACATAACTGATACAATTTTATTATTTTCTGTGCAGTTGCAGAAGCCTACTACAGAAAAAAAAAAAAAAAATTTTTGAAATTTTAATGATTCCAAATTAAGGCTTATTTAGCTCTATCTCCATTATTTACGGAGATATGGCCGTTTAAGGTTTTGGCCATCTTTTAAACTGAAAAATCAAGGTTTTGAGGGTTTAAGCGGGTTTGTGGACATTTGCTATGATGTTTTAGACTAAATAGACACATAACTGATACAATTTTATGATTTTGTGTGCAGTTGCAGAAGCCTACTACAGAAAAAAAAAAAAAAAATTTTTGAAATTTTGATGATTCCAAATTAAGGCTTATTTAGCTCTATCTCCATTATTTACAGAGATATGGCCGTTTAAGGTTTTGGCCATCTTTTAAACTGAAAAATCAAGGTTTTGAGGGTTTAAGCGGGTTTGTGGACATTTGCTATGATGTTTTAGACTAAATAGACACATAACTGATACAATTTTATTATTTTGTGTGCAGTTGCAGAAGCCTACTATCAAAAAAAAAAAAAAAATTTTAGAAATTTTTATGATTCCAAATTAAGGCTCATTTAGCTCCATCTCTATTATTTACGGAGATATGGCCGTTTTAGGTTTTGGCCATAGTTTAAACTGAAAAATCAAGGTTTTAAGGGTTTAAGCGGGTTTGTGGACATTTGCTATGATGTTTTAGACTAAATAGACACATAACTAATACAATTTTATTATTTTGTGTGCAGTTGCAGAAGCCTACTATCAAAAAAAAAAAAAAAATTTTAGAAATTTTTATGATTCCAAATTAAGGCTCATTTAGCTCTATCTCCATTATTTACGGAGATATGGCCGTTTTAGGTTTTGGCCATAGTTTAAACTGAAAAATCAAGGTTTTAAGGGTTTAAGCGGGTTTGTGGACATTTGCTATGATGTTTTAGACTAAATAAACACATAACTGATACAATTCTATTATTTTGTGTGCAGTTGCAAAAGCCTACTATCGAAAAAAAAAAAAAAAATTTTTAAAATTTTGATGATTCCAAATTAAGGCTTATTTTGCTATATCTCTATCATTTACGGAGATATGGCTGTTTTAGGTTTTAGCCATCTTTTTAACTGAAAAATCAAGGTTTTGAGGGTTTAAACGGGTTTGTGGACATTTGCTATGATGTTTTAGACTAAATAGACACATAACTGATACAATTTTATTATTTTCTGTGCAGTTGCAGAAGCCTACTACAGAAAAAAAAAAAAAAAATTTTTTAAATTTTTATGATTCCAAATTAAGGCTCATTAAGCTCTATCTCCATTATTTACGGAGATATGGCCGTTTTAGGTTTTGGCCATCTTTTTAACTGAAAAATCAAGGTTTTAAGGGTTTAAGCGGGTTTGTGGACATTTGCTATGATGTTTTAGACTAAATAGACACATAACTGATACAATTTTATTATTTTGTGTGCAGTTGCAGAAGCCTACTATCGGAAAAAAAAAAAAAAATTTTTTAAATTTTGATGATTTCAAATTAAGGCTCATTCAGCTCTATCTCCATTATTTACGGAGATATGGCCGTTTTAGGTTTAAGCCATATTTTAAACTGAAAAATCAAGGTTTTGAGGGTTTAAACGGGTTTGTGGACATTTGCTATGATGTTTTAGACTAAATAGACACATAACTGATACAATTCTATTATTTTGTGTGCAGTTGCAAAAGCCTACTATCAAAAAAAAAAAAAAAAATTTTTTAAATTTTGATGATTCCAAATTAAGGCTTATTTTGCTATATCTCTATCATTTACGGAGATATGGCTGTTTTAGGTTTTAGCCATCTTTTTAACGGAAAAATCAAGGTTTTGGGGGCTTAAACGGGTTTGTGGACATTTGCTATGATGTTTTAGACTAAATAGACACATAACTGATACAATTTTATTATTTTCTGTGCAGTTGCAGAAGCCTACTACAGAAAAAAAAAAAAAAAATTTTTGAAATTTTAATGATTCCAAATTAAGGCTTATTTAGCTCTATCTCCATTATTTACGGAGATATGGCCGTTTAAGGTTTTGGCCATCTTTTAAACTGAAAAATCAAGGTTTTAAGGGTTTAAGCGGGTTTGTTGACATTTGCTATGATGTTTTAGACTAAATAGACACATAACTGATACAATTTTATTATTTTGTGTGCAGTTGCAGAAGCCTACCATTAAAAAAAAAAAAAAAAAATTTTAGAAATTTTTATGATTCCAAATTAAGGCTTATTTTGCTATATCTCCATTATTTACGGAGATATGGCTGTTTTAGGTTTTGGCCATCTTTTTAACTGAAAAATCAAGGTTTTGAGGGTTTAAACGGGTTCGTGGACATTTGCTATGATGTTTTAGACTAAATAGACACATAACTGATACAATTTTATTATTTTGTGTGCAGTTGCAGAAGCCTACTATCGGAAAAAAAAAAAAAAAATTTTTAAATTTTAATGATTCCAAATTAAGGCTCATTCAGCTCTATCTCCATTATTTACGGAGATATGGCCGTTTTAGGTTTTGGCCATATTTTGAACTGAAAAATAAAGATTTTGAGGGTTTAAGCGGGTTTGTGGACATTTGCTATGATGTTTTAGACTAAATAGACACATAACTGATACAATTTTATTATTTTGTGTGCAGTTGCAGAAGCCTACCATCAAAAAAAAAAAAAAAATTTTAAAATTTCGATGATCCCAAATTAAGGCTTATTTTGCTATATCTCCATTATTCACGGAGATATGGCCGTTTTAGGTTTTAGCCATCTTTTTAACTAAAAAATTAAGGTTTTGAGGGTTTAAACGGGTTCGTGGACATTTGCTATGATGTTTTACACTAAATAGACACATAACTGATACAATTTTATTATTTTGTGTGCAGTTGCAGAAGCCTACCATTAAAAAAAAAAAAAAAAAATTTTAGAAATTTTTATGATTCCAAATTAAGGCTTATTTTGCTATATCTCCATTATTTACGGAGATATGGCTGTTTTAGGTTTTGGCCATCTTTTTAACTGAAAAATCAAGGTTTTGAGGGTTTAAACGGGTTCGTGGACATTTGCTATGATGTTTTAAACTAAATAGACACATAACTGATACAATTTTATTATTTTGTGTGCAGTTGCAGAAGCCTACTATCGGAAAAAAAAAAAAAAAATTTTTAAATTTTAATGATTCCAAATTAAGGCTCATTTAGCTCTATCTCCATTATTTACAGAGATATGGCCGTTTAAGGTTTTGGCCATCTTTTAAACCGAAAAATCAAGGTTTTGAGGGTTAAAGCGGGTTTGTGGACATTTGCTATGATGTTTTAGACTAAATAGAAACATAACTGATACAATTTTGTCATTTTGTGTGCAGTTGCAGAAGCCTATTATCGAAAAAAAAAAAAAAAATTCTAGAAATTTTGATAATTCTAAATTAAGGCTTATTTAGCTCTATCTCCATTATTTACGGAGATATGGCCGTTTTAGGTTTTGGCCATCTTTTAAACTGAAAAATCAAGGTTTTGAGGGTTTAAGCGGGTTTGTGGACATTTGCTATGATGTTTTAGACTAAATAGACACATAACTGATACAATTTTATTATTTTGTGTGCAGTTGCAGAAGCCTACTATCAAAAAAAAAAAAAAAATTTTAGAAATTTTTATGATTCCAAATTAAGGCTCATTTAGCTCTATCTCCATTATTTACAGAGATATGGCCGTTTTAGGTTTTGGCCATCTTTTAAACTGAAAAATCAAGGTTTTGAGGGTTTAAGCGGGTTTGTGGACATTTGCTATGATGTTTTAGACTAAATAGACACATAACTGATACAATTTTATTATTTTGTGTGCAGTTGCAGAAGCCTACTATCAAAAAAAAAAAAAAAATTTTAGAAATTTTTATGATTCCAAATTAAGGCTCATTTAGCTCTATCTCCATTATTTACAGAGATATGGCCGTTTTAGGTTTTGGCCATCTTTTAAACTGAAAAATCAAGGTTTTGAGGGTTTTAGCGGGTTTGTGGACATTTGCTATGATGTTTTAGACTAAATAGAAACATAACTGATACAATTTTGTTATTTTGTGTGCAGTTGCAGAAGCCTATTATCGAAAAAAAAAAAAAAAATTCTAGAAATTTTGATAATTCTAAATTAAGGCTTATTTAGCTCTATCTCCATTATTTACGGAGATATGGCCGTTTTAGGTTTTGGCCATCTTTTAAACTGAAAAATCAAGGTTTTGAGGGTTTAAGCGGGTTTGTGGACATTTGCTATGATGTTTTAGACTAAATAGACACATAACTGATACAATTTTATTATTTTGTGTGCAGTTGCAGAAGCCTACTATCAAAAAAAAAAAAAAAATTTTAGAAATTTTTATGATTCCAAATTAAGGCTCATTTAGCTCCATCTCTATTATTTACGGAGATATGGCCGTTTTAGGTTTTGGCCATAGTTTAAACTGAAAAATCAAGGTTTTAAGGGTTTAAGCGGGTTTGTGGACATTTGCTATGATGTTTTAGACTAAATAGACACATAACTAATACAATTTTATTATTTTGTGTGCAGTTGCAGAAGCCTACTATCAAAAAAAAAAAAAAAATTTTAGAAATTTTTATGATTTCAAATTAAGGCTCATTTAGCTCTATCTCCATTATTTACGGAGATATGGCCGTTTTAGGTTTTGGCCATAGTTTAAACTGAAAAATCAAGGTTTTAAGGGTTTAAGCGGGTTTGTGGACATTTGCTATGATGTTTTAGACTAAATAAACACATAACTGATACAATTCTATTATTTTGTGTGCAGTTGCAAAAGCCTACTATCGAAAAAAAAAAAAAAAATTTTTAAAATTTTGATGATTCCAAATTAAGGCTTATTTTGCTATATCTCTATCATTTACGGAGATATGGCTGTTTTAGGTTTTAGCCATCTTTTTAACTGAAAAATCAAGGTTTTGAGGGTTTAAACGGGTTTGTGGACATTTGCTATGATGTTTTAGACTAAATAGACACATAACTAATACAATTTTATTATTTTGTGTGCAGTTGCAGAAGCCTACTATCAAAAAAAAAAAAAAAAATTTTAAAATTTCGATGATCCCAAATTAAGGCTTATTTTGCTATATCTCCATTATTCACGGAGATATGGCCGTTTTAGGTTTTAGCCATCTTTTTAACTAAAAAATTAAGGTTTTGAGGGTTTAAACGGGTTCGTGGACATTTGCTATGATGTTTTAGACTAAATAGACACATAACTGATACAATTTTATTATTTTGTGTGCAGTTGCAGAAGCCTACCATTAAAAAAAAAAAAAAAAAATTTTAGAAATTTTTATGATTCCAAATTAAGGCTTATTTTGCTATATCTCCATTATTTACGGAGATATGGCTGTTTTAGGTTTTGGCCATCTTTTTAACTGAAAAATCAAGGTTTTGAGGGTTTAAACGGGTTCGTGGACATTTGCTATAATGTTTTAGACTAAATAGACACATAACTGATACAATTTTATTATTTTGTGTGCAGTTGCAGAAGCCTACTATCGGAAAAAAAAAAAAAAAATTTTTAAATTTTAATGATTCCAAATTAAGGCTCATTTAGCTCTATCTCCATTATTTACAGAGATATGGCCGTTTAAGGTTTTGGCCATCTTTTAAACCGAAAAATCAAGGTTTTGAGGGTTAAAGCGGGTTTGTGGACATTTGCTATGATGTTTTAGACTAAATAGAAACATAACTGATACAATTTTGTCATTTTGTGTGCAGTTGCAGAAGCCTATTATCGAAAAAAAAAAAAAAAATTCTAGAAATTTTGATAATTCTAAATTAAGGCTTATTTAGCTCTATCTCCATTATTTACGGAGATATGGCCGTTTTAGGTTTTGGCCATCTTTTAAACTGAAAAATCAAGGTTTTGAGGGTTTAAGCGGGTTTGTGGACATTTGCTATGATGTTTTAGACTAAATAGACACATAACTGATACAATTTTATTATTTTGTGTGCAGTTGCAGAAGCCTACTATCAAAAAAAAAAAAAAAATTTTAGAAATTTTTATGATTCCAAATTAAGGCTCATTTAGCTCTATCTCCATTATTTACAGAGATATGGCCGTTTTAGGTTTTGGCCATCTTTTAAACTGAAAAATCAAGGTTTTGAGGGTTTAAGCGGGTTTGTGGACATTTGCTATGATGTTTTAGACTAAATAGACACATAACTGATACAATTTTATTATTTTGTGTGCAGTTGCAGAAGCCTACTATCAAAAAAAAAAAAAAAATTTTAGAAATTTTTATGATTCCAAATTAAGGCTCATTTAGCTCTATCTCCATTATTTACAGAGATATGGCCGTTTTAGGTTTTGGCCATCTTTTAAACTGAAAAATCAAGGTTTTGAGGGTTTTAGCGGGTTTGTGGACATTTGCTATGATGTTTTAGACTAAATAGAAACATAACTGATACAATTTTGTTATTTTGTGTGCAGTTGCAGAAGCCTATTATCGAAAAAAAAAAAAAAAATTCTAGAAATTTTGATAATTCTAAATTAAGGCTTATTTAGCTCTATCTCCATTATTTACGGAGATATGGCCGTTTTAGGTTTTGGCCATCTTTTAAACTGAAAAATCAAGGTTTTGAGGGTTTAAGCGGGTTTGTGGACATTTGCTATGATGTTTTAGACTAAATAGACACATAACTGATACAATTTTATTATTTTGTGTGCAGTTGCAGAAGCCTACTATCAAAAAAAAAAAAAAAATTTTAGAAATTTTTATGATTCCAAATTAAGGCTCATTTAGCTCCATCTCTATTATTTACGGAGATATGGCCGTTTTAGGTTTTGGCCATAGTTTAAACTGAAAAATCAAGGTTTTAAGGGTTTAAGCGGGTTTGTGGACATTTGCTATGATGTTTTAGACTAAATAGACACATAACTAATACAATTTTATTATTTTGTGTGCAGTTGCAGAAGCCTACTATCAAAAAAAAAAAAAAAATTTTAGAAATTTTTATGATTTCAAATTAAGGCTCATTTAGCTCTATCTCCATTATTTACGGAGATATGGCCGTTTTAGGTTTTGGCCATAGTTTAAACTGAAAAATCAAGGTTTTAAGGGTTTAAGCGGGTTTGTGGACATTTGCTATGATGTTTTAGACTAAATAAACACATAACTGATACAATTCTATTATTTTGTGTGCAGTTGCAAAAGCCTACTATCGAAAAAAAAAAAAAAAATTTTTAAAATTTTGATGATTCCAAATTAAGGCTTATTTTGCTATATCTCTATCATTTACGGAGATATGGCTGTTTTAGGTTTTAGCCATCTTTTTAACTGAAAAATCAAGGTTTTGAGGGTTTAAACGGGTTTGTGGACATTTGCTATGATGTTTTAGACTAAATAAACACATAACTGATACAATTCTATTATTTTGTGTGCAGTTGCAAAAGCCTACTATCGAAAAAAAAAAAAAAAATTTTTAAAATTTTGATGATTCCAAATTAAGGCTTATTTTGCTATATCTCTATCATTTACGGAGATATGGCTGTTTTAGGTTTTAGCCATCTTTTTAACTGAAAAATCAAGGTTTTGAGGGTTTAAACGGGTTTGTGGACATTTGCTATGATGTTTTAGACTAAATAGACACATAACTGATACAATTTTATTATTTTCTGTGCAGTTGCAGAAGCCTACTACAGAAAAAAAAAAAAAAAATTTTTTAAATTTTTATGATTCCAAATTAAGGCTCATTAAGCTCTATCTCCATTATTTACGGAGATATGGCCGTTTTAGGTTTTGGCCATCTTTTTAACTGAAAAATCAAGGTTTTAAGGGTTTAAGCGGGTTTGTGGACATTTGCTATGATGTTTTAGACTAAATAGACACATAACTGATACAATTTTATTATTTTGTGTGCAGTTGCAGAAGCCTACTATCGGAAAAAAAAAAAAAAATTTTTTAAATTTTGATGATTTCAAATTAAGGCTCATTCAGCTCTATCTCCATTATTTACGGAGATATGGCCGTTTTAGGTTTTAGCCATATTTTAAACTGAAAAATCAAGGTTTTGAGGGTTTAAACGGGTTTGTGGACATTTGCTATGATGTTTTAGACTAAATAGACACATAACTGATACAATTCTATTATTTTGTGTGCAGTTGCAAAAGCCTACTATCGAAAAAAAAAAAAAAAATTTTTTAAATTTTGATGATTCCAAATTAAGGCTTATTTTGCTATATCTCTATCATTTACGGAGATATGGCTGTTTTAGGTTTTAGCCATCTTTTTAACGGAAAAATCAAGGTTTTGGGGGCTTAAACGGGTTTGTGGACATTTGCTATGATGTTTTAGACTAAATAGACACATAACTGATACAATTTTATTATTTTCTGTGCAGTTGCAGAAGCCTACTACAGAAAAAAAAAAAAAAATCTTTGAAATTTTAATGATTCCAAATTAAGGCTTATTTAGCTCTATCTCCATTATTTACGGAGATATGGCCGTTTAAGGTTTTGGCCATCTTTTAAACTGAAAAATCAAGGTTTTAAGGGTTTAAGCGGGTTTGTTGACATTTGCTATGATGTTTTAGACTAAATAGACACATAACTGATACAATTTTATTATTTTGTGTGCAGTTGCAGAAGCCTACCATTAAAAAAAAAAAAAAAAAATTTTAGAAATTTTTATGATTCCAAATTAAGGCTTATTTTGCTATATCTCCATTATTTACGGAGATATGGCTGTTTTAGGTTTTGGCCATCTTTTTAACTGAAAAATCAAGGTTTTGAGGGTTTAAACGGGTTCGTGGACATTTGCTATGATGTTTTAGACTAAATAGACACATAACTGATACAATTTTATTATTTTGTGTGCAGTTGCAGAAGCCTACTATCGGAAAAAAAAAAAAAAAATTTCTAAATTTTAATGATTCCAAATTAAGGCTCATTCAGCTCTATCTCCATTATTTACGGAGATATGGCCGTTTTAGGTTTTGGCCATATTTTGAACTGAAAAATAAAGATTTTGAGGGTTTAAGCGGGTTTGTGGACATTTGCTATGATGTTTTAGACTAAATAGACACATAACTGATACAATTTTATTATTTTGTGTGCAGTTGCAGAAGCCTACTATCAAAAAAAAAAAAAAAATTTTTAAAATTTCGATGATCCCAAATTAAGGCTTATTTTGCTATATCTCCATTATTCACGGAGATATGGCCGTTTTAGGTTTTAGCCATCTTTTTAACTAAAAAATTAAGGTTTTGAGGGTTTAAACGGGTTCGTGGACATTTGCTATGATGTTTTAGACTAAATAGACACATAACTGATACAATTTTATTATTTTGTGTGCAGTTGCAGAAGCCTACCATTAAAAAAAAAAAAAAAAAATTTTAGAAATTTTTATGATTCCAAATTAAGGCTTATTTTGCTATATCTCCATTATTTACGGAGATATGGCTGTTTTAGGTTTTGGCCATCTTTTTAACTGAAAAATCAAGGTTTTGAGGGTTTAAACGGGTTCGTGGACATTTGCTATGATGTTTTAGACTAAATAGACACATAACTGATACAATTTTATTATTTTGTGTGCAGTTGCAGAAGCCTACTATCGGAAAAAAAAAAAAAAAATTTTTAAATTTTAATGATTCCAAATTAAGGCTCATTTAGCTCTATCTCCATTATTTACAGAGATATGGCCGTTTAAGGTTTTGGCCATCTTTTAAACCGAAAAATCAAGGTTTTGAGGGTTTAAGCGGGTTTGTGGACATTTGCTATGATGTTTTAGACTAAATAGAAACATAACTGATACAATTTTGTCATTTTGTGTGCAGTTGCAGAAGCCTATTATCGAAAAAAAAAAAAAAAATTCTAGAAATTTTGATAATTCTAAATTAAGGCTTATTTAGCTCTATCTCCATTATTTACGGAGATATGGCCGTTTTAGGTTTTGGCCATCTTTTAAACTGAAAAATCAAGGTTTTGAGGGTTTAAGCGGGTTTGTGGACATTTGCTATGATGTTTTAGACTAAATAGACACATAACTGATACAATTTTATTATTTTGTGTGCAGTTGCAGAAGCCTACTATCAAAAAAAAAAAAAAAATTTTAGAAATTTTTATGATTCCAAATTAAGGCTCATTTAGCTCTATCTCCATTATTTACAGAGATATGGCCGTTTTAGGTTTTGGCCATCTTTTAAACTGAAAAATCAAGGTTTTGAGGGTTTAAGCGGGTTTGTGGACATTTGCTATAATGTTTTAGACTAAATAGACACATAACTGATACAATTTTATTATTTTGTGTGCAGTTGCAGAAGCCTACTATCAAAAAAAAAAAAAAAAATTTTTTAAATTTTAATGATCCCAAATTAAGGCTTATTTTGCTATATCTCCATTATTCACGGAGATATGGCCGTTTTAGGTTTTAGCCATCTTTTTAACTAAAAAATTAAGGTTTTGAGGGTTTAAACGGGTTTGTGGATATTTGCTATGATGTTTTAGACTAAATAGACACATAACTGATACAATTTTATTATTTTGTGTGCAGTTGCAGAAGCCTACTATCGAAAAAAAAAAAAAAAAATTTTTTAAATATTGATGATTTTAAATTAAGGCTTATTTTGCTATATCTTCATTATTTACGGAGATATGGCTGTTTTAGGTTTTGGCCATCTTTTTAACTGAAAAATCAAGGTTTTGAGGGTTTGAACGGGTTTGTGGACATTTGCTATGATGTTTTAGACTGACTGAACACATAACTGATACAATTTTATGATTTTGTGTGCAGTTGCAGAAGCCTACTACAGAAAAAAAAAAAAAAAATTTTTGAAATTTTGATGATTCCAAATTAAGGCTTATTTAGCTCTATCTCCATTATTTACGGAGATATGGCCGTTTAAGGTTTTGGCCATTTTTTAAACTGAAAAATCTAGGTTTTGAGGGTTTAAGCGGGTTTGTGGACATTTGCTATGATGTTTTAGACTGAATAGACACATAACTGATACATTTTTATTATTTTGTGTGCAGTTGCAGAAGCCTACTATCAAAAAAAAAAAAAAAATTTTAGAAATTTTTATGATTCCAAATTGAGGCTTATTTTGCTATATCTCCATTATTCACAGAGATATGGCCGTTTTAGGTTTTAGCCATCTTTTTAACTGAAAAATCAAGGTTTTGAGGGTTTAAGCGGGTTTGTGGACATTTGCTATGATGTTTTAGACTAAATAGACACATAACTGATACAATTTTATTATTTTGTGTGCAGTTGCAGAAGCCTACTATCAAAAAAAAAAAGAAAATTTTAGAAATTTTTATGATTCCAAATTGAGGCTTATTTTGCTATATCTCCATTATTCACAGAGATATGGCCGTTTTAGGTTTTAGCCATCTTTTTAACTGAAAAATCAAGGTTTTGAGGGTTTAAGCGGGTTTGTGGACATTTGCTATGATGTTTTAGACTAAATAGACACATAACTGATACAATTTTATTATTTTGTGTGCAGTTGCAGAAGCCTACTATCGAAAAAAAAAAAAAAAAAATTTTTTAAATTTTGATGATTCCAAATTGAGGCTTATTTTGCTATATCTCCATTATTCACAGAGATATGGCCGTTTTAGGTTTTAGCCATCTTTTTAACTGAAAAATCAAGGTTTTGAGGGTTTAAGCGGGTTTGTGGACATTTGCTATGATGTTTTAGACTAAATAGACACATAACTGATACAATTTTATTATTTTGTGTGCAGTTGCAGAAGCCTACTATCGAAAAAAAAAAAAAAAAAAATTTTTTAAATTTTGATGATTCCAAATTGAGGCTTATTTTGCTATATCTCCATTATTCACAGAGATATGGCCGTTTTAGGTTTTAGCCATCTTTTTAACTGAAAAATCAAGGTTTTGAGGGTTTAAGCGGGTTTGTGGACATTTGCTATGATGTTTTAGACTAAATAGACACATAACTGATACAATTTTATTATTTTGTGTGCAGTTGCAGAAGCCTACTATCAAAAAAAAAAAGAAAATTTTAGAAATTTTTATGATTCCAAATTGAGGCTTATTTTGCTATATCTCCATTATTCACAGAGATATGGCCGTTTTAGGTTTAAGCCATCTTTTTAACTGAAAAATCAAGGTTTTGAGGGTTTAAGCGGGTTTGTGGACATTTGCTATGATGTTTTAGACTAAATAGACACATAACTGATACAATTTTATTATTTTGTGTGCAGTTGCAGAAGCCTACTATCAAAAAAAAAAAAAAAATTTTAGAAATTTTTATGATTCTAAATTGAGGCTTATTTTGCTATATCTCCATTATTTACGGAGATATGGCTGTTTTAGGTTTTGGCCATCTTTTTAACTGAAAAATCAAGGTTTTGAGGGTTTAAACGGGTTTGTGGACATTTGCTATGATGTTTTAGACTGACTAAACACATAACTGATACAATTTAATGATTTTGTGTGCAGTTGCAAGAGCCTACTACAGAAAAAAAAAAAAAAATTTTTGAAATTTTGATGATTCTAAATTAAGGCTTATTTTGCTATATCTCCATTATTTACAGAGATATGAGTGTTTTAGGTTTTGGCCATCTTTTTAACTGAAAAATCAAGGTTTTGAGGGTTTAAACGGGTTTGTGGACATTTGCTATGATGTTTTAGACTAAATAGACACATAACTGATACAATTTTATTATTTTGTGTGCAGTTGCAGAAGCCTAATATCGGAAAAAAAAAAAAAAATATTTTAAATTTTGATGATTCCAAATTAAGGCTCATTTAGCTCTATCTCCATTATTTACGGAGATATGGCCGTTTTAGGTTTTGGCCATATTTTAAACTGAAAAATCAAGGTTTTGAGGGTTTAAGCGGGTTTGTGGACATTTGCTATAATGTTTTAGACTAAATAGACACATAACTGATACAATTTTATTATTTTGTGTGCAGTTGCAGAAGCCTACTATCAAAAAAAAAAAAAAAATTTTAAAAATTTTTATGATTCCAAATTAAGGCTCATTTAGCTCTATCTCCCTTATTTACGGAGATATGGCCGTTTTAGGTTTTGGCCATATTTTAAACTGAAAAATCAAGGTTTTAAGGGTTTAAGCGGGTTTGTGGACATTTGCTATGATGTTTTAGACTAAATATACACATAACTGATACAATTCTATTATTTTGTGTGCAGTTGCAGAAGCCTACTATCAAAAAAAAAAAAAAAATTTTTAAAATTTTGATGATTCCAAATAAAGGCTTATTTTGCTATATCTCTATTATTTACGGAGATATGGCTGTTTCAGGTTTTGGCCATCTTTTGAACTGAAAAATCAAGGTTTTGATGTTTTAAACAAGATTGTGGACATTTGCTATGATGTTTTAGACTAAATAGAAACATAACTGATACAATTTTGTTATTTTGTGTGCAGTTGCAGAAGCCTATTATCGAAAAAAAAAAAAAAAATTTTAGAAATTTTGATAATTCTAAATTAAGGCTTATTTAGCTCTATCTCCATTATTTACGGAGATATGGCCGTTTTAGGTTTTGGCCATATTTTGAACTGAAAAATCAAGGTTTTGAGGGTTCAAACGGGTTCGTGGACATTTGCTATGATGTTTTAGACTAAATAGAAACATAACTGATACAATTTTGTTATTTTGTGTGCAGTTGCAGATGCCTATTATCGAAAAATAAAAAAAAAAAAAAATTTTAGAAATTTTGATGATTCTAAATTAAGGCTTATTCAGCTCTATCTCCATTATTTACGGAGATATGGCCGTTTAAGGTTTTGGCCATATTTTCAACTGAAAAATCAAGGTTTTAAGGGTTTAAGCGGGTTTGTGGACATTTGCTATGATGTTTTAGACTAAATAGACACATAACTGATACAATTTTATTATTTTGTGTGCAGTTGCAGAAGCCTAATATCGGAAAAAAAAAAAAAATATTTTAAATTTTGATGATTCCAAATTAAGGCTCATTTAGCTCTATCTCCATTATTTACGGAGATATGGCCGTTTTAGGTTTTGGCCATATTTTAAACTGAAAAATCAAGGTTTTGAGGGTTTAAGCGGGTTTGTGGACATTTGCTATAATGTTTTAGACTAAATAGACACATAACTGATACAATTTTATTATTTTGTGTGCAGTTGCAAAAGCCTACTATCGAAAAAAAAAAAAAAAATTTTTTTAATTTTGATGATTTCAAATTAAGGCTTATTTTGCTATATCTCCATTATTCACGGAGATATGGCCGTTTTAGGTTTTAGCCATCTTTTTAACTGAAAAATCAAGGTTTTGAGGGTTTAAACAAGTTTGTGGACATTTGCTATGATGTTTTAGACTAAATAGACACATAACTGATACAATTTTATTATTTTGTGTGCAGTTGCAGAAGCCTACTATCGAAAAAAAAAAAAAAAAATTTTTTAAATTTTGATGATTCTAAATTGAGGCTTATTTTGCTATATCTCCATTATTTACGGAGATATGGCTGTTTTAGGTTTTGGCCATCTTTTTAACTGAAAAATCAAGGTTTTGAGGGTTTAAACGGGTTTGTGGACATTTGCTATGATGTTTTAGACTAAATAGACACATAACTGATACAATTTTGTTATTTAGTGTGCAGTTGCAGAAGCCTATTATCGAAAAAAAAAAAAAAAATTTTAGAAATTTTGATAATTCTAAATTAAGGCTTATTTAGCTCTATCTCCATTATTTACGGAGATATGGCCGTTTTAGGTTTTGGCCATATTTTGAACTGAAAAATCAAGGTTTTGAGGGTTTAAACGGGTTTGTGGACATTTGCTATGATGTTTTAGACTAAATAGACACATAACTGATACAATTTTATTATTTTGTGTGCAGTTGCAGAAGCCTACTATCGAAAAAAAAAAAAAAAAATTTTTAAAATATTGATGATTCCAAATTAAGGCTTATTTTGCTATATCTCCATTATTTACGGAGATATGGCTGTTTTAGGTTTTGGCCATCTTTTTAACTGAAAAATCAAGGTTTTGAGGGTTTGAACGGGTTTGTGGACATTTGCTATGATGTTTTAGACTGAATAGACACAGAACTGATACATTTTTATTATTTTGTGTGCAGTTGCAGAAGCCTACTATCAAAAAAAAAAAAAAAATTTTAGAAATTTTTATGATTCCAAATTAAGGCTCATTTAGCTCTATCTTCATTATTTACAGAGATATGGCCGTTTTAGGTTTTGGCCATATTTTCAACTGAAAAATCAAGGTTTTAAGGGTTTAAGCGGGTTTGTGGACATTTGCTATGATGTTTTAGACTGAATAGACACATAACTGATACATTTTTATTATTTTGTGTGCAGTTGCAGAAGCCTACTATCAAAAAAAAAAAAAAAATTTTAGAAATTTTTATGATTCCAAATTGAGGCTTATTTTGCTATATCTCCATTATTCACAGAGATATGGCCGTTTTAGGTTTTAGCCATCTTTTTAACTGAAAAATCAAGGTTTTGAGGGTTTAAGCGGGTTTGTGGACATTTGCTATGATGTTTTAGACTAAATAGACACATAACTGATACAATTTTATTATTTTGTGTGCAGTTGCAGAAGCCTACTATCAAAAAAAAAAAGAAAATTTTAGAAATTTTTATGATTCCAAATTGAGGCTTATTTTGCTATATCTCCATTATTCACAGAGATATGGCCGTTTTAGGTTTTAGCCATCTTTTTAACTGAAAAATCAAGGTTTTGAGGGTTTAAGCGGGTTTGTGGACATTTGCTATGATGTTTTAGACTAAATAGACACATAACTGATACAATTTTATTATTTTGTGTGCAGTTGCAGAAGCCTACTATCGAAAAAAAAAAAAAAAAAAATTTTTTAAATTTTGATGATTCCAAATTGAGGCTTATTTTGCTATATCTCCATTATTCACAGAGATATGGCCGTTTTAGGTTTTAGCCATCTTTTTAACTGAAAAATCAAGGTTTTGAGGGTTTAAGCGGGTTTGTGGACATTTGCTATGATGTTTTAGACTAAATAGACACATAACTGATACAATTTTATTATTTTGTGTGCAGTTGCAGAAGCCTACTATCGAAAAAAAAAAAAAAAAAAATTTTTTAAATTTTGATGATTCCAAATTGAGGCTTATTTTGCTATATCTCCATTATTCACAGAGATATGGCCGTTTTAGGTTTTAGCCATCTTTTTAACTGAAAAATCAAGGTTTTGAGGGTTTAAGCGGGTTTGTGGACATTTGCTATGATGTTTTAGACTAAATAGACACATAACTGATACAATTTTATTATTTTGTGTGCAGTTGCAGAAGCCTACTATCAAAAAAAAAAAGAAAATTTTAGAAATTTTTATGATTCCAAATTGAGGCTTATTTTGCTATATCTCCATTATTCACAGAGATATGGCCGTTTTAGGTTTAAGCCATCTTTTTAACTGAAAAATCAAGGTTTTGAGGGTTTAAGCGGGTTTGTGGACATTTGCTATGATGTTTTAGACTAAATAGACACATAACTGATACAATTTTATTATTTTGTGTGCAGTTGCAGAAGCCTACTATCAAAAAAAAAAAAAAAATTTTAGAAATTTTTATGATTCTAAATTGTGGCTTATTTTGCTATATCTCCATTATTTACGGAGATATGGCTGTTTTAGGTTTTGGCCATCTTTTTAACTGAAAAATCAAGGTTTTGAGGGTTTAAACGGGTTTGTGGACATTTGCTATGATGTTTTAGACTGACTAAACACATAACTGATACAATTTAATGATTTTGTGTGCAGTTGCAAGAGCCTACTACAGAAAAAAAAAAAAAAATTTTTGAAATTTTGATGATTCTAAATTAAGGCTTATTTTGCTATATCTCCATTATTTACAGAGATATGAGTGTTTTAGGTTTTGGCCATCTTTTTAACTGAAAAATCAAGGTTTTGAGGGTTTAAACGGGTTTGTGGACATTTGCTATGATGTTTTAGACTAAATAGACACATAACTGATACAATTTTATTATTTTGTGTGCAGTTGCAGAAGCCTAATATCGGAAAAAAAAAAAAAAATATTTTAAATTTTGATGATTCCAAATTAAGGCTCATTTAGCTCTATCTCCATTATTTACGGAGATATGGCCGTTTTAGGTTTTGGCCATATTTTAAACTGAAAAATCAAGGTTTTGAGGGTTTAAGCGGGTTTGTGGACATTTGCTATAATGTTTTAGACTAAATAGACACATAACTGATACAATTTTATTATTTTGTGTGCAGTTGCAGAAGCCTACTATCAAAAAAAAAAAAAAAATTTTAAAAATTTTTATGATTCCAAATTAAGGCTCATTTAGCTCTATCTCCCTTATTTACGGAGATATGGCCGTTTTAGGTTTTGGCCATATTTTAAACTGAAAAATCAAGGTTTTAAGGGTTTAAGCGGGTTTGTGGACATTTGCTATGATGTTTTAGACTAAATATACACATAACTGATACAATTCTATTATTTTGTGTGCAGTTGCAGAAGCCTACTATCAAAAAAAAAAAAAAAATTTTTAAAATTTTGATGATTCCAAATAAAGGCTTATTTTGCTATATCTCTATTATTTACGGAGATATGGCTGTTTCAGGTTTTGGCCATCTTTTGAACTGAAAAATCAAGGTTTTGATGTTTTAAACAAGATTGTGGACATTTGCTATGATGTTTTAGACTAAATAGAAACATAACTGATACAATTTTGTTATTTTGTGTGCAGTTGCAGAAGCCTATTATCGAAAAAAAAAAAAAAAATTTTAGAAATTTTGATAATTCTAAATTAAGGCTTATTTAGCTCTATCTCCATTATTTACGGAGATATGGCCGTTTTAGGTTTTGGCCATATTTTGAACTGAAAAATCAAGGTTTTGAGGGTTCAAACGGGTTCGTGGACATTTGCTATGATGTTTTAGACTAAATAGAAACATAACTGATACAATTTTGTTATTTTGTGTGCAGTTGCAGATGCCTATTATCGAAAAATAAAAAAAAAAAAAAATTTTAGAAATTTTGATGATTCTAAATTAAGGCTTATTCAGCTCTATCTCCATTATTTACGGAGATATGGCCGTTTAAGGTTTTGGCCATATTTTCAACTGAAAAATCAAGGTTTTAAGGGTTTAAGCGGGTTTGTGGACATTTGCTATGATGTTTTAGACTAAATAGACACATAACTGATACAATTTTATTATTTTGTGTGCAGTTGCAGAAGCCTAATATCGGAAAAAAAAAAAAAAATATTTTAAATTTTGATGATTCCAAATTAAGGCTCATTTAGCTCTATCTCCATTATTTACGGAGATATGGCCGTTTTAGGTTTTGGCCATATTTTAAACTGAAAAATCAAGGTTTTGAGGGTTTAAGCGGGTTTGTGGACATTTGCTATAATGTTTTAGACTAAATAGACACATAACTGATACAATTTTATTATTTTGTGTGCAGTTGCAAAAGCCTACTATCGAAAAAAAAAAAAAAAATTTTTTTAATTTTGATGATTTCAAATTAAGGCTTATTTTGCTATATCTCCATTATTCACGGAGATATGGCCGTTTTAGGTTTTAGCCATCTTTTTAACTGAAAAATCAAGGTTTTGAGGGTTTAAACAAGTTTGTGGACATTTGCTATGATGTTTTAGACTAAATAGACACATAACTGATACAATTTTATTATTTTGTGTGCAGTTGCAGAAGCCTACTATCGAAAAAAAAAAAAAAAAATTTTTTAAATTTTGATGATTCTAAATTGAGGCTTATTTTGCTATATCTCCATTATTTACGGAGATATGGCTGTTTTAGGTTTTGGCCATCTTTTTAACTGAAAAATCAAGGTTTTGAGGGTTTAAACGGGTTTGTGGACATTTGCTATGATGTTTTAGACTAAATAGACACATAACTGATACAATTTTGTTATTTAGTGTGCAGTTGCAGAAGCCTATTATCGAAAAAAAAAAAAAAAATTTTAGAAATTTTGATAATTCTAAATTAAGGCTTATTTAGCTCTATCTCCATTATTTACGGAGATATGGCCGTTTTAGGTTTTGGCCATATTTTGAACTGAAAAATCAAGGTTTTGAGGGTTTAAACGGGTTTGTGGACATTTGCTATGATGTTTTAGACTAAATAGACACATAACTGATACAATTTTATTATTTTGTGTGCAGTTGCAGAAGCCTACTATCGAAAAAAAAAAAAAAAAATTTTTAAAATATTGATGATTCCAAATTAAGGCTTATTTTGCTATATCTCCATTATTTACGGAGATATGGCTGTTTTAGGTTTTGGCCATCTTTTTAACTGAAAAATCAAGGTTTTGAGGGTTTGAACGGGTTTGTGGACATTTGCTATGATGTTTTAGACTGAATAGACACATAACTGATACATTTTTATTATTTTGTGTGCAGTTGCAGAAGCCTACTATCAAAAAAAAAAAAAAAATTTTAGAAATTTTTATGATTCCAAATTAAGGCTCATTTAGCTCTATCTTCATTATTTACAGAGATATGGCCGTTTTAGGTTTTGGCCATATTTTCAACTGAAAAATCAAGGTTTTAAGGGTTTAAGCGGGTTTGTGGACATTTGCTATGATGTTTTAGACTAAATAGACACATAACTGATACAATTCTATTATTTTGTGTGCAGTTGCAAAAGCCTACTATCGAAAAAAAAAAAAAAAATTTTTAAAATTTTGATGATTCCAAATTAAGGCTTATTTTGCTATATCTCTATCATTTACGGAGATATGGCTGTTTTAGGTTTTAGCCATCTTTTTAACTGAAAAATCAAGGTTTTGAGGGTTTAAACGGGTTTGTGGACATTTGCTATGATGTTTTAGACTAAATAGACACATAACTGATACAATTTTATTATTTTCTGTGCAGTTGCAGAAGCCTACTACAAAAAAAAAAAAAAAAAATTTTTGAAATTTTAATGATTCCAAATTAAGGCTTATTTAGCTCTATCTCCATTATTTACGGAGATATGGCCGTTTAAGGTTTTGGCCATCTTTTAAACTGAAAAATCAAGGTTTTAAGGGTTTAAGCGGGTTTGTTGACATTTGCTATGATGTTTTAGACTAAATAGACACATAACTGATACAATTTTATTATTTTGTGTGCAGTTGCAGAAGCCTACCATTAAAAAAAAAAAAAAAAAATTTTAGAAATTTTTATGATTCCAAATTAAGGCTTATTTTGCTATATCTCCATTATTTACGGAGATATGGCTGTTTTAGGTTTTGGCCATCTTTTTAACTGAAAAATCAAGGTTTTGAGGGTTTAAACGGGTTCGTGGACATTTGCTATGATGTTTTAGACTAAATAGACACATAACTGATACAATTTTATTATTTTGTGTGCAGTTGCAGAAGCCTACTATCGGAAAAAAAAAAAAAAAATTTTTAAATTTTAATGATTATAAATTAAGGCTCATTCAGCTCTATCTCCATTATTTACGGAGATATGGCCGTTTTAGGTTTTGGCCATATTTTAAACTGAAAAATAAAGGTTTTGAGGGTTTAAGCGGGTTTGTGGACATTTGCTATGATGTTTTAGACTAAATAGACACATAACTGATACAATTTTATTATTTTGTGTGCAGTTGCAGAAGCCTACTATCAAAAAAAAAAAAAAAATTTTTAAAATTTCGATGATCCCAAATTAAGGCTTATTTTGCTATATCTCCATTATTCACGGAGATATGGCCGTTTTAGGTTTTAGCCATCTTTTTAACTAAAAAATTAAGGTTTTGAGGGTTTAAACGGGTTCGTGGACATTTGCTATGATGTTTTAGACTAAATAGACACATAACTGATACAATTTTATTATTTTGTGTGCAGTTGCAGAAGCCTACTATCAAAAAAAAAAAAAAAATTTTTAAAATATTGATGATTCCAAATTAAGGCTTATTTTGCTATATCTTCATTATTTACGCAGATATGGCTGTTTTAGGTTTTGGCCATCTTTTTAACTGAAAAATCAAGGTTTTGAGGGTTTGAACGGGTTTGTGGACATTCGCTATGATGTTTTAGACTGACTGAACACATAACTGATACAATTTTATGATTTTGTGTGCAGTTGCAGAAGCCTACTACAGAAAAAAAAAAAAAAAATTTTTGAAATTTTGATGATTCCAAATGAAGGCTTATTTAGCTCTATCTCCATTATTTACAGAGATATGGCCGTTTAAGGTTTTGGCCATCTTTTAAACTGAAAAATCAAGGTTTTGAGGGTTTAAGCGGGTTTGTGGACATTTGCTATGATGTTTTAGACTAAATAGACACATAACTGATACAATTTTATTATTTTGTGTGCAGTTGCAGAAGCCTACTATCGGAAAAAAAAAAAAAAATTTTTTAAATTTTGATGATTCCAAATTAAGGCTCATTCAGCTCTATCTCCATTATTTACGGAGATATGGCCGTTTTAGGTTTTAGCCATATTTTAAACTGAAAAATCAAGGTTTTGAGGGTTTAAACGGGTTTGTGGACATTTGCTATGATGTTTTAGACTGACTAAACACATAACTGATACAATTTTATGATTTTGTGTGCAGTTGCAGAAGCCTACTACAGAAAAAAAAAAAAAAAATTTTTGAAATTTTGATGATTCCAAATTAAGGCTTATTTAGCTCTATCTCCATTATTTACAGAGATATGGCCGTTTAAGGTTTTGGCCATCTTTTAAACTGAAAAATCAAGGTTTTGAGGGTTTAAGCGGGTTTGTGGACATTTGCTATGATGTTTTAGACTAAATAGACACATAACTGATAGAATTTTATTATTTTGTGTGCAGTTGCAGAAGCCTACTATCAAAAAAAAAAAAAAAATTTTAGAAATTTTTATGATTCCAAATTAAGGCTCATTTAGCTCTATCTCCATTATTTACGGAGATATGGCCGTTTTAGGTTTTGGCCATAGTTTAAACTGAAAAATCAAGGTTTTAAGGGTTTAAGCGGGTTTGTGGACATTTGCTATGATGTTTTAGACTAAATAGACACATAACTGATACAATTCTATTATTTTGTGTGCAGTTGCAAAAGCCTACTATCGAAAAAAAAAAAAAAAATTTTAAAATTTTGATGATTCCAAATTAAGGCTTATTTTGCTATATCTCTATCATTTACGGAGATATGGCTGTTTTAGGTTTTAGCCATCTTTTTAACTGAAAAATCAAGGTTTTGAGGGTTTAAACGGGTTTGTGGACATTTGCTATGATGTTTTAGACTAAATAGACACATAACTGATACAATTTTATTATTTTCTGTGCAGTTGCAGAAGCCTACTACAGAAAAAAAAAAAAAAAATTTTTGAAATTTTAATGATTCCAAATTAAGGCTTATTTAGCTCTATCTCCATTATTTACGGAGATATGGCCGTTTAAGGTTTTGGCCATCTTTTAAACTGAAAAATCAAGGTTTTAAGGGTTTAAGCGGGTTTGTTGACATTTGCTATGATGTTTTAGACTAAATAGACACATAACTGATACAATTTTATTATTTTCTGTGCAGTTGCAGAAGCCTACTACAGAAAAAAAAAAAAAAAATTTTTGAAATTTTAATGATTCTAAATTAAGGCTTATTTAGGTCTATCTCCATTATTTACGGAGATATGGCCGTTTAAGGTTTTGGCCATCTTTTAAACTGAAAAATCAAGGTTTTGAGGGTTTAAGCGGGTTTGTGGACATTTGCTATGATGTTTTAGACTAAATAGACACATAACTGATACAATTTTATGATTTTGTGTGCAGTTGCAGAAGCCTACTACAGAAAAAAAAAAAAAAAATTTTTGAAATTTTGATGATTCCAAATTAAGGCTTATTTAGCTCTATCTCCATTATTTACAGAGATATGGCCGTTTAAGGTTTTGGCCATCTTTTAAACTGAAAAATCAAGGTTTTGAGGGTTTAAGCGGGTTTGTGGACATTTGCTATGATGTTTTAGACTAAATAGACACATAACTGATACAATTTTATTATTTTGTGTGCAGTTGCAGAAGCCTACTATCAAAAAAAAAAAAAAAATTTTAGAAATTTTTATGATTCCAAATTAAGGCTCATTTAGCTCCATCTCTATTATTTACGGAGATATGGCCGTTTTAGGTTTTGGCCATAGTTTAAACTGAAAAATCAAGGTTTTAAGGGTTTAAGCGGGTTTGTGGACATTTGCTATGATGTTTTAGACTAAATAGACACATAACTAATACAATTTTATTATTTTGTGTGCAGTTGCAGAAGCCTACTATCAAAAAAAAAAAAAAAATTTTAGAAATTTTTATGATTCCAAATTAAGGCTCATTTAGCTCTATCTCCATTATTTACGGAGATATGGCCGTTTTAGGTTTTGGCCATAGTTTAAACTGAAAAATCAAGGTTTTAAGGGTTTAAGCGGGTTTGTGGACATTTGCTATGATGTTTTAGACTAAATAAACACATAACTGATACAATTCTATTATTTTGTGTGCAGTTGCAAAAGCCTACTATCGAAAAAAAAAAAAAAAATTTTCAAAATTTTGATGATTCCAAATTAAGGCTTATTTTGCTATATCTCTATCATTTACGGAGATATGGCTGTTTTAGGTTTTGGCCATCTTTTTAACTGAAAAATCAAGGTTTTGAGGGTTTGAACGGGTTTGTGGACATTTGCTATGATGTTTTAGACTGACTGAACACATAACTGATACAATTTTATGATTTTGTGTGCAGTTGCAGAAGCCTACTACAGAAAAAAAAAAAAAAAATTTTTGAAATTTTGATGATTCCAAATTAAGGCTTATTTAGCTCTATCTCCATTATTTAGGGAGATATGGCCGTTTTAGGTTTTGGCCATAGTTTAAACTGAAAAATCAAGGTTTTAAGGGTTTAAGCGGGTTTGTGGACATTTGCTATGATGTTTTAGACTGAATAGACACATAACTGATACATTTTTATTATTTTGTGTGCAGTTGCAGAAGCCTACTATCAAAAAAAAAAAAAAAATTTTAGAAATTTTTATGATTCCAAATTGAGGCTTATTTTGCTATATCTCCATTATTCACAGAGATATGGCCGTTTTAGGTTTTAGCCATCTTTTTAACTGAAAAATCAAGGTTTTGAGGGTTTAAGCGGGTTTGTGGACATTTGCTATGATGTTTTAGACTAAATAGACACATAACTGATACAATTTTATTATTTTGTGTGCAGTTGCAGAAGCCTACTATCAAAAAAAAAAAGAAAATTTTAGAAATTTTTATGATTCCAAATTGAGGCTTATTTTGCTATATCTCCATTATTCACAGAGATATGGCCGTTTTAGGTTTTAGCCATCTTTTTAACTGAAAAATCAAGGTTTTGAGGGTTTAAGCGGGTTTGTGGACATTTGCTATGATGTTTTAGACTAAATAGACACATAACTGATACAATTTTATTATTTTGTGTGCAGTTGCAGAAGCCTACTATCGAAAAAAAAAAAAAAAAAAATTTTTTAAATTTTGATTATTCCAAATTGAGGCTTATTTTGCTATATCTCCATTATTCACAGAGATATGGCCGTTTTAGGTTTTAGCCATCTTTTTAACTGAAAAATCAAGGTTTTGAGGGTTTAAGCGGGTTTGTGGACATTTGCTATGATGTTTTAGACTAAATAGACACATAACTGATACAATTTTATTATTTTGTGTGCAGTTGCAGAAGCCTACTATCAAAAAAAAAAAGAAAATTTTAGAAATTTTTATGATTCCAAATTGAGGCTTATTTTGCTATATCTCCATTATTCACAGAGATATGGCCGTTTTAGGTTTAAGCCATCTTTTTAACTGAAAAATCAAGGTTTTGAGGGTTTAAGCGGGTTTGTGGACATTTGCTATGATGTTTTAGACTAAATAGACACATAACTGATACAATTTTATTATTTTGTGTGCAGTTGCAGAAGCCTACTATCAAAAAAAAAAAAAAAATTTTAGAAATTTTTATGATTCTAAATTAAGGCTTATTTTGCTATATCTCCATTATTTACGGAGATATGGCTGTTTTAGGTTTTGGCCATCTTTTTAACTGAAAAATCAAGGTTTTGAGGGTTTAAACGGGTTTGTGGACATTTGCTATGATGTTTTAGACTGACTAAACACATAACTGATACAATTGAATGATTTTGTGTGCAGTTGCAAGAGCCTACTACAGAAAAAAAAAAAAAAATTTTTGAAATTTTGATGATTCTAAATTAAGGCTTATTTTGCTATATCTCCATTATTTACAGAGATATGAGTGTTTTAGGTTTTGGCCATCTTTTTAACTGAAAAATCAAGGTTTTGAGGGTTTAAACGGGTTTGTGGACATTTGCTATGATGTTTTAGACTAAATAGACACATAACTGATACAATTTTATTATTTTGTGTGCAGTTGCAGAAGCCTAATATCGGAAAAAAAAAAAAAAATATTTTAAATTTTGATGATTCCAAATTAAGGCTCATTTAGCTCTATCTCCATTATTTACGGAGATATGGCCGTTTTAGGTTTTGGCCATATTTTAAACTGAAAAATCAAGGTTTTGAGGGTTTAAGCGGGTTTGTGGACATTTGCTATAATGTTTTAGACTAAATAGACACATAACTGATACAATTTTATTATTTTGTGTGCAGTTGCAGAAGCCTACTATCAAAAAAAAAAAAAAAATTTTAAAAATTTTTATGATTCCAAATTAAGGCTCATTTAGCTCTATCTCCCTTATTTACGGAGATATGGCCGTTTTAGGTTTTGGCCATATTTTAAACTGAAAAATCAAGGTTTTAAGGGTTTAAGCGGGTTTGTGGACATTTGCTATGATGTTTTAGACTAAATATACACATAACTGATACAATTCTATTATTTTGTGTGCAGTTGCAGAAGCCTACTATCAAAAAAAAAAAAAAAATTTTTAAAATTTTGATGATTCCAAATAAAGGCTTATTTTGCTATATCTCTATTATTTACGGAGATATGGCTGTTTCAGGTTTTGGCCATCTTTTGAACTGAAAAATCAAGGTTTTGATGTTTTAAACAAGATTGTGGACATTTGCTATGATGTTTTAGTCTAAATAGAAACATAACTGATACAATTTTGTTATTTTGTGTGCAGTTGCAGAAGCCTATTATCGAAAAAAAAAAAAAAAATTTTAGAAATTTTGATAATTCTAAATTAAGGCTTATTTAGCTCTATCTCCATTATTTACGGAGATATGGCCGTTTAAGGTTTTGGCCATATTTTCAACTGAAAAATCAAGGTTTTAAGGGTTTAAGCGGGTTTGTGGACATTTGCTATGATGTTTTAGACTAAATAGACACATAACTGATACAATTTTATTATTTTGTGTGCAGTTGCAGAAGCCTTCTATCGAAAAAAAAAAAAAAAAATTTTTTAAATTTTGATGATTCCAAATTGAGGCTTATTTTGCTATATCTCCATTATTCACGGAGATATGGCTGTTTTAGGTTTTAGCCATCTTTTTAACTGAAAAATCAAGGTTTTAAGGGTTTAAGCGGGTTTGTGGACATTTGCTATGATGTTTTAGACTAAATAGACACATAACTGATACAATTTTATTATTTTGTGTGCAGTTGCAGAAGCCTACTATCGAAAAAAAAAAAAAAAAAAATTTTTTAAATTTTGATGATTCCAAATTGAGGCTTATTTTGCTATATCTCCATTATTCACAGAGATATGGCCGTTTTAGGTTTTAGCCATCTTTTTAACTGAAAAATCAAGGTTTTGAGGGTTTAAGCGGGTTTGTGGACATTTGCTATGATGTTTTAGACTAAATAGACACATAACTGATACAATTTTATTATTTTGTGTGCAGTTGCAGAAGCCTACTATCGAAAAAAAAAAAAAAAAAAATTTTTTAAATTTTGATGATTCCAAATTGAGGCTTATTTTGCTATATCTCCATTATTCACAGAGATATGGCCGTTTTAGGTTTTAGCCATCTTTTTAACTGAAAAATCAAGGTTTTGAGGGTTTAAGCGGGTTTGTGGACATTTGCTATGATGTTTTAGACTAAATAGACACATAACTGATACAATTTTATTATTTTGTGTGCAGTTGCAGAAGCCTACTATCAAAAAAAAAAAGAAAATTTTAGAAATTTTTATGATTCCAAATTGAGGCTTATTTTGCTATATCTCCATTATTCACAGAGATATGGCCGTTTTAGGTTTAAGCCATCTTTTTAACTGAAAAATCAAGGTTTTGAGGGTTTAAGCGGGTTTGTGGACATTTGCTATGATGTTTTAGACTAAATAGACACATAACTGATACAATTTTATTATTTTGTGTGCAGTTGCAGAAGCCTACTATCAAAAAAAAAAAAAAAATTTTAGAAATTTTTATGATTCTAAATTGAGGCTTATTTTGCTATATCTCCATTATTTACGGAGATATGGCTGTTTTAGGTTTTGGCCATCTTTTTAACTGAAAAATCAAGGTTTTGAGGGTTTAAACGGGTTTGTGGACATTTGCTATGATGTTTTAGACTGACTAAACACATAACTGATACAATTTAATGATTTTGTGTGCAGTTGCAAGAGCCTACTACAGAAAAAAAAAAAAAAATTTTTGAAATTTTGATGATTCTAAATTAAGGCTTATTTTGCTATATCTCCATTATTTACAGAGATATGAGTGTTTTAGGTTTTGGCCATCTTTTTAACTGAAAAATCAAGGTTTTGAGGGTTTAAACGGGTTTGTGGACATTTGCTATGATGTTTTAGACTAAATAGACACATAACTGATACAATTTTATTATTTTGTGTGCAGTTGCAGAAGCCTAATATCGGAAAAAAAAAAAAAAATATTTTAAATTTTGATGATTCCAAATTAAGGCTCATTTAGCTCTATCTCCATTATTTACGGAGATATGGCCGTTTTAGGTTTTGGCCATATTTTAAACTGAAAAATCAAGGTTTTGAGGGTTTAAGCGGGTTTGTGGACATTTGCTATAATGTTTTAGACTAAATAGACACATAACTGATACAATTTTATTATTTTGTGTGCAGTTGCAGAAGCCTACTATCAAAAAAAAAAAAAAAATTTTAAAAATTTTTATGATTCCAAATTAAGGCTCATTTAGCTCTATCTCCCTTATTTACGGAGATATGGCCGTTTTAGGTTTTGGCCATATTTTAAACTGAAAAATCAAGGTTTTAAGGGTTTAAGCGGGTTTGTGGACATTTGCTATGATGTTTTAGACTAAATATACACATAACTGATACAATTCTATTATTTTGTGTGCAGTTGCAGAAGCCTACTATCAAAAAAAAAAAAAAAATTTTTAAAATTTTGATGATTCCAAATAAAGGCTTATTTTGCTATATCTCTATTATTTACGGAGATATGGCTGTTTCAGGTTTTGGCCATCTTTTGAACTGAAAAATCAAGGTTTTGATGTTTTAAACAAGATTGTGGACATTTGCTATGATGTTTTAGACTAAATAGAAACATAACTGATACAATTTTGTTATTTTGTGTGCAGTTGCAGAAGCCTATTATCGAAAAAAAAAAAAAAAATTTTAGAAATTTTGATAATTCTAAATTAAGGCTTATTTAGCTCTATCTCCATTATTTACGGAGATATGGCCGTTTTAGGTTTTGGCCATATTTTGAACTGAAAAATCAAGGTTTTGAGGGTTCAAACGGGTTCGTGGACATTTGCTATGATGTTTTAGACTAAATAGAAACATAACTGATACAATTTTGTTATTTTGTGTGCAGTTGCAGATGCCTATTATCGAAAAATAAAAAAAAAAAAAAATTTTAGAAATTTTGATGATTCTAAATTAAGGCTTATTCAGCTCTATCTCCATTATTTACGGAGATATGGCCGTTTAAGGTTTTGGCCATATTTTCAACTGAAAAATCAAGGTTTTAAGGGTTTAAGCGGGTTTGTGGACATTTGCTATGATGTTTTAGACTAAATAGACACATAACTGATACAATTTTATTATTTTGTGTGCAGTTGCAGAAGCCTAATATCGGAAAAAAAAAAAAAAATATTTTAAATTTTGATGATTCCAAATTAAGGCTCATTTAGCTCTATCTCCATTATTTACGGAGATATGGCCGTTTTAGGTTTTGGCCATATTTTAAACTGAAAAATCAAGGTTTTGAGGGTTTAAGCGGGTTTGTGGACATTTGCTATAATGTTTTAGACTAAATAGACACATAACTGATACAATTTTATTATTTTGTGTGCAGTTGCAAAAGCCTACTATCGAAAAAAAAAAAAAAAATTTTTTTAATTTTGATGATTTCAAATTAAGGCTTATTTTGCTATATCTCCATTATTCACGGAGATATGGCCGTTTTAGGTTTTAGCCATCTTTTTAACTGAAAAATCAAGGTTTTGAGGGTTTAAACAAGTTTGTGGACATTTGCTATGATGTTTTAGACTAAATAGACACATAACTGATACAATTTTATTATTTTGTGTGCAGTTGCAGAAGCCTACTATCGAAAAAAAAAAAAAAAAATTTTTTAAATTTTGATGATTCTAAATTGAGGCTTATTTTGCTATATCTCCATTATTTACGGAGATATGGCTGTTTTAGGTTTTGGCCATCTTTTTAACTGAAAAATCAAGGTTTTGAGGGTTTAAACGGGTTTGTGGACATTTGCTATGATGTTTTAGACTAAATAGACACATAACTGATACAATTTTGTTATTTAGTGTGCAGTTGCAGAAGCCTATTATCGAAAAAAAAAAAAAAAATTTTAGAAATTTTGATAATTCTAAATTAAGGCTTATTTAGCTCTATCTCCATTATTTACGGAGATATGGCCGTTTTAGGTTTTGGCCATATTTTGAACTGAAAAATCAAGGTTTTGAGGGTTTAAACGGGTTTGTGGACATTTGCTATGATGTTTTAGACTAAATAGACACATAACTGATACAATTTTATTATTTTGTGTGCAGTTGCAGAAGCCTACTATCGAAAAAAAAAAAAAAAAATTTTTAAAATATTGATGATTCCAAATTAAGGCTTATTTTGCTATATCTCCATTATTTACGGAGATATGGCTGTTTTAGGTTTTGGCCATCTTTTTAACTGAAAAATCAAGGTTTTGAGGGTTTGAACGGGTTTGTGGACATTTGCTATGATGTTTTAGACTGAATAGACACATAACTGATACATTTTTATTATTTTGTGTGCAGTTGCAGAAGCCTACTATCAAAAAAAAAAAAAAAATTTTAGAAATTTTTATGATTCCAAATTAAGGCTCATTTAGCTCTATCTTCATTATTTACAGAGATATGGCCGTTTTAGGTTTTGGCCATATTTTCAACTGAAAAATCAAGGTTTTAAGGGTTTAAGCGGGTTTGTGGACATTTGCTATGATGTTTTAGACTAAATAGACACATAACTGATACAATTCTATTATTTTGTGTGCAGTTGCAAAAGCCTACTATCGAAAAAAAAAAAAAAAATTTTTAAAATTTTGATGATTCCAAATTAAGGCTTATTTTGCTATATCTCTATCATTTACGGAGATATGGCTGTTTTAGGTTTTAGCCATCTTTTTAACTGAAAAATCAAGGTTTTGAGGGTTTAAACGGGTTTGTGGACATTTGCTATGATGTTTTAGACTAAATAGACACATAACTGATACAATTTTATTATTTTCTGTGCAGTTGCAGAAGCCTACTACAAAAAAAAAAAAAAAAAATTTTTGAAATTTTAATGATTCCAAATTAAGGCTTATTTAGCTCTATCTCCATTATTTACGGAGATATGGCCGTTTAAGGTTTTGGCCATCTTTTAAACTGAAAAATCAAGGTTTTAAGGGTTTAAGCGGGTTTGTTGACATTTGCTATGATGTTTTAGACTAAATAGACACATAACTGATACAATTTTATTATTTTGTGTGCAGTTGCAGAAGCCTACCATTAAAAAAAAAAAAAAAAAATTTTAGAAATTTTTATGATTCCAAATTAAGGCTTATTTTGCTATATCTCCATTATTTACGGAGATATGGCTGTTTTAGGTTTTGGCCATCTTTTTAACTGAAAAATCAAGGTTTTGAGGGTTTAAACGGGTTCGTGGACATTTGCTATGATGTTTTAGACTAAATAGACACATAACTGATACAATTTTATTATTTTGTGTGCAGTTGCAGAAGCCTACTATCGGAAAAAAAAAAAAAAAATTTTTAAATTTTAATGATTATAAATTAAGGCTCATTCAGCTCTATCTCCATTATTTACGGAGATATGGCCGTTTTAGGTTTTGGCCATATTTTAAACTGAAAAATAAAGGTTTTGAGGGTTTAAGCGGGTTTGTGGACATTTGCTATGATGTTTTAGACTAAATAGACACATAACTGATACAATTTTATTATTTTGTGTGCAGTTGCAGAAGCCTACTATCAAAAAAAAAAAAAAAATTTTTAAAATTTCGATGATCCCAAATTAAGGCTTATTTTGCTATATCTCCATTATTCACGGAGATATGGCCGTTTTAGGTTTTAGCCATCTTTTTAACTAAAAAATTAAGGTTTTGAGGGTTTAAACGGGTTCGTGGACATTTGCTATGATGTTTTAGACTAAATAGACACATAACTGATACAATTTTATTATTTTGTGTGCAGTTGCAGAAGCCTACTATCAAAAAAAAAAAAAAATTTTTAAAATATTGATGATTCCAAATTAAGGCTTATTTTGCTATATCTTCATTATTTACGCAGATATGGCTGTTTTAGGTTTTGGCCATCTTTTTAACTGAAAAATCAAGGTTTTGAGGGTTTGAACGGGTTTGTGGACATTCGCTATGATGTTTTAGACTGACTGAACACATAACTGATACAATTTTATGATTTTGTGTGCAGTTGCAGAAGCCTACTACAGAAAAAAAAAAAAAAAATTTTTGAAATTTTGATGATTCCAAATGAAGGCTTATTTAGCTCTATCTCCATTATTTACAGAGATATGGCCGTTTAAGGTTTTGGCCATCTTTTAAACTGAAAAATCAAGGTTTTGAGGGTTTAAGCGGGTTTGTGGACATTTGCTATGATGTTTTAGACTAAATAGACACATAACTGATACAATTTTATTATTTTGTGTGCAGTTGCAGAAGCCTACTATCGGAAAAAAAAAAAAAAATTTTTTAAATTTTGATGATTCCAAATTAAGGCTCATTCAGCTCTATCTCCATTATTTACGGAGATATGGCCGTTTTAGGTTTTAGCCATATTTTAAACTGAAAAATCAAGGTTTTGAGGGTTTAAACGGGTTTGTGGACATTTGCTATGATGTTTTAGACTGACTAAACACATAACTGATACAATTTTATGATTTTGTGTGCAGTTGCAGAAGCCTACTACAGAAAAAAAAAAAAAAAATTTTTGAAATTTTGATGATTCCAAATTAAGGCTTATTTAGCTCTATCTCCATTATTTACAGAGATATGGCCGTTTAAGGTTTTGGCCATCTTTTAAACTGAAAAATCAAGGTTTTGAGGGTTTAAGCGGGTTTGTGGACATTTGCTATGATGTTTTAGACTAAATAGACACATAACTGATAGAATTTTATTATTTTGTGTGCAGTTGCAGAAGCCTACTATCAAAAAAAAAAAAAAAATTTTAGAAATTTTTATGATTCCAAATTAAGGCTCATTTAGCTCTATCTCCATTATTTACGGAGATATGGCCGTTTTAGGTTTTGGCCATAGTTTAAACTGAAAAATCAAGGTTTTAAGGGTTTAAGCGGGTTTGTGGACATTTGCTATGATGTTTTAGACTAAATAGACACATAACTGATACAATTTTATTATTTTCTGTGCAGTTGCAGAAGCCTACTACAGAAAAAAAAAAAAAAAATTTTTGAAATTTTAATGATTCCAAATTAAGGCTTATTTAGCTCTATCTCCATTATTTACGGAGATATGGCCGTTTAAGGTTTTGGCCATCTTTTAAACTGAAAAATCAAGGTTTTAAGGGTTTAAGCGGGTTTGTTGACATTTGCTATGATGTTTTAGACTAAATAGACACATAACTGATACAATTTTATTATTTTCTGTGCAGTTGCAGAAGCCTACTACAGAAAAAAAAAAAAAAAATTTTTGAAATTTTAATGATTCTAAATTAAGGCTTATTTAGGTCTATCTCCATTATTTACGGAGATATGGCCGTTTAAGGTTTTGGCCATCTTTTAAACTGAAAAATCAAGGTTTTGAGGGTTTAAGCGGGTTTGTGGACATTTGCTATGATGTTTTAGACTAAATAGACACATAACTGATACAATTTTATGATTTTGTGTGCAGTTGCAGAAGCCTACTACAGAAAAAAAAAAAAAAAATTTTTGAAATTTTGATGATTCCAAATTAAGGCTTATTTAGCTCTATCTCCATTATTTACAGTGATATGGCCGTTTAAGGTTTTGGCCATCTTTTAAACTGAAAAATCAAGGTTTTGAGGGTTTAAGCGGGTTTGTGGACATTTGCTATGATGTTTTAGACTAAATAGACACATAACTGATACAATTTTATTATTTTGTGTGCAGTTGCAGAAGCCTACTATCAAAAAAAAAAAAAAAATTTTAGAAATTTTTATGATTCCAAATTAAGGCTCATTTAGCTCCATCTCTATTATTTACGGAGATATGGCCGTTTTAGGTTTTGGCCATAGTTTAAACTGAAAAATCAAGGTTTTAAGGGTTTAAGCGGGTTTGTGGACATTTGCTATGATGTTTTAGACTAAATAGACACATAACTAATACAATTTTATTATTTTGTGTGCAGTTGCAGAAGCCTACTATCAAAAAAAAAAAAAAAATTTTAGAAATTTTTATGATTCCAAATTAAGGCTCATTTAGCTCTATCTCCATTATTTACGGAGATATGGCCGTTTTAGGTTTTGGCCATAGTTTAAACTGAAAAATCAAGGTTTTAAGGGTTTAAGCGGGTTTGTGGACATTTGCTATGATGTTTTAGACTAAATAAACACATAACTGATACAATTCTATTATTTTGTGTGCAGTTGCAAAAGCCTACTATCGAAAAAAAAAAAAAAAATTTTCAAAATTTTGATGATTCCAAATTAAGGCTTATTTTGCTATATCTCTATCATTTACGGAGATATGGCTGTTTTAGGTTTTGGCCATCTTTTTAACTGAAAAATCAAGGTTTTGAGGGTTTGAACGGGTTTGTGGACATTTGCTATGATGTTTTAGACTGACTGAACACATAACTGATACAATTTTATGATTTTGTGTGCAGTTGCAGAAGCCTACTACAGAAAAAAAAAAAAAAAATTTTTGAAATTTTGATGATTCCAAATTAAGGCTTATTTAGCTCTATCTCCATTATTTAGGGAGATATGGCCGTTTTAGGTTTTGGCCATAGTTTAAACTGAAAAATCAAGGTTTTAAGGGTTTAAGCGGGTTTGTGGACATTTGCTATGATGTTTTAGACTGAATAGACACATAACTGATACATTTTTATTATTTTGTGTGCAGTTGCAGAAGCCTACTATCAAAAAAAAAAAAAAAATTTTAGAAATTTTTATGATTCCAAATTGAGGCTTATTTTGCTATATCTCCATTATTCACAGAGATATGGCCGTTTTAGGTTTTAGCCATCTTTTTAACTGAAAAATCAAGGTTTTGAGGGTTTAAGCGGGTTTGTGGACATTTGCTATGATGTTTTAGACTAAATAGACACATAACTGATACAATTTTATTATTTTGTGTGCAGTTGCAGAAGCCTACTATCAAAAAAAAAAAGAAAATTTTAGAAATTTTTATGATTCCAAATTGAGGCTTATTTTGCTATATCTCCATTATTCACAGAGATATGGCCGTTTTAGGTTTTAGCCATCTTTTTAACTGAAAAATCAAGGTTTTGAGGGTTTAAGCGGGTTTGTGGACATTTGCTATGATGTTTTAGACTAAATAGACACATAACTGATACAATTTTATTATTTTGTGTGCAGTTGCAGAAGCCTACTATCGAAAAAAAAAAAAAAAAAAATTTTTTAAATTTTGATTATTCCAAATTGAGGCTTATTTTGCTATATCTCCATTATTCACAGAGATATGGCCGTTTTAGGTTTTAGCCATCTTTTTAACTGAAAAATCAAGGTTTTGAGGGTTTAAGCGGGTTTGTGGACATTTGCTATGATGTTTTAGACTAAATAGACACATAACTGATACAATTTTATTATTTTGTGTGCAGTTGCAGAAGCCTACTATCAAAAAAAAAAAGAAAATTTTAGAAATTTTTATGATTCCAAATTGAGGCTTATTTTGCTATATCTCCATTATTCACAGAGATATGGCCGTTTTAGGTTTAAGCCATCTTTTTAACTGAAAAATCAAGGTTTTGAGGGTTTAAGCGGGTTTGTGGACATTTGCTATGATGTTTTAGACTAAATAGACACATAACTGATACAATTTTATTATTTTGTGTGCAGTTGCAGAAGCCTACTATCAAAAAAAAAAAAAAAATTTTAGAAATTTTTATGATTCTAAATTAAGGCTTATTTTGCTATATCTCCATTATTTACGGAGATATGGCTGTTTTAGGTTTTGGCCATCTTTTTAACTGAAAAATCAAGGTTTTGAGGGTTTAAACGGGTTTGTGGACATTTGCTATGATGTTTTAGACTGACTAAACACATAACTGATACAATTGAATGATTTTGTGTGCAGTTGCAAGAGCCTACTACAGAAAAAAAAAAAAAAATTTTTGAAATTTTGATGATTCTAAATTAAGGCTTATTTTGCTATATCTCCATTATTTACAGAGATATGAGTGTTTTAGGTTTTGGCCATCTTTTTAACTGAAAAATCAAGGTTTTGAGGGTTTAAACGGGTTTGTGGACATTTGCTATGATGTTTTAGACTAAATAGACACATAACTGATACAATTTTATTATTTTGTGTGCAGTTGCAGAAGCCTAATATCGGAAAAAAAAAAAAAAATATTTTAAATTTTGATGATTCCAAATTAAGGCTCATTTAGCTCTATCTCCATTATTTACGGAGATATGGCCGTTTTAGGTTTTGGCCATATTTTAAACTGAAAAATCAAGGTTTTGAGGGTTTAAGCGGGTTTGTGGACATTTGCTATAATGTTTTAGACTAAATAGACACATAACTGATACAATTTTATTATTTTGTGTGCAGTTGCAGAAGCCTACTATCAAAAAAAAAAAAAAAATTTTAAAAATTTTTATGATTCCAAATTAAGGCTCATTTAGCTCTATCTCCCTTATTTACGGAGATATGGCCGTTTTAGGTTTTGGCCATATTTTAAACTGAAAAATCAAGGTTTTAAGGGTTTAAGCGGGTTTGTGGACATTTGCTATGATGTTTTAGACTAAATATACACATAACTGATACAATTCTATTATTTTGTGTGCAGTTGCAGAAGCCTACTATCAAAAAAAAAAAAAAAATTTTTAAAATTTTGATGATTCCAAATAAAGGCTTATTTTGCTATATCTCTATTATTTACGGAGATATGGCTGTTTCAGGTTTTGGCCATCTTTTGAACTGAAAAATCAAGGTTTTGATGTTTTAAACAAGATTGTGGACATTTGCTATGATGTTTTAGTCTAAATAGAAACATAACTGATACAATTTTGTTATTTTGTGTGCAGTTGCAGAAGCCTATTATCGAAAAAAAAAAAAAAAATTTTAGAAATTTTGATAATTCTAAATTAAGGCTTATTTAGCTCTATCTCCATTATTTACGGAGATATGGCCGTTTAAGGTTTTGGCCATATTTTCAACTGAAAAATCAAGGTTTTAAGGGTTTAAGCGGGTTTGTGGACATTTGCTATGATGTTTTAGACTAAATAGACACATAACTGATACAATTTTATTATTTTGTGTGCAGTTGCAGAAGCCTTCTATCGAAAAAAAAAAAAAAAAATTTTTTAAATTTTGATGATTCCAAATTGAGGCTTATTTTGCTATATCTCCATTATTCACGGAGATATGGCTGTTTTAGGTTTTAGCCATCTTTTTAACTGAAAAATCAAGGTTTTAAGGGTTTAAACGGGTTTGTGGACATTTGCTATGATGTTTTAGACTAAATAGACACATAACTGATACAATTTTATTATTTTGTGTGCAGTTGCAAAAGCCTACTATCGAAAAAAAAAAAAAAAATTTTTTTAATTTTGATGATTTCAAATTAAGGCTTATTTTGCTATATCTCCATTATTCACGGAGATATGGCCGTTTTAGGTTTTAGCCATCTTTTTAACTGAAAAATCAAGGTTTTGAGGGTTTAAACAAGTTTGTGGACATTTGCTATGATGTTTTAGACTAAATAGACACATAACTGATACAATTTTATTATTTTGTGTGCAGTTGCAGAAGCCTACTATCGAAAAAAAAAAAAAAAAATTTTTTAAATTTTGATGATTCTAAATTGAGGCTTATTTTGCTATATCTCCATTATTTACGGAGATATGGCTGTTTTAGGTTTTGGCCATCTTTTTAACTGAAAAATCAAGGTTTTAAGGGTTTAAACGGGTTTGTGGACATTTGCTATGATGTTTTAGACTAAATAGACACATAACTGATACAATTTTGTTATTTAGTGTGCAGTTGCAGAAGCCTATTATCGAAAAAAAAAAAAAAAATTTTAGAAATTTTGATAATTCTAAATTAAGGCTTATTTAGCTCTATCTCCATTATTTACGGAGATATGGCCGTTTTAGGTTTTGGCCATATTTTGAACTGAAAAATCAAGGTTTTGAGGGTTTAAACGGGTTTGTGGACATTTGCTATGATGTTTTAGACTAAATAGACACATAACTGATACAATTTTATTATTTTGTGTGCAGTTGCAGAAGCCTACTATCGAAAAAAAAAAAAAAAAATTTTTAAAATATTGATGATTCCAAATTAAGGCTTATTTTGCTATATCTCCATTATTTACGGAGATATGGCTGTTTTAGGTTTTGGCCATCTTTTTAACTGAAAAATCAAGGTTTTGAGGGTTTGAACGGGTTTGTGGACATTTGCTATGATGTTTTAGACTGAATAGACACATAACTGATACATTTTTATTATTTTGTGTGCAGTTGCAGAAGCCTACTATCAAAAAAAAAAAAAAAATTTTAGAAATTTTTATGATTCCAAATTAAGGCTCATTTAGCTCTATCTTCATTATTTACAGAGATATGGCCGTTTTAGGTTTTGGCCATATTTTCAACTGAAAAATCAAGGTTTTAAGGGTTTAAGCGGGTTTGTGGACATTTGCTATGATGTTTTAGACTAAATAGACACATAACTGATACAATTCTATTATTTTGTGTGCAGTTGCAAAAGCCTACTATCGAAAAAAAAAAAAAAAATTTTTAAAATTTTGATGATTCCAAATTAAGGCTTATTTTGCTATATCTCTATCATTTACGGAGATATGGCTGTTTTAGGTTTTAGCCATCTTTTTAACTGAAAAATCAAGGTTTTGAGGGTTTAAACGGGTTTGTGGACATTTGCTATGATGTTTTAGACTAAATAGACACATAACTGATACAATTTTATTATTTTCTGTGCAGTTGCAGAAGCCTACTACAAAAAAAAAAAAAAAAAATTTTTGAAATTTTAATGATTCCAAATTAAGGCTTATTTAGCTCTATCTCCATTATTTACGGAGATATGGCCGTTTAAGGTTTTGGCCATCTTTTAAACTGAAAAATCAAGGTTTTAAGGGTTTAAGCGGGTTTGTTGACATTTGCTATGATGTTTTAGACTAAATAGACACATAACTGATACAATTTTATTATTTTGTGTGCAGTTGCAGAAGCCTACCATTAAAAAAAAAAAAAAAAAATTTTAGAAATTTTTATGATTCCAAATTAAGGCTTATTTTGCTATATCTCCATTATTTACGGAGATATGGCTGTTTTAGGTTTTGGCCATCTTTTTAACTGAAAAATCAAGGTTTTGAGGGTTTAAACGGGTTCGTGGACATTTGCTATGATGTTTTAGACTAAATAGACACATAACTGATACAATTTTATTATTTTGTGTGCAGTTGCAGAAGCCTACTATCGAAAAAAAAAAAAAAAAATTTTTAAATTTTAATGATTATAAATTAAGGCTCATTCAGCTCTATCTCCATTATTTACGGAGATATGGCCGTTTTAGGTTTTGGCCATATTTTAAACTGAAAAATAAAGGTTTTGAGGGTTTAAGCGGGTTTGTGGACATTTGCTATGATGTTTTAGACTAAATAGACACATAACTGATACAATTTTATTATTTTGTGTGCAGTTGCAGAAGCCTACTATCAAAAAAAAAAAAAAAATTTTTAAAATTTCGATGATCCCAAATTAAGGCTTATTTTGCTATATCTCCATTATTCACGGAGATATGGCCGTTTTAGGTTTTAGCCATCTTTTTAACTAAAAAATTAAGGTTTTGAGGGTTTAAACGGGTTCGTGGACATTTGCTATGATGTTTTAGACTAAATAGACACATAACTGATACAATTTTATTATTTTGTGTGCAGTTGCAGAAGCCTACTATCGAAAAAAAAAAAAAAAAATTTTTAAAATATTGATGATTCCAAATTAAGGCTTATTTTGCTATATCTCCATTATTTACGCAGATATGGCTGTTTTAGGTTTTGGCCATCTTTTTAACTGAAAAATCAAGGTTTTGAGGGTTTAAACGGGTTTGTGGACATTCGCTATGATGTTTTAGACTGACTGAACACATAACTGATACAATTTTATGATTTTGTGTGCAGTTGCAGAAGCCTACTACAGAAAAAAAAAAAAAAAATTTTTGAAATTTTGATGATTCCAAATGAAGGCTTATTTAGCTCTATCTCCATTATTTACAGAGATATGGCCGTTTAAGGTTTTGGCCATCTTTTAAACTGAAAAATCAAGGTTTTGAGGGTTTAAGCGGGTTTGTGGACATTTGCTATGATGTTTTAGACTAAATAGACACATAACTGATACAATTTTATTATTTTGTGTGCAGTTGCAGAAGCCTACTATCGGAAAAAAAAAAAAAAATTTTTTAAATTTTGATGATTCCAAATTAAGGCTCATTCAGCTCTATCTCCATTATTTACGGAGATATGGCCGTTTTAGGTTTTAGCCATATTTTAAACTGAAAAATCAAGGTTTTGAGGGTTTAAACGGGTATGTGGACATTTGCTATGATGTTTTAGACTGACTAAACACATAACTGATACAATTTTATGATTTTGTGTGCAGTTGCAGAAGCCTACTACAGAAAAAAAAAAAAAAATTTTTGAAATTTTGATGATTCCAAATTAAGGCTTATTTAGCTCTATCTCCATTATTTACAGAGATATGGCCGTTTAAGGTTTTGGCCATCTTTTAAACTGAAAAATCAAGGTTTTGAGGGTTTAAGCGGGTTTGTGGACATTTGCTATGATGTTTTAGACTAAATAGACACATAACTGATAGAATTTTATTATTTTGTGTGCAGTTGCAGAAGCCTACTATCAAAAAAAAAAAAAAAATTTTAGAAATTTTTATGATTCCAAATTAAGGCTCATTTAGCTCTATCTCCATTATTTACGGAGATATGGCCGTTTTAGGTTTTGGCCATAGTTTAAACTGAAAAATCAAGGTTTTAAGGGTTTAAGCGGGTTTGTGGACATTTGCTATGATGTTTTAGACTAAATAGACACATAACTGATACAATTCTATTATTTTGTGTGCAGTTGCAAAAGCCTACTATCAAAAAAAAAAAAAAATTTTAAAATTTTGATGATTCCAAATTAAGGCTTATTTTGCTATATCTCTATCATTTACGGAGATATGGCTGTTTTAGGTTTTAGCCATCTTTTTAACTGAAAAATCAAGGTTTTGAGGGTTTAAACGGGTTTGTGGACATTTGCTATGATGTTTTAGACTAAATAGACACATAACTGATACAATTTTATTATTTTCTGTGCAGTTGCAGAAGCCTACTACAGAAAAAAAAAAAAAAAATTTTTGAAATTTTAATGATTCCAAATTAAGGCTTATTTAGCTCTATCTCCATTATTTACGGAGATATGGCCGTTTAAGGTTTTGGCCATCTTTTAAACTGAAAAATCAAGGTTTTAAGGGTTTAAGCGGGTTTGTTGACATTTGCTATGATGTTTTAGACTAAATAGACACATAACTGATACAATTTTATTATTTTCTGTGCAGTTGCAGAAGCCTACTACAGAAAAAAAAAAAAAAAATTTTTGAAATTTTAATGATTCCAAATTAAGGCTTATTTAGCTCTATCTCCATTATTTACGGAGATATGGCCGTTTAAGGTTTTGGCCATCTTTTGAACTGAAAAATCAAGGTTTTGAGGGTTTAAGCGGGTTTGTGGACATTTGCTATGATGTTTTAGACTAAATAGACACATAACTGATACAATTTTATGATTTTGTGTGCAGTTGCAGAAGCCTACTACAGAAAAAAAAAAAAAAAATTTTTGAAATTTTGATGATTCCAAATTAAGGCTTATTTAGCTCTATCTCCATTATTTACAGAGATATGGCCGTTTAAGGTTTTGGCCATCTTTTAAACTGAAAAATCAAGGTTTTGAGGGTTTAAGCGGGTTTGTGGACATTTGCTATGATGTTTTAGACTAAATAGACACATAACTGATACAATTTTATTATTTTGTGTGCAGTTGCAGAAGCCTACTATCAAAAAAAAAAAAAAAATTTTAGAAATTTTTATGATTCCAAATTAAGGCTCATTTAGCTCCATCTCTATTATTTACGGAGATATGGCCGTTTTAGGTTTTGGCCATAGTTTAAACTGAAAAATCAAGGTTTTAAGGGTTTGAGCGGGTTTGTGGACATTTGCTATGATGTTTTAGACTAAATAGACACATAACTAATACAATTTTATTATTTTGTGTGCAGTTGCAGAAGCCTACTATCAAAAAAAAAAAAAAAATTTTAGAAATTTTTATGATTCCAAATTAAGGCTCATTTAGCTCTATCTCCATTATTTACGGAGATATGGCCGTTTTAGGTTTTGGCCATAGTTTAAACTGAAAAATCAAGGTTTTAAGGGTTTAAGCGGGTTTGTGGACATTTGCTATGATGTTTTAGACTAAATAAACACATAACTGATACAATTCTATTATTTTGTGTGCAGTTGCAAAAGCCTACTATCGAAAAAAAAAAAAAAAATTTTTAAAATTTTGATGATTCCAAATTAAGGCTTATTTTGCTATATCTCTATCATTTACGGAGATATGGCTGTTTTAGGTTTTAGCCATCTTTTTAACTGAAAAATCAAGGTTTTGAGGGTTTAAACGGGTTTGTGGACATTTGCTATGATGTTTTAGACTAAATAGACACATAACTGATACAATTTTATTATTTTCTGTGCAGTTGCAGAAGCCTACTACAGAAAAAAAAAAAAAAAATTTTTTAAATTTTTATGATTCCAAATTAAGGCTCATTAAGCTCTATCTCCATTATTTACGGAGATATGGCCGTTTTAGGTTTTGGCCATCTTTTTAACTGAAAAATCAAGGTTTTAAGGGTTTAAGCGGGTTTGTGGACATTTGCTATGATGTTTTAGACTAAATAGACACATAACTGATACAATTTTATTATTTTGTGTGCAGTTGCAGAAGCCTACTATCGGAAAAAAAAAAAAAAATTTTTTAAATTTTGATGATTTCAAATTAAGGCTCATTCAGCTCTATCTCCATTATTTACGGAGATATGGCCGTTTTAGGTTTTAGCCATATTTTAAACTGAAAAATCAAGGTTTTGAGGGTTTAAACGGGTTTGTGGACATTTGCTATGATGTTTTAGACTAAATAGACACATAACTGATACAATTCTATTATTTTGTGTGCAGTTGCAAAAGCCTACTATCGAAAAAAAAAAAAAAAATTTTTTAAATTTTGATGATTCCAAATTAAGGCTTATTTTGCTATATCTCTATCATTTACGGAGATATGGCTGTTTTAGGTTTTAGCCATCTTTTTAACGGAAAAATCAAGGTTTTGGGGGCTTAAACGGGTTTGTGGACATTTGCTATGATGTTTTAGACTAAATAGACACATAACTGATACAATTTTATTATTTTCTGTGCAGTTGCAGAAGCCTACTACAGAAAAAAAAAAAAAAAATTTTTGAAATTTTAATGATTCCAAATTAAGGCTTATTTAGCTCTATCTCCATTATTTACGGAGATATGGCCGTTTAAGGTTTTGGCCATCTTTTAAACTGAAAAATCAAGGTTTTAAGGGTTTAAGCGGGTTTGTTGACATTTGCTATGATGTTTTAGACTAAATAGACACATAACTGATACAATTTTATTATTTTGTGTGCAGTTGCAGAAGCCTACCATTAAAAAAAAAAAAAAAAAATTTTAGAAATTTTTATGATTCCAAATTAAGGCTTATTTTGCTATATCTCCATTATTTACGGAGATATGGCTGTTTTAGGTTTTGGCCATCTTTTTAACTGAAAAATCAAGGTTTTGAGGGTTTAAACGGGTTCGTGGACATTTGCTATGATGTTTTAGACTAAATAGACACATAACTGATACAATTTTATTATTTTGTGTGCAGTTGCAGAAGCCTACTATCGGAAAAAAAAAAAAAAAATTTTTAAATTTTAATGATTCCAAATTAAGGCTCATTCAGCTCTATCTCCATTATTTACGGAGATATGGCCGTTTTAGGTTTTGGCCATATTTTGAACTGAAAAATAAAGATTTTGAGGGTTTAAGCGGGTTTGTGGACATTTGCTATGATGTTTTAGACTAAATAGACACATAACTGATACAATTTTATTATTTTGTGTGCAGTTGCAGAAGCCTACTATCAAAAAAAAAAAAAAAATTTTTAAAATTTCGATGATCCCAAATTAAGGCTTATTTTGCTATATCTCCATTATTCACGGAGATATGGCCGTTTTAGGTTTTAGCCATCTTTTTAACTAAAAAATTAAGGTTTTGAGGGTTTAAACGGGTTCGTGGACATTTGCTATGATGTTTTAGACTAAATAGACACATAACTGATACAATTTTATTATTTTGTGTGCAGTTGCAGAAGCCTACTATCGAAAAAAAAAAAAAAAAATTTTTAAAATATTGATGATTCCAAATTAAGGCTTATTTTGCTATATCTCCATTATTTACGCAGATATGGCTGTTTTAGGTTTTGGCCATCTTTTTAACTGAAAAATCAAGGTTTTGAGGGTTTGAACGGGTTTGTGGACATTCGCTATGATGTTTTAGACTGACTGAACACATAACTGATACAATTTTATGATTTTGTGTGCAGTTGCAGAAGCCTACTACAGAAAAAAAAAAAAAAAATTTTTGAAATTTTGATGATTCCAAATGAAGGCTTATTTAGCTCTATCTCCATTATTTACAGAGATATGGCCGTTTAAGGTTTTGGCCATCTTTTAAACTGAAAAATCAAGGTTTTGAGGGTTTAAGCGGGTTTGTGGACATTTGCTATGATGTTTTAGACTAAATAGACACATAACTGATACAATTTTATTATTTTGTGTGCAGTTGCAGAAGCCTACTATCGGAAAAAAAAAAAAAAATTTTTTAAATTTTGATGATTCCAAATTAAGGCTCATTCAGCTCTATCTCCATTATTTACGGAGATATGGCCGTTTTAGGTTTTAGCCATATTTTAAACTGAAAAATCAAGGTTTTGAGGGTTTAAACGGGTATGTGGACATTTGCTATGATGTTTTAGACTGACTAAACACATAACTGATACAATTTTATGATTTTGTGTGCAGTTGCAGAAGCCTACTACAGAAAAAAAAAAAAAAAATTTTTGAAATTTTGATGATTCCAAATTAAGGCTTATTTAGCTCTATCTCCATTATTTACAGAGATATGGCCGTTTAAGGTTTTGGCCATCTTTTAAACTGAAAAATCAAGGTTTTGAGGGTTTAAGCGGGTTTGTGGACATTTGCTATGATGTTTTAGACTAAATAGACACATAACTGATAGAATTTTATTATTTTGTGTGCAGTTGCAGAAGCCTACTATCAAAAAAAAAAAAAAAATTTTAGAAATTTTTATGATTCCAAATTAAGGCTCATTTAGCTCTATCTCCATTATTTACGGAGATATGGCCGTTTTAGGTTTTGGCCATAGTTTAAACTGAAAAATCAAGGTTTTAAGGGTTTAAGCGGGTTTGTGGACATTTGCTATAATGTTTTAGACTAAATAGACACATAACTGATACAATTCTATTATTTTGTGTGCAGTTGCAAAAGCCTACTATCGAAAAAAAAAAAAAAAATTTTAAAATTTTGATGATTCCAAATTAAGGCTTATTTTGCTATATCTCTATCATTTACGGAGATATGGCTGTTTTAGGTTTTAGCCATCTTTTTAACTGAAAAATCAAGGTTTTGAGGGTTTAAACGGGTTTGTGGACATTTGCTATGATGTTTTAGACTAAATAGACACATAACTGATACAATTTTATTATTTTCTGTGCAGTTGCAGAAGCCTACTACAGAAAAAAAAAAAAAAAATTTTTGAAATTTTAATGATTCCAAATTAAGGCTTATTTAGCTCTATCTCCATTATTTACGGAGATATGGCCGTTTAAGGTTTTGGCCATCTTTTAAACTGAAAAATCAAGGTTTTAAGGGTTTAAGCGGGTTTGTTGACATTTGCTATGATGTTTTAGACTAAATAGACACATAACTGATACAATTTTATTATTTTCTGTGCAGTTGCAGAAGCCTACTACAGAAAAAAAAAAAAAAAATTTTTGAAATTTTAATGATTCCAAATTAAGGCTTATTTAGCTCTATCTCCATTATTTACGGAGATATGGCCGTTTAAGGTTTTGGCCATCTTTTGAACTGAAAAATCAAGGTTTTGAGGGTTTAAGCGGGTTTGTGGACATTTGCTATGATGTTTTAGACTAAATAGACACATAACTGATACAATTTTATGATTTTGTGTGCAGTTGCAGAAGCCTACTACAGAAAAAAAAAAAAAAAATTTTTGAAATTTTGATGATTCCAAATTAAGGCTTATTTAGCTCTATCTCCATTATTTACAGAGATATGGCCGTTTAAGGTTTTGGCCATCTTTTAAACTGAAAAATCAAGGTTTTGAGGGTTTAAGCGGGTTTGTGGACATTTGCTATGATGTTTTAGACTAAATAGACACATAACTGATACAATTTTATTATTTTGTGTGCAGTTGCAGAAGCCTACTATCAAAAAAAAAAAAAAAATTTTAGAAATTTTTATGATTCCAAATTAAGGCTCATTTAGCTCCATCTCTATTATTTACGGAGATATGGCCGTTTTAGGTTTTGGCCATAGTTTAAACTGAAAAATCAAGGTTTTAAGGGTTTAAGCGGGTTTGTGGACATTTGCTATGATGTTTTAGACTAAATAGACACATAACTAATACAATTTTATTATTTTGTGTGCAGTTGCAGAAGCCTACTATCAAAAAAAAAAAAAAAATTTTAGAAATTTTTATGATTCCAAATTAAGGCTCATTTAGCTCTATCTCCATTATTTACGGAGATATGGCCGTTTTAGGTTTTGGCCATAGTTTAAACTGAAAAATCAAGGTTTTAAGGGTTTAAGCGGGTTTGTGGACATTTGCTATGATGTTTTAGACTAAATAAACACATAACTGATACAATTCTATTATTTTGTGTGCAGTTGCAAAAGCCTACTATCGAAAAAAAAAAAAAAAATTTTTAAAATTTTGATGATTCCAAATTAAGGCTTATTTTGCTATATCTCTATCATTTACGGAGATATGGCTGTTTTAGGTTTTAGCCATCTTTTTAACTGAAAAATCAAGGTTTTGAGGGTTTAAACGGGTTTGTGGACATTTGCTATGATGTTTTAGACTAAATAGACACATAACTGATACAATTTTATTATTTTCTGTGCAGTTGCAGAAGCCTACTACAGAAAAAAAAAAAAAAAATTTTTTAAATTTTTATGATTCCAAATTAAGGCTCATTAAGCTCTATCTCCATTATTTACGGAGATATGGCCGTTTTAGGTTTTGGCCATCTTTTTAACTGAAAAATCAAGGTTTTAAGGGTTTAAGCGGGTTTGTGGACATTTGCTATGATGTTTTAGACTAAATAGACACATAACTGATACAATTTTATTATTTTGTGTGCAGTTGCAGAAGCCTACTATCGGAAAAAAAAAAAAAAATTTTTTAAATTTTGATGATTTAAAATTAAGGCTCATTCAGCTCTATCTCCATTATTTACGGAGATATGGCCGTTTTAGGTTTTAGCCATATTTTAAACTGAAAAATCAAGGTTTTGAGGGTTTAAACGGGTTTGTGGACATTTGCTATGATGTTTTAGACTAAATAGACACATAACTGATACAATTCTATTATTTTGTGTGCAGTTGCAAAAGCCTACTATCGAAAAAAAAAAAAAAAATTTTTTAAATTTTGATGATTCCAAATTAAGGCTTATTTTGCTATATCTCTATCATTTACGGAGATATGGCTGTTTTAGGTTTTAGCCATCTTTTTAACGGAAAAATCAAGGTTTTGGGGGCTTAAACGGGTTTGTGGACATTTGCTATGATGTTTTAGACTAAATAGACACATAACTGATACAATTTTATTATTTTCTGTGCAGTTGCAGAAGCCTACTACAGAAAAAAAAAAAAAAAATTTTTGAAATTTTAATGATTCCAAATTAAGGCTTATTTAGCTCTATCTCCATTATTTACGGAGATATGGCCGTTTAAGGTTTTGGCCATCTTTTAAACTGAAAAATCAAGGTTTTAAGGGTTTAAGCGGGTTTGTTGACATTTGCTATGATGTTTTAGACTAAATAGACACATAACTGATACAATTTTATTATTTTGTGTGCAGTTGCAGAAGCCTACCATTAAAAAAAAAAAAAAAAAATTTTAGAAATTTTTATGATTCCAAATTAAGGCTTATTTTGCTATATCTCCATTATTTACGGAGATATGGCTGTTTTAGGTTTTGGCCATCTTTTTAACTGAAAAATCAAGGTTTTGAGGGTTTAAACGGGTTCGTGGACATTTGCTATGATGTTTTAGACTAAATAGACACATAACTGATACAATTTTATTATTTTGTGTGCAGTTGCAGAAGCCTACTATCGGAAAAAAAAAAAAAAAATTTTTAAATTTTAATGATTCCAAATTAAGGCTCATTCAGCTCTATCTCCATTATTTACGGAGATATGGCCGTTTTAGGTTTTGGCCATATTTTGAACTGAAAAATAAAGATTTTGAGGGTTTAAGCGGGTTTGTGGACATTTGCTATGATGTTTTAGACTAAATAGACACATAACTGATACAATTTTATTATTTTGTGTGCAGTTGCAGAAGCCTACTATCAAAAAAAAAAAAAAAATTTTTAAAATTTCGATGATCCCAAATTAAGGCTTATTTTGCTATATCTCCATTATTCACGGAGATATGGCCGTTTTAGGTTTTAACCATCTTTTTAACTAAAAAATTAAGGTTTTGAGGGTTTAAACGGGTTCGTGGACATTTGCTATGATGTTTTAGACTAAATAGACATATAACTGATACAATTTTATTATTTTGTGTGCAGTTGCAGAAGCCTACTATCGAAAAAAAAAAAAAAAAATTTTTAAAATATTGATGATTCCAAATTAAGGCTTATTTTGCTATATCTCCATTATTTACGCAGATATGGCTGTTTTAGGTTTTGGCCATCTTTTTAACTGAAAAATCAAGGTTTTGAGGGTTTAAACGGGTTTGTGGACATTCGCTATGATGTTTTAGACTGACTGAACACATAACTGATACAATTTTATGATTTTGTGTGCAGTTGCAGAAGCCTACTACAGAAAAAAAAAAAAAAAATTTTTAAAATTTTGATGATTCCAAATGAAGGCTTATTTAGCTCTATCTCCATTATTTACAGAGATATGGCCGTTTAAGGTTTTGGCCATCTTCTAAACTGAAAAATCAAGGTTTTGAGGGTTTAAGCGGGTTTGTGGACATTTGCTATGATGTTTTAGACTAAATAGACACATAACTGATACAATTTTATTATTTTGTGTGCAGTTGCAGAAGCCTACTATCGAAAAAAAAAAAAAAAAATTTTTAAAATATTGATGATTCCAAATTAAGGCTTATTTTGCTATATCTCCATTATTTACGCAGATATGGCTGTTTTAGGTTTTGGCCATCTTTTTAACTGAAAAATCAAGGTTTTGAGGGTTTGAACGGGTTTGTGGACATTCGCTATGATGTTTTAGACTGACTGAACACATAACTGATACAATTTTATGATTTTGTGTGCAGTTGCAGAAGCCTACTACAGAAAAAAAAAAAAAAAATTTTTGAAATTTTGATGATTCCAAATGAAGGCTTATTTAGCTCTATCTCCATTATTTACAGAGATATGGCCGTTTAAGGTTTTGGCCATCTTTTAAACTGAAAAATCAAGGTTTTGAGGGTTTAAGCGGGTTTGTGGACATTTGCTATGATGTTTTAGACTAAATAGACACATAACTGATACAATTTTATTATTTTGTGTGCAGTTGCAGAAGCCTACTATCGGAAAAAAAAAAAAAAATTTTTTAAATTTTGATGATTCCAAATTAAGGCTCATTCAGCTCTATCTCCATTATTTACGGAGATATGGCCGTTTTAGGTTTTAGCCATATTTTAAACTGAAAAATCAAGGTTTTGAGGGTTTAAACGGGTATGTGGACATTTGCTATGATGTTTTAGACTGACTAAACACATAACTGATACAATTTTATGATTTTGTGTGCAGTTGCAGAAGCCTACTACAGAAAAAAAAAAAAAAAATTTTTGAAATTTTGATGATTCCAAATTAAGGCTTATTTAGCTCTATCTCCATTATTTACAGAGATATGGCCGTTTAAGGTTTTGGCCATCTTTTAAACTGAAAAATCAAGGTTTTGAGGGTTTAAGCGGGTTTGTGGACATTTGCTATGATGTTTTAGACTAAATAGACACATAACTGATAGAATTTTATTATTTTGTGTGCAGTTGCAGAAGCCTACTATCAAAAAAAAAAAAAAAATTTTAGAAATTTTTATGATTCCAAATTAAGGCTCATTTAGCTCTATCTCCATTATTTACGGAGATATGGCCGTTTTAGGTTTTGGCCATAGTTTAAACTGAAAAATCAAGGTTTTAAGGGTTTAAGCGGGTTTGTGGACATTTGCTATGATGTTTTAGACTAAATAGACACATAACTGATACAATTCTATTATTTTGTGTGCAGTTGCAAAAGCCTACTATCGAAAAAAAAAAAAAAAATTTTAAAATTTTGATGATTCCAAATTAAGGCTTATTTTGCTATATCTCTATCATTTACGGAGATATGGCTGTTTTAGGTTTTAGCCATCTTTTTAACTGAAAAATCAAGGTTTTGAGGGTTTAAACGGGTTTGTGGACATTTGCTATGATGTTTTAGACTAAATAGACACATAACTGATACAATTTTATTATTTTCTGTGCAGTTGCAGAAGCCTACTACAGAAAAAAAAAAAAAAAATTTTTGAAATTTTAATGATTCCAAATTAAGGCTTATTTAGCTCTATCTCCATTATTTACGGAGATATGGCCGTTTAAGGTTTTGGCCATCTTTTAAACTGAAAAATCAAGGTTTTAAGGGTTTAAGCGGGTTTGTTGACATTTGCTATGATGTTTTAGACTAAATAGACACATAACTGATACAATTTTATTATTTTCTGTGCAGTTGCAGAAGCCTACTACAGAAAAAAAAAAAAAAAATTTTTGAAATTTTAATGATTCCAAATTAAGGCTTATTTAGCTCTATCTCCATTATTTACGGAGATATGGCCGTTTAAGGTTTTGGCCATCTTTTGAACTGAAAAATCAAGGTTTTGAGGGTTTAAGCGGGTTTGTGGACATTTGCTATGATGTTTTAGACTAAATAGACACATAACTGATACAATTTTATGATTTTGTGTGCAGTTGCAGAAGCCTACTACAGAAAAAAAAAAAAAAAATTTTTGAAATTTTGATGATTCCAAATTAAGGCTTATTTAGCTCTATCTCCATTATTTACAGAGATATGGCCGTTTAAGGTTTTGGCCATCTTTTAAACTGAAAAATCAAGGTTTTGAGGGTTTAAGCGGGTTTGTGGACATTTGCTATGATGTTTTAGACTAAATAGACACATAACTGATACAATTTTATTATTTTGTGTGCAGTTGCAGAAGCCTACTATCAAAAAAAAAAAAAAAATTTTAGAAATTTTTATGATTCCAAATTAAGGCTCATTTAGCTCCATCTCTATTATTTACGGAGATATGGCCGTTTTAGGTTTTGGCCATAGTTTAAACTGAAAAATCAAGGTTTTAAGGGTTTAAGCGGGTTTGTGGACATTTGCTATGATGTTTTAGACTAAATAGACACATAACTAATACAATTTTATTATTTTGTGTGCAGTTGCAGAAGCCTACTATCAAAAAAAAAAAAAAAATTTTAGAAATTTTTATGATTCCAAATTAAGGCTCATTTAGCTCTATCTCCATTATTTACGGAGATATGGCCGTTTTAGGTTTTGGCCATAGTTTAAACTGAAAAATCAAGGTTTTAAGGGTTTAAGCGGGTTTGTGGACATTTGCTATGATGTTTTAGACTAAATAAACACATAACTGATACAATTCTATTATTTTGTGTGCAGTTGCAAAAGCCTACTATCGAAAAAAAAAAAAAAAATTTTTAAAATTTTGATGATTCCAAATTAAGGCTTATTTTGCTATATCTCTATCATTTACGGAGATATGGCTGTTTTAGGTTTTAGCCATCTTTTTAACTGAAAAATCAAGGTTTTGAGGGTTTAAACGGGTTTGTGGACATTTGCTATGATGTTTTAGACTAAATAGACACATAACTGATACAATTTTATTATTTTCTGTGCAGTTGCAGAAGCCTACTACAGAAAAAAAAAAAAAAAATTTTTTAAATTTTTATGATTCCAAATTAAGGCTCATTAAGCTCTATCTCCATTATTTACGGAGATATGGCCGTTTTAGGTTTTGGCCATCTTTTTAACTGAAAAATCAAGGTTTTAAGGGTTTAAGCGGGTTTGTGGACATTTGCTATGATGTTTTAGACTAAATAGACACATAACTGATACAATTTTATTATTTTGTGTGCAGTTGCAGAAGCCTACTATCGGAAAAAAAAAAAAAAATTTTTTAAATTTTGATGATTTCAAATTAAGGCTCATTCAGCTCTATCTCCATTATTTACGGAGATATGGCCGTTTTAGGTTTTAGCCATATTTTAAACTGAAAAATCAAGGTTTTGAGGGTTTAAACGGGTTTGTGGACATTTGCTATGATGTTTTAGACTAAATAGACACATAACTGATACAATTCTATTATTTTGTGTGCAGTTGCAAAAGCCTACTATCGAAAAAAAAAAAAAAAATTTTTTAAATTTTGATGATTCCAAATTAAGGCTTATTTTGCTATATCTCTATCATTTACGGAGATATGGCTGTTTTAGGTTTTAGCCATCTTTTTAACGGAAAAATCAAGGTTTTGGGGGCTTAAACGGGTTTGTGGACATTTGCTATGATGTTTTAGACTAAATAGACACATAACTGATACAATTTTATTATTTTCTGTGCAGTTGCAGAAGCCTACTACAGAAAAAAAAAAAAAAAATTTTTGAAATTTTAATGATTCCAAATTAAGGCTTATTTAGCTCTATCTCCATTATTTACGGAGATATGGCCGTTTAAGGTTTTGGCCATCTTTTAAACTGAAAAATCAAGGTTTTAAGGGTTTAAGCGGGTTTGTTGACATTTGCTATGATGTTTTAGACTAAATAGACACATAACTGATACAATTTTATTATTTTGTGTGCAGTTGCAGAAGCCTACCATTAAAAAAAAAAAAAAAAAATTTTAGAAATTTTTATGATTCCAAATTAAGGCTTATTTTGCTATATCTCTATTATTTACGGAGATATGGCTGTTTTAGGTTTTGGCCATCTTTTTAACTGAAAAATCAAGGTTTTGAGGGTTTAAACGGGTTCGTGGACATTTGCTATGATGTTTTAGACTAAATAGACACATAACTGATACAATTTTATTATTTTGTGTGCAGTTGCAGAAGCCTACTATCGGAAAAAAAAAAAAAAAATTTTTAAATTTTAATGATTCCAAATTAAGGCTCATTCAGCTCTATCTCCATTATTTACGGAGATATGGCCGTTTTAGGTTTTGGCCATATTTTGAACTGAAAAATAAAGATTTTGAGGGTTTAAGCGGGTTTGTGGACATTTGCTATGATGTTTTAGACTAAATAGACACATAACTGATACAATTTTATTATTTTGTGTGCAGTTGCAGAAGCCTACTATCAAAAAAAAAAAAAAAATTTTTTAAATTTCGATGATCCCAAATTAAGGCTTATTTTGCTATATCTCCATTATTCACAAAGATATGGCCGTTTTAGGTTTTAACCATCTTTTTAACTAAAAAATTAAGGTTTTGAGGGTTTAAACGGGTTCGTGGACATTTGCTATGATGTTTTAGACTAAATAGACACATAACTGATACAATTTTATTATTTTGTGTGCAGTTGCAGAAGCCTACTATCGAAAAAAAAAAAAAAAAATTTTTAAAATATTGATGATTCCAAATTAAGGCTTATTTTGCTATATCTCCATTATTTACGCAGATATGGCTGTTTTAGGTTTTGGCCATCTTTTTAACTGAAAAATCAAGGTTTTGAGGGTTTGAACGGGTTTGTGGACATTCGCTATGATGTTTTAGACTGACTGAACACATAACTGATACAATTTTATGATTTTGTGTGCAGTTGCAGAAGCCTACTACAGAAAAAAAAAAAAAAAATTTTTAAAATTTTGATGATTCCAAATGAAGGCTTATTTAGCTCTATCTCCATTATTTACAGAGATATGGCCGTTTAAGGTTTTGGCCATCTTTTAAACTGAAAAATCAAGGTTTTGAGGGTTTAAGCGGGTTTGTGGACATTTGCTATGATGTTTTAGACTAAATAGACACATAACTGATACAATTTTATTATTTTGTGTGCAGTTGCAGAAGCCTACTATCGGAAAAAAAAAAAAAAATTTTTTAAATTTTGATGATTCCAAATTAAGGCTCATTCAGCTCTATCTCCATTATTTACGGAGATATGGCCGTTTTAGGTTTTAGCCATATTTTAAACTGAAAAATCAAGGTTTTGAGGGTTTAAACGGGTTTGTGGACATTTGCTATGATGTTTTAGACTGACTAAACACATAACTGATACAATTTTATGATTTTGTGTGCAGTTGCAGAAGCCTACTACAGAAAAAAAAAAAAAAAATTTTTGAAATTTTGATGATTCCAAATTAAGGCTTATTTAGCTCTATCTCCATTATTTACAGAGATATGGCCGTTTAAGGTTTTGGCCATCTTTTAAACTGAAAAATCAAGGTTTTGAGGGTTTAAGCGGGTTTGTGGACATTTGCTATGATGTTTTAGACTAAATAGACACATAACTGATAGAATTTTATTATTTTGTGTGCAGTTGCAGAAGCCTACTATCAAAAAAAAAAAAAAAATTTTAGAAATTTTTATGATTCCAAATAAGGGCTCATTTAGCTCTATCTCCATTATTTACGGAGATATGGCCGTTTTAGGTTTTGGCCATAGTTTAAACTGAAAAATCAAGGTTTTAAGGGTTTAAGCGGGTTTGTGGACATTTGCTATGATGTTTTAGACTAAATAGACACATAACTGATACAATTCTATTATTTTGTGTGCAGTTGCAAAAGCCTACTATCGAAAAAAAAAAAAAAAATTTTAAAATTTTGATGATTCCAAATTAAGGCTTATTTTGCTATATCTCTATCATTTACGGAGATATGGCTGTTTTAGGTTTTAGCCATCTTTTTAACTGAAAAATCAAGGTTTTGAGGGTTTAAACGGGTTTGTGGACATTTGCTATGATGTTTTAGACTAAATAGACACATAACTGATACAATTTTATTATTTTCTGTGCAGTTGCAGAAGCCTACTACAGAAAAAAAAAAAAAAAATTTTTGAAATTTTAATGATTCCAAATTAAGGCTCATTCAGCTCTATCTCCATTATTTACGGAGATATGGCCGTTTTAGGTTTTGGCCATATTTTGAACTGAAAAATAAAGATTTTGAGGGTTTAAGCGGGTTTGTGGACATTTGCTATGATGTTTTAGACTAAATAGACACATAACTGATACAATTTTATTATTTTGTGTGCAGTTGCAGAAGCCTACTATCAAAAAAAAAAAAAAAATTTTTAAAATTTCGATGATCCCAAATTAAGGCTTATTTTGCTATATCTCCATTATTCACGGAGATATGGCCGTTTTAGGTTTTAACCATCTTTTTAACTAAAAAATTAAGGTTTTGAGGGTTTAAACGGGTTCGTGGACATTTGCTATGATGTTTTAGACTAAATAGACACATAACTGATACAATTTTATTATTTTGTGTGCAGTTGCAGAAGCCTACTATCGAAAAAAAAAAAAAAAAATTTTTAAAATATTGATGATTCCAAATTAAGGCTTATTTTGCTATATCTCCATTATTTACGCAGATATGGCTGTTTTAGGTTTTGGCCATCTTTTTAACTGAAAAATCAAGGTTTTGAGGGTTTGAACGGGTTTGTGGACATTCGCTATGATGTTTTAGACTGACTGAACACATAACTGATACAATTTTATGATTTTGTGTGCAGTTGCAGAAGCCTACTACAGAAAAAAAAAAAAAAAATTTTTAAAATTTTGATGATTCCAAATGAAGGCTTATTTAGCTCTATCTCCATTATTTACAGAGATATGGCCGTTTAAGGTTTTGGCCATCTTTTAAACTGAAAAATCAAGGTTTTTATGGTTTAAGCGGGTTTGTGGACATTTGCTATGATGTTTTAGACTAAATAGACACATAACTGATACAATTTTATTATTTTGTGTGCAGTTGCAGAAGCCTACTATCGGAAAAAAAAAAAAAAATTTTTTAAATTTTGATGATTCCAAATTAAGGCTCATTCAGCTCTATCTCCATTATTTACGGAGATATGGCCGTTTTAGGTTTTAGCCATATTTTAAACTGAAAAATCAAGGTTTTGAGGGTTTAAACGGGTTTGTGGACATTTGCTATGATGTTTTAGACTGACTAAACACATAACTGATACAATTTTATGATTTTGTGTGCAGTTGCAGAAGCCTACTACAGAAAAAAAAAAAAAAAATTTTTGAAATTTTGATGATTCCAAATTAAGGCTTATTTAGCTCTATCTCCATTATTTACAGAGATATGGCCGTTTAAGGTTTTGGCCATCTTTTAAACTGAAAAATCAAGGTTTTGAGGGTTTAAGCGGGTTTGTGGACATTTGCTATGATGTTTTAGACTAAATAGACACATAACTGATAGAATTTTATTATTTTGTGTGCAGTTGCAGAAGCCTACTATCAAAAAAAAAAAAAAAATTTTAGAAATTTTTATGATTCCAAATAAGGGCTCATTTAGCTCTATCTCCATTATTTACGGAGATATGGCCGTTTTAGGTTTTGGCCATAGTTTAAACTGAAAAATCAAGGTTTTAAGGGTTTAAGCGGGTTTGTGGACATTTGCTATGATGTTTTAGACTAAATAGACACATAACTGATACAATTCTATTATTTTGTGTGCAGTTGCAAAAGCCTACTATCGAAAAAAAAAAAAAAAATTTTAAAATTTTGATGATTCCAAATTAAGGCTTATTTTGCTATATCTCTATCATTTACGGAGATATGGCTGTTTTAGGTTTTAGCCATCTTTTTAACTGAAAAATCAAGGTTTTGAGGGTTTAAACGGGTTTGTGGACATTTGCTATGATGTTTTAGACTAAATAGACACATAACTGATACAATTTTATTATTTTCTGTGCAGTTGCAGAAGCCTACTACAGAAAAAAAAAAAAAAAATTTTTGAAATTTTAATGATTCCAAATTAAGGCTTATTTAGCTCTATCTCCATTATTTACGGAGATATGGCCGTTTAAGGTTTTGGCCATCTTTTAAACTGAAAAATCAAGGTTTTAAGGGTTTAAGCGGGTTTGTTGACATTTGCTATGATGTTTTAGACTAAATAGACACATAACTGATACAATTTTATTATTTTGTGTGCAGTTGCAGAAGCCTACCATTAAAAAAAAAAAAAAAAAATTTTAGAAATTTTTATGATTCCAAATTAAGGCTTATTTTGCTATATCTCCATTATTTACGGAGATATGGCTGTTTTAGGTTTTGGCCATCTTTTTAACTGAAAAATAAAGGTTTTGAGGGTTTAAACGGGTTCGTGGACATTTGCTATGATGTTTTAGACTAAATAGACACATAACTGATACAATTTTATTATTTTGTGTGCAGTTGCAGAAGCCTACTATCGGAAAAAAAAAAAAAAAATTTTTAAATTTTAATGATTCCAAATTAAGGCTCATTCAGCTCTACCTCCATTATTTACGGAGATATGGCCGTTTTAGGTTTTGGCCATATTTTAAACTGAAAAATAAAGGTTTTGAGGGTTTAAGCGGGTTTGTGGACATTTGCTATGATGTTTTAGACTAAATAGACACATAACTGATACAATTTTATTATTTTGTGTGCAGTTGCAGAAGCCTACTATCGGAAAAAAAAAAAAAAATTTTTTAAATTTTGATGATTTCAAATTAAGGCTTATTTTGCTATATCTCTATCATTTACGGAGATATGGCTGTTTTAGGTTTTAGCCATCTTTTTAACTGAAAAATCAAGGTTTTGAGGGTTTAAACGGGTTTGTGGACATTTGCTATGATGTTTTAGACTAAATAGACACATAACTGATACAATTCTATTATTTTGTGTGCAGTTGCAAAAGCCTACTATCAAAAAAAAAAAAAAAATTTTAGAAATTTTTATGATTCCAAATTAAGGCTCATTCAGCTCTATCTCCATTATTTACGGAGATATGGCCGTTTTAGGTTTTGGCCATCTTTTTAACTAAAAAATCAAGGTTTTGAGGGTTTAAACGGGTTTGTGGACATTTGCTATGATGTTTTAGACTAAATAGACACATAACTGATACAATTTTATGATTTTGTGTGCAGTTGCAGAAGCCTACTACAGAAAAAAAAAAAAAAAAATTTTTGAAATTTTGATGATTCCAAATTAAGGCTTATTTAGCTCTATCTCCATTATTTACAGAGATATGGCCGTTTAAGGTTTTGGCCATCTTTTAAACTGAAAAATCAAGGTTTTGAGGGTTTAAGCGGGTTTGTGGACATTTGCTATGATGTTTTAGACTAAATAGACACATAACTGATACAATTTTATTATTTTGTGTGCAGTTGCAGAAGCCTACTATCAAAAAAAAAAAAAAAATTTTAGAAATTTTTATGATTCCAAATTAAGGCTCATTCAGCTCTATCTCCATTATTTACGGAGATATGGCCGTTTTAGGTTTTGGCCATAGTTTAAACTGAAAAATCAAGGTTTTAAGGGTTTAAGCGGGTTTGTGGACATTTGCTATGATGTTTTAGACTAAATAGACACATAACTAATACAATTTTATTATTTTGTGTGCAGTTGCAGAAGCCTACTATCAAAAAAAAAAAAAAAATTTTAGAAATTTTTATGATTCCAAATTAAGGCTCATTTAGCTCTATCTCCATTATTTACGGAGATATGGCCGTTTTAGGTTTTGGCCATAGTTTAAACTGAAAAATCAAGGTTTTAAGGGTTTAAGCGGGTTTGTGGACATTTGCTATGATGTTTTAGACTAAATAGACACATAACTGATACAATTCTATTATTTTGTGTGCAGTTGCAAAAGCCTACTATCGAAAAAAAAAAAAAAAATTTTTAAAATTTTGATGATTCCAAATTAAGGCTTATTTTGCTATATCTCTATCATTTACGGAGATATGGCTGTTTTAGGTTTTAGCCATCTTTTTAACTGAAAAATCAAGGTTTTGAGGGTTTAAACGGGTTTGTGGACATTTGCTATGATGTTTTAGACTAAATAGACACATAACTGATACAATTTTATTATTTTGTGTGCAGTTGCAGAAGCCTACTATCGGAAAAAAAAAAAAAAATTTTTTAAATTTTGATGATTTCAAATTAAGGCTCATTCAGCTCTATCTCCATTATTTACGGAGATATGGCCGTTTTAGGTTTTAGCCATATTTTAAACTGAAAAATCAAGGTTTTGAGGGTTTAAACGGGTTTGTGGACATTTGCTATGATGTTTTAGACTAAATAGACACATAACTGATACAATTCTATTATTTTGTGTGCAGTTGCAAAAGCCTACTATCGAAAAAAAAAAAAAAAATTTTTAAAATTTTGATGATTCCAAATTAAGGCTTATTTTGCTATATCTCTATCATTTACGGAGATATGGCTGTTTTAGGTTTTAGCCATCTTTTTAACTGAAAAATCAAGGTTTTGAGGGTTTAAACGGGTTTGTGGACATTTGCTATGATGTTTTAGACTAAATAGACACATAACTGATACAATTTTATTATTTTCTGTGCAGTTGCAGAAGCCTACTACAGAAAAAAAAAAAAAAAATTTTTGAAATTTTAATGATTCCAAATTAAGGCTTATTTAGCTCTATCTCCATTATTTACGGAGATATGGCCGTTTAAGGTTTTGGCCATCTTTTAAACTGAAAAATCAAGGTTTTAAGGGTTTAAGCGGGTTTGTTGACATTTGCTATGATGTTTTAGACTAAATAGACACATAACTGATACAATTTTATTATTTTGTGTGCAGTTGCAGAAGCCTACCATTAAAAAAAAAAAAAAAAAATTTTAGAAATTTTTATGATTCTAAATTAAGGCTTATTTTGCTATATCTCCATTATTTACGGAGATATGGCTGTTTTAGGTTTTGGCCATCTTTTTAACTGAAAAATCAAGGTTTTGAGGGTTTAAACGGGTTCGTGGACATTTGCTATGATGTTTTAGACTAAATAGACACATAACTGATACAATTTTATTATTTTGTGTGCAGTTGCAGAAGCCTACTATCGGAAAAAAAAAAAAAAAATTTTTAAATTTTAATGATTCCAAATTAAGGCTCATTCAGCTCTATCTCCATTATTTACGGAGATATGGCCGTTTTAGGTTTTGGCCATATTTTAAACTGAAAAATAAAGGTTTTGAGGGTTTAAGCGGGTTTGAGGACATTTGCTATGATGTTTTAGACTAAATAGACACATAACTGATACAATTTTATTATTTTGTGTGCAGTTGCAGAAGCCTACTATCAAAAAAAAAAAAAAATTTTAGAAATTTTTATGATTCCAAATTAAGGCTTATTTAGCTCTATCTCCATTATTTACGGAGATATGGCCGTTTTAGGTTTTGGCCATAGTTTAAACTGAAAAATCAAGGTTTTAAGGGTTTAAGCGGGTTTGTGGACATTTGCTATGATGTTTTAGACTAAATAGACACATAACTGATACAATTCTATTATTTTGTGTGCAGTTGCAAAAGCCTACTATCGAAAAAAAAAAAAAAAATTTTTAAAATTTTGATGATTCCAAATTAAGGCTTATTTTGCTATATCTCTATCATTTACGGAGATATGGCTGTTTTAGGTTTTAGCCATCTTTATAACTGAAAAATCAAGGTTTTGAGGGTTTAAACGGGTTTGTGGACATTTGCTATGATGTTTTAGACTAAATAGACACATAACTGATACAATTTTATTATTTTCTGTGCAGTTGCAGAAGCCTACTACAGAAAAAAAAAAAAAAAATTTTTGAAATTTTAATGATTCCAAATTAAGGCTTATTTAGCTCTATCTCCATTATTTACGGAGATATGGCCGTTTAAGGTTTTGGCCATCTTTTAAACTGAAAAATCAAGGTTTTAAGGGTTTAAGCGGGTTTGTTGACATTTGCTATGATGTTTTAGACTAAATAGACACATAACTGATACAATTTTATTATTTTGTGTGCAGTTGCAGAAGCCTACCATTAAAAAAAAAAAAAAAAAATTTTAGAAATTTTTATGATTCCAAATTAAGGCTTATTTTGCTATATCTCCATTATTTACGGAGATATGGCTGTTTTAGGTTTTGGCCATCTTTTTAACTGAAAAATCAAGGTTTTGAGGGTTTAAACGGGTTCGTGGACATTTGCTATGATGTTTTAGACTAAATAGACACATAACTGATACAATTTTATTATTTTGTGTGCAGTTGCAGAAGCCTACTATCGAAAAAAAAAAAAAAAATTTTTAAATTTTAATGATTCCAAATTAAGGCTCATTCAGCTCTATCTCCATTATTTACGGAGATATGGCCGTTTTAGGTTTTGGCCATATTTTAAACTGAAAAATCAAGGTTTTGAGGGTTTAAGCGGGTTTGTGGACATTTGCTATGATGTTTTAGACTAAATAGACACATAACTGATACAATTTTATTATTTTGTGTGCAGTTGCAGAAGCCTACTATCAAAAAAAAAAAAAAAATTTTTAAAATTTCGATGATCCCAAATTAAGGCTTATTTTGCTATATCTCTATTATTCACGGAGATATGGCCGTTTTAGGTTTTAGCCATCTTTTTAACTAAAAAATTAAGGTTTTGAGGGTTTAAACGGGTTCGTGGACATTTGCTATGATGTTTTAGACTAAATAGACACATAACTGATACAATTTTATTATTTTGTGTGCAGTTGCAGAAGCCTACTATCGAAAAAAAAAAAAAAAAATTTTTAAAATATTGATGATTCTAAATTAAGGCTTATTTTGCTATATCTCCATTATTTACGCAGATATGGCTGTTTTAGGTTTTGGCCATCTTTTTAACTGAAAAATCAAGGTTTTGAGGGTTTGAACGGGTTTGTGGACATTCGCTATGATGTTTTAGACTGACTGAACACATAACTGATACAATTTTATGATTTTGTGTGCAGTTGCAGAAGCCTACTACAGAAAAAAAAAAAAAAAATTTTTGAAATTTTGATGATTCCAAATGAAGGCTTATTTAGCTCTATCTCCATTATTTACAGAGATATGGCCGTTTAAGGTTTTGGCCATCTTTTAAACTGAAAAATCAAGGTTTTGAGGGTTTAAGCGGGTTTGTGGACATTTGCTATGATGTTTTAGACTAAATAGACACATAACTGATACAATTTTATTATTTTGTGTGCAGTTGCAGAAGCCTACTATCGGAAAAAAAAAAAAAAATTTTTTAAATTTTGATGATTCCAAATTAAGGCTCATTCAGCTCTATCTCCATTATTTACGGAGATATGGCCGTTTTAGGTTTTAGCCATATTTTAAACTGAAAAATCAAGGTTTTGAGGGTTTAAACGGGTTTGTGGACATTTGCTATGATGTTTTAGACTGACTAAACACATAACTGATACAATTTTATGATTTTGTGTGCAGTTGCAGAAGCCTACTACAAAAAAAAAAAAAAAAAATTTTTGAAATTTTGATGATTCCAAATTAAGGCTTATTTAGCTCTATCTCCATTATTTACAGAGATATGGCCGTTTAAGGTTTTGGCCATCTTTTAAACTGAAAAATCAAGGTTTTGAGGGTTTAAGCGGGTTTGTGGACATTTGCTATGATGTTTTAGACTAAATAGACACATAACTGATAGAATTTTATTATTTTGTGTGCAGTTGCAGAAGCCTACTATCAAAAAAAAAAAAAAAATTTTAGAAATTTTTATGATTCCAAATTAAGGCTCATTTAGCTCTATCTTCATTATTTACGGAGATATGGCCGTTTTAGGTTTTGGCCATAGTTTAAACTGAAAAATCAAGGTTTTAAGGGTTTAAGCGGGTTTGTGGACATTTGCTATGATGTTTTAGACTAAATAGACACATAACTGATACAATTCTATTATTTTGTGTGCAGTTGCAAAAGCCTACTATCAAAAAAAAAAAAAAAAATTTTAAAATTTTGATGATTCCAAATTAAGGCTTATTTTGCTATATCTCTATCATTTACGGAGATATGGCTGTTTTAGGTTTTAGCCATCTTTTTAACTGAAAAATCAAGGTTTTGAGGGTTTAAACGGGTTTGTGGACATTTGCTATGATGTTTTAGACTAAATAGACACATAACTGATACAATTTTATTATTTTCTGTGCAGTTGCAGAAGCCTACTACAGAAAAAAAAAAAAAAAATTTTTGAAATTTTAATGATTCCAAATTAAGGCTTATTTAGCTCTATCTCCATTATTTACGGAGATATGGCCGTTTAAGGTTTTGGCCATCTTTTAAACTGAAAAATCAAGGTTTTAAGGGTTTAAGCGGGTTTGTTGACATTTGCTATGATGTTTTAGACTAAATAGACACATAACTGATACAATTTTATTATTTTGTGTGCAGTTGCAGAAGCCTACCATTAAAAAAAAAAAAAAAAAATTTTAGAAATTTTTATGATTCCAAATTAAGGCTTATTTTGCTATATCTCCATTATTTACGGAGATATGGCTGTTTTAGGTTTTGGCCATCTTTTTAACTGAAAAATCAAGGTTTTGAGGGTTTAAACGGGTTCGTGGACATTTGCTATGATGTTTTAGACTAAATAGACACATAACTGATACAATTTTATTATTTTGTGTGCAGTTGCAGAAGCCTACTATCGGAAAAAAAAAAAAAAATTTTTTAATTTTAATGATTCCAAATTAAGGCTCATTCAGCTCTATCTCCATTATTTACGGAGATATGGCCGTTTTAGGTTTTGGCCATATTTTAAACTGAAAAATAAAGGTTTTGAGGGTTTAAGCGGGTTTGTGGACATTTGCTATGATGTTTTAGACTAAATAGACACATAACTAATACAATTTTATTATTTTGTGTGCAGTTGCAGAAGCCTACTATCAAAAAAAAAAAAAAAATTTTAGAAATTTTTATGATTCCAAATTAAGGCTTATTAAGCTCTATCTCCATTATTTACGGAGATATGGCCGTTTTAGGTTTTGGCCATAGTTTAAACTGAAAAATCAAGGTTTTAAGGGTTTAAGCGGGTTTGTGGACATTTGCTATGATGTTTTAGACTAAATAGACACATAACTGATACAATTCTATTATTTTGTGTGCAGTTGCAAAAGCCTACTATCGAAAAAAAAAAAAAAAATTTTTAAAATTTTGATGATTCCAAATTAAGGCTTATTTTGCTATATCTCTATCATTTACGGAGATATGGCTGTTTTAGGTTTTAGCCATCTTTATAACTGAAAAATCAAGGTTTTGAGGGTTTAAACGGGTTTGTGGACATTTGCTATGATGTTTTAGACTAAATAGACACATAACTGATACAATTTTATTATTTTCTGTGCAGTTGCAGAAGCCTACTACAGAAAAAAAAAAAAAAAATTTTTGAAATTTTAATGATTCCAAATTAAGGCTTATTTAGCTCTATCTCCATTATTTACGGAGATATGGCCGTTTAAGGTTTTGGCCATCTTTTAAACTGAAAAATCAAGGTTTTAAGGGTTTAAGCGGGTTTGTTGACATTTGCTATGATGTTTTAGACTAAATAGACACATAACTGATACAATTTTATTATTTTGTGTGCAGTTGCAGAAGCCTACCATTAAAAAAAAAAAAAAAAAATTTTAGAAATTTTTATGATTCCAAATTAAGGCTTATTTAGCTCTATCTCCATTATTTACGGAGATATGGCCGTTTTAGGTTTTGGCCATAGTTTAAACTGAAAAATCAAGGTTTTAAGGGTTTAAGCGGGTTTGTGGACATTTGCTATGATGTTTTAGACTAAATAGACACATAACTGATACAATTTTATTATTTTGTGTGCAGTTGCAGAAGCCTACTATCAAAAAAAAAAAAAAAATTTTAGAAATTTTTATGATTCCAAATTAAGGCTCATTCAGCTCTATCTCCATTATTTACGGAGATATGGCCGTTTTAGGTTTTGGCCATAGTTTAAACTGAAAAATCAAGGTTTTAAGGGTTTAAGCGGGTTTGTGGACATTTGCTATGATGTTTTAGACTAAATAGACACATAACTGATACAATTCTATTATTTTGTGTGCAGTTGCAAAAGCCTACTATCGAAAAAAAAAAAAAAAATTTTTAAAATTTTGATGATTCCAAATTAAGGCTTATTTTGCTATATCTCTATCATTTACGGAGATATGGCTGTTTTAGGTTTTAGCCATCTTTTTAACTGAAAAATCAAGGTTTTGAGGGTTTAAACAGGTTTGTGGACATTTGCTATGATGTTTTAGACTAAATAGACACATAACTGATACAATTCTATTATTTTGTGTGCAGTTGCAAAAGCCTACTATCAAAAAAAAAAAAAAAATTTTTGAAATTTTAATGATTCCAAATTAAGGCTTATTTAGCTCTATCTCCATTATTTACGGAGATATGGCCGTTTAAGGTTTTGGCCATCTTTTAAACTGAAAAATCAAGGTTTTAAGGGTTTAAGCGGGTTTGTTGACATTTGCTATGATGTTTTAGACTAAATAGACACATAACTGATACAATTTTATTATTTTGTGTGCAGTTGCAGAAGCCTACCATTAAAAAAAAAAAAAAAAAATTTTAGAAATTTTTATGATTCCAAATTAAGGCTTATTTAGCTCTATCTCCATTATTTACGGAGATATGGCCGTTTTAGGTTTTGGCCATAGTTTAAACTGAAAAATCAAGGTTTTAAGGGTTTAAGCGGGTTTGTGGACATTTGCTATGATGTTTTAGACTAAATAGACACATAACTGATACAATTTTATTATTTTGTGTGCAGTTGCAGAAGCCTACTATCAAAAAAAAAAAAAAAATTTTAGAAATTTTTATGATTCCAAATTAAGGCTCATTCAGCTCTATCTCCATTATTTACGGAGATATGGCCGTTTTAGGTTTTGGCCATAGTTTAAACTGAAAAATCAAGGTTTTAAGGGTTTAAGCGGGTTTGTGGACATTTGCTATGATGTTTTAGACTAAATAGACACATAACTGATACAATTCTATTATTTTGTGTGCAGTTGCAAAAGCCTACTATCGAAAAAAAAAAAAAAAATTTTTAAAATTTTGATGATTCCAAATTAAGGCTTATTTTGCTATATCTCTATCATTTACGGAGATATGGCTGTTTTAGGTTTTAGCCATCTTTTTAACTGAAAAATCAAGGTTTTGAGGGTTTAAACAGGTTTGTGGACATTTGCTATGATGTTTTAGACTAAATAGACACATAACTGATACAATTCTATTATTTTGTGTGCAGTTGCAAAAGCCTACTATCAAAAAAAAAAAAAAAATTTTAGAAATTTTTATGATTCCAAATTAAGGCTCATTCAGCTCTATCTCCATTATTTACGGAGATATGGCCGTTTTAGGTTTTGGCCATCTTTTTAACTAAAAAATCAAGGTTTTGAGGGTTTAAACGGGTTTGTGGACATTTGCTATGATGTTTTAGACTAAATAGACACATAACTGATACAATTTTATGATTTTGTGTGCAGTTGCAGAAGCCTACTACAGAAAAAAAAAAAAAAAATTTTTGAAATTTTGATGATTCCAAATTAAGGCTTATTTAGCTCTATCTCCATTATTTACAGAGATATGGCCGTTTAAGGTTTTGGCCATCTTTTAAACTGAAAAATCAAGGTTTTGAGGGTTTAAGCGGGTTTGTGGACATTTGCTATGATGTTTTAGACTAAATAGACACATAACTGATACAATTTTATTATTTTGTGTGCAGTTGCAGAAGCCTACTATCAAAAAAAAAAAAAAAATTTTAGAAATTTTTATGATTCCAAATTAAGGCTCATTTAGCTCTATCTCCATTATTTACGGAGATATGGCCGTTTTAGGTTTTGGCCATAGTTTAAACTGAAAAATCAAGGTTTTAAGGGTTTAAGCGGGTTTGTGGACATTTGCTATGATGTTTTAGACTAAATAGACACATAACTAATACAATTTTATTATTTTGTGTGCAGTTGCAGAAGCCTACTATCAAAAAAAAAAAAAAATTTTAGAAATTTTTATGATTCCAAATTAAGGCTCATTTAGCTCTATCTCCATTATTTACGGAGATATGGCCGTTTTAGGTTTTGGCCATAGTTTAAACTGAAAAATCAAGGTTTTAAGGGTTTAAGCGGGTTTGTGGACATTTGCTATGATGTTTTAGACTAAATAGACACATAACTGATACAATTCTATTATTTTGTGTGCAGTTGCAAAAGCCTACTATCGAAAAAAAAAAAAAAAATTTTTAAAATTTTGATGATTCCAAATTAAGGCTTATTTTGCTATATCTCTATCATTTACGGAGATATGGCTGTTTTAGGTTTTAGCCATCTTTTTAACTGAAAAATCAAGGTTTTGAGGGTTTAAACGGGTTTGTGGACATTTGCTATGATGTTTTAGACTAAATAGACACATAACTGATACAATTTTATTATTTTCTGTGCAGTTGCAGAAGCCTACTACAGAAAAAAAAAAAAAAAATTTTTGAAATTTTTATGATTCCAAATTAAGGCTCATTAAGCTCTATCTCCATTATTTACGGAGAAATGGCCGTTTTAGGTTTTGGCCATCTTTTTAACTGAAAAATCAAGGTTTTAAGGGTTTAAGCGGGTTTGTGGACATTTGCTATGATGTTTTAGACTAAATAGACACATAACTGATACAATTTTATTATTTTGTGTGCAGTTGCAGAAGCCTACTATCGGAAAAAAAAAAAAAAATTTTTTAAATTTTGATGATTTCAAATTAAGGCTCATTCAGCTCTATCTCCATTATTTACGGAGATATGGCCGTCTTAGGTTTTAGCCATATTTTAAACTGAAAAATCAAGGTTTTGAGGGTTTAAACGGGTTTGTGGACATTTGCTATGATGTTTTAGACTAAATAGACACATAACTGATACAATTCTATTATTTTGTGTGCAGTTGCAAAAGCCTACTACAGAAAAAAAAAAAAAAAATTTTTGAAATTTTAATGATTCCAAATTAAGGCTTATTTAGCTCTATCTCCATTATTTACGGAGATATGGCCGTTTAAGGTTTTGGCCATCTTTTAAACTGAAAAATCAAGGTTTTAAGGGTTTAAGCGGGTTTGTTGACATTTGCTATGATGTTTTAGACTAAATAGACACATAACTGATACAATTTTATTATTTTGTGTGCAGTTGCAGAAGCCTACCATTAAAAAAAAAAAAAAAAAATTTTAGAAATTTTTATGATTCAAAATTAAGGCTTATTTTGCTATATCTCCATTATTTACGGAGATATGGCTGTTTTAGGTTTTGGCCATCTTTTTAACTGAAAAATCAAGGTTTTGAGGGTTTAAACGGGTTCGTGGACATTTGCTATGATGTTTTAGACTAAATAGACACATAACTGATACAATTTTATTATTTTGTGTGCAGTTGCAGAAGCCTACTATCGGAAAAAAAAAAAAAAAATTTTTAAATTTTAATGATTCCAAATTAAGGCTCATTCAGCTCTATCTCCATTATTTACGGAGATATGGCCGTTTTAGGTTTTGGCCATATTTTAAACTGAAAAATAAAGGTTTTGAGGGTTTAAGCGGGTTTGTGGACATTTGCTATGATGTTTTAGACTAAATAGACACATAACTGATACAATTTTATTATTTTGTGTGCAGTTGCAGAAGCCTACTATCAAAAAAAAAAAAAAAATTTTAGAAATTTTTATGATTCCAAATTAAGGCTTATTTAGCTCTATCTCCATTATTTACGGAGATATGGCCGTTTTAGGTTTTGGCCATAGTTTAAACTGAAAAATCAAGGTTTTAAGGGTTTAAGCGGGTTTGTGGACATTTGCTATGATGTTTTAGACTAAATAGACACATAACTGATACAATTTTATTATTTTCTGTGCAGTTGCAGAAGCCTACTACAGAAAAAAAAAAAAAAAATTTTTGAAATTTTAATGATTCCAAATTAAGGCTTATTTAGCTCTATCTCCATTATTTACGGAGATATGGCCGTTTAAGGTTTTGGCCATCTTTTAAACTGAAAAATCAAGGTTTTAAGGGTTTAAGCGGGTTTGTTGACATTTGCTATGATGTTTTAGACTAAATAGACACATAACTGATACAATTTTATTATTATGTGTGCAGTTGCAGAAGCCTACCATTAAAAAAAAAAAAAAAAAATTTTAGAAATTTTTATGATTCCAAATTAAGGCTTATTTTGCTATATCTCCATTATTTACGGAGATATGGCTGTTTTAGGTTTTGGCCATCTTTTTAACTGAAAAATCAAGGTTTTGAGGGTTTAAACGGGTTCGTGGACATTTGCTATGATGTTTTAGACTAAATAGACACATAACTGATACAATTTTATTATTTTGTGTGCAGTTGCAGAAGCCTACTATCGGAAAAAAAAAAAAAAAATTTTTAAATTTTAATGATTCCAAATTAAGGCTCATTCAGCTCTATCTCCATTATTTACGGAGATATGGCCGTTTTAGGTTTTGGCCATATTTTAAACTGAAAAATCAAGGTTTTGAGGGTTTAAGCGGGTTTGTGGACATTTGCTATGATGTTTTAGACTAAATAGACACATAACTGATACAATTTTATTATTTTGTGTGCAGTTGCAGAAGCCTACTATCAAAAAAAAAAAAAAAATTTTTAAAATTTCGATGATCCCAAATTAAGGCTTATTTTGCTATATCTCCATTATTCACGGAGATATGGCCGTTTTAGGTTTTAGCCATCTTTTTAACTAAAAAATTAAGGTTTTGAGGGTTTAAACGGGTTCGTGGACATTTGCTATGATGTTTTAGACTAAATAGACACATAACTGATACAATTTTATTATTTTGTGTGCAGTTGCAGAAGCCTACTATCGAAAAAAAAAAAAAAAAATTTTTAAAATATTGATGATTCCAAATTAAGGCTTATTTTGCTATATCTCCATTATTTACGCAGATATGGCTGTTTTAGGTTTTGGCCATCTTTTTAACTGAAAAATCAAGGTTTTGAGGGTTTGAACGGGTTTGTGGACATTCGCTATGATGTTTTAGACTGACTGAACACATAACTGATACAATTTTATGATTTTGTGTGCAGTTGCAGAAGCCTACTACAGAAAAAAAAAAAAAAATTTTTGAAATTTTGATGATTCCAAATGAAGGCTTATTTAGCTCTATCTCCATTATTTACAGAGATATGGCCGTTTAAGGTTTTGGCCATCTTTTAAACTGAAAAATCAAGGTTTTGAGGGTTTAAGCGGGTTTGTGGACATTTGCTATGATGTTTTAGACTAAATAGACACATAACTGATACAATTTTATTATTTTGTGTGCAGTTGCAGAAGCCTACTATCAAAAAAAAAAAAAAAATTTTAGAAATTTTTATGATTCCAAATTAAGGCTCATTTAGCTCTATCTCCATTATTTACGGAAATATGGCCGTTTTAGGTTTTGGCCATAGTTTAAACTGAAAAATCAAGGTTTTAAGGGTTTAAGCGGGTTTGTGGACATTTGCTATGATGTTTTAGACTAAATAGACACATAACTGATACAATTCTATTATTTTGTGTGCAGTTGCAAAAGCCTACTATCGAAAAAAAAAAAAAAAATTTTTAAAATTTTGATGATTCCAAATTAAGGCTTATTTTGCTATATCTCTATCATTTACGGAGATATGGCTGTTTTAGGTTTTAGCCATCTTTTTAACTGAAAAATCAAGGTTTTGAGGGTTTAAACGGGTTTGTGGACATTTGCTATGATGTTTTAGACTAAATAGACACATAACTGATACAATTTTATTATTTTCTGTGCAGTTGCAGAAGCCTACTACAGAAAAAAAAAAAAAAAATTTTAGAAATTTTTATAATTCCAAATTAAGGCTTATTTTGCTATATCTCCATTATTTACGGAGATATGGCTGTTTTAGGTTTTGGCCATCTTTTTAACTGAAAAATCAAGGTTTTGAGGGTTTAAACGGGTTCGTGGACATTTGCTATGATGTTTTAGACTAAATAGACACATAACTGATACAATTTTATGATTTTGTGTGCAGTTGCAGAAGCCTACTATCAAAAAAAAAAAAAAAATTTTAGAAATTTTTATGATTCCAAATTAAGGCTCATTCAGCTCTATCTCCATTATTTACGGAGATATGGCCGTTTTAGGTTTTAGCCATATTTTAAACTGAAAAATCAAGGTTTTGAGGGTTTAAGCGGGTTTGTGGACATTTGCTATGATGTTTTAGACTAAATAGACACATAACTGATACAATTTTATTATTTTGTGTGCAGTTGCAGAAGCCTACTATCAAAAAAAAAAAAAAAAATTTTTTAAATTTTGATGATCCCAAATTAAGGCTTATTTTGCTATATCTCCATTATTCACGGAGATATGGCCGTTACAGGTTTTAGCCATCTTTTTAACTAAAAAATTAAGGTTTTAAGGGTTTAAACGGGTTTGTAGACATTTGCTATGATGTTTTAGACTAAATAGACACATAACTGATACAATTTTATTATTTTGTGTGCAGTTGCAGAAGCCTACTATCGAAAAAAAAAAAAAAAATTTTTTAAATATTGATGATTCCAAATTAAGGCTTATTTTGCTATATCTCCATTATTTACGGAGATATGGCTGTTTTAGGTTTTGGCCATCTTTTTAACTGAAAAATTAAGGTTTTGAGGGTTTAAACGGGTTTGTGGACATTTGCTATGATGGTTTAGACTGACTAAACACATAACTGATACAATTTAATGATTTCGTGTGCAGTTGCAGAAGCCTACTACAGAAAAAAAAAAAAAATTTTTGAAATTTTGATGATTTCAAATTAAGGCTTATTTAGCTCTATCTCCATTATTTACGGAGATATGGCCATTTAAGGTTTTGGCCATCTTTGAAACTGGAAAATCAAGGTTTTGAGGGTTTAAGCGGGTTTGTGGACATTTGCTATGATGTTTTAGACTAAATAGACACATAACTGATACAATTTTATTATTTTGTGTGCAGTTGCAAAAGCCTACTATCGAAAAAAAAAAAAAAAATTTTTAAAATTTTGATGATTCCAAATTAAGGCTTATTTTGCTATATCTCCATTATTTACGGAGATATGGCTGTTTTAGGTTTTGGCCATCTTTTTAACTGAAAAATCAAGGTTTTGAGGGTTTAAACGGGTTTGTGGCCATTTGCTATGATGTTTTAGACTGACTAAACACATAACTTATACAATTTAATGATTTTGTGTGCAGTTGCAGAAGCCTACTACAGAAAAAAAAAAAAAAAATTTTTGAAATTTTGATGATTCCAAATTAAGGCTTATTTTGCTATATCTCCATTATTTACAGAGATATGAGTGTTTTAGGTTTTGGCCATCTTTTTAACTGAAAAATCAAGGTTTTGAGGGTTTAAACGGGTTTGTGGACATTTGCTATGATGTTTTAGACTAAATAGACACATAACTGATACAATTTTATTATTTTGTGTGCAGTTGCAGAAGCCTACTATCGGAAAAAAAAAAAAAATTTTTTAAATTTTGATGATTCCAAATTAAGGCTCATTCAGCTCTATCTCCATTATTTACGGAGATATGGCCGTTTTAGGTTTTGGCCATATTTTAAACTGAAAAATCAAGGTTTTGAGGGTTTAAACGGGTTTGTGGACATTTGCTATGATGTTTTAGACTGACTAAACACATAACTGATACAATTTAATGATTTCGTGTGCAGTTGCAGAAGCCTACTACAGAAAAAAAAAAAAAAAATTTTTGAAATTTTGATGATTCCAAATTAAGGCTTATTTTGCTATATCTCCATTATTTACAGAGATATGAGTGTTTTAGGTTTTGGCCATCTTTTTAACTGAAAAATCAAGGTTTTGAGGGTTTAAACGGGTTTGTGGACATTTGCTATGATGTTTTAGACTAAATAGACACATAACTGATACAATTTTATTATTTTGTGTGCAGTTGCAGAAGCCTACTATCAAAAAAAAAAAAAAAAATTTTTTTAATTTTGATGATTCCAAATTAAGGCTTATTTTGCTATATCTCTATTATTTACGGAGATATGGCTGTTTCAGGTTTTGGCCATCTTTTGAACTGAAAAATCAAGGTTTTGATGTTTTAAACAAGATTGTGGACATTTGCTATGATGTTTTAGACTAAATAAAAACATAAATGATACAATTTTGTTATTTTGTGTGCAGTTGCAGAAGCCTATTATCGAAAAAAAAAAAAAAAATTCTAGAAATTTTGATAATTCTAAATTAAGGCTTATTTAGCTCTATCTCCATTATTTACGGAGATATGGCCGTTTCAGGTTTTGGCCATATTTTGAACTAAAAAATCAAGGTTTTGAGGGTTTAAACGGGTTCGTGGACATTTGCTATGATGTTTTAGACTAAATAGACACATAACTAATACAATTTTATTATTTTGTGTGCAGTAGCAAAAGCCTACTATCGAAAAAAAAAAAAAAAATTTTTGAAATTTTGATGATTCCAAATTAAGGCTTATTTAGCTCTATCTCCATTATTTACAGAGATATGGCCGTTTAAGGTTTTGGCCATCTTTTAAACTGAAAAATCAAGGTTTTGAGGGTTTAAGCGGGTTTGTGGACATTTGCTATGATGTTTTAGACTAAATAGACACATAACTGATACAATTCTATTATTTTGTGTGCAGTTGCAAAAGCCTACTATCGAAAAAAAAAAAAAAAATTTTTAAAATTTTGATGATTCCAAATTAAGGCTCATTTAGCTCTATCTCCATTATTTACGGAGATATGGCCGTTTTAGGTTTTGGCCATAGTTTAAACTGAAAAATCAAGGTTTTAAGGGTTTAAGCGGGTTTGTGGACATTTGCTATGATGTTTTAGACTAAATAGACACATAACTGATACAATTCTATTATTTTGTGTGCAGTTGCAAAAGCCTACTATCGAAAAAAAAAAAAAAAATTTTTTAAATTTTGATGATTCCAAATTAAGGCTTATTTTGCTATATCTCTATCATTTACGGAGATATGGCTGTTTTAGGTTTTAGCCATCTTTTTAACTGAAAAATCAAGGTTTTGAGGGTTTAAACGGGTTTGTGGACATTTGCTATGATGTTTTAGACTAAATAGACACATAACTGATACAATTTTATTATTTTCTGTGCAGTTGCAGAAGCCTACTACAGAAAAAAAAAAAAAAAATTTTTGAAATTTTAATGATTCCAAATTAAGGCTTATTTAGCTCTATCTCCATTATTTACGGAGATATGGCCGTTTAAGGTTTTGGCCATCTTTTAAACTGAAAAATCAAGGTTTTAAGGGTTTAAGCGGGTTTGTTGACATTTGCTATGATGTTTTAGACTAAATAGACACATAACTGATACAATTTTATTATTTTGTGTGCAGTTGCAGAAGCCTACCATTAAAAAAAAAAAAAAAAAATTTTAGAAATTTTTATGATTCCAAATTAAGGCTTATTTTGCTATATCTCCATTATTTACGGAGATATGGCTGTTTTAGGTTTTGGCCATCTTTTTAACTGAAAAATCAAGGTTTTGAGGGTTTAAACGGGTTCGTGGACATTTGCTATGATGTTTTAGACTAAATAGACACATAACTGATACAATTTTATGATTTTGTGTGCAGTTGCAGAAGCCTACTATCAAAAAAAAAAAATTTTAGAAATTTTTATGATTCCAAATTAAGGCTCATTCAGCTCTATCTCCATTATTTACGGAGATATGGCCGTTTTAGGTTTTGGCCATATTTTAAACTGAAAAATCAAGGTTTTGAGGGTTTAAGCGGGTTTGTAGACATTTGCTATGATGTTTTAGACTAAATAGACACATAACTGATACAATTTTATTATTTTGTGTGCAGTTGCAGAAGCCTACTATCAAAAAAAAAAAAAAAAAATTTTTTAAATTTTGATGATCCCAAATTAAGGCTTATTTTGCTATATCTCCATTATTCACGGAAATATGGCCGTTTTAGGTTTTAGCCATCTTTTTAACTAAAAAATTAAGGTTTTGAGGGTTTAAACGGGTTTGTAGACATTTGCTATGATGTTTTAGACTAAATAGACACATAACTGATACAATTTTATTATTTTGTGTGCAGTTGCAGAAGCCTACTATCGAAAAAAAAAAAAAAAATTTTTTAAATATTGATGATTCCAAATTAAGGCTTATTTTGCTATATCTCCATTATTTACGGAGATATGGCTGTTTTAGGTTTTGGCCATCTTTTTAACTGAAAAATTAAGGTTTTGAGGGTTTAAACGGGTTTGTGGACATTTGCTATGATGTTTTAGACTGACTAAACACATAACTGATACAATTTAATGATTTCGTGTGCAGTTGCAGAAGCCTACTACAGAAAAAAAAAAAAAAATTTTGAAATTTTGATGATTTCAAATTAAGGCTTATTTAGCTCTATCTCCATTATTTACGGAGATATGGCCATTTAAGGTTTTGGCCATCTTTGAAACTGGAAAATCAAGGTTTTGAGGGTTTAAGCGGGTTTGTGGACATTTGCTATGATGTTTTAAACTAAATAGACACATAACTGATACAATTTTATTATTTTGTGTGCAGTTGCAGAAGCCTACTATCAAAAAAAAAAAAAAAATTTCAGAAATTTCTATGATTCCAAATTAAGGCTCATTTAGCTCTATCTTCATTATTTACAGAGATATGGCCGTTTTAGGTTTTGGCCATATTTTCAACTGAAAAATCAAGGTTTTAAGGGTTTAAGCGGGTTTGTGGACATTTGCTATGATGTTTTAGACTAAATAGACACATAACTGATACAATTTTATTATTTTGTGTGCAGTTGCAAAAGCCTACTATCGAAAAAAAAAAAAAAAATTTTTAAAATTTTGATGATTCCAAATTAAGGCTTATTTTGCTATATCTCTATCATTTACGGAGATATGGCTGTTTTAGGTTTTAGCCATCTTTTTAACTAAAAAATCAAGGTTTTGAGGGTTTAAACGGGTTTGTGGACATTTGCTATGATGTTTTAGACTAAATAGACACATAACTGATACAATTCTATTATTTTGTGTGCAGTTGCAAAAGCCTACTATCAAAAAAAAAAAAAAATTTTAGAAATTTTTATGATTCCAAATTAAGGCTCATTCAGCTCTATCTCCATTATTTACGGAGATATGGCCGTTTTAGGTTTTGGCCATCTTTTTAACTAAAAAATCAAGGTTTTGAGGGTTTAAACGGGTTTGTGGACATTTGCTATGATGTTTTAGACTAAATAGACACATAACTGATACAATTTTATGATTTTGTGTGCAGTTGCAGAAGCCTACTACAGAAAAAAAAAAAAAAAATTTTTGAAATTTTGATGATTCCAAATTAAGGCTCATTTAGCTCTATCTCCATTATTTACAGAGATATGGCCGTTTAAGGTTTTGGCCATCTTTTAAACTGAAAAATCAAGGTTTTGAAGGTTTAAGCGGGTTTGTGGACATTTGCTATGATGTTTTAGACTAAATAGACACATAACTGATACAATTTTATTATTTTGTGTGCAGTTGCAGAAGCCTACTATCAAAAAAAAAAAAAAAATTTTAGAAATTTTTATGATTCCAAATTAAGGCTCATTTAGCTCTATCTCCATTATTTACAGAGATATGGCCGTTTTAGGTTTTGGCCATAGTTTAAACTGAAAAATCAAGGTTTTAAGGGTTTAAGCGGGTTTGTGGACATTTGCTATGATGTTTTAGACTAAATAGACACATAACTGATACAATTCTATTATTTTGTGTGCAGTTGCAAAAGCCTACTATCGAAAAAAAAAAAAAAAATTTTTAAAATTTTGATGATTCCAAATTAAGGCTCATTTAGCTCTATCTCCATTATTTACGGAGATATGGCCGTTTTAGGTTTTGGCCATAGTTTAAACTGAAAAATCAAGGTTTTAAGGGTTAAAGCGGGTTTGTGGACATTTGCTATGATGTTTTAGACTAAATAGACACATAACTGATACAATTCTATTATTTTGTGTGCAGTTGCAAAAGCCTACTATCGAAAAAAAAAAAAAAAATTTTTAAAATTTTGATGATTCCAAATTAAGGCTTATTTTGCTATATCTCTATCATTTACGGAGATATGGCTGTTTTAGGTTTTAGCCATCTTTTTAACTAAAAAATCAAGGTTTTGAGGGTTTAAACGGGTTTGTGGACATTTGCTATGATGTTTTAGACTAAATAGACACATAACTGATACAATTTTATTATTTTCTGTGCAGTTGCAGAAGCCTACTACAGAAAAAAAAAAAAAAAATTTTTGAAATTTTAATGATTCCAAATTAAGGCTTATTTAGCTCTATCTCCATTATTTACGGAGATATGGCCGTTTAAGGTTTTGGCCATCTTTTAAACTGAAAAATCAAGGTTTTAAGGGTTTAAGCGGGTTTGTTGACATTTGCTATGATGTTTTAGACTAAATAGACACATAACTGATACAATTTTATTATTTTGTGTGCAGTTGCAGAAGCCTACCATTAAAAAAAAAAAAAAAAAATTTTAGAAATTTTTATGATTCCAAATTGAGGCTTATTTTGCTATATCTCCATTATTTACGGAGATATGGCCATTTAAGGTTTTGGCCATCTTTGAAACTGGAAAATCAAGGTTTTGAGGGTTTAAGCGGGTTTGTGGACATTTGCTATGATGTTTTAAACTAAATAGACACATAACTGATACAATTTAATGATTTCGTGTGCAGTTGCAGAAGCCTACTACAGAAAAAAAAAAAAAATTTTTGAAATTTTGATGATTTCAAATTAAGGCTTATTTAGCTCTATCTCCATTATTTACGGAGATATGGCCATTTAAGGTTTTGGCCATCTTTGAAACTGGAAAATCAAGGTTTTGAGGGTTTAAGCGGGTTTGTGGACATTTGCTATGATGTTTTAAACCAAATAGACACATAACTGATACAATTTTATTATTTTGTGTGCAGTTGCAGAAGCCTACTATCAAAAAAAAAAAAAAAATTTCAGAAATTTTTATGATTCCAAATTAAGGCTCATTTAGCTCTATCTTCATTATTTACAGAGATATGGCCGTTTTAGGTTTTGGCCATATTTTCAACTGAAAAATCAAGGTTTTAAGGGTTTAAGCGGGTTTGTGGACATTTGCTATGATGTTTTAGACTAAATAGACACATAACTGATACAATTTTATTATTTTGTGTGCAGTTGCAAAAGCCTACTATCGAAAAAAAAAAAAAAAATTTTTAAAATTTTGATGATTCCAAATTAAGGCTTATTTTGCTATATCTCTATCATTTACGGAGATATGGCTGTTTTAGGTTTTAGCCATCTTTTTAACTGAAAAATCAAGGTTTTGAGGGTTTGAACGGGTTTGTGGACATTTGCTATGATGTTTTAGACTAAATAGACACATAACTAATACAATTCTATTATTTTGTGTGCAGTTGCAAAAGCCTACTATCAAAAAAAAAAAAAAAATTTTAGAAATTTTTATGATTCCAAATTAAGGCTCATTCAGCTCTATCTCCATTATTTACGGAGATATGGCCGTTTTAGGTTTTGGCCATCTTTTTAACTAAAAAATCAAGGTTTTGAGGGTTTAAACGGGTTTGTGGACATTTGCTATGATGTTTTAGACTAAATAGACACATAACTGATACAATTTTATGATTTTGTGTGCAGTTGCAGAAGCCTACTACAGAAAAAAAAAAAAAAAATTTTTGAAATTTTGATGATTCCAAATTAAGGCTGATTTAGCTCTATCTCCATTATTTACAGAGATATGGCCGTTTAAGGTTTTGGCCATCTTTTAAACTGAAAAATCAAGGTTTTGAGGGTTTAAGCGGGTTTGTGGACATTTGCTATGATGTTTTAGACTAAATAGACACATAACTGATACAATTTAATGATTTTGTGTGCAGTTGCAGAAGCCTACTACAGAAAAAAAAAAAAAAAATTTTTGAAATTTTGATGATTCCAAATTAAGGCTTATTTTGCTATATCTCCATTATTTACGGAGATATGGCTGTTTTAGGTTTTGGCCATCTTTTTAACTGAAAAATCAAGGTTTTGAGGGTTTAAACGGGTTTGTGGCCATTTGCTATGATGTTTTAGACTGACTAAACACATAACTTATACAATTTAATGATTTTGTGTGCAGTTGCAGAAGCCTACTACAGAAAAAAAAAAAAAAAATTTTTGAAATTTTGATGATTCCAAATTAAGGCTTATTTTGCTATATCTCCATTATTTACAGAGATATGAGTGTTTTAGGTTTTGGCCATCTTTTTAACTGAAAAATCAAGGTTTTGAGGGTTTAAACGGGTTTGTGGACATTTGCTATGATGTTTTAGACTAAATAGACACATAACTGATACAATTTTATTATTTTGTGTGCAGTTGCAGAAGCCTACTATCGGAAAAAAAAAAAAAATTTTTTAAATTTTGATGATTCCAAATTAAGGCTCATTCAGCTCTATCTCCATTATTTACGGAGATATGGCCGTTTTAGGTTTTGGCCATATTTTAAACTGAAAAATCAAGGTTTTGAGGGTTTAAACGGGTTTGTGGACATTTGCTATGATGTTTTAGACTGACTAAACACATAACTGATACAATTTAATGATTTCGTGTGCAGTTGCAGAAGCCTACTACAGAAAAAAAAAAAAAAAATTTTTGAAATTTTGATGATTCCAAATTAAGGCTTATTTTGCTATATCTCCATTATTTACAGAGATATGAGTGTTTTAGGTTTTGGCCATCTTTTTAACTGAAAAATCAAGGTTTTGAGGGTTTAAACGGGTTTGTGGACATTTGCTATGATGTTTTAGACTAAATAGACACATAACTGATACAATTTTATTATTTTGTGTGCAGTTGCAGAAGCCTACTATCAAAAAAAAAAAAAAAAATTTTTTTAATTTTGATGATTCCAAATTAAGGCTTATTTTGCTATATCTCTATTATTTACGGAGATATGGCTGTTTCAGGTTTTGGCCATCTTTTGAACTGAAAAATCAAGGTTTTGATGTTTTAAACAAGATTGTGGACATTTGCTATGATGTTTTAGACTAAATAAAAACATAAATGATACAATTTTGTTATTTTGTGTGCAGTTGCAGAAGCCTATTATCGAAAAAAAAAAAAAAAATTCTAGAAATTTTGATAATTCTAAATTAAGGCTTATTTAGCTCTATCTCCATTATTTACGGAGATATGGCCGTTTCAGGTTTTGGCCATATTTTGAACTAAAAAATCAAGGTTTTGAGGGTTTAAACGGGTTCGTGGACATTTGCTATGATGTTTTAGACTAAATAGACACATAACTAATACAATTTTATTATTTTGTGTGCAGTAGCAAAAGCCTACTATCGAAAAAAAAAAAAAAAATTTTTGAAATTTTGATGATTCCAAATTAAGGCTTATTTAGCTCTATCTCCATTATTTACAGAGATATGGCCGTTTAAGGTTTTGGCCATCTTTTAAACTGAAAAATCAAGGTTTTGAGGGTTTAAGCGGGTTTGTGGACATTTGCTATGATGTTTTAGACTAAATAGACACATAACTGATACAATTCTATTATTTTGTGTGCAGTTGCAAAAGCCTACTATCGAAAAAAAAAAAAAAAATTTTTAAAATTTTGATGATTCCAAATTAAGGCTCATTTAGCTCTATCTCCATTATTTACGGAGATATGGCCGTTTTAGGTTTTGGCCATAGTTTAAACTGAAAAATCAAGGTTTTAAGGGTTTAAGCGGGTTTGTGGACATTTGCTATGATGTTTTAGACTAAATAGACACATAACTGAAACAATTCTATTATTTTGTGTGCAGTTGCAAAAGCCTACTATCGAAAAAAAAAAAAAAAATTTTTTAAATTTTGATGATTCCAAATTAAGGCTTATTTTGCTATATCTCTATCATTTACGGAGATATGGCTGTTTTAGGTTTTAGCCATCTTTTTAACTGAAAAATCAAGGTTTTGAGGGTTTAAGCGGGTTTGTTGACATTTGCTATGATGTTTTAGACTAAATAGACACATAACTGATACAATTTTATTATTTTGTGTGCAGTTGCAGAAGCCTACCATTAAAAAAAAAAAAAAAAAATTTTAGAAATTTTTATGATTCCAAATTAAGGCTTATTTTGCTATATCTCCATTATTTACGGAGATATGGCTGTTTTAGGTTTTGGCCATCTTTTTAACTGAAAAATCAAGGTTTTGAGGGTTTAAACGGGTTCGTGGACATTTGCTATGATGTTTTAGACTAAATAGACACATAACTGATACAATTTTATGATTTTGTGTGCAGTTGCAGAAGCCTACTATCAAAAAAAAAAAATTTTAGAAATTTTTATGATTCCAAATTAAGGCTCATTCAGCTCTATCTCCATTATTTACGGAGATATGGCCGTTTTAGGTTTTGGCCATATTTTAAACTGAAAAATCAAGGTTTTGAGGGTTTAAGCGGGTTTGTAGACATTTGCTATGATGTTTTAGACTAAATAGACACATAACTGATACAATTTTATTATTTTGTGTGCAGTTGCAGAAGCCTACTACAGAAAAAAAAAAAAAAAATTTTTTAAATATTGATGATTCCAAATTAAGGCTTATTTTGCTATATCTCCATTATTTACGGAGATATGGCTGTTTTAGGTTTTGGCCATCTTTTTAACTGAAAAATTAAGGTTTTGAGGGTTTAAACGGGTTTGTGGACATTTGCTATGATGTTTTAGACTGACTAAACACATAACTGATACAATTTAATGATTTCGTGTGCAGTTGCAGAAGCCTACTACAGAAAAAAAAAAAAAAATTTTGAAATTTTGATGATTTCAAATTAAGGCTTATTTAGCTCTATCTCCATTATTTACGGAGATATGGCCATTTAAGGTTTTGGCCATCTTTGAAACTGGAAAATCAAGGTTTTGAGGGTTTAAGCGGGTTTGTGGACATTTGCTATGATGTTTTAAACTAAATAGACACATAACTGATACAATTTTATTATTTTGTGTGCAGTTGCAGAAGCCTACTATCAAAAAAAAAAAAAAAATTTCAGAAATTTCTATCATTCCAAATTAAGGCTCATTTAGCTCTATCTTCATTATTTACAGAGATATGGCCGTTTTAGGTTTTGGCCATATTTTCAACTGAAAAATCAAGGTTTTAAGGGTTTAAGCGGGTTTGTTGACATTTGCTATGATGTTTTAGACTAAATAGACACATAACTGATACAATTTTATTATTTTGTGTGCAGTTGCAAAAGCCTACTATCGAAAAAAAAAAAAAAAATTTTTAAAATTTTGATGATTCCAAATTAAGGCTTATTTTGCTATATCTCTATCATTTACGGAGATATGGCTGTTTTAGGTTTTAGCCATCTTTTTAACTAAAAAATCAAGGTTTTGAGGGTTTAAACGGGTTTGTGTACATTTGCTATGATGTTTTAGACTAAATAGACACATAACTGATACAATTCTATTATTTTGTGTGCAGTTGCAAAAGCCTACTATCAAAAAAAAAAAAAAATTTTAGAAATTTTTATGATTCCAAATTAAGGCTCATTCAGCTCTATCTCCATTATTTACGGAGATATGGCCGTTTTAGGTTTTGGCCATCTTTTTAACTAAAAAATCAAGGTTTTGAGGGTTTAAACGGGTTTGTGGACATTTGCTATGATGTTTTAGACTAAATAGACACATAACTGATACAATTTTATGATTTTGTGTGCAGTTGCAGAAGCCTACTACAGAAAAAAAAAAAAAAAATTTTTGAAATTTTGATGATTCCAAATTAAGGCTCATTTAGCTCTATCTCCATTATTTACAGAGATATGGCCGTTTAAGGTTTTGGCCATCTTTTAAACTGAAAAATCAAGGTTTTGAGGGTTTAAGCGGGTTTGTGGACATTTGCTATGATGTTTTAGACTAAATAGACACATAACTGATACAATTTTATTATTTTGTGTGCAGTTGCAGAAGCCTACTATCAAAAAAAAAAAAAAAATTTTAGAAATTTTTATGATTCCAAATTAAGGCTCATTTAGCTCTATCTCCATTATTTACAGAGATATGGCCGTTTTAGGTTTTGGCCATAGTTTAAACTGAAAAATCAAGGTTTTAAGGGTTTAAGCGGGTTTGTGGACATTTGCTATGATGTTTTAGACTAAATAGACACATAACTGATACAATTCTATTATTTTGTGTGCAGTTGCAAAAGCCTACTATCGAAAAAAAAAAAAAAAATTTTTAAAATTTTGATGATTCCAAATTAAGGCTCATTTAGCTCTATCTCCATTATTTACGGAGATATGGCCGTTTTAGGTTTTGGCCATAGTTTAAACTGAAAAATCAAGGTTTTAAGGGTTTAAGCGGGTTTGTGGACATTTGCTATGATGTTTTAGACTAAATAGACACATAACTGATACAATTCTATTATTTTGTGTGCAGTTGCAAAAGCCTACTATCGAAAAAAAAAAAAAAAATTTTTAAAATTTTGATGATTCCAAATTAAGGCTTATTTTGCTATATCTCTATCATTTACGGAGATATGGCTGTTTTAGGTTTTAGCCATCTTTTTAACTGAAAAATCAAGGTTTTGAGGGTTTAAACGGGTTTGTGGACATTTGCTATGATGTTTTAGACTAAATAGACACATAACTGATACAATTTTATTATTTTCTGTGCAGTTGCAGAAGCCTACTACAGAAAAAAAAAAAAAAAATTTTTGAAATTTTAATGATTCCAAATTAAGGCTTATTTAGCTCTATCTCCATTATTTACGGAGATATGGCCGTTTAAGGTTTTGGCCATCTTTTAAACTGAAAAATCAAGGTTTTAAGGGTTTAAGCGGGTTTGTTGACATTTGCTATGATGTTTTAGACTAAATAGACACATAACTGATACAATTTTATTATTTTGTGTGCAGTTGCAGAAGCCTACCATTAAAAAAAAAAAAAAAAAATTTTAGAAATTTTTATGATTCCAAATTAAGGCTTATTTTGCTATATCTCCATTATTTACGGAGATATGGCCATTTAAGGTTTTGGCCATCTTTGAAACTGGAAAATCAAGGTTTTGAGGGTTTAAGCGGGTTTGTGGACATTTGCTATGATGTTTTAAACTAAATAGACACATAACTGATACAATTTAATGATTTCGTGTGCAGTTGCAGAAGCCTACTACAGAAAAAAAAAAAAAATTTTTGAAATTTTGATGATTTCAAATTAAGGCTTATTTAGCTCTATCTCCATTATTTACGGAGATATGGCCATTTAAGGTTTTGGCCATCTTTGAAACTGGAAAATCAAGGTTTTGAGGGTTTAAGCGGGTTTGTGGACATTTGCTATGATGTTTTAAACTAAATAGACACATAACTGATACAATTTTATTATTTTGTGTGCAGTTGCAGAAGCCTACTATCAAAAAAAAAAAAAAAATTTCAGAAATTTTTATGATTCCAAATTAAGGCTCATTTAGCTCTATCTTCATTATTTACAGAGATATGGCCGTTTTAGGTTTTGGCCATATTTTCAACTGAAAAATCAAGGTTTTAAGGGTTTAAGCGGGTTTGTGGACATTTGCTATGATGTTTTAGACTAAATAGACACATAACTGATACAATTTTATTATTTTGTGTGCAGTTGCAAAAGCCTACTATCGAAAAAAAAAAAAAAAATTTTTAAAATTTTGATGATTCCAAATTAAGGCTTATTTTGCTATATCTCTATCATTTACGGAGATATGGCTGTTTTAGGTTTTAGCCATCTTTTTAACTGAAAAATCAAGGTTTTGAGGGTTTAAACGGGTTTGTGGACATTTGCTATGATGTTTTAGACTAAATAGACACATAACTAATACAATTCTATTATTTTGTGTGCAGTTGCAAAAGCCTACTATCAAAAAAAAAAAAAAAATTTTAGAAATTTTTATGATTCCAAATTAAGGCTCATTCAGCTCTATCTCCATTATTTACGGAGATATGGCCGTTTTAGGTTTTGGCCATCTTTTTAACTAAAAAATCAAGGTTTTGAGGGTTTAAACGGGTTTGTGGACATTTGCTATGATGTTTTAGACTAAATAGACACATAACTGATACAATTTTATGATTTTGTGTGCAGTTGCAGAAGCCTACTACAGAAAAAAAAAAAAAAAATTTTTGAAATTTTGATGATTCCAAATTAAGGCTCATTTAGCTCTATCTCCATTATTTACAGAGATATGGCCGTTTAAGGTTTTGGCCATCTTTTAAACTGAAAAATCAAGGTTTTGAGGGTTTAAGCGGGTTTGTGGACATTTGCTATGATGTTTTAGACTAAATAGACACATAACTGATACAATTTTATTATTTTGTGTGCAGTTGCAGAAGCCTACTATCAAAAAAAAAAAAAAAATTTTAGAAATTTTTATGATTCCAAATTAAGGCTCATTTAGCTCTATCTCCATTATTTACAGAGATATGGCCGTTTTAGGTTTTGGCCATAGTTTAAACTGAAAAATCAAGGTTTTAAGGGTTTAAGCGGGTTTGTGGACATTTGCTATGATGTTTTAGACTAAATAGACACATAACTGATACAATTCTATTATTTTGTGTGCAGTTGCAAAAGCCTACTATCGAAAAAAAAAAAAAAAATTTTTTAAATTTTGATGATTCCAAATTAAGGCTCATTTAGCTCTATCTCCATTATTTACGGAGATATGGCCGTTTTAGGTTTTGGCCATAGTTTAAACTGAAAAATCAAGGTTTTAAGGGTTTAAGCGGGTTTGTGGACATTTGCTATGATGTTTTAGACTAAATAGACACATAACTGATACAATTCTATTATTTTGTGTGCAGTTGCAAAAGCCTACTATCGAAAAAAAAAAAAAAAATTTTTAAAATTTTGATGATTCCAAATTAAGGCTTATTTTGCTATATCTCTATCATTTACGGAGATATGGCTGTTTTAGGTTTTAGCCATCTTTTTAACTGAAAAATCAAGGTTTTGAGGGTTTAAACGGGTTTGTGGACATTTGCTATGATGTTTTAGACTAAATAGACACATAACTGATACAATTTTATTATTTTCTGTGCAGTTGCAGAAGCCTACTACAGAAAAAAAAAAAAAAAATTTTTGAAATTTTAATGATTCCAAATTAAGGCTTATTTAGCTCTATCTCCATTATTTACGGAGATATGGCCGTTTAAGGTTTTGGCCATCTTTTAAACTGAAAAATCAAGGTTTTAAGGGTTTAAGCGGGTTTGTTGACATTTGCTATGATGTTTTAGACTAAATAGACACATAACTGATACAATTTTATTATTTTGTGTGCAGTTGCAGAAGCCTACCATTAAAAAAAAAAAAAAAAAATTTTAGAAATTTTTATGATTCCAAATTAAGGCTTATTTTGCTATATCTCCATTATTTACGGAGATATGGCTGTTTTAGGTTTTGGCCATCTTTTTAACTGAAAAATCAAGGTTTTGAGGGTTTAAACGGGTTCGTGGACATTTGCTATGATGTTTTAGACTAAATAGACACATAACTGATACAATTTTATGATTTTGTGTGCAGTTGCAGAAGCCTACTATCAAAAAAAAAAAAAAAATTTTAGAAATTTTTATGATTCCAAATTAAGGCTCATTCAGCTCTATCTCCATTATTTACGGAGATATGGCCGTTTTAGGTTTTGGCCATATTTTAAACTGAAAAATCAAGGTTTTGAGGGTTTAAGCGGGTTTGTGGACATTTGCTATGATGTTTTAGACTAAATAGACACATAACTGATACAATTTTATTATTTTGTGTGCAGTTGCAGAAGCCTACTATCAAAAAAAAAAAAAAAAATTTTTTAAATTTTGATGATCCCAAATTAAGGCTTATTTTGCTATATCTCCATTATTTACGGAGATATGGCTGTTTTAGGTTTTGGCCATCTTTTTAACTGAAAAATCAAGGTTTTGAGGGTTTAAACGGGTTCGTGGACATTTGCTATGATGTTTTAGACTAAATAGACACATAACTGATACAATTTAATGATTTCGTGTGCAGTTGCAGAAGCCTACTACAGAAAAAAAAAAAAAATTTTTAAAATTTTGATGATTTCAAATTAAGGCTTATTTAGCTCTATCTCCATTATTTACGGAGATATGGCCATTTAAGGTTTTGGCCATCTTTGAAACTGGAAAATCAAGGTTTTGAGGGTTTAAGCGGGTTTGTGGACATTTGCTATGATGTTTTAAACTAAATAGACACATAACTGATACAATTTTATTATTTTGTGTGCAGTTGCAGAAGCCTACTATCAAAAAAAAAAAAAAAATTTTAGAAATTTTTATGATTCCAAATTAAGGCTCATTTAGCTCTATCTTCATTATTTACAGAGATATGGCCGTTTTAGGTTTTGGCCATATTTTCAACTGAAAAATCAAGGTTTTAAGGGTTTAAGCGGGTTTGTGGACATTTGCTATGATGTTTTAGACTAAATAGACACATAACTGATACAATTTTATAATTTTGTGTGCAGTTGCAAAAGCCTACTATCGAAAAAAAAAAAAAAAATTTTTAAAATTTTGATGATTCCAAATTAAGGCTTATTTTGCTATATCTCCATTATTTACGGAGATATGGCTGTTTTAGGTTTTGGCCATCTTTTTAACTGAAAAATCAAGGTTTTGAGGGTTTAAGCGGGTTTGTGGACATTTGCTATGATGTTTTAGACTAAATAGACACATAACTGATACAATTTTATTATTTTGTGTGCAGTTGCAAAAGCCTACTATCGAAAAAAAAAAAAAAAATTTTTAAAATTTTGATGATTCCAAATTAAGGCTTATTTTGCTATATCTCTATTATTTACGGAGATATGGCTGTTTTAGGTTTTGGCCATCTTTTTAACTGAAAAATCAAGGTTTTGAGGGTTTAAACGGGTTTGTGGACATTTGCTATGATGTTTTAGACTGACTAAACACATAACTTATACAATTTAATGATTTTGTGTGCAGTTGCAGAAGCCTACTACAGAAAAAAAAAAAAAAAATTTTTGAAATTTTAATGATTCCAAATTAAGGCTTATTTTGCTATATCTCCATTATTTACAGAGATATGAGTGTTTTAGGTTTTGGCCATCTTTTTAACTGAAAAATCAAGGTTTTGAGGGTTTAAACGGGTTTGTGGACATTTGCTATGATGTTTTAGACTGACTAAACACATAACTGATACAATTTAATGATTTCGTGTGCAGTTGCAGAAGCCTACTACAGAAAGAAAAAAAAAAAATTTTTGAAATTTTGATGATTTCAAATTAAGGCTTATTTTGCTATATCTCCATTATTTACAGAGATATGAGTGTTTTAGGTTTTGGCCATCTTTTTAACTGAAAAATCAAGGTTTTGAGGGTTTAAACGGGTTTGTGGACATTTGCTATGATGTTTTAGACTAAATAGACACATAACTGATACAATTTTATTATTTTGTGTGCAGTTGCAGAAGCCTACTATCAAAAAAAAAAAAAAAAATTTTTTTAATTTTGATGATTCCAAATTAAGGCTTATTTTGCTATATCTCTATTATTTACGGAGATATGGCTGTTTCAGGTTTTGGCCATCTTTTGAACTGAAAAATCAAGGTTTTGAGGGTTTAAACGGGTTTGTGGACATTTGCTATGATGTTTTAGACTAAATAGACACATAACTGATACAATTTTATTATTTTCTGTGCAGTTGCAGAAGCCTACTACAGAAAAAAAAAAAAAAAATTTTTGAAATTTTTATGATTCCAAATTAAGGCTCATTAAGCTCTATCTCCATTATTTACGGAGAAATGGCCGTTTTAGGTTTTGGCCATCTTTTTAACTGAAAAATCAAGGTTTTAAGGGTTTAAGCGGGTTTGTGGACATTTGCTATGATGTTTTAGACTAAATAGACACATAACTGATACAATTTTATTATTTTGTGTGCAGTTGCAGAAGCCTACTATCGGAAAAAAAAAAAAAAATTTTTTAAATTTTGATGATTTCAAATTAAGGCTCATTCAGCTCTATCTCCATTATTTACGGAGATATGGCCGTTTTAGGTTTTAGCCATATTTTAAACTGAAAAATCAAGGTTTTGAGGGTTTAAACGGGTTTGTGGACATTTGCTATGATGTTTTAGACTAAATAGACACATAACTGATACAATTCTATTATTTTGTGTGCAGTTGCAAAAGCCTACTATCGAAAAAAAAAAAAAAAATTTTTAAAATTTTGATGATTCCAAATTAAGGCTTATTTTGCTATATCTCTATCATTTACGGAGATATGGCTGTTTTAGGTTTTAGCCATCTTTTTAACTGAAAAATCAAGGTTTTGAGGGTTTAAACGGGTTTGTGGACATTTGCTATGATGTTTTAGACTAAATAGACACATAACTGATACAATTTTATTATTTTCTGTGCAGTTGCAGAAGCCTACTACAGAAAAAAAAAAAAAAAATTTTTGAAATTTTAATGATTCCAAATTAAGGCTTATTTAGCTCTATCTCCATTATTTACGGAGATATGGCCGTTTAAGGTTTTGGCCATCTTTTAAACTGAAAAATCAAGGTTTTAAGGGTTTAAGCGGGTTTGTTGACATTTGCTATGATGTTTTAGACTAAATAGACACATAACTGATACAATTTTATTATTTTGTGTGCAGTTGCAGAAGCCTACCATTAAAAAAAAAAAAAAAAAATTTTAGAAATTTTTATGATTCAAAATTAAGGCTTATTTTGCTATATCTCCATTATTTACGGAGATATGGCTGTTTTAGGTTTTGGCCATCTTTTTAACTGAAAAATCAAGGTTTTGAGGGTTTAAACGGGTTCGTGGACATTTGCTATGATGTTTTAGACTAAATAGACACATAACTGATACAATTTTATTATTTTGTGTGCAGTTGCAGAAGCCTACTATCGGAAAAAAAAAAAAAAAATTTTTAAATTTTAATGATTCCAAATTAAGGCTCATTCAGCTCTATCTCCATTATTTACGGAGATATGGCCGTTTTAGGTTTTGGCCATATTTTAAACTGAAAAATAAAGGTTTTGAGGGTTTAAGCGGGTTTGTGGACATTTGCTATGATGTTTTAGACTAAATAGACACATAACTGATACAATTTTATTATTTTGTGTGCAGTTGCAGAAGCCTACTATCAAAAAAAAAAAAAAAATTTTAGAAATTTTTATGATTCCAAATTAAGGCTTATTTAGCTCTATCTCCATTATTTACGGAGATATGGCCGTTTTAGGTTTTGGCCATAGTTTAAACTGAAAAATCAAGGTTTTAAGGGTTTAAGCGGGTTTGTGGACATTTGCTATGATGTTTTAGACTAAATAGACACATAACTGATACAATTCTATTATTTTGTGTGCAGTTGCAAAAGCCTACTATCGAAAAAAAAAAAAAAAATTTTTAAAATTTTGATGATTCCAAATTAAGGCTTATTTTGCTATATCTCTATCATTTACGGAGATATGGCTGTTTTAGGTTTTAGCCATCTTTATAACTGAAAAATCAAGGTTTTGAGGGTTTAAACGGGTTTGTGGACATTTGCTATGATGTTTTAGACTAAATAGACACATAACTGATACAATTTTATTATTTTCTGTGCAGTTGCAGAAGCCTACTACAGAAAAAAAAAAAAAAAATTTTTGAAATTTTAATGATTCCAAATTAAGGCTTATTTAGCTCTATCTCCATTATTTACGGAGATATGGCCGTTTAAGGTTTTGGCCATCTTTTAAACTGAAAAATCAAGGTTTTAAGGGTTTAAGCGGGTTTGTTGACATTTGCTATGATGTTTTAGACTAAATAGACACATAACTGATACAATTTTATTATTATGTGTGCAGTTGCAGAAGCCTACCATTAAAAAAAAAAAAAAAAAATTTTAGAAATTTTTATGATTCCAAATTAAGGCTTATTTTGCTATATCTCCATTATTTACGGAGATATGGCTGTTTTAGGTTTTGGCCATCTTTTTAACTGAAAAATCAAGGTTTTGAGGGTTTAAACGGGTTCGTGGACATTTGCTATGATGTTTTAGACTAAATAGACACATAACTGATACAATTTTATTATTTTGTGTGCAGTTGCAGAAGCCTACTATCGGAAAAAAAAAAAAAAAATTTTTAAATTTTAATGATTCCAAATTAAGGCTCATTCAGCTCTATCTCCATTATTTACGGAGATATGGCCGTTTTAGGTTTTGGCCATATTTTAAACTGAAAAATCAAGGTTTTGAGGGTTTAAGCGGGTTTGTGGACATTTGCTATGATGTTTTAGACTAAATAGACACATAACTGATACAATTTTATTATTTTGTGTGCAGTTGCAGAAGCCTACTATCAAAAAAAAAAAAAAAATTTTTTAAATTTCGATGATCCCAAATTAAGGCTTATTTTGCTATATCTCCATTATTCACGGAGATATGGCCGTTTTAGGTTTTAGCCATCTTTTTAACTAAAAAATTAAGGTTTTGAGGGTTTAAACGGGTTCGTGGACATTTGCTATGATGTTTTAGACTAAATAGACACATAACTGATACAATTTTATTATTTTGTGTGCAGTTGCAGAAGCCTACTATCGAAAAAAAAAAAAAAAAATTTTTAAAATATTGATGATTCCAAATTAAGGCTTATTTTGCTATATCTCCATTATTTACGCAGATATGGCTGTTTTAGGTTTTGGCCATCTTTTTAACTGAAAAATCAAGGTTTTGAGGGTTTGAACGGGTTTGTGGACATTCGCTATGATGTTTTAGACTGACTGAACACATAACTGATACAATTTTATGATTTTGTGTGCAGTTGCAGAAGCCTACTACAGAAAAAAAAAAAAAAAATTTTTGAAATTTTGATGATTCCAAATGAAGGCTTATTTAGCTCTATCTCCATTATTTACAGAGATATGGCCGTTTAAGGTTTTGGCCATCTTTTAAACTGAAAAATCAAGGTTTTGAGGGTTTAAGCGGGTTTGTGGACATTTGCTATGATGTTTTAGACTAAATAGACACATAACTGATACAATTTTATTATTTTGTGTGCAGTTGCAGAAGCCTACTATCAAAAAAAAAAAAAAAATTTTAGAAATTTTTATGATTCCAAATTAAGGCTCATTTAGCTCTATCTCCATTATTTACGGAAATATGGCCGTTTTAGGTTTTGGCCATAGTTTAAACTGAAAAATCAAGGTTTTAAGGGTTTAAGCGGGTTTGTGGACATTTGCTATGATGTTTTAGACTAAATAGACACATAACTGATACAATTCTATTATTTTGTGTGCAGTTGCAAAAGCCTACTATCGAAAAAAAAAAAAAAAATTTTTAAAATTTTGATGATTCCAAATTAAGGCTTATTTTGCTATATCTCTATCATTTACGGAGATATGGCTGTTTTAGGTTTTAGCCATCTTTTTAACTGAAAAATCAAGGTTTTGAGGGTTTAAACGGGTTTGTGGACATTTGCTATGATGTTTTAGACTAAATAGACACATAACTGATACAATTTTATTATTTTCTGTGCAGTTGCAGAAGCCTACTACAGAAAAAAAAAAAAAAAATTTTTTAAATTTTAATGATTCCAAATTAAGGCTTATTTAGCTCTATCTCCATTATTTACGGAGATATGGCCGTTTAAGGTTTTGGCCATCTTTTAAACTGAAAAATCAAGGTTTTAAGGGTTTAAGCGGGTTTGTTGACATTTGCTATGATGTTTTAGACTAAATAGACACATAACTGATACAATTTTATTATTTTGTGTGCAGTTGCAGAAGCCTACCATTAAAAAAAAAAAAAAAAAATTTTAGAAATTTTTATAATTCCAAATTAAGGCTTATTTTGCTATATCTCCATTATTTACGGAGATATGGCTGTTTTAGGTTTTGGCCATCTTTTTAACTGAAAAATCAAGGTTTTGAGGGTTTAAACGGGTTCGTGGACATTTGCTATGATGTTTTAGACTAAATAGACACATAACTGATACAATTTTATGATTTTGTGTGCAGTTGCAGAAGCCTACTATCAAAAAAAAAAAAAAAATTTTAGAAATTTTTATGATTCCAAATTAAGGCTCATTTAGCTCTATCTCCATTATCTACGGAGATATGGCTGTTTTAGGTTTTAGCCATCTTTTTAACTGAAAAATCAAGGTTTTGAGGGTTTAAACGGGTTTGTGGACATTTGCTATGATGTTTTAGACTAAATAGACACATAACTGATACAATTTTATTATTCTGTGTGCAGTTGCAGAAGCCTGCTATCGAAAAAAAAAAAAAAAAATTTTTAAAATTTTGATGATTCCAAATTGAGGCTTATTTTGCTATATCTTCATTATTTACGGAGATATGGCTGTTTTAGGAATTGGCCATCTTTTTAACTGAAAAATCAAGGTTTTGAGGGTTTAAACGGGTTCGTGGACATTTGCTATGATGTTTTAGACTAAATAGACACATAACTGATACAATTTTATTATTTTGTGTGCAGTTGCAGAAGCCTACTATCAAAAAAAAAAAAAAAATTTTAGAAATTTTTATGATTCCAAATTAAGGCTTATTTAGCTCTATCTCCATTATTTACGGAGATATGGCCGTTTTAGGTTTTGGCCATAGTTTAAACTGAAAAATCAAGGTTTTAAGGGTTTAAGCGGGTTTGTGGACATTTGCTATGATGTTTTAGACTAAATAGACACATAACTGATACAATTTTATTATTTTGTGTGCAGTTGCAGAAGCCTACTATCGGAAAAAAAAAAAAAATTTTTTAAATTTTGATGATTCCAAATTAAGGCTCATTCAGCTCTATCTCCATTATTTACGGAGATATGGCCGTTTTAGGTTTTGGCCATATTTTAAACTGAAAAATCAAGGTTTTGAGGGTTTAAACGGGTTTGTGGACATTTGCTATGATGTTTTAGACTGACTAAACACATAACTGATACAATTTAATGATTTCGTGTGCAGTTGCAGAAGCCTACTACAGAAAAAAAAAAAAAAAATTTTTGAAATTTTGATGATTCCAAATTAAGGCTTATTTTGCTATATCTCCATTATTTACAGAGATATGAGTGTTTTAGGTTTTGGCCATCTTTTTAACTGAAAAATCAAGGTTTTGAGGGTTTAAACGGGTTTGTGGACATTTGCTATGATGTTTTAGACTAAATAGACACATAACTGATACAATTTTATTATTTTGTGTGCAGTTGCAGAAGCCTACTATCAAAAAAAAAAAAAAAAATTTTTTTAATTTTGATGATTCCAAATTAAGGCTTATTTTGCTATATCTCTATTATTTACGAAGATATGGCTGTTTTAGGTTTTGGCCATCTTTTGAACTGAAAAATCAAGGTTTTGATGTTTTAAACAAGATTGTGGACATTTGCTATGATGTTTTAGACTAAATAAAAACATAAATGATACAATTTTGTTATTTTGTGTGCAGTTGCAGAAGCCTATTATCGAAAAAAAAAAAAAAAATTCTAGAAATTTTGATAATTCTAAATTAAGGCTTATTTAGCTCTATCTCCATTATTTACGGAGATATGGCCGTTTCAGGTTTTGGCCATATTTTGAACTAAAAAATCAAGGTTTTGAGGGTTTAAACGGGTTCGTGGACATTTGCTATGATGTTTTAGACTAAATAGACACATAACTAATACAATTTTATTATTTTGTGTGCAGTAGCAAAAGCCTACTATCGAAAAAAAAAAAAAAAATTTTTGAAATTTTGATGATTCCAAATTAAGGCTTATTTAGCTCTATCTCCATTATTTACAGAGATATGGCCGTTTAAGGTTTTGGCCATCTTTTAAACTGAAAAATCAAGGTTTTGAGGGTTTAAGCGGGTTTGTGGACATTTGCTATGATGTTTTAGACTAAATAGACACATAACTGATACAATTCTATTATTTTGTGTGCAGTTGCAAAAGCCTACTATCGAAAAAAAAAAAAAAAATTTTTAAAATTTTGATGATTCCAAATTAAGGCTCATTTAGCTCTATCTCCATTATTTACGGAGATATGGCCGTTTTAGGTTTTGGCCATAGTTTAAACTGAAAAATCAGGGTTTTAAGGGTTTAAGCGGGTTTGTGGACATTTGCTATGATGTTTTAGACTAAATAGACACATAACTGATACAATTCTATTATTTTGTGTGCAGTTGCAAAAGCCTACTATCGAAAAAAAAAAAAAAAATTTTTTAAATTTTGATGATTCCAAATTAAGGCTTATTTTGCTATATCTCTATCATTTACGGAGATATGGCTGTTTTAGGTTTTAGCCATCTTTTTAACTGAAAAATCAAGGTTTTGAGGGTTTAAACGGGTTTGTGGACATTTGCTATGATGTTTGAGACTAAATAGACACATAACTGATACAATTTTATTATTTTCTGTGCAGTTGCAGAAGCCTACTACAGAAAAAAAAAAAAAAAATTTTTGAAATTTTAATGATTCCAAATTAAGGCTTATTTAGCTCTATCTCCATTATTTACGGAGATATGGCCGTTTAAGGTTTTGGCCATCTTTTAAACTGAAAAATCAAGGTTTTGAGGGTTTAAGCGAGTTTGTGGACATTTGCTATGATGTTTTAGACTAAAGACACATAACTAATACAATTTTATTATTTTGTGTGCAGTTGCAGAAGCCTACTATCAAAAAAAAAAAAAAAATTTTAGAAATTTTTATGATTACAAATTGAGGCTCATTTAGCTCTATCTCCATTATTTACGGAGATATGGCCGTTTTAGGTTTTGGACATATTTTAAACTAAAAAATCAAGGTTTTGAGGGTTTAAGCGGGTTTGTGGACATTTGCTATGATGTTTTAGACTGACTAAACACATAACTGATACAATTTAATGATTTTGTGTGCAGTTGCAGAAGCCTACTACAGAAAAAAAAAAAAAAAATTTTTGAAATTTTGATGATTACAAATTAAGGCTTATTTTGCTATATCTCCATTATTTACAGAGATATGAGTGTTTTAGGTTTTGGCCATCTTTTTAACTGAAAAATCAAGGTTTTGAGGGTTTAAACGGGTTTGTGGACATTTGCTATGATGTTTTAGACTGACTAAACACATAACTGATACAATTTAATGATTTTGTGTGCAGTTGCAGAAGCCTACTACAGAAAAAAAAAAAAAAAATTTTTGAAATTTTGATGATTCCAAATTAAGGCTTATTTTGCTATATCTCCATTATTTACAGAGATATGAGTGTTTTAGGTTTTGGCCATCTTTTTAACTGAAAAATCAAGGTTTTGAGGGTTTAAACGGGTTTGTGGACATTTGCTATGATGTTTTAGACTAAATAGACACATAACTGATACAATTTTATTATTTTGTGTGCAGTTGCAGAAGCCTACTATCGGAAAAAAAAAAAAAATTTTTTAAATTTTGATGATTCCAAATTAAGGCTCATTCAGCTCTATCTCCATTATTTACGGAGATATGGCCGTTTTAGGTTTTGGCCATATTTTAAACTGAAAAATCAAGGTTTTGAGGGTTTAAACGGGTTTGTGGACATTTGCTATGATGTTTTAGACTAAATAGACACATAACTGATACAATTCTATTATTTTGTGTGCAGTTGCAAAAGCCTACTATCGAAAAAAAAAAAAAAAATTTTTTAAATTTTGATGATTCCAAATTAAGGCTTATTTTGCTATATCTCTATCATTTACGGAAATATGGCTGTTTTAGGTTTTGGCCATCTTTTTAACTAAAAAATCAAGGTTTTGAGGGTTTAAACGGGTTTGTGGACATTTGCTATGATGTTTTAGACTAAATAGACACATAACTGATACAATTTTATTATTTTGTGTGCAGTTGCAGAAGCCAACTATCAAAAAAAAAAAAAAAATTTTAGAAATTTTTATGATTCCAAATTAAGGCTCATTAAGCTCTATCTTCATTATTTACGGAGATATGGCCGTTTTAGGTTTTGGCCATCTTTTTAACTGAAAAATCAAGGTTCTAAGGGTTTAAGCGGGTTTGTGGACATTTGCTATGATGTTTTAGACTAAATAGACACATAACTGATACAATTTTATTATTTTGTGTGCAGTTGCAGAAGCCTACTACAGAAAAAAAAAAAAAAAATTTTTGAAATTTTGATGATTCCAAATTAAGGCTTATTTAGCTCTATCTCCATTATTTACAGAGATATGGCCGTTTAAGGTTTTGGCCATCTTTTAAACTGAAAAATCAAGGTTTTGAGGGTTTAAGCGGGTTTGTGGACATTTGCTATGATGTTTTAGACTAAATAGACACATAACTGATACAATTTTATTATTTTGTGTGCAGTTGCAGAAGCCTACTATCAAAAAAAAAAAAAAAATTTTAGAAATTTTTATGATTCCAAATTAAGGCTCATTTAGCTCTATCTCCATTATTTACGGAGATATGGCCGTTTTAGGTTTTGGCCATAGTTTAAACTGAAAAATCAAGGTTTTAAGGGTTTAAGCGGGTTTGTGGACATTTGCTATGATGTTTTAGACTAAATAGACACATAACTGATACAATTCTATTATTTTGTGTGCAGTTGCAAAAGCCTACTATCGAAAAAAAAAAAAAAAATTTTTAAAATTTTGATGATTCCAAATTAAGGCTTATTTTGCTATATCTCTATCATTTACGGAGATATGGCTGTTTTAGGTTTTAGCCATCTTTTTAACTGAAAAATCAAGGTTTTGAGGGTTTAAACGGGTTTGTGGACATTTGCTATGATGTTTTAGACTAAATAGACACATAACTGATACAATTTTATTATTCTGTGTGCAGTTGCAGAAGCCTGCTATCGAAAAAAAAAAAAAAAAATTTTTAAAATTTTGATGATTCCAAATTGAGGCTTATTTTGCTATATCTTCATTATTTACGGAGATATGGCTGTTTTAGGTTTTGGCCATCTTTTTAACTGAAAAATCAAGGTTTTGAGGGTTTAAATGGGTTCGTGGACATTTGCTATGATGTTTTAGACTGACTAAACACATAACTGATACAGTTTTATGATTTTGTGTGCAGTTGCAGAAGCCTACTATCGAAAAAAAAAAAAAAAATTTTTAAAACTTTGATGATTCCAAATTGAGGCTTATTTTGCTATATCTCCATTATTTACGGAGATATGGCTGTTTTAGGTTTTGGCCATCTTTTTAACTGAAAAATCAAGGTTTTGAGGGTTTAAACGGGTTCGTGGACATTTGCTATGATGTTTTAGACTGACTAAACACATAACTGATACAGTTTTATGATTTTGTGTGCAGTTGCAGAAGCCTACTACAGAAAAAAAAAAAAAAAATTTTTGAAATTTTGATGATTCCAAATTAAGGCTTATTTAGCTCTATCTCCATTATTTACGGAGATATGGCCGTTTAAGGTTTTGGCCATCTTTTAAACTGAAAAATCAAGGTTTTGAGGGTTTAAACGGGTTTGTGGACATTTGCTATGATGTTTTAGACTAAATAGACACATAACTGATACAATTTTATTATTTTGTGTGCAGTTGCAGAAGCCTACTATCGGAAAAAAAAAAAAAATTTTTTAAATTTTGATGATTCCAAATTAAGGCTCATTCAGCTCTATCTCCATTATTTACGGAGATATGGCCGTTTTAGGTTTTGGCCATATTTTAAACTGAAAAATCAAGGTTTTGAGGGTTTAAACGGGTTTGTGGACATTTGCTATGATGTTTTAGACTGACTAAACACATAACTGATACAATTTAATGATTTCGTGTGCAGTTGCAGAAGCCTACTACAGAAAAAAAAAAAAAAAATTTTTGAAATTTTGATGATTCCAAATTAAGGCTTATTTAGCTCTATCTCCATTATTTACAGAGATATGGCCGTTTAAGGTTTTGGCCATCTTTTAAACTGAAAAATCAAGGTTTTGAGGGTTTAAGCGGGTTTGTGGACATTTGCTATGATGTTTTAGACTAAATAGACACATAACTGATACAATTCTATTATTTTGTGTGCAGTTGCAAAAGCCTACTATCGAAAAAAAAAAAAAAAATTTTTAAAATTTTGATGATTCCAAATTAAGGCTCATTTAGCTCTATCTCCATTATTTACGGAGATATGGCCGTTTTAGGTTTTGGCCATAGTTTAAACTGAAAAATCAAGGTTTTAAGGGTTTAAGCGGGTTTGTGGACATTTGCTATGATGTTTTAGACTAAATAGACACATAACTGATACAATTCTATTATTTTGTGTGCAGTTGCAAAAGCCTACTATCGAAAAAAAAAAAAAAAATTTTTTAAATTTTGATGATTCCAAATTAAGGCTTATTTTGCTATATCTCTATCATTTACGGAGATATGGCTGTTTTAGGTTTTAGCCATCTTTTTAACTGAAAAATCAAGGTTTTAAGGGTTTAAACGGGTTTGTGGACATTTGCTATGATGTTTTAGACTAAATAGACACATAACTGATACAATTTTATTATTTTGTGTGCAGTTGCAGAAGCCTACTATCAAAAAAAAAAAAAAAATTTTAGAAATTTTTATGATTCCAAATTAAGGCTCATTTAGCTCTATCTCCATTATTTACGGAGATATGGCCGTTTTAGGTTTTGGCCATAGTTTAAACTGAAAAATCAAGGTTTTAAGGGTTTAAGCGGGTTTGTGGACATTTGCTATGATGTTTTAGACTAAATAGACACATAACTGATACAATTCTATTATTTTGTGTGCAGTTGCAAAAGCCTACTATCGAAAAAAAAAAAAAAAATTTTTAAAATTTTGATGATTCCAAATTAAGGCTTATTTTGCTATATCTCTATCATTTACGGAGATATGGCTGTTTTAGGTTTTAGCCATCTTTTTAACTGAAAAATCAAGGTTTTGAGGGTTTAAACGGGTTTGTGGACATTTGCTATGATGTTTTAGACTAAATAGACACATAACTGATACAATTTTATTATTCTGTGTGCAGTTGCAGAAGCCTGCTATCGAAAAAAAAAAAAAAAAATTTTTAAAATTTTGATGATTCCAAATTGAGGCTTATTTTGCTATATCTTCATTATTTACGGAGATATGGCTGTTTTAGGTTTTGGCCATCTTTTTAACTGAAAAATCAAGGTTTTGAGGGTTTAAACGGGTTCGTGGACATTTGCTATGATGTTTTAGACTGACTAAACACATAACTGATACAGTTTTATGATTTTGTGTGCAGTTGCAGAAGCCTACTATCGAAAAAAAAAAAAAAAATTTTTAAAACTTTGATGATTCCAAATTGAGGCTTATTTTGCTATATCTCCATTATTTACGGAGATATGGCTGTTTTAGGTTTTGGCCATCTTTTTAACTGAAAAATCAAGGTTTTGAGGGTTTAAACGGGTTCGTGGACATTTGCTATGATGTTTTAGACTGACTAAACACATAACTGATACAGTTTTATGATTTTGTGTGCAGTTGCAGAAGCCTACTACAGAAAAAAAAAAAAAAAATTTTTGAAATTTTGATGATTCCAAATTAAGGCTTATTTAGCTCTATCTCCATTATTTACGGAGATATGGCCGTTTAAGGTTTTGGCCATCTTTTAAACTGAAAAATCAAGGTTTTGAGGGTTTAAACGGGTTTGTGGACATTTGCTATGATGTTTTAGACTAAATAGACACATAACTGATACAATTTTATTATTTTGTGTGCAGTTGCAGAAGCCTACTATCGGAAAAAAAAAAAAAATTTTTTAAATTTTGATGATTCCAAATTAAGGCTCATTCAGCTCTATCTCCATTATTTACGGAGATATGGCCGTTTTAGGTTTTGGCCATATTTTAAACTGAAAAATCAAGGTTTTGAGGGTTTAAACGGGTTTGTGGACATTTGCTATGATGTTTTAGACTGACTAAACACATAACTGATACAATTTAATGATTTCGTGTGCAGTTGCAGAAGCCTACTACAGAAAAAAAAAAAAAAATTTTTGAAATTTTGATGATTCCAAATTAAGGCTTATTTTGCTATATCTCCATTATTTACAGAGATATAAGTGTTTTAGGTTTTGGCCATCTTTTTAACTGAAAAATCAAGGTTTTGAGGGTTTAAACGGGTTTGTGGACATTTGCTATGATGTTTTAGACTAAATAGACACATAACTGATACAATTTTATTATTTTGTGTGCAGTTGCAGAAGCCTACTATCAAAAAAAAAAAAAAAAATTTTTTTAATTTTGATGATTCCAAATTAAGGCTTATTTTGCTATATCTCTATTATTTACGAAGATATGGCTGTTTTAGGTTTTGGCCATCTTTTGAACTGAAAAATCAAGGTTTTGATGTTTTAAACAAGATTGTGGACATTTGCTATGATGTTTTAGACTAAATAAAAACATAAATGATACAATTTTGTTATTTTGTGTGCAGTTGCAGAAGCCTATTATCGAAAAAAAAAAAAAAAATTCTAGAAATTTTGATAATTCTAAATTAAGGCTTATTTAGCTCTATCTCCATTATTTACGGAGATATGGCCGTTTCAGGTTTTGGCCATATTTTGAACTAAAAAATCAAGGTTTTGAGGGTTTAAACGGGTTCGTGGACATTTGCTATGATGTTTTAGACTAAATAGACACATAACTAATACAATTTTATTATTTTGTGTGCAGTAGCAAAAGCCTACTATCGAAAAAAAAAAAAAAAATTTTCGAAATTTTGATGATTCCAAATTAAGGCTTATTTAGCTCTATCTCCATTATTTACAGAGATATGGCCGTTTAAGGTTTTGGCCATCTTTTAAACTGAAAAATCAAGGTTTTGAGGGTTTAAGCGGGTTTGTGGACATTTGCTATGATGTTTTAGACTAAATAGACACATAACTGATACAATTCTATTATTTTGTGTGCAGTTGCAAAAGCCTACTATCGAAAAAAAAAAAAAAAATTTTTAAAATTTTGATGATTCCAAATTAAGGCTCATTTAGCTCTATCTCCATTATTTACGGAGATATGGCCGTTTTAGGTTTTGGCCATAGTTTAAACTGAAAAATCAAGGTTTTAAGGGTTTAAGCGGGTTTGTGGACATTTGCTATGATGTTTTAGACTAAATAGACACATAACTGATACAATTCTATTATTTTGTGTGCAGTTGCAAAAGCCTACTATCGAAAAAAAAAAAAAAAATTTTTTAAATTTTGATGATTCCAAATTAAGGCTTATTTTGCTATATCTCTATCATTTACGGAGATATGGCTGTTTTAGGTTTTAGCCATCTTTTTAACTGAAAAATCAAGGTTTTGAGGGTTTAAACGGGTTTGTGGACATTTGCTATGATGTTTTAGACTAAATAGACACATAACTGATACAATTTTATTATTTTCTGTGCAGTTGCAGAAGCCTACTACAGAAAAAAAAAAAAAAAATTTTTGAAATTTTAATGATTCCAAATTAAGGCTTATTTAGCTCTATCTCCATTATTTACGGAGATATGGCCGTTTAAGGTTTTGGCCATCTTTTAAACTGAAAAATCAAGGTTTTAAGGGTTTAAGCGGGTTTGTTGACATTTGCTATGATGTTTTAGACTAAATAGACACATAACTGATACAATTTTATTATTTTGTGTGCAGTTGCAGAAGCCTACCATTAAAAAAAAAAAAAAAAAATTTTAGAAATTTTTATGATTCCAAATTAAGGCTTATTTTGCTATATCTCCATTATTTACGGAGATATGGCTGTTTTAGGTTTTGGCCATCTTTTTAACTGAAAAATCAAGGTTTTGAGGGTTTAAACGGGTTCGTGGACATTTGCTATGATGTTTTAGACTAAATAGACACATAACTGATACAATTTTATGATTTTGTGTGCAGTTGCAGAAGCCTACTATCAAAAAAAAAAAATTTTAGAAATTTTTATGATTCCAAATTAAGGCTCATTCAGCTCTATCTCCATTATTTACGGAGATATGGCTGTTTTAGGTTTTGGCCATATTTTAAACTGAAAAATCAAGGTTTTGAGGGTTTAAGCGGGTTTGTAGACATTTGCTATGATGTTTTAGACTAAATAGACACATAACTGATACAATTTTATTATTTTGTGTGCAGTTGCAGAAGCCTACTATCAAAAAAAAAAAAAAAAAATTTTTTAAATTTTGATGATCCCAAATTAAGGCTTATTTTGCTATATCTCCATTATTCACGGAAATATGGCCGTTTTAGGTTTTAGCCATCTTTTTAACTAAAAAATTAAGGTTTTGAGGGTTTAAACGGGTTTGTAGACATTTGCTATGATGTTTTAGACTAAATAGACACATAACTGATACAATTTTATTATTTTGTGTGCAGTTGCAGAAGCCTACTATCGAAAAAAAAAAAAAAAATTTTTTAAATATTGATGATTCCAAATTAAGGCTTATTTTGCTATATCTCCATTATTTACGGAGATATGGCTGTTTTAGGTTTTGGCCATCTTTTTAACTGAAAAATTAAGGTTTTGAGGGTTTAAACGGGTTTGTGGACATTTGCTATGATGTTTTAGACTGACTAAACACATAACTGATACAATTTAATGATTTCGTGTGCAGTTGCAGAAGCCTACTACAGAAAAAAAAAAAAAAATTTTGAAATTTTGATGATTTCAAATTAAGGCTTATTTAGCTCTATCTCCATTATTTACGGAGATATGGCCATTTAAGGTTTTGGCCATCTTTGAAACTGGAAAATCAAGGTTTTGAGGGTTTAAGCGGGTTTGTGGACATTTGCTATGATGTTTTAAACTAAATAGACACATAACTGATACAATTTTATTATTTTGTGTGCAGTTGCAGAAGCCTACTATCAAAAAAAAAAAAAAAATTTCAGAAATTTTTATGATTCCAAATTAAGGCTCATTTAGCTCTATCTTCATTATTTACAGAGATATGGCCGTTTTAGGTTTTGGCCATATTTTCAACTGAAAAATCAAGGTTTTAAGGGTTTAAGCGGGTTTGTGGACATTTGCTATGATGTTTTAGACTAAATAGACACATAACTGATACAATTTTATTATTTTGTGTGCAGTTGCAAAAGCCTACTATCGAAAAAAAAAAAAAAAATTTTTAAAATTTTGATGATTCCAAATTAAGGCTTATTTTGCTATATCTCTATCATTTACGGAGATATGGCTGTTTTAGGTTTTAGCCATCTTTTTAACTAAAAAATCAAGGTTTTGAGGGTTTAAACGGGTTTGTGGACATTTGCTATGATGTTTTAGACTAAATAGACACATAACTGATACAATTCTATTATTTTGTGTGCAGTTGCAAAAGCCTACTATCAAAAAAAAAAAAAAATTTTAGAAATTTTTATGATTCCAAATTAAGGCTCATTCAGCTCTATCTCCATTATTTACGGAGATATGGCCGTTTTAGGTTTTGGCCATCTTTTTAACTAAAAAATCAAGGTTTTGAGGGTTTAAACGGGTTTGTGGACATTTGCTATGATGTTTTAGACTAAATAGACACATAACTGATACAATTTTATGATTTTGTGTGCAGTTGCAGAAGCCTACTACAGAAAAAAAAAAAAAAAATTTTTGAAATTTTGATGATTCCAAATTAAGGCTCATTTAGCTCTATCTCCATTATTTACAGAGATATGGCCGTTTAAGGTTTTGGCCATCTTTTAAACTGAAAAATCAAGGTTTTGAGGGTTTAAGCGGGTTTGTGGACATTTGCTATGATGTTTTAGACTAAATAGACACATAACTGATACAATTTTATTATTTTGTGTGCAGTTGCAGAAGCCTACTATCAAAAAAAAAAAAAAAATTTTAGAAATTTTTATGATTCCAAATTAAGGCTCATTTAGCTCTATCTCCATTATTTACAGAGATATGGCCGTTTTAGGTTTTGGCCATAGTTTAAACTGAAAAATCAAGGTTTTAAGGGTTTAAGCGGGTTTGTGGACATTTGCTATGATGTTTTAGACTAAATAGACACATAACTGATACAATTCTATTATTTTGTGTGCAGTTGCAAAAGCCTACTATCGAAAAAAAAAAAAAAAAATTTTTAAAATTTTGATGATTCCAAATTAAGGCTCATTTAGCTCTATCTCCATTATTTACGGAGATATGGCCGTTTTAGGTTTTGGCCATAGTTTAAACTGAAAAATCAAGGTTTTAAGGGTTTAAGCGGGTTTGTGGACATTTGCTATGATGTTTTAGACTAAATAGACACATAACTGATACAATTCTATTATTTTGTGTGCAGTTGCAAAAGCCTACTATCGAAAAAAAAAAAAAAAATTTTTAAAATTTTGATGATTCCAAATTAAGGCTTATTTTGCTATATCTCTATCATTTACGGAGATATGGCTGTTTTAGGTTTTAGCCATCTTTTTAACTGAAAAATCAAGGTTTTGAGGGTTTAAACGGGTTTGTGGACATTTGCTATGATGTTTTAGACTAAATAGACACATAACTGATACAATTTTATTATTTTCTGTGCAGTTGCAGAAGCCTACTACAGAAAAAAAAAAAAAAAATTTTTGAAATTTTAATGATTCCAAATTAAGGCTTATTTAGCTCTATCTCCATTATTTACGGAGATATGGCCGTTTAAGGTTTTGGCCATCTTTTAAACTGAAAAATCAAGGTTTTAAGGGTTTAAGCGGGTTTGTTGACATTTGCTATGATGTTTTAGACTAAATAGACACATAACTGATACAATTTTATTATTTTGTGTGCAGTTGCAGAAGCCTACCATTAAAAAAAAAAAAAAAAAATTTTAGAAATTTTTATGATTCCAAATTAAGGCTTATTTTGCTATATCTCCATTATTTACGGAGATATGGCCATTTAAGGTTTTGGCCATCTTTGAAACTGGAAAATCAAGGTTTTGAGGGTTTAAGCGGGTTTGTGGACATTTGCTATGATGTTTTAAACTAAATAGACACATAACTGATACAATTTAATGATTTCGTGTGCAGTTGCAGAAGCCTACTACAGAAAAAAAAAAAAAATTTTTGAAATTTTGATGATTTCAAATTAAGGCTTATTTAGCTCTATCTCCATTATTTACGGAGATATGGCCATTTAAGGTTTTGGCCATCTTTGAAACTGGAAAATCAAGGTTTTGAGGGTTTAAGCGGGTTTGTGGACATTTGCTATGATGTTTTAAACTAAATAGACACATAACTGATACAATTTTATTATTTTGTGTGCAGTTGCAGAAGCCTACTATCAAAAAAAAAAAAAAAATTTCAGAAATTTTTATGATTCCAAATTAAGGCTCATTTAGCTCTATCTTCATTATTTACAGAGATATGGCCGTTTTAGGTTTTGGCCATATTTTCAACTGAAAAATCAAGGTTTTAAGGGTTTAAGCGGGTTTGTGGACATTTGCTATGATGTTTTAGACTAAATAGACACATAACTGATACAATTTTATTATTTTGTGTGCAGTTGCAAAAGCCTACTATCGAAAAAAAAAAAAAAAATTTTTAAAATTTTGATGATTCCAAATTAAGGCTTATTTTGCTATATCTCTATCATTTACGGAGATATGGCTGTTTTAGGTTTTAGCCATCTTTTTAACTGAAAAATCAAGGTTTTGAGGGTTTAAACGGGTTTGTGGACATTTGCTATGATGTTTTAGACTAAATAGACACATAACTGATACAATTCTATTATTTTGTGTGCAGTTGCAAAAGCCTACTATCAAAAAAAAAAAAAAAATTTTAGAAATTTTTATGATTCCAAATTAAGGCTCATTCAGCTCTATCTCCATTATTTACGGAGATATGGCCGTTTTAGGTTTTGGCCATCTTTTTAACTAAAAAATCAAGGTTTTGAGGGTTTAAACGGGTTTGTGGACATTTGCTATGATGTTTTAGACTAAATAGACACATAACTGATACAATTTTATGATTTTGTGTGCAGTTGCAGAAGCCTACTACAGAAAAAAAAAAAAAAAATTTTTGAAATTTTGATGATTCCAAATTAAGGCTCATTTAGCTCTATCTCCATTATTTACAGAGATATGGCCGTTTAAGGTTTTGGCCATCTTTTAAACTGAAAAATCAAGGTTTTGAGGGTTTAAGCGGGTTTGTGGACATTTGCTATGATGTTTTAGACTAAATAGACACATAACTGATACAATTTTATTATTTTGTGTGCAGTTGCAGAAGCCTACTATCAAAAAAAAAAAAAAAATTTTAGAAATTTTTATGATTCCAAATTAAGGCTCATTTAGCTCTATCTCCATTATTTACAGAGATATGGCCGTTTTAGGTTTTGGCCATAGTTTAAACTAAAAAATCAAGGTTTTAAGGGTTTAAGCGGGTTTGTGGACATTTGCTATGATGTTTTAGACTAAATAGACACATAACTGATACAATTCTATTATTTTGTGTGCAGTTGCAAAAGCCTACTATCAAAAAAAAAAAAAAAATTTTAGAAATTTTTATGATTCCAAATTAAGGCTCATTCAGCTCTATCTCCATTATTTACGGAGATATGGCCGTTTTAGGTTTTGGCCATCTTTTTAACTAAAAAATCAAGGTTTTGAGGGTTTAAACGGGTTTGTGGACATTTGCTATGATGTTTTAGACTAAATAGACACATAACTGATACAATTTTATGATTTTGTGTGCAGTTGCAGAAGCCTACTACAGAAAAAAAAAAAAAAAATTTTTGAAATTTTGATGATTCCAAATTAAGGCTCATTTAGCTCTATCTCCATTATTTACAGAGATATGGCCGTTTAAGGTTTTGGCCATCTTTTAAACTGAAAAATCAAGGTTTTGAGGGTTTAAGCGGGTTTGTGGACATTTGCTATGATGTTTTAGACTAAATAGACACATAACTGATATAATTTTATTATTTTGTGTGCAGTTGCAGAAGCCTACTATCAAAAAAAAAAAAAAAATTTTAGAAATTTTTATGATTCCAAATTAAGGCTCATTTAGCTCTATCTCCATTATTTACAGAGATATGGCCGTTTTAGGTTTTGGCCATAGTTTAAACTGAAAAATCAAGGTTTTAAGGGTTTAAGCGGGTTTGTGGACATTTGCTATGATGTTTTAGACTAAATAGACACATAACTGATACAATTCTATTATTTTGTGTGCAGTTGCAAAAGCCTACTATCGAAAAAAAAAAAAAAAATTTTTAAAATTTTGATGATTCCAAATTAAGGCTCATTTAGCTCTATCTCCATTATTTACGGAGATATGGCCGTTTTAGGTTTTGGCCATAGTTTAAACTGAAAAATCAAGGTTTTAAGGGTTTAAGCGGGTTTGTGGACATTTGCTATGATGTTTTAGACTAAATAGACACATAACTGATACAATTCTATTATTTTGTGTGCAGTTGCAAAAGCCTACTATCGAAAAAAAAAAAAAAAATTTTTAAAATTTTGATGATTCCAAATTAAGGCTTATTTTGCTATATCTCTATCATTTACGGAGATATGGCTGTTTTAGGTTTTAGCCATCTTTTTAACTGAAAAATCAAGGTTTTGAGGGTTTAAACGGGTTTGTGGACATTTGCTATGATGTTTTAGACTAAATAGACACATAACTGATACAATTTTATTATTTTCTGTGCAGTTGCAGAAGCCTACTACAGAAAAAAAAAAAAAAAATTTTTGAAATTTTAATGATTCCAAATTAAGGCTTATTTAGCTCTATCTCCATTATTTACGGAGATATGGCCGTTTAAGGTTTTGGCCATCTTTTAAACTGAAAAATCAAGGTTTTAAGGGTTTAAGCGGGTTTGTTGACATTTGCTATGATGTTTTAGACTAAATAGACACATAACTGATACAATTTTATTATTTTGTGTGCAGTTGCAGAAGCCTACCATTAAAAAAAAAAAAAAAAATTTTAGAAATTTTTATGATTCCAAATTAAGGCTTTTTTTGCTATATCTCCATTATTTACGGAGATATGGCTGTTTTAGGTTTTGGCCATCTTTTTAACTGAAAAATCAAGGTTTTGAGGGTTTAAACGGGTTCGTGGACATTTGCTATGATGTTTTAGACTAAATAGAAACATAACTGATACAATTTTATGATTTTGTGTGCAGTTGCAGAAGCCTACTATCAAAAAAAAAAAAAAAATTTTAGAAATTTTTATGATTCCAAATTAAGGCTCATTCAGCTCTATCTCCATTATTTACGGAGATATGGCCGTTTTAGGTTTTGGCCATATTTTAAACTGAAAAATCAAGGTTTTGAGGGTTTAAGCGGGTTTGTGGACATTTGCTATGATGTTTTAGACTAAATAGACACATAACTGATACAATTTTATTATTTTGTGTGCAGTTGCAGAAGCCTACTATCAAAAAAAAAAAAAAAAATTTTTTAAATTTTGATGATCCCAAATTAAGGCTTATTTTGCTATATCTCCATTATTCACGGAGATATGGCCGTTTTAGGTTTTAGCCATCTTTTTAACTAAAAAATTAAGGTTTTAAGGGTTTAAACGGGTTTGTAGACATTTGCTATGATGTTTTAGACTAAATAGACACATAACTGATACAATTTTATTATTTTGTGTGCAGTTGCAGAAGCCTACTATCGAAAAAAAAAAAAAAAATTTTTTAAATATTGATGATTCCAAATTAAGGCTTATTTTGCTATATCTCCATTATTTACGGAGATATGGCTGTTTTAGGTTTTGGCCATCTTTTTAACTGAAAAATTAAGGTTTTGAGGGTTTAAACGGGTTTGTGGACATTTGCTATGATGTTTTAGACTGACTAAACACATAACTGATACAATTTAATGATTTCGTGTGCAGTTGCAGAAGCCTACTACAGAAAAAAAAAAAAAATTTTTGAAATTTTGATGATTTCAAATTAAGGCTTATTTAGCTCTATCTCCATTATTTACGGAGATATGGCCATTTAAGGTTTTGGCCATCTTTGAAACTGGAAAATCAAGGTTTTGAGGGTTTAAGCGGGTTTGTGGACATTTGCTATGATGTTTTAAACTAAATAGACACATAACTGATACAATTTTATTATTTTGTGTGCAGTTGCAGAAGCCTACTATCAAAAAAAAAAAAAAAATTTTAGAAATTTTTATGATTCCAAATTAAGGCTCATTTAGCTCTATCTTCATTATTTACAGAGATATGGCCGTTTTAGGTTTTGGCCATATTTTCAACTGAAAAATCAAGGTTTTAAGGGTTTAAGCGGGTTTGTGGACATTTGCTATGATGTTTTAGACTAAATAGACACATAACTGATACAATTTTATTATTTTGTGTGCAGTTGCAAAAGCCTACTATCGAAAAAAAAAAAAAAAATTTTTAAAATTTTGATGATTCCAAATTAAGGCTTATTTTGCTATATCTCCATTATTTACGGAGATATGGCTGTTTTAGGTTTTGGCCATCTTTTTAACTGAAAAATCAAGGTTTTGAGGGTTTAAGCGGGTTTGTGGACATTTGCTATGATGTTTTAGACTAAATAGACACATAACTGATACAATTTTATTATTTTGTGTGCAGTTGCAAAAGCCTACTATCGAAAAAAAAAAAAAAAATTTTTAAAATTTTGATGATTCCAAATTAAGGCTTATTTTGCTATATCTCCATTATTTACGGAGATATGGCTGTTTTAGGTTTTGGCCATCTTTTTAACTGAAAAATCAAGGTTTTGAGGGTTTAAACGGGTTTGTGGACATTTGCTATGATGTTTTAGACTGACTAAACACATAACTTATACAATTTAATGATTTTGTGTGCAGTTGCAGAAGCCTACTACAGAAAAAAAAAAAAAAAATTTTTGAAATTTTAATGATTCTAAATTAAGGCTTATTTTGCTATATCTCCATTATTTACAGAGATATGAGTGTTTTAGGTTTTGGCCATCTTTTTAACTGAAAAATCAAGGTTTTGAGGGTTTAAACGGGTTTGTGGACATTTGCTATGATGTTTTAGACTAAATAGACACATAACTGATACAATTTTATTATTTTGTGTGCAGTTGCAGAAGCCTACTATCAAAAAAAAAAAAAAAAATTTTTTTAATTTTGATGATTCCAAATTAAGGCTCATTCAGCTCTATCTCCATTATTTACGGAGATATGGCCGTTTTAGGTTTTGGCCATATTTTAAACTGAAAAATCAAGGTTTTGAGGGTTTAAACGGGTTTGTGGACATTTGCTATGATGTTTTAGACTGACTAAACACATAACTGATACAATTTAATGATTTCGTGTGCAGTTGCAGAAGCCTACTACAGAAAGAAAAAAAAAAAATTTTTGAAATTTTGATGATTTCAAATTAAGGCTTATTTTGCTATATCTCCATTATTTACAGAGATATGAGTGTTTTAGGTTTTGGCCATCTTTTTAACTGAAAAATCAAGGTTTTGAGGGTTTAAACGGGTTTGTGGACATTTGCTATGATGTTTTAGACTAAATAGACACATAACTGATACAATTTTATTATTTTGTGTGCAGTTGCAGAAGCCTACTATCAAAAAAAAAAAAAAAAATTTTTTTAATTTTGATGATTCCAAATTAAGGCTTATTTTGCTATATCTCTATTATTTACGGAGATATGGCTGTTTCAGGTTTTGGCCATCTTTTGAACTGAAAAATCAAGGTTTTGATGTTTTAAACAAGATTGTGGACATTTGCTATGATGTTTTAGACTAAATAAAAACATAACTGATACAATTTTGTTATTTTGTGTGCAGTTGCAGAAGCCTATTATCGAGAAAAAAAAAAAAAATTCTAGAAATTTTGATAATTCTAAATTAAGGCTTATTTAGCTCTATCTCCATTATTTACGGAGATATGGCCGTTTCAGGTTTTGGCCATATTTTGAACTGAAAAATCAAGGTTTTGAGGGTTTAAACGGGTTCGTAGACATTTGCTATGATGTTTTAGACTAAATAGACACATAACTAATACAATTTTATTATTTTGTGTGCAGTAGCAAAAGCCTACTATCGAAAAAAAAAAAAAACTTAGAAATTTTGATGATTCCAAATTAAGGCTCATTTAGCTCTATCTCTATTATTCACGGAGATATGGCCGTTTTAGGTTTTAGCTATCTTTTTAACCGAAAAATCAAGGTTTTGAGGGTTTAAACGGGTTTGTGGACATTTGCTATAATGTTTTAGACTGACTAAACACATAACTGATACAATTTTATTATTTTGTGTGCAGTTGCAGAAGCCTACTACAGAAAAAAAAAAAAAAAAAATTTCTGAAATTTTAATGATTCCAAATGAAGGCTTATTTAGCTCTATCTCCATTATTTACGGAGATATGGCCGTTTAAGGTTTTGGCCATCTTTTAAACTGAAAAATCAAGGTTTTGAGGGTTTGAGCGAGTTTGTGGACATTTGCTATAATGTTTTAGACTAAAGACACATAACTAATACAATTTTATTATTTTGTGTGCAGCTGCAGAAGCCTACTATCAAAAAAAAAAAAAAAATTTTAGAAATTTTTATGATTCCAAATTGAGGCTCATTTAGCTCTATCTCCATTATTTACGGAGATATGGCCGTTTTAGGTTTTGGACATATTTTAAACTAAAAAATCAAGGTTTTGAGGGTTTAAGCGGGTTTGTGGACATTTGCTATGATGTTTTAGACTAAATAGACACATAACTGATAAAATTTTATTATTTTGTGTGCAGTTGCAAAAGCCTACTATCGAAAAAAAAAAAAAAATTTTTAAAATTTTGATGATTCCAAATTAAGGCTTATTTTGCTATATCTCCATTATTTACGGAGATATGGCTGTTCTAGGTTTTGGCCATCTTTTTAACTGAAAAATCAAGGTTTTGAGGGTTTAAACAGGTTTGTGGACATTTGCTATGATGTTTTAGACTGACTAAACACATAACTGATACAATTTAATGATTTTGTGTGCAGTTGCAGAAGCCTACTACAGAAAAAAAAAAAAAAAATTATTGAAATTTTGATGATTCCAAATTAAGGCTTATTTTGCTATATCTCCATTATTTACAGAGATATGAGTGTTTTAGGTTTTGGCCATCTTTTTAACTGAAAAATCAAGGTTTTGAGGGTTTAAACGGGTTTGTGGACATTTGCTATGATGTTTTAGACTAAATAGACACATAACTGATACAATTTTATTATTTTGTGTGCAGTTGCAGAAGCCTACTATCGGAAAAAAAAAAAAAATTTTTTAAATTTTGATGATTTCAAATTAAAGCTCATTCAGCTCTATCTCCATTATTTACGGAGATATGGCCGTTTTAGGTTTTGGCCATATTTTAAACTGAAAAATCAAGGTTTTGAGGGTTTAAACGGGTTTGTGGACATTTGCTATGATGTTTTAGACTGACTAAACACATAACTGATACAATTTTATGATTTTGTGTGCAGTTGCAGAAGCCTACTACAGAAAAAAAAAAAAAAAATTTTTGAAATTTTGATGATTCCAAATTAAGGCTTCTTTAGCTCTATCTCCATTATTTACGGAGATATGGCCGTTTTAGGTTTTGGCCATATTTTAAACTGAAAAATCAAGGTTTTGAGGGTTTAAACGGGTTTGTGGACATTTGCTATGATGTTTTAGACTGACTAAACACATAACTGATACAATTTAATGATTTCGTGTGCAGTTGCAGAAGCCTACTACAGAAAAAAAAAAAAAAAATTTTTGAAATTTTGATGATTCCAAATTAAGGCTTATTTTGCTATATCTCCATTATTTACAGAGATATGAGTGTTTTAGGTTTTGGCCATCTTTTTAACTGAAAAATCAAGGTTTTGAGGGTTTAAACGGGTTTGTGGACATTTGCTATGATGTTTTAGACTAAATAGACACATAACTGATACAATTTTATGATTTTGTGTGCAGTTGCAGAAGCCTACTACAGAAAAAAAAAAAAAAAATTTTTGAAATTTTGATGATTCCAAATTAAGGCTTATTTAGCTCTATCTCCATTATTTACAGAGATATGGCCGTTTAAGGTTTTGGCCATCTTTTAAACTGAAAAATCAAGGTTTTGAGGGTTTAAGCGGGTTTGTGGACATTTGCTATGATGTTTTAGACTAAATAGACACATAACTGATACAATTTTATTATTTTGTGTGCAGTTGCAGAAGCCAACTATCAAAAAAAAAAAAAAAATTTTAGAAATTTTTATGATTCCAAATTAAGGCTCATTAAGCTCTATCTCCATTATTTACGGAGATATGGCCGTTTTAGGTTTTGGCCATCTTTTTAACTGAAAAATCAAGGTTTTAAGGGTTTAAGCGGGTTTGTGGACATTTGCTAGGATGTTTTAGACTAAATAGACACATAACTGATACAATTTCATTATTTTGTGTGCAGTTGCAGAAGCCTACTATCAAAAAAAAAAAAAAAATTTTAGAAATTTTTATGATTCCAAATTAAGGCTCATTTAGCTCTATCTCCATTATTTACGGAGATATGGCCGTTTTAGGTTTGAGCCATAGTTTAAACTGAAAAATCAAGGTTTTAAGGGTTTAAGCGGGTTTGTGGACATTTGCTATGATGTTTTAGACTAAATAGACACATAACTGATACAATTCTCTTATTTTGTGTGCAGTTGCAAAAGCCTACTATCGAAAAAAAAAAAAAAAATTTTTAAAATTTTGATGATTCCAAATTAAGGCTTATTTTGCTATATCTCTATCATTTACGGAGATATGGCTGTTTTAGGTTTTAGCCATCTTTTTAACTGAAAAATCAAGGTTTTGAGGGTTTAAACGGGTTTGTGGACATTTGCTATGATGTTTTAGACTAAATAGACACATAACTGATACAATTTTATTATTTTCTGTGCAGTTGCAGAAGCCTACTACAGAAAAAAAAAAAAAAAATTTTTGAAATTTTCATGATTCCAAATTAAGGCTCATTAAGCTCTATCTCCATTATTTACGGAGATATGGCCGTTTTAGGTTTTGGCCATCTTTTTAACTGAAAAATCAAGGTTTTAAGGGTTTAAGCGGGTTTGTGGACATTTGCTATGATGTTTTAGTCTAAATAAACACATAACTGATACAATTTTATTATTTTGTGTGCAGTTGCAGAAGCCTACTATCGGAAAAAAAAAAAAAAATTTTTTAAATTTTGATAATTCCAAATTAAGGCTCATTCAGCTCTATCTCCATTATTTACGAAGATATGGCCGTTTTAGGTTTTAGCCATATTTTAAACTGAAAAATCAAGGTTTTGAGGGTTTAAACGGGTTTGTGGACATTTGCTATGATGTTTTAGACTAAATAGACACATAACTAATACAATTTTATTATTTTGTGTGCAGTAGCAAAAGCCTACTATCGAAAAAAAAAAAAAACTTAGAAATTTTGATGATTCCAAATTAAGGCTCATTTAGCTCTATCTCTATTATTCACGGAGATATGGCCGTTTTAGGTTTTAGCTATCTTTTTAACCGAAAAATCAAGGTTTTGAGGGTTTAAACGGGTTTGTGGACATTTGCTATAATGTTTTAGACTGACTAAACACATAACTGATACAATTTTATTATTTTGTGTGCAGTTGCAGAAGCCTACTACAGAAAAAAAAAAAAAAAAAATTTCTGAAATTTTAATGATTCCAAATGAAGGCTTATTTAGCTCTATCTCCATTATTTACGGAGATATGGCCGTTTAAGGTTTTGGCCATCTTTTAAACTGAAAAATCAAGGTTTTGAGGGTTTGAGCGAGTTTGTGGACATTTGCTATAATGTTTTAGACTAAAGACACATAACTAATACAATTTTATTATTTTGTGTGCAGCTGCAGAAGCCTACTATCAAAAAAAAAAAAAAAATTTTAGAAATTTTTATGATTCCAAATTGAGGCTCATTTAGCTCTATCTCCATTATTTACGGAGATATGGCCGTTTTAGGTTTTGGACATATTTTAAACTAAAAAATCAAGGTTTTGAGGGTTTAAGCGGGTTTGTGGACATTTGCTATGATGTTTTAGACTAAATAGACACATAACTGATAAAATTTTATTATTTTGTGTGCAGTTGCAAAAGCCTACTATCGAAAAAAAAAAAAAAATTTTTAAAATTTTGATGATTCCAAATTAAGGCTTATTTTGCTATATCTCCATTATTTACGGAGATATGGCTGTTCTAGGTTTTGGCCATCTTTTTAACTGAAAAATCAAGGTTTTGAGGGTTTAAACAGGTTTGTGGACATTTGCTATGATGTTTTAGACTGACTAAACACATAACTGATACAATTTAATGATTTTGTGTGCAGTTGCAGAAGCCTACTACAGAAAAAAAAAAAAAAAATTATTGAAATTTTGATGATTCCAAATTAAGGCTTATTTTGCTATATCTCCATTATTTACAGAGATATGAGTGTTTTAGGTTTTGGCCATCTTTTTAACTGAAAAATCAAGGTTTTGAGGGTTTAAACGGGTTTGTGGACATTTGCTATGATGTTTTAGACTAAATAGACACATAACTGATACAATTTTATTATTTTGTGTGCAGTTGCAGAAGCCTACTATCGGAAAAAAAAAAAAAATTTTTTAAATTTTGATGATTTCAAATTAAAGCTCATTCAGCTCTATCTCCATTATTTACGGAGATATGGCCGTTTTAGGTTTTGGCCATATTTTAAACTGAAAAATCAAGGTTTTGAGGGTTTAAACGGGTTTGTGGACATTTGCTATGATGTTTTAGACTGACTAAACACATAACTGATACAATTTTATGATTTTGTGTGCAGTTGCAGAAGCCTACTACAGAAAAAAAAAAAAAAAATTTTTGAAATTTTGATGATTCCAAATTAAGGCTTCTTTAGCTCTATCTCCATTATTTACGGAGATATGGCCGTTTTAGGTTTTGGCCATATTTTAAACTGAAAAATCAAGGTTTTGAGGGTTTAAACGGGTTTGTGGACATTTGCTATGATGTTTTAGACTGACTAAACACATAACTGATACAATTTAATGATTTCGTGTGCAGTTGCAGAAGCCTACTACAGAAAAAAAAAAAAAAAATTTTTGAAATTTTGATGATTCCAAATTAAGGCTTATTTTGCTATATCTCCATTATTTACAGAGATATGAGTGTTTTAGGTTTTGGCCATCTTTTTAACTGAAAAATCAAGGTTTTGAGGGTTTAAACGGGTTTGTGGACATTTGCTATGATGTTTTAGACTAAATAGACACATAACTGATACAATTTTATGATTTTGTGTGCAGTTGCAGAAGCCTACTACAGAAAAAAAAAAAAAAAATTTTTGAAATTTTGATGATTCCAAATTAAGGCTTATTTAGCTCTATCTCCATTATTTACAGAGATATGGCCGTTTAAGGTTTTGGCCATCTTTTAAACTGAAAAATCAAGGTTTTGAGGGTTTAAGCGGGTTTGTGGACATTTGCTATGATGTTTTAGACTAAATAGACACATAACTGATACAATTTTATTATTTTGTGTGCAGTTGCAGAAGCCAACTATCAAAAAAAAAAAAAAAATTTTAGAAATTTTTATGATTCCAAATTAAGGCTCATTAAGCTCTATCTCCATTATTTACGGAGATATGGCCGTTTTAGGTTTTGGCCATCTTTTTAACTGAAAAATCAAGGTTTTAAGGGTTTAAGCGGGTTTGTGGACATTTGCTAGGATGTTTTAGACTAAATAGACACATAACTGATACAATTTCATTATTTTGTGTGCAGTTGCAGAAGCCTACTATCAAAAAAAAAAAAAAAATTTTAGAAATTTTTATGATTCCAAATTAAGGCTCATTTAGCTCTATCTCCATTATTTACGGAGATATGGCCGTTTTAGGTTTGAGCCATAGTTTAAACTGAAAAATCAAGGTTTTAAGGGTTTAAGCGGGTTTGTGGACATTTGCTATGATGTTTTAGACTAAATAGACACATAACTGATACAATTCTCTTATTTTGTGTGCAGTTGCAAAAGCCTACTATCGAAAAAAAAAAAAAAAATTTTTAAAATTTTGATGATTCCAAATTAAGGCTTATTTTGCTATATCTCTATCATTTACGGAGATATGGCTGTTTTAGGTTTTAGCCATCTTTTTAACTGAAAAATCAAGGTTTTGAGGGTTTAAACGGGTTTGTGGACATTTGCTATGATGTTTTAGACTAAATAGACACATAACTGATACAATTTTATTATTTTCTGTGCAGTTGCAGAAGCCTACTACAGAAAAAAAAAAAAAAAATTTTTGAAATTTTCATGATTCCAAATTAAGGCTCATTAAGCTCTATCTCCATTATTTACGGAGATATGGCCGTTTTAGGTTTTGGCCATCTTTTTAACTGAAAAATCAAGGTTTTAAGGGTTTAAGCGGGTTTGTGGACATTTGCTATGATGTTTTAGTCTAAATAAACACATAACTGATACAATTTTATTATTTTGTGTGCAGTTGCAGAAGCCTACTATCGGAAAAAAAAAAAAAAATTTTTTAAATTTTGATAATTCCAAATTAAGGCTCATTCAGCTCTATCTCCATTATTTACGAAGATATGGCCGTTTTAGGTTTTAGCCATATTTTAAACTGAAAAATCAAGGTTTTGAGGGTTTAAACGGGTTTGTGGACATTTGCTATGATGTTTTAGACTGACTAAACACATAACTGATACAATTTTATGATTTTGTGTGCAGTTGCAGAAGCCTACTACAGAAAAAAAAAAAAAAAATTTTTGAAATTTTGATGATTCCAAATTAAGGCTTATTTAGCTCTATCTCCATTATTTACAGAGATATGGCCGTTTTAGGTTTTGGCCATAGTTTAAACTGAAAAATCAAGGTTTTAAGGGTTTAAGCGGGTTTGTGGACATTTGCTATGATGTTTTAGACTAAATAGACACATAACTGATACAATTCTATTATTTTGTGTGCAGTTGCAAAAGCCTACTATCGAAAAAAAAAAAAAAAATTTTTAAAATTTTGATGATTCCAAATTAAGGCTTATTTTGCTATATCTCTATCATTTACGGAGATATGGCTGTTTTAGGTTTTGGCCATCTTTTTAACTGAAAAATCAAGGTTTTGAGGGTTTAAACGGGTTTGTGGACATTTGCTATGATGTTTTAGACTAAATAGACACATAACTGATACAATTTTATTATTTTGTGTGCAGTTGCAGAAGCCTACTATCAAAAAAAAAAAAAAAATTTTAGAAATTTTTATGATTCCAAATTAAGGCTCATTTAGCTCTATCTCCATTATTTACAGAAATATGGCCGTTTTAGGTTTTGGCCATATTTCAAACTAAAAAATCAAGGTTTTGAGGGTTTAAGCGGGTTTGTGGACATTTGCTATGATGTTTTAGACTAAATAGACACATAACTGATACAATTTTATTATTTTGTGTGCAGTTGCAGAAGCCTACTATCAAAAAAAAAAAAAAAAATTTTTGAAATTTTTATGATTCCAAATTAAGGCTCATTTAGCTCTATCTCCATTATTTACGGAGATATGGCCGTTTTAGGTTTTAGCCATCTTTTTAACTGAAAAATCAAGGTTTTAAGGGTTTAAACGGGTTTGTGGACATTTGCTATGATGTTTTAGACTAAATAGACACATAACTGATACAATTTTATTATTCTGTGTGCAGTTGCAGAAGCCTACTATCGAAAAAAAAAAAAATTTTTTAAATTTTGATGATTCCAAATTGAGGCTTATTTTGCTATATCTCCATTATTTACGGAGATATGGCTGTTTTAGGTTTTGGCCATCTTTTTAACTGAAAAATCAAGGTTTTGGGGGTTTAAACGGGTTCGTGGACATTTGCTATGATGTTTTAGACTGACTAAACACATAACTGATACAGTTTTATGATTTTGTGTGCAGTTGCAGAAGCCTACTACAGAAAAAAAAAAAAAAAATTTTTGAAATTTTGATGATTCCAAATTAAGGCTTATTTAGCTCTATCTCTATTATTTATGGAGATATGGCCGTTTTAGGTTTTGGCTATATTTTAAACTGAAAAATCAAGGTTTTGAGGGTTTAAGCGGGTTTGTGGACATTTGCTATGATGTTTTAGACTAAATAGACACATAACTGATACAATTTTATTATTTTGTGTGCAGTTGCAGAAGCCTACTATCAAAAAAAAAAAAAAAAAATTTTAGAAATTTTTATGATTCCAAATTAAGGCTCATTTAGCTCTATCTCCATTATTTACAAAGATATGGCCGTTTTAGGTTTTAGCCATCTTTTTAACTGAAAAATCAAGGTTTTAAGGGTTTAAACGGGTTTGTGGACATTTGCTATGATGTTTTAGACTAAATAGACACATAACTGATACAATTTTATTATTCTGTGTGCAGTTGCAGAAGCCTACTATCGAAAAAAAAAAAAAAAAATTTTTAAAATTTTGATGATTCCAAATTGAGGCTTATTTTGCTATATCTCTATCATTTACGGAGATATGGCTGTTTTAGGTTTTAGCCATCTTTTTAACTGAAAAATCAAGGTTTTGAGGGTTTAAACGGGTTTGTGGACATTTGCTATGATGTTTTAGACTAAATAGACACATAACTGATACAATTTTATTATTTTCTGTGCAGTTGCAGAAGCCTACTACAGAAAAAAAAAAAAAAAATTTTTAAAATTTTGATGATTCCAAATTGAGGCTTATTTTGCTATATCTCCATTATTTACGGAGATATGGCTGTTTTAGGTTTTGGCCATCTTTTTAACTGAAAAATCAAGGTTTTGGGGGTTTAAACGGGTTCGTGGACATTTGCTATGATGTTTTAGACTGACTAAACACATAACTGATACAGTTTTATGATTTTGTGTGCAGTTGCAGAAGCCTACTACAGGAAAAAAAAAAAAAAATTTTTGAAATTTTGATGATTCCAAATTAAGGCTTATTTAGCTCTATCTCCATTATTTACGGAGATATGGCCGTTTAAGGTTTTGGCCATCTTTTAAACTAAAAAATCAAGGTTTTGAGGGTTTAAGCGGGTTTGTGGACATTTGCTATGATGTTTTAGACTAAATAGACACATAACTGATACAATTTTATTATTTTGTGTGCAGTTGCAGAAGCCTTCTATCAAAAAAAAAAAAAAAAATTTTAGAAATTTTTATGATTCCAAATTAAGGCTCATTTAGCTCTATCTCCATTATTTACAGAGATATGGCCGTTTTAGGTTTTGGCCATAGTTTAAACTGAATAATCAAGGTTTTAAGGGTTTAAGCGGGTTTGTGGACATTTGCTATGATGTTTTAGACTAAATAGACACATAACTAATACAATTCTATTATTTTGTGTGCAGTTGCAAAAGCCTACTATCAAAAAAAAAAAAAAAATTTTAGAAATTTTTATGATTCCAAATTAAGGCTTATTTAGCTCTATCTCCATTATTTACGGAGATATGGCCGTTTTAGGTTTTGGCTATATTTTAAACTGAAAAATCAAGGTTTTGAGGGTTTAAGCGGGTTTGTGGACATTTGCTATGATGTTTTAGACTAAATAGACACATAACTGATACAATTTTATTATTTTGTGTGCAGTTGCAGAAGCCTACTATCAAAAAAAAAAAAAAAAAATTTTAGAAATTTTTATGATTCCAAATTAAGGCTCATTTAGCTCTATCTCCATTATTTACAAAGATATGGCCGTTTTAGGTTTTAGCCATCTTTTTAACTGAAAAATCAAGGTTTTAAGGGTTTAAACGGGTTTGTGGACATTTGCTATGATGTTTTAGACTAAATAGACACATAACTGATACAATTTTATTATTCTGTGTGCAGTTGCAGAAGCCTACTATCGAAAAAAAAAAAAAAAAATTTTTAAAATTTTGATGATTCCAAATTGAGGCTTATTTTGCTATATCTCCATTATTTACGGAGATATGGCTGTTTTAGGTTTTGGCCATCTTTTTAACTGAAAAATCAAGGTTTTGAGGGTTTAAACGGGTTCGTGGACATTTGCTATGATGTTTTAGACTGACTAAACACATAACTGATACAGTTTTATGATTTTGTGTGCAGTTGCAGAAGCCTACTACAGAAAAAAAAAAAAAAAATTTTTGAAATTTTGATGATTCCAAATTAAGGCTTATTTAGCTCTATCTCCATTATTTACGGAGATATGGCCGTTTACGGTTTTGGCCATCTTTTAAACTGAAAAATCAAGGTTTTGAGGGTTTTAGCGGGTTTGTGGACATTTGCTATGATGTTTTAGACTAAATAGACACATAACTGATACAATTTTATTATTTTGTGTGCAGTTGCAGAAGCCTTCTATCAAAAAAAAAAAAAAAAATTTTAGAAATTTTTATGATTCCAAATTAAGGCTCATTTAGCTCTATCTCCATTATTTACAGAGATATGGCCGTTTTAGGTTTTGGCCATAGTTTAAACTGAAAAATCAAGGTTTTAAGGGTTTAAGCGGGTTTGTGGACATTTGCTATGATGTTTTAGACTAAATAGACACATAACTGATACAATTTTATTATTTTTTGTGCAGTTGCAGAAGCCTACTATCAAAAAAAAAAAAAAAATTTTAGAAATTTTTATGATTCCAAATTAAGGCTCATTTAGCTCTATCTCCATTATTTACGGAGATATGGCCGTTTTAGGTTTTGGCCATAGTTTAAACTGAAAAATCAAGGTTTTGGGGGTTTAAACGGGTTCGTGGACATTTGCTATGATGTTTTAGACTGACTAAACACATAACTGATACAGTTTTATGATTTTGTGTGCAGTTGCAGAAGCCTACTACAGAAAAAAAAAAAAAAAATTTTTGAAATTTTGATGATTCCAAATTAAGGCTTATTTAGCTCTATCTCTATTATTTATGGAGATATGGCCGTTTAAGGTTTTGGCCATCTTTTAAACTGAAAAAATAAGGTTTTGAGGGTTTAAGCGGGTTTGTGGACATTTGCTATGATGTTTTAGACTAAATAGACACATAACTGATACAATTTTATTATTTTGTGTGCAGTTGCAGGAGCCTACTATCAAAAAAAAAAAAACAAATTTTAGAAATTTTTATGATTCCAAATTAAGGCTCATTTAGCTCTATCTCCATTATTTACGGAGATATGGCCGTTTTAGGTTTTAGTTATCTTTTAAACTGAAAAATCAAGGTTTTAAGGGTTTAAACGGGTTTGTGGACATTTGCTATGATGTTTTAGACTAAATAGACACATAACTAATACAATTTTATTATTTTGTGTGCAGTTGCAGAAGCCTACTATCAAAAAAAAAAAAAAAATTTTAGAAATTTTTATGATTCCAAATTAAGGCTCATTTAGCTCTATCTCCATTATTTACGGAGATATGGCCGTTTTAGGTTTTGGCCATAGTTTAAACTGAAAAATCAAGGTTTTGGGGGTTTAAACGGGTTCGTGGACATTTGCTATGATGTTTTAGACTGACTAAACACATAACTGATACAGTTTTATGATTTTGTGTGCAGTTGCAGAAGCCTACTACAGGAAAAAAAAAAAAAAATTTTTGAAATTTTGATGATTCCAAATTAAGGCTTATTTAGCTCTATCTCCATTATTTACGGAGATATGGCCGTTTTAGGTTTTGGCCATCTTTTTAACTGAAAAATCAAGGTTTTGGGGGTTTAAACGGGTTCGTGGACATTTGCTATGATGTTTTAGACTGACTAAACACATAACTGATACAGTTTTATGATTTTGTGTGCAGTTGCAGAAGCCTACTACAGAAAAAAAATAAAAAAATTTTTGAAATTTTGATGATTCCAAATTGAGGCTTATTTTGCTATATCTCCATTATTTACGGAGATATGGCTGTTTTAGGTTTTGGCCATCTTTTTAACTGAAAAATCAAGGTTTTGGGGGTTTAAACGGGTTCGTGGACATTTGCTATGATGTTTTAGACTGACTAAACACATAACTGATACAGTTTTATGATTTTGTGTGCAGTTGCAAAAGCCTACTATCAAAAAAAAAAAAAAAATTTTAGAAATTTTTATGATTCCAAATTAAGGCTTATTTAGCTCTATCTCCATTATTTACGGAGATATGGCCGTTTTAGGTTTTGGCTATATTTTAAACTGAAAAATCAAGGTTTTGAGAGTTTAAGCGGGTTTGTGGACATTTGCTATGATGTTTTAGACTAAATAGACACATAACTGATACAATTTTATTATTTTGTGTGCAGTTGCAGAAGCCTACTATCAAAAAAAAAAAAAAAAAATTTTAGAAATTTTTATGATTCCAAATTAAGGCTCATTTAGCTCTATCTCCATTATTTACAAAGATATGGCCGTTTTAGGTTTTAGCCATCTTTTTAACTGAAAAATCAAGGTTTTAAGGGTTTAAACGGGTTTGTGGACATTTGCTATGATGTTTTAGACTAAATAGACACATAACTGATACAATTTTATTATTCTGTGTGCAGTTGCAGAAGCCTACTACAGAAAAAAAAAAAAAAAATTTTTGAAATTTTGATGATTCCAAATTGAGGCTTATTTTGCTATATCTCCATTATTTACAGAGATATGGCCGTTTTAGGTTTTGGCCATAGTTTAAACTGAATAATCAAGGTTTTAAGGGTTTAAGCGGGTTTGTGGACATTTGCTATGATGTTTTAGACTAAATAGACACATAACTAATACAATTCTATTATTTTGTGTGCAGTTGCAAAAGCCTACTATCAAAAAAAAAAAAAAAATTTTAGAAATTTTTATGATTCCAAATTAAGGCTTATTTAGCTCTATCTCCAATATTTACGGAGATATGGCCGTTTTAGGTTTTGGCTATATTTTAAACTGAAAAATCAAGGTTTTGAGGGTTTAAGCGGGTTTGTGGACATTTGCTATGATGTTTTAGACTAAATAGACACATAACTGATACAATTTTATTATTTTGTGTGCAGTTGCAGAAGCCTACTATCAAAAAAAAAAAAAAAAAATTTTAGAAATTTTTATGATTCCAAATTAAGGCTCATTTAGCTCTATCTCCATTATTTACAAAGATATGGCCGTTTTAGGTTTTAGCCATCTTTTTAACTGAAAAATCAAGGTTTTAAGGGTTTAAACGGGTTTGTGGACATTTGCTATGATGTTTTAGACTAAATAGACACATAACTGATACAATTTTATTATTCTGTGTGCAGTTACAGAAGCCTACTATCGAAAAAAAAAAAAAAAAATTTTTAAAATTTTGATGATTCCAAATTGAGGCTTATTTTGCTATATCTCCATTATTTACGGAGATATGGCTGTTTTAGGTTTTGGCCATCTTTTTAACTGAAAAATCAAGGTTTTGAGGGTTTAAACGGGTTCGTGGACATTTGCTATGATGTTTTAGACTGACTAAACACATAACTGATACAGTTTTATGATTTTGTGTGCAGTTGCAGAAGCCTACTACAGAAAAAAAAAAAAAAAATTTTTGAAATTTTGATGATTCCAAATTAAGGCTTATTTAGCTCTATCTCCATTATTTACGGAGATATGGCCGTTTAAGGTTTTGGCCATCTTTTAAACTGAAAAATCAAGGTTTTGAGGGTTTTAGCGGGTTTGTGGACATTTGCTATGATGTTTTAGACTAAATAGACACATAACTGATACAATTTTATTATTTTGTGTGCAGTTGCAGAAGCCTTCTATCAAAAAAAAAAAAAAAAATTTTAGAAATTTTTATGATTCCAAATTAAGGCTCATTTAGCTCTATCTCCATTATTTACAGAGATATGGCCGTTTTAGGTTTTGGCCATAGTTTAAACTGAAAAATCAAGGTTTTAAGGGTTTAAGCGGGTTTGTGGACATTTGCTATGATGTTTTAGACTAAATAGACACATAACTGATACAATTTTATTATTTTTTGTGCAGTTGCAGAAGCCTACTATCAAAAAAAAAAAAAAAATTTTAGAAATTTTTATGATTCCAAATTAAGGCTCATTTAGCTCTATCTCCATTATTTACGGAGATATGGCCGTTTTAGGTTTTGGCCATAGTTTAAACTGAAAAATCAAGGTTTTGGGGGTTTAAACGGGTTCGTGGACATTTGCTATGATGTTTTAGACTAAATAGACACATAACTAATACAATTTTATTATTTTGTGTGCAGTTGCAGAAGCCTACTATCGAAAAAAAAAAAAAAAATTTTTAAAATTTTGATGATTCCAAATTAAGGCTTATTTTGCTATATCTCTATCATTTACGGAGATATGGCTGTTTTAGGTTTTAGCCATCTTTTTAACTGAAAAATCAAGGTTTTGAGGGTTTAAACGGGTTTGTGGACATTTGCTATGATGTTTTAGACTAAATAGACACATAACTGATACAATTTTATTATTTTCTGTGCAGTTGCAGAAGCCTACTACAAAAAAAAAAAAAAAAAATTTTTAAAATTTTGATGATTCCAAATTGAGGCTTATTTTGCTATATCTCCATTATTTACGGAGATATGGCTGTTTTAGGTTTTGGCCATCTTTTTAACTGAAAAATCAAGGTTTTGGGGGTTTAAACGGGTTCGTGGACATTTGCTATGATGTTTTAGACTGACTAAACACATAACTGATACAGTTTTATTATTTTGTGTGCAGTTGCAGAAGCCTACTATCAAAAAAAAAAAAAAAAATTTTTTAAATTTTGATGATTTCAAATTAAGGCTCATTCAGCTCTATCTCCATTATTTACGGAGATATAACCGTTTTAGGTTTTAGCCATATTTTAAACTGAAAAATCAAGGTTTTGAGGGTTTAAACGGGTTTGTGGACATTTGCTATGATGTTTTAGACTAAATAGACACATAACTGATACAATTTTATTATTTTGTGTGCAGTTGCAGAAGCCTACTATCGAAAAAAAAAAAAAAAATTTTTAAAATTTTGATGATTCCAAATTAAGGCTTATTTTGCTATATCTCTATCATTTACGGAGATATGGCTGTTTTAGGTTTTAGCCATCTTTTTAACTGAAAAATCAAGGTTTTGAGGGTTTAAACGGGTTTGTGGACATTTGCTATGATGTTTTAGACTAAATAGACACATAACTGATACAATTTTATTATTTTCTGTGCAGTTGCAGAAGCCTACTACAGAAAAAAAAAAAAAAAATTTTTGAAATTTTAATGATTCCAAATTAAGGCTTATTTAGCTCTATCTCCATTATTTACAGAGATATGGCCGTTTCAGGTTTTGGCCATATTTTAAACTGAAAAATCAAGGTTTTGAGGGTTTAAGCGGGTTTGTGGACATTTGCTATGATGTTTTAGACTAAATAGACACATAACTGATACAATTTTATTATTTTCTGTGCAGTTGCAGAAGCCTACTACAGAAAAAAAAAAAAAAAATTTTTAAAATTTTGATGATTCCAAATTGAGGCTTATTTTGCTATATCTCCATTATTTACGGAGATATGGCTGTTTTAGGTTTTGGCCATCTTTTTAACTGAAAAATCAAGGTTTTGGGGGTTTAAACGGGTTCGTGGACATTTGCTATGATGTTTTAGACTGACTAAACACATAACTGATACAGTTTTATGATTTTGTGTGCAGTTGCAGAAGCCTACTACAGGAAAAAAAAAAAAAAATTTTTGAAATTTTGATGATTCCAAATTAAGGCTTATTTAGCTCTATCTCTATTATTTATGGAGATATGGCCGTTTAAGGTTTTGGCCATCTTTTAAACTGAAAAAGTAAGGTTTTGAGGGTTTAAGCGGGTTTGTGGACATTTGCTATGATGTTTTAGACTAAATAGACACATAACTAATACAATTTTATTATTTTGTGTGCAGTTGCAGGAGCCTACTATCAAAAAAAAAAAAACAAATTTTAGAAATTTTTATGATTCCAAATTAAGGCTCATTTAGCTCTATCTCCATTATTTACGGAGATATGGCCGTTTTAGGTTTTAGTTATCTTTTTAACTGAAAAATCAAGGTTTTAAGGGTTTAAACGGGTTTGTGGACATTTGCTATGATGTTTTAGACTGACTAAACACATAACTGATACAGTTTTATTATTTTGTGTGCAGTTGCAGAAGCCTACTATCAAAAAAAAAAAAAAAAATTTTTTAAATTTTGATGATTTCAAATTAAGGCTCATTCAGCTCTATCTCCATTATTTACGGAGATATAACCGTTTTAGGTTTTAGCCATATTTTAAACTGAAAAATCAAGGTTTTGAGGGTTTAAACGGGTTTGTGGACATTTGCTATGATGTTTTAGACTAAATAGACACATAACTGATACAATTTTATTATTTTGTGTGCAGTTGCAGAAGCCTACTATCGAAAAAAAAAAAAAAAATTTTTAAAATTTTGATGATTCCAAATTAAGGCTTATTTTGCTATATCTCTATCATTTACGGAAATATGGCTGTTTTAGGTTTTAGCCATCTTTTTAACTGAAAAATCAAGGTTTTGAGGGTTTAAACGGGTTTGTGGACATTTGCTATGATGTTTTAGACTAAATAGACACATAACTGATACAATTTTATTATTTTCTGTGCAGTTGCAGAAGCCTACTACAGAAAAAAAAAAAAAAAATTTTTGAAATTTTAATGATTCCAAATTAAGGCTTATTTAGCTCTATCTCCATTATTTACAGAGATATGGCCGTTTCAGGTTTTGGCCATATTTTAAACTGAAAAATCAAGGTTTTGAGGGTTTAAGCGGGTTTGTGGACATTTGCTATGATGTTTTAGACTAAATAGACACATAACTGATACAATTTTATTATTTTCTGTGCAGTTGCAGAAGCCTACTACAGAAAAAAAAAAAAAAAATTTTTAAAATTTTGATGATTCCAAATTGAGGCTTATTTTGCTATATCTCCATTATTTACGGAGATATGGCTGTTTTAGGTTTTGGCCATCTTTTTAACTGAAAAATCAAGGTTTTGGGGGTTTAAACGGGTTCGTGGACATTTGCTATGATGTTTTAGACTGACTAAACACATAACTGATACAGTTTTATGATTTTGTGTGCAGTTGCAGAAGCCTACTACAGGAAAAAAAAAAAAAAATTTTTGAAATTTTGATGATTCCAAATTAAGGCTTATTTAGCTCTATCTCTATTATTTATGGAGATATGGCCGTTTAAGGTTTTGGCCATCTTTTAAACTGAAAAAATAAGGTTTTGAGGGTTTAAGCGGGTTTGTGGACATTTGCTATGATGTTTTAGACTAAATAGACACATAACTGATACAATTTTATTATTTTGTGTGCAGTTGCAGGAGCCTACTATCAAAAAAAAAAAAACAAATTTTAGAAATTTTTATGATTCCAAATTAAGGCTCATTTAGCTCTATCTCCATTATTTACGGAGATATGGCCGTTTTAGGTTTTAGTTATCTTTTTAACTGAAAAATCAAGGTTTTAAGGGTTTAAACGGGTTTGTGGACATTTGCTATGATGTTTTAGACTAAATAGACACATAACTAATACAATTTTATTATTTTGTGTGCAGTTGCAGAAGCCTACTATCAAAAAAAAAAAAAAAATTTTAGAAATTTTTATGATTCCAAATTAAGGCTCATTTAGCTCTATCTCCATTATTTACGGAGATATGGCCGTTTTAGGTTTTGGCCATAGTTTAAACTGAAAAATCAAGGTTTTAAGGGTTTAAGCGGGTTTGTGGACATTTGCTATGATGTTTTAGACTAAATAGACACATAACTGATACAATTCTATTATTTTGTGTGCAGTTGCAAAAGCCTACTATCGAAAAAAAAAAAAAAAATTTTTGAAATTTTGATGATTCCAAATTAAGGCTTATTTTGCTATATCTCTATCATTTACGGAGATATGGCTGTTTTAGGTTTTAGCCATCTTTTTAACTGAAAAATCAAGGTTTTGAGGGTTTAAACGGGTTTGTGGACATTTGCTATGATGTTTTAGACTAAATAGACACATAACTGATACAATTTTATTATTTTCTGTGCAGTTGCAGAAGCCTACTACAGAAAAAAAAAAAAAAAATTTTTAAAATTTTGATGATTCCAAATTGAGGCTTATTTTGCTATATCTCCATTATTTACGGAGATATGGCTGTTTTAGGTTTTGGCCATCTTTTTAACTGAAAAATCAAGGTTTTGGGGGTTTAAACGGGTTCGTGGACATTTGCTATGATGTTTTAGACTGACTCAACACATAACTGATACAGTTTTATGATTTTGTGTGCAGTTGCAGAAGCCTACTACAGGAAAAAAAAAAAAAAATTTTTGAAATTTTGATGATTCCAAATTAAGGCTTATTTAGCTCTATCTCCATTATTTACGGAGATATGGCCGTTTAAGGTTTTGGCCATCTTTTAAACTGAAAAATCAAGGTTTTGAGGGTTTAAGCGGGTTTGTGGACATTTGCTATGATGTTTTAGACTAAATAGACACATAACTGATACAATTTTATTATTTTGTGTGCAGTTGCAGAAGCCTTCTATCAAAAAAAAAAAAAAATTTTAGAAATTTTTATGATTCCAAATTAAGGCTCATTTAGCTCTATCTCCATTATTTACAGAGATATGGCCGTTTTAGGTTTTGGCCATAGTTTAAACTGAAAAATTAAGGTTTTGAGGGTTTAAACGGGTTTGTGGACATTTGCTATGATGTTTTAGACTAAATAGACACATAACTGATACAATTTTATTATTTTGTGTGCAGTTGCAGAAGCCTACTACAGAAAAAAAAAAAAAAAATTTTTGAAATTTTGATGATTCCAAATTAAGGCTTATTTAGCTCTATCTTCATTATTTACGGAGATATGGCCGTTTTAGGTTTTAGTTATCTTTTTAACTGAAAAATCAAGGTTTTAAGGGTTTAAACGGGTTTGTGGACATTTGCTATGATGTTTTAGACTAAATAGACACATAACTGATACAATTTTATTATTCTGTGTGCAGTTGCAGAAGCCTACTATCGAAAAAAAAAAAAAAAATTTTTAAAATTTTGATGATTCCAAATTGAGGCTTATTTTGCTATATCTCCATTATTTACGGAGATATGGCTGTTTTAGGTTTTGGCCATCTTTTTAACTGAAAAATCAAGGTTTTGGGGGTTTAAACGGGTTCGTGGACATTTGCTATGATGTTTTAGACTGACTAAACACATAACTGATACAGTTTTATGATTTTGTGTGCAGTTGCAGAAGCCTACTACAGAAAAAAAAAAAAAAAATTTTTGAAATTTTGATGATTCCAAATTAAGGCTTATTTAGCTCTATCTCTATTATTTATGGAGATATGGCCGTTTAAGGTTTTGGCCATCTTTTTAACTGAAAAATTAAGGTTTTGAGGGTTTAAACGGGTTTGTGGACATTTGCTATGATGTTTTAGACTAAATAGACACATAACTGATACAATTTTATTATTTTGTGTGCAGTTGCAGAAGCCTACTATCGGAAAAAAAAAAAAATTTTTAAAATTTTGATGATTCCAAATTAAGGCTTATTTTGCTATATCTCCATTATTTACGGAGATATGGCTGTTTCAGGTTTTGGCCATCTTTTTAACTAAAAAATCAAGGTTTTGAGGGTTTGAACGGGTTTGTGGACATTTGCTATGATGTTTTAGACTAAATAGACACATAACTGATACAATTTTATTATTTTGTGTGCAGTTGCAGAAGCCTACTTAAAAAAAAAAAAAAAAATTTTAGAAATTTTTATGATTCCAAATTAAGGCTCATTTAGCTCTATCTCCCTTATTTACGGAGATATGGCCGTTTTAGGATTTGGCCATATTTTAAACTGAAAAATCAAGGTTTTAAGGGTTTAAGCGGGTTTGTGGACATTTGCTATGATGTTTTAGACTAAATAGACACATAACTGATACAATTCTATTATTTTGTGTGCAGTTGCAGAAGCCTACTATCGAAAAAAAAAAAAAAAATTTTTAAAATTGTGATGATTCCAAATTAAGGCTTATTTTGCTATATCTCCATCATTTACGGAGATATGGCTGTTTTAGGTTTTGGCCATCTTTTTAACTGAAAAATCAAGGTTTTGATGTTTTAAACAAGATTGTGGACATTTGCTATGATGTTTTAGACTAAATAGAAACATAACTGATACAATTTTGTTATTTTGTGTGCAGTTGCAGAAGCCTACTATCGAAAAAAAAAAAAAAAAATTTTTTAAATTTTGATGATTCCAAAGTAAGGCTTATTTTGCTGTATCTCTATTATTTACGGAGATATGGCTGTTACAGGTTTTGGCCATCTTTTGAACTGAAAAATCAAGGTTTTGATGTTTTAAACAAGATTGTGGACATTTGCTATGATGTTTTAGACTAAATAGAAACATAACTGATACAATTTTGTTATTTTGTGTGCAGTTGCAGAAGCCTATTATCAAAAAAAAAAAAAAAATTCTAGAAATTTTGATAATTCTAAATTAAGGCTTATTTAGCTCTATCTCCATTATTTACGGAGATATGGCCGTTTCAGGTTTTGGCCATATTTTGAACTAAAAAATCAAGGTTTTGAGGGTTTAAACGGGTTCGTGGACATTTGCTATGATGTTTTAGACTGACTAAACACATAACTGATACAATTTTATGATTTTGTGTGCAGTTGCAGAAGCCTACTACAGAAAAAAAAAAAAAAAATTTTTGAAATTTTAATGATTCCAAATTAAGGCTTATTTAGCTCTATCTCCATTATTTACGGAGATATGGCCGTTTAAGGTTTTTGCCATCTTTTAAACTGAAAAATCAAGGTTTTGAGGGTTTAAGCGGGTTTGTGGACATTTGCTATGATGTTTTAGACTAAATAGACACATAACTGATACAATTTTATTATTTTGTGTGCAGTTGCAGAAGCCTACTATCAAAAAAAAAAAAAAAATTTTAGAAATTTTTATGATTCCAAATTGAGGCTCATTTAGCTCTATTTTCATTATTTAGAGATATGGCCGTTTTAGGTTTTGGCCATATTTTCAACTGAAAAATCAAGGTTTTAAGGGTTTAAGCGGGTTTGTGGACATTTGCTATGATGTTTTAGACTAAATAGACACATAACTGATACAATTTTATTATTTTGTGTGCAGTTGCAGAAGCCTTCTATCGAAAAAAAAAAAAAAAAATTTTTTAAATTTTGATGATTCCAAATTAAGGCTTATTTTGCTATATCTCCATTATTCACGGAGATATGGCCGTTTTAGGTTTTAGCCATCTTTTTAACTGAAAAATCAAGGTTTTGAGGGTTTAAACGGGTTTGTAGACATTTGCTATGATGTTTTAGACTAAATAGACACATAACTGATACAATTTTATTATTTTGTGTGCAGTTGCAGAAGCCTACTATCAAAAAAAAAAAAAAAATTTTTTAAATTTTGATGATTCCAAATTAAGGCTTATTTTGCTATATCTCCATTATTCACGGAGATATGGCCGTTTTAGGTTTTAGCCATCTTTTTAACTGAAAAATCAAGGTTTTGAGGGTTTAAACGGGTTTGTGGACATTTGCTATGATGTTTTAGACTAAATAGACACATAACTGATACAATTTCATGATTTTGTGTGCAGTTGCAGAAGCCTACTACAGAAAAAAAAAAAAAAAATTTTTGAAATTTTGATGAATCCAAATTAAGGCTTAATTGAGCTCTATCTCTATTATTTACGGAGATATGGCAGTTTTAGGTTTTGGCCATCTTTTGAACTTAAAAATCAAGGTATTAATGGTTTAAACAAGATTGTGGACATTTGCTTTGATGTTTTAGACTAAATAGACACATAACTAATACAATTTTATTATTTTGTGTGCAGTTGCAGAAGCCTTCTATCGAAAAAAAAAAAAAAAAATTTTTTAAATTTTGATGATTTCAAATTAAGGCTTATTTTGCTATATCTCCATTATTCACGGAGATATGGCCGTTTTAGGTTTTAGCCATATTTTTAACTGAAAAATCAAGGTTTTGAGGGTTTAAACGGGTTCGTGGACATTTGCTATAATGTTTTAGACTAAATAGACACATAACTGATACAATTTTATTATTTTGTGTGCAGTTGCAGAAGCCTACTATCGAAAAAAAAAAAAAAAAATTTTTTAAATTTTGATGATTCCAAATTGAGGCTTATTTTGCTATATCTCCATTATTTACGGAGATATGGCTGTTTTAGGTTTCGGCCATCTTTTTAACTGAAAAATCAAGGTTTTGAGGGTTTAAACGGGTTCGTGGACATTTGCTATGATGTTTTAGACCGACTAAACACATAACTGATACAATTTTATGATTTTGTGTGCAGTTGCAGAAGCCTACTACAGAAAAAAAAAAAAAAAATTTTTGAAATTTTGATGATTCCAAATTAAGGCTTATTTAGCTCTATCTCCATTATTTACGGAGATATGGCCGTTTAAGGTTTTGGCCATCTTTCAAACTGAAAAATCAAGGTTTTGAGGGTTTAAGCGGGTTTGTGGACATTTGCTATGATGTTTTAGACTAAATAGACACATAACTGATACAATTTTATTATTTTGTGTGCAGTTGCAGAAGCCTACTATCAAAAAAAAAAAAAAAAATTTTAGAAATTTTTATGATTCCAAATTAAGGCTCATTTAGCTCTATCTCCATTATTTACGGAGATATGGCCGTTTTAGGTTTTGGCCATAGTTTAAACTGAAAAATCAAGGTTTTAAGGGTTTAAGCGGGTTTGTGGACATTTGCTATGATGTTTTAGACTAAATAGACACATAACTGATACAATTCTATTATTTTGTGTGCAGTTGCAAAAGCCTACTTTCAAAAAAAAAAAAAAAAATTTTTTAAATTTTGATGATTTCAAATTAAGGCTTATTTTGCTATATCTCTATCATTTACGGAGATATAGCTGTTTTAGGTTTTGGCCATCTTTTAAACTGAAAAATCAAGGTTTTGAGGGTTTAAACGGGTTTGTGGACATTTGCTATGATGTTTTAGACTAAATAGACACATAACTGATACAATTTTATTATTCTGTGTGCAGTTGCAGAAGCCTACTATCGAAAAAAAAAAAAAAAATTTTTTAAATTTTGATGATTCCAAATTGAGGCTTATTTTGCTATATCTCCCTTATTTACGGAGATATGGCCGTTTTAGGTTTTGGCCATATTTTAAACTGAAAAATCAAGGTTTTAAGAGTTTAAGCGGGTTTGTGGACATTTGCTATGATGTTTTAGACTAAATAGACACATAACTGATACAATTCTATTATTTTGTGTGCAGTTGCAGAAGCCTACTATCGAAAAAAAAAAAAAAAATTTTTAAAATTTTGATGATTACAAATTAAGGCTTATTTTGCTATATCTCCATCATTTACGGAGATATGGCCGTTCAAGGTTTTGGCCATCTTTTAAACTGAAAAATCAAGGTTTTGAGGGTTTAAGCGGGTTTGTGGACATTTGCTATGATGTTTTAGACTAAATAGACACATAACTGATACAATTTTATTATTTTGTGTGCAGTTGCAGAAGCCTACTATCAAAAAAAAAAAAAAAATTTTAGAAATTTTTATGATTCCAAATTAAGGCTCATTTAGCTCTATCTCCCTTATTTACGGAGATATGGCCGTTTTAGGTTTTGGCCATATTTTAAACTGAAAAATCAAGGTTTTAAGGGTTTAAGCGGGTTTGTGGACATTTGCTATGATGTTTTAGACTAAATAGACACATAACTGATACAATTTTATTATTTTGTGTGCAGTTGCAGAAGCCTACTATCAAAAAAAAAAAAAAAATTTTAGAAATTTTTATGATTCCAAATTAAGGCTCATTTAGCTCTATCTCCCTTATTTACGGAGATATGGCCGTTTTAGGTTTTGGCCATATTTTAAACTGAAAAATCAAGGTTTTAAGGGTTTAAGCGGGTTTGTGGACATTTGCTATGATGTTTTAGACTAAATAGACACATAACTGATACAATTCTATTATTTTGTGTGCAGTTGCAGAAGCCTACTATCAAAAAAAAAAAAAAAATTTTAGAAATTTTTATGATTCCAAATTGAGGCTCATTTAGCTCTATCTCCATTATTTAGAGATATGGCCGTTTTAGGTTTTGGCCATATTTTCAACTGAAAAATCAAGGTTTTAAGGGTTTAAGCGGGTTTGTGGACATTTGCTATGATGTTTTAGACTAAATAGACACATAACTGATACAATTTTATTATTTTGTGTGCAGTTGCAGAAGCCTTCTATCGAAAAAAAAAAAAAAAAATTTTTTAAATTTTGATGATTCCAAATTAAGGCTTATTTTGCTATATCTCCATTATTCACGGAGATATGGCCGTTTTAGGTTTTAGCCATCTTTTTAACTGAAAAATCAAGGTTTTGAGGGTTTAAACGGGTTTGTGGACATTTGCTATGATGTTTTAGACTAAATAGACACATAACTGATACAATTTCATGATTTTGTGTGCAGTTGCAGAAGCCTACTACAGAAAAAAAAAAAAAAAATTTTTGAAATTTTGATGAATCCAAATTAAGGCTTAATTGAGCTCTATCTCTATTATTTACGGAGATATGGCAGTTTTAGGTTTTGGCCATCTTTTGAACTTAAAAATCAAGGTATTAATGGTTTAAACAAGATTGTGGACATTTGCTTTGATGTTTTAGACTAAATAGACACATAACTAATACAATTTTATTATTTTGTGTGCAGTAGCAAAAGCCTACTATCGAAAAAAAAAAAAAACTTAGAAATTTCGATGATTCCAAATTAAGGCTCATTTAGCTCTATCTCTATTATTCACGGAGATATGGCCGTTTTAGGTTTAAGCTATCTCTTTAACTGAAAAATCAAGGTTTTGAGGGTTTAAGCGGGTTTGTGGACATTTGCTATGATGTTTTAGACTAAATAGACACATAACTGATACAATTTTATTATTTTGTGTGCAGTTGCAGAAGCCTTCTATCGAAAAAAAAAAAAAAAAATTTTTTAAATTTTGATGATTTCAAATTAAGGCTTATTTTGCTATATCTCCATTATTCACGGAGATATGGCCGTTTTAGGTTTTAGCCATCTTTTTAACTGAAAAATCAAGGTTTTGAGGGTTTAAACGGGTTCGTGGACATTTGCTATAATGTTTTAGACTAAATAGACACATAACTGATACAATTTTATTATTTTGTGTGCAGTTGCAGAAGCCTACTATCGAAAAAAAAAAAAAAAAATTTTTTAAATTTTGATGATTCCAAATTGAGGCTTATTTTGCTATATCTCCATTATTTACGGAGATATGGCTGTTTTAGGTTTCGGCCATCTTTTTAACTGAAAAATCAAGGTTTTGAGGGTTTAAACGGGTTCGTGGACATTTGCTATGATGTTTTAGACCGACTAAACACATAACTGATACAATTTTATGATTTTGTGTGCAGTTGCAGAAGCCTACTACAGAAAAAAAAAAAAAAAATTTTTGAAATTTTGATGATTCCAAATTAAGGCTTATTTAGCTCTATCTCCATTATTTACGGAGATATGGCCGTTTAAGGTTTTGGCCATCTTTCAAACTGAAAAATCAAGGTTTTGAGGGTTTAAGCGGGTTTGTGGACATTTGCTATGATGTTTTAGACTAAATAGACACATAACTGATACAATTTTATTATTTTGTGTGCAGTTGCAGAAGCCTACTATCAAAAAAAAAAAAAAAAATTTTAGAAATTTTTATGATTCCAAATTAAGGCTCATTTAGCTCTATCTCCATTATTTACGGAGATATGGCCGTTTTAGGTTTTGGCCATAGTTTAAACTGAAAAATCAAGGTTTTAAGGGTTTAAGCGGGTTTGTGGACATTTGCTATGATGTTTTAGACTAAATAGACACATAACTGATACAATTCTATTATTTTGTGTGCAGTTGCAAAAGCCTACTTTCAAAAAAAAAAAAAAAAATTTTTTAAATTTTGATGATTTCAAATTAAGGCTTATTTTGCTATATCTCTATCATTTACGGAGATATAGCTGTTTTAGGTTTTGGCCATCTTTTTAACTGAAAAATCAAGGTTTTGAGGGTTTAAACGGGTTTGTGGACATTTGCTATGATGTTTTAGACTAAATAGACACATAACTGATACAATTTTATTATTCTGTGTGCAGTTGCAGAAGCCTACTATCGAAAAAAAAAAAAAAAATTTTTTAAATTTTGATGATTCCAAATTGAGGCTTATTTTGCTATATCTCCCTTATTTACGGAGATATGGCCGTTTTAGGTTTTGGCCATATTTTAAACTGAAAAATCAAGGTTTTAAGAGTTTAAGCGGGTTTGTGGACATTTGCTATGATGTTTTAGACTAAATAGACACATAACTGATACAATTCTATTATTTTGTGTGCAGTTGCAGAAGCCTACTATCGAAAAAAAAAAAAAAAATTTTTAAAATTTTGATGATTACAAATTAAGGCTTATTTTGCTATATCTCCATCATTTACGGAGATATGGCCGTTCAAGGTTTTGGCCATCTTTTAAACTGAAAAATCAAGGTTTTGAGGGTTTAAGCGGGTTTGTGGACATTTGCTATGATGTTTTAGACTAAATAGACACATAACTGATACAATTTTATTATTTTGTGTGCAGTTGCAGAAGCCTACTATCAAAAAAAAAAAAAAAATTTTAGAAATTTTTATGATTCCAAATTAAGGCTCATTTAGCTCTATCTCCCTTATTTACGGAGATATGGCCGTTTTAGGTTTTGGCCATATTTTAAACTGAAAAATCAAGGTTTTAAGGGTTTAAGCGGGTTTGTGGACATTTGCTATGATGTTTTAGACTAAATAGACACATAACTGATACAATTTTATTATTTTGTGTGCAGTTGCAGAAGCCTACTATCAAAAAAAAAAAAAAAATTTTAGAAATTTTTATGATTCCAAATTAAGGCTCATTTAGCTCTATCTCCCTTATTTACGGAGATATGGCCGTTTTAGGTTTTGGCCATATTTTAAACTGAAAAATCAAGGTTTTAAGGGTTTAAGCGGGTTTGTGGACATTTGCTATGATGTTTTAGACTAAATAGACACATAACTGATACAATTCTATTATTTTGTGTGCAGTTGCAGAAGCCTACTATCAAAAAAAAAAAAAAAATTTTAGAAATTTTTATGATTCCAAATTGAGGCTCATTTAGCTCTATCTCCATTATTCACGGAGATATGGCCGTTTTAGGTTTTAGCCATCTTTTTAACTGAAAAATCAAGGTTTTGAGGGTTTAAACGGGTTTGTGGACATTTGCTATGATGTTTTAGACTAAATAGACACATAACTGATACAATTTTATTATTTTGTGTGCAGTTGCAGAAGCCTACTATCGGAAAAAAAAAAAAAAATTTTTTAAATTTTGATGATTCCAAATTAAGGCTTATTTTGCTATATCTCCATTATTCACGGAGATATGGCCGTTTTAGGTTTTAGCCATCTTTTTAACTGAAAAATCAAGGTTTTGAGGGTTTAAACGGGTTTGTGGACATTTGCTATGATGTTTTAGACTAAATAGACACATAACTGATACAATTTCATGATTTTGTGTGCAGTTGCAGAAGCCTACTACAGAAAAAAAAAAAAAAAATTTTTGAAATTTTGATGAATCCAAATTAAGGCTTAATTGAGCTCTATCTCTATTATTTACGGAGATATGGCAGTTTTAGGTTTTGGCCATCTTTTGAACTTAAAAATCAAGGTATTAATGGTTTAAACAAGATTGTGGACATTTGCTTTGATGTTTTAGACTAAATAGACACATAACTAATACAATTTTATTATTTTGTGTGCAGTAGCAAAAGCCTACTATCGAAAGAAAAAAAAAACTTAAAAATTTCGATGATTCCAAATTAAGGCTCATTTAGCTCTATCTCTATTATTCACGGAGATATGGCCGTTTTAGGTTTAAGCTATCTCTTTAACTGAAAAATCAAGGTTTTGAGGGTTTAAGCGGGTTTGTGGACATTTGCTATGATGTTTTAGACTAAATAGACACATAACTGATACAATTTTATTATTTTGTGTGCAGTTGCAGAAGCCTTCTATCGAAAAAAAAAAAAAAAAATTTTTTAAATTTTGATGATTTCAAATTAAGGCTTATTTTGCTATATCTCCATTATTCACGGAGATATGGCCGTTTTAGGTTTTAGCCATCTTTTTAACTGAAAAATCAAGGTTTTGAGGGTTTAAACGGGTTCGTGGACATTTGCTATAATGTTTTAGACTAAATAGACACATAACTGATACAATTTTATTATTTTGTGTGCAGTTGCAGAAGCCTACTATCGAAAAAAAAAAAAAAAAATTTTTTAAATTTTGATGATTCCAAATTGAGGCTTATTTTGCTATATCTCCATTATTTACGGAGATATGGCTGTTTTAGGTTTCGGCCATCTTTTTAACTGAAAAATCAAGGTTTTGAGGGTTTAAACGGGTTCGTGGACATTTGCTATGATGTTTTAGACCGACTAAACACATAACTGATACAATTTTATGATTTTGTGTGCAGTTGCAGAAGCCTACTACAGAAAAAAAAAAAAAAATTTTTGAAATTTTGATGATTCCAAATTAAGGCTTATTTAGCTCTATCTCCATTATTTACGGAGATATGGCCGTTTAAGGTTTTGGCCATCTTTCAAACTGAAAAATCAAGGTTTTGAGGGTTTAAGCGGGTTTGTGGACATTTGCTATGATGTTTTAGACTAAATAGACACATAACTGATACAATTTTATTATTTTGTGTGCAGTTGCAGAAGCCTACTATCAAAAAAAAAAAAAAAAATTTTAGAAATTTTTATGATTCCAAATTAAGGCTCATTTAGCTCTATCTCCATTATTTACGGAGATATGGCCGTTTTAGGTTTTGGCCATAGTTTAAACTGAAAAATCAAGGTTTTAAGGGTTTAAGCGGGTTTGTGGACATTTGCTATGATGTTTTAGACTAAATAGACACATAACTGATACAATTCTATTATTTTGTGTGCAGTTGCAAAAGCCTACTTTCAAAAAAAAAAAAAAAAATTTTTTAAATTTTGATGATTTCAAATTAAGGCTTATTTTGCTATATCTCTATCATTTACGGAGATATAGCTGTTTTAGGTTTTGGCCATCTTTTTAACTGAAAAATCAAGGTTTTGAGGGTTTAAACGGGTTTGTGGACATTTGCTATGATGTTTTAGACTAAATAGACACATAACTGATACAATTTTATTATTCTGTGTGCAGTTGCAGAAGCCTACTATCGAAAAAAAAAAAAAAAATTTTTTAAATTTTGATGATTCCAAATTGAGGCTTATTTTGCTATATCTCCCTTATTTACGGAGATATGGCCGTTTTAGGTTTTGGCCATATTTTAAACTGAAAAATCAAGGTTTTAAGAGTTTAAGCGGGTTTGTGGACATTTGCTATGATGTTTTAGACTAAATAGACACATAACTGATACAATTCTATTATTTTGTGTGCAGTTGCAGAAGCCTACTATCGAAAAAAAAAAAAAAAATTTTTAAAATTTTGATGATTACAAATTAAGGCTTATTTTGCTATATCTCCATCATTTACGGAGATATGGCCGTTCAAGGTTTTGGCCATCTTTTAAACTGAAAAATCAAGGTTTTGAGGGTTTAAGCGGGTTTGTGGACATTTGCTATGATGTTTTAGACTAAATAGACACATAACTGATACAATTTTATTATTTTGTGTGCAGTTGCAGAAGCCTACTATCAAAAAAAAAAAAAAAATTTTAGAAATTTTTATGATTCCAAATTAAGGCTCATTTAGCTCTATCTCCCTTATTTACGGAGATATGGCCGTTTTAGGTTTTGGCCATATTTTAAACTGAAAAATCAAGGTTTTAAGGGTTTAAGCGGGTTTGTGGACATTTGCTATGATGTTTTAGACTAAATAGACACATAATTAATACAATTCTATTATTTTGTGTGCAGTTGCAGAAGCCTACTATCGAAAAAAAAAAAAAAAATTTTTAAAATTTTGATGATTCCAAATTAAGGCTTATTTTGCTATATCTCCATCATTTACGGAGATATGGCTGTTTTAGGTTTTGGCCATCTTTTTAACTGAAAAATCAAGGTTTTGAGGGTTTAAACGGGTTTGTGGACATTTGCTATGATGTTTTAGACTAAATATAAACATAACTAATACAATTTCATTATTTTGTGTGCAGTTGCAGAAGCCTACTATCAAAAAAAAAAAAAAAATTTTTAAAATTTTGATGATTCCAAATTAAGGCTTATTTTGCTATATCTCTATTATTTACGGAGATATGGCTGTTTCAGGTTTTGGCCATCTTTTGAACTAAAAAATCAAGGTTTTGATGTTTTAAACAAGATTGTGGACATTTGCTATGATGTTTTAGACTAAATAGAAACATAACTGATACAATTTTGTTATTTTGTGTGCAGTTGCAGAAGCCTACTATCAAAAAAAAAAAAAAAATTTTAGAAATTTTTATGATTCCAAATTGAGGCTCATTTAGCTCTATCTCCATTATTTAGAGATATGGCCGTTTTAGGTTTTGGCCATATTTTCAACTGAAAAATCAAGGTTTTAAGGGTTTAAGCGGGTTTGTGGACATTTGCTATGATGTTTTAGACTAAATAGACACATAACTGATACAATTTTATTATTTTGTGTGCAGTTGCAGAAGCCTTCTATCGAAAAAAAAAAAAAAAAATTTTTTAAATTTTGATGATTCCAAATTAAGGCTTATTTTGCTATATCTCCATTATTCACGGAGATATGGCCGTTTTAGGTTTTAGCCATCTTTTTAACTGAAAAATTAAGGTTTTGAGGGTTTAAACGGGTTTGTGGACATTTGCTATGATGTTTTAGACTAAATAGACACATAACTGATACAATTTTATTATTTTGTGTGCAGTTGCAGAAGCCTACTATCGAAAAAAAAAAAAAAAATTTTTTAAATTTTGATGATTCCAAATTAAGGCTTATTTTGCTATATCTCCATTATTCACGAAGATATAGCCGTTTTAGGTTTTAGCCATCTTTTTAACTGAAAAATCAAGGTTTTGAGGGTTTAAACGGGTTTGTGGACATTTGCTATGATGTTTTAGACTAAATAGACACATAACTGATACAATTTTATTATTTTGTGTGCAGTTGCAGAAGCCTACTATCGAAAAAAAAAAAAAAAATTTTTTAAATTTTGATGATTCCAAATTAAGGCTTATTTTGCTATATCTCCATTATTCACGGAGATATGGCCGTTTTAGGTTTTAGCCATCTTTTTAACTGAAAAATCAAGGTTTTAAGGGTTTAAACGGGTTTGTGGACATTTGCTATGATGTTTTAGACTAAATAGACACATAACTGATACAATTTTATGATTTTGTGTGCAGTTGCAGAAGCCTACTACAGAAAAAAAAAAAAAAAATTTTTGAAATTTTGATGAATCCAAATTAAGGCTTAATTGAGCTCTATCTCTATTATTTACGGAGATATGGCAGTTTTAGGTTTTGGCCATCTTTTGAACTTAAAAATCAAGGTATTAATGGTTTAAACAAGATTGTGGACATTTGCTTTGATGTTTTAGACTAAATAGACACATAACTAATACAATTTTATTATTTTGTGTGCAGTAGCAAAAGCCTACTATCGAAAAAAAAAAAAAAACTTAGAAATTTCGATGATTCCAAATTAAGGCTCATTTAGCTCTATCTCTATTATTCACGGAGATATGGCCGTTTTAGGTTTTAGCTATCTCTTTAACTGAAAAATCAAGGTTTTGAGGGTTTAAGCGGGTTTGTGGACATTTGCTATGATGTTTTAGACTAAATAGACACATAACTGATACAATTTTATTATTTTGTGTGCAGTTGCAGAAGCCTTCTATCGAAAAAAAAAAAAAAAAATTTTTTAAATTTTGATGATTCCAAATTAAGGCTTATTTTGCTATATCTCCATTATTCACGGAGATATGGCCGTTTTAGGTTTTAGCCATCTTTTTAACTGAAAAATCAAGGTTTTGAGGGTTTAAACGGGTTCGTGGACATTTGCTATAATGTTTTAGACTAAATAGACACATAACTGATACAATTTTTTTATTTTGTGTGCAGTTGCAGAAGCCTACTATCGAAAAAAAAAAAAAAAAATTTTTTAAATTTTGATGATTCCAAATTGAGGCTTATTTTGCTATATCTCCATTATTTACGGAGATATGGCTGTTTTAGGTTTTGGCCATCTTTTTAACTGAAAAATCAAGGTTTTAAGGGTTTAAACGGGTTCGTGGACATTTGCTATGATGTTTTAGACTGACTAAACACATAACTGATACAATTTTATGATTTTGTGTGCAGTTGCAGAAGCCTACTACAGAAAAAAAAAAAAAAAATTCTTGAAATTTTGATGATTCCAAATTAAGGCTTATTTAGCTCTATCTCCATTATTTACGGAGATATGGCCGTTTAAGGTTTTGGCCATCTTTCAAACTGAAAAATCAAGGTTTTGAGGGTTTAAGCGGGTTTGTGGACATTTGCTATGATGTTTTAGACTAAATAGACACATAACTGATACAATTTTATTATTTTGTGTGCAGTTGCAGAAGCCTACTATCAAAAAAAAAAAAAAAAATTTTAGAAATTTATATGATTTCAAATTAAGGCTCATTTAGCTCTATCTCCATTATTTACGGAGATATGGCCGTTTTAGGTTTTGGCCATAGTTCAAACTGAAAAATCAAGGTTTTAAGGGTTTAAGCGGGTTTGTGGACATTTGCTATGATGTTTTAGACTAAATAGACACATAACTGATACAATTCTATTATTTTGTGTGCAGTTGCAAAAGCCTACTTTCGAAAAAAAAAAAAAAAATTTTTAAAATTTTGATGATTTCAAATTAAGGCTTATTTTGCTATATCTCTATCATTTACGGAGATATGGCTGTTTTAGGTTTTGGCCATCTTTTTAACTGAAAAATCAAGGTTTTGAGGGTTTAAACGGGTTTGTGGACATTTGCTATGATGTTTTAGACTAAATAGACACATAACTGATACAATTTTATTATTCTGTGTGCAGTTGCAGAAGCCTACTATCGAAAAAAAAAAAAAAAATTTTTTAAATTTTGATGATTCCAAATTGAGGCTTATTTTGCTATATCTCCCTTATTTACGGAGATATGGCCGTTTTAGGTTTTGGCCATATTTTAAACTGAAAAATCAAGGTTTTAAGAGTTTAAGCGGGTTTGTGGACATTTGCTATGATGTTTTAGACTAAATAGACACATAACTGATACAATTCTATTATTTTGTGTGCAGTTGCAGAAGCCTACTATCGAAAAAAAAAAAAAAAATTTTTAAAATTTTGATGATTACAAATTGAGGCTTATTTTGCTATATCTCCATCATTTACGGAGATATGGCCGTTTAAGGTTTTGGCCATCTTTTAAACTGAAAAATCAATGTTTTGAGGGTTTAAGCGGGTTTGTGGACATTTGCTATGATGTTTTAGACTAAATAGACACATAACTGATACAATTTTATTATTTTGTGTGCAGTTGCAGAAGCCTACTATCAAAAAAAAAAAAAAAATTTTAGAAATATTTATGATTCCAAATTAAGGCTCATTTAGCTCTATCCCCCTTATTTACGGAGATATGGCCGTTTTAGGTTTGGGCCATATTTTAAACTGAAAAATCAAGGTTTTAAGGGTTTAAGCGGGTTTGTGGACATTTGCTATGATGTTTTAGACTAAATAGACACATAATTGATACAATTCTATTATTTTGTGTGCAGTTGCAGAAGCCTACTATCGAAAAAAAAAAAAAATTTTTTAAATTTTGATGATTTCAAATTAAGGCTTATTTTGCTATATCTCCATCATTTACGGAGATATGGCTGTTTTAGGTTTTGGCCATCTTTTTAACTGAAAAATCAAGGTTTTGAGGGTTTAAACGGGTTTGTGGACATTTGCTATGATGTTTTAGACTAAATATAAACATAACTAATACAATTTCATTATTTTGTGTGCAGTTGCAGAAGCCTACTATCGAAAAAAAAAAAAAAAAAATTTTTAAAATTTTGATGATTCCAAATTAAGGCTTATTTTGCTATATCTCTATTATTTACGGAGATATGGCTGTTTCAGGTTTTGGCCATCTTTTGAACTGAAAAATCAAGGTTTTGATGTTTTAAACAAGATTGTGGACATTTGCTATGATGTTTTAGACTAAATAGAAACATAAATGATACAATTTTGTTATTTTGTGTGCAGTTGCAGAAGCCTACTATCAAAAAAAAAAAAAAAATTTTAGAAATTTTTATGATTCCAAATTGAGGCTCATTTAGCTCTATCTCCATTATTTAGAGATATGGCCGTTTTAGGTTTTGGCCATATTTTCAACTGAAAAATCAAGGTTTTAAGGGTTTAAGCGGGTTTGTGGACATTTGCTATGATGTTTTAGACTAAATAGACACATAACTGATACAATTTTATTATTTTGTGTGCAGTTGCAGAAGCCTTCTATCGAAAAAAAAAAAAAAAAATTTTTTAAATTTTGATGATTCCAAATTAAGGCTTATTTTGCTATATCTCCATTATTCACGGAGATATGGCCGTTTTAGGTTTTAGCCATCTTTTTAACTGAAAAATCAAGGTTTTGAGGGTTTAAACGGGTTTGTGGACATTTGCTATGATGTTTTAGACTAAATAAACACATAACTGATACAATTTTATTATTTTGTGTGCAGTTGCAGAAGCCTACTATCGAAAAAAAAAAAAAAAATTTTTTAAATTTTGATGATTCCAAATTAAGGCTTATTTTGCTATATCTCCATTATTCACGAAGATATAGCCGTTTTAGGTTTTAGCCATCTTTTTAACTGAAAAATCAAGGTTTTGAGGGTTTAAACGGGTTTGTGGACATTTGCTATGATGTTTTAGACTAAATAGACACATAACTGATACAATTTTATTATTTTGTGTGCAGTTGCAGAAGCCTACTATCGAAAAAAAAAAAAAAAATTTTTTAAATTTTGATGATTCCAAATTAAGGCTTATTTTGCTATATCTCCATTATTCACGGAGATATGGCCGTTTTAGGTTTTAGCCATCTTTTTAACTGAAAAATCAAGGTTTTGAGGGTTTAAACGGGTTTGTGGACATTTGCTATGATGTTTTAGACTAAATAGACACATAACTGATACAATTTTATGATTTTGTGTGCAGTTGCAGAAGCCTACTACAGAAAAAAAAAAAAAAAATTTTTGAAATTTTGATGAATCCAAATTAAGGCTTAATTGAGCTCTATCTCTATTATTTACGGAGATATGGCAGTTTTAGGTTTTGGCCATCTTTTGAACTTAAAAATCAAGGTATTAATGGTTTAAACAAGATTGTGGACATTTGCTTTGATGTTTTAGACTAAATAGACACATAACTAATACAATTTTATTATTTTGTGTGCAGTAGCAAAAGCCTACTATCGAAAAAAAAAAAAAAACTTAGAAATTTCGATGATTCCAAATTAAGGCTCATTTAGCTCTATCTCTATTATTCACGGAGATATGGCCGTTTTAGGTTTTAGCTATCTCTTTAACTGAAAAATCAAGGTTTTGAGGGTTTAAGCGGGTTTGTGGACATTTGCTATGATGTTTTAGACTAAATAGACACATAACTGATACAATTTTATTATTTTGTGTGCAGTTGCAGAAGCCTACTATCGAAAAAAAAAAAAAAAAATTTTTTAAATTTTGATGATTCCAAATTGAGGCTGATTTTGCTATATCTCCATTATTTACGGAGATATGGCTGTTTTAGGTTTTGGCCATCTTTTTAACTGAAAAATCAAGGTTTTAAGGGTTTAAACGGGTTCGTGGACATTTGCTATGATGTTTTAGACTGACTAAACACATAACTGATACAATTTTATGATTTTGTGTGCAGTTGCAGAAGCCTACTACAGAAAAAAAAAAAAAAAATTCTTGAAATTTTGATGATTCCAAATTAAGGCTTATTTAGCTCTATCTCCATTATTTACGGAGATATGGCCGTTTAAGGTTTTGGCCATCTTTCAAACTGAAAAATCAAGGTTTTGAGGGTTTAAGCGGGTTTGTGGACATTTGCTATGATGTTTTAGACTAAATAGACACATAACTGATACAATTTTATTATTTTGTGTGCAGTTGCAGAAGCCTACTATCAAAAAAAAAAAAAAAAATTTTAGAAATTTTTATGATTTCAAATTAAGGCTCATTTAGCTCTATCTCCATTATTTACGGAGATATGGCCGTTTTAGGTTTTGGCCATAGTTTAAACTGAAAAATCAAGGTTTTAAGGGTTTAAGCGGGTTTGTGGATATTTGCTATGATGTTTTAGACTAAATAGACACATAACTAATACAATTCTATTATTTTGTGTGCAGTTGCAAAAGCCTACTTTCGAAAAAAAAAAAAAAAATTTTTAAAATTTTGATGATTTCAAATTAAGGCTTATTTTGCTATATCTCTATCATTTACGGAGATATGGCTGTTTTAGGTTTTGGCCATCTTTTTAACTGAAAAATCAAGGTTTTGAGGGTTTAAACGGGTTTGTGGACATTTGCTATGATGTTTTAGACTAAATAGACACATAACTGATACAATTTTATTATTCTGTGTGCAGTTGCAGAAGCCTACTATCGAAAAAAAAAAAAAAAATTTTTTAAATTTTGATGATTCCAAATTGAGGCTTATTTTGCTATATCTCCCTTATTTACGGAGATATGGCCGTTTTAGGTTTTGGCCATATTTTAAACTGAAAAATCAAGGTTTTAAGAGTTTAAGCGGGTTTGTGGACATTTGCTATGATGTTTTAGACTAAATAGACACATAACTGATACAATTCTATTATTTTGTGTGCAGTTGCAGAAGCCTACTATCGAAAAAAAAAAAAAAAATTTTTAAAATTTTGATGATTACAAATTAAAGCTTATTTTGCTATATCTCCATCATTTACGGAGATATGGCCGTTTAAGGTTTTGGCCATCTTTTAAACTGAAAAATCAATGTTTTGAGGGTTTAAGCGGGTTTGTGGACATTTGCTATGATGTTTTAGACTAAATAGACACATAACTGATACAATTTTATTATTTTGTGTGCAGTTGCAGAAGCCTACTATCAAAAAAAAAAAAAAAATTTTAGAAATTTTTATGATTCCAAATTAAGGCTCATTTAGCTCTATCCCCCTTATTTACGGAGATATGGCCGTTTTAGGTTTGGGCCATATTTTAAACTGAAAAATCAAGGTTTTAAGGGTTTAAGCGGGTTTGTGGACATTTGCTATGATGTTTTAGACTAAATAGACACATAATTGATACAATTCTATTATTTTGTGTGCAGTTGCAGAAGCCTACTATCGAAAAAAAAAAAAAAATTTTCTAAATTTTGATGATTTCAAATTAAGGCTTATTTTGCTATATCTCCATCATTTACGGAGATATGGCTGTTTTAGGTTTTGGCCATCTTTTTAACTGAAAAATCAAGGTTTTGAGGGTTTAAACGGGTTTGTGGACATTTGCTATGATGTTTTAGACTAAATATAAACATAACTAATACAATTTCATTATTTTGTGTGCAGTTGCAGAAGCCTACTATCGAAAAAAAAAAAAAAAAAATTTTTAAAATTTTGATGATTCCAAATTAAGGCTTATTTTGCTATATCTCTATTATTTACGGAGATATGGCTGTTTCAGGTTTTGGCCATCTTTTGAACTGAAAAATCAAGGTTTTGATGTTTTAAACAAGATTGTGGACATTTGCTATGATGTTTTAGACTAAATAGAAACATAACTGATACAATTTTGTTATTTTGTGTGCAGTTGCAGAAGCCTATTATCGAAAAAAAAAAAAAAAATTCTAGAAATTTTGATAATTCTAAATTAAGGCTTATTTAGCTCTATCTCCATTATTTACATAGATATGGCCGTTTTAGGTTTTGGCCATATTTTGAACTGAAAAATCAAGGTTTTGAGGGTTTAAACGGGTTCGTGGACATTTGCTATGATGTTTTAGACTAAATAGAAACATAACTGATACAATTTTGTTATTTTGTGTGCAGTTGCAGATGCCTATTATCAAAAAAAAAAAAAAAAATTCTAGAAATTTTGATGATTCTAAATTAAGGCTTATTTAGCTCTATCTCCATTATTTACTAAGATATGGCCGTTTTAGGTTTTGGCCATATTTTAAACTGAAAAATCAAGGTTTTGAGGGTTTAAGCGGGTTTGTGGACATTTGCTATGATGTTTTAGACTAAATAGACACATAACTGATACAATTTTATTATTTTGTGTGCAGTTGCAGAAGCCTACTATCAAAAAAAAAAAAAAAAATTTTAGAAATTTTTATGATTCCAAATTAAGGCTCATTTAGCTCTATCTCCATTATTTACGAAGATATGGCCGTTTTAGGTTTTAGCTATCTTTTTAACTGAAAAATCAAGGTTTTAAGGGTTTAAACGGGTTTGTGGACATTTGCTATGATGTTTTAGACTAAATAGACACATAACTAATACAATTTTATTATTCTGTGTGCAGTTGCAGAAGCCTACTATCGAAAAAAAAAAAAAAAATTTTTAAAATTTTGATGATTCCAAATTGAGGCTTATTTTGCTATATCTCCATTATTTACGGAGATATGGCTGTTTTAGGTTTTGGCCATCTTTTTAACTGAAAAATCAAGGTTTTGAGGGTTTAAACGGGTTCGTGGACATTTGCTATGATGTTTTAGACTGACTAAACACATAACTGATACAGTTTTATGATTTTGTGTGCAGTTGCAGAAGCCTACTATCGAAAAAAAAAAAAAAAAATTTTTTAAATTTTGATGATTCCAAATTGAGGCTTATTTTGCTATATCTCCATTATTTACGGAGATATGGCTGTTTTAGGTTTTGGCCATCTTTTTAACTGAAAAATCAAGGTTTTAAGGGTTTAAACGGGTTCGTGGACATTTGCTATGATGTTTTAGACTGACTAAACACATAACTGATACAATTTTATGATTTTGTGTGCAGTTGCAGAAGCCTACTACAGAAAAAAAAAAAAAAAATTCTTGAAATTTTGATGATTCCAAATTAAGGCTTATTTAGCTCTATCTCCATTATTTACGGAGATATGGCCGTTTAAGGTTTTGGCCATCTTTCAAACTGAAAAATCAAGGTTTTGAGGGTTTAAGCGGGTTTGTGGACATTTGCTATGATGTTTTAGACTAAATAGACACATAACTGATACAATTTTATTATTTTGTGTGCAGTTGCAGAAGCCTACTATCAAAAAAAAAAAAAAAAATTTTAGAAATTTTTATGATTCCAAATTAAGGCTCATTTAGCTCTATCTCCATTATTTACGGAGATATGGCCGTTTTAGGTTTTGGCCATAGTTTAAACTGAAAAATCAAGGTTTTAAGGGTTTAAGCGGGTTTGTGGACATTTGCTATGATGTTTTAGACTAAATAGACACATAACTGATACAATTCTATTATTTTGTGTGCAGTTGCAAAAGCCTACTTTCGAAAAAAAAAAAAAAAATTTTTAAAATTTTGATGATTTCAAATTAAGGCTTATTTTGCTATATCTCTATCATTTACGGAGATATGGCTGTTTTAGGTTTTGGCCATCTTTTTAACTGAAAAATCAAGGTTTTGAGGGTTTAAACGGGTTTGTGGACATTTGCTATGATGTTTTAGACTAAATAGACACATAACTGATACAATTTTATTATTCTGTGTGCAGTTGCAGAAGCCTACTATCGAAAAAAAAAAAAAAAATTTTTTTAATTTTGATGATTCCAAATTGAGGCTTATTTTGCTATATCTCCCTTATTTACGGAGATATGGCCGTTTTAGGTTTTGGCCATATTTTAAACTGAAAAATCAAGGTTTTAAGAGTTTAAGCGGGTTTGTGGACATTTGCTATGATGTTTTAGACTAAATAGACACATAACTGATACAATTCTATTATTTTGTGTGCAGTTGCAGAAGCCTACTATCGAAAAAAAAAAAAAAAATTTTTAAAATTTTGATGATTACAAATTAAGGCTTATTTTGCTATATCTCCATCATTTACGGAGATATGGCCGTTTAAGGTTTTGGCCATCTTTTAAACTGAAAAATCAATGTTTTGAGGGTTTAAGCGGGTTTGTGGACATTTGCTATGATGTTTTAGACTAAATAGACACATAACTGATACAATTTTATTATTTTGTGTGCAGTTGCAGAAGCCTACTATCAAAAAAAAAAAAAAAATTTTAGAAATTTTTATGATTCCAAATTAAGGCTCATTTAGCTCTATCCCCCTTATTTACGGAGATATGGCCGTTTTAGGTTTGGGCCATATTTTAAACTGAAAAATCAAGGTTTTAAGGGTTTAAGCAGGTTTGTGGACATTTGCTATGATGTTTTAGACTAAATAGACACATAATTGATACAATTCTATTATTTTGTGTGCAGTTGCAGAAGCCTACTATCGAAAAAAAAAAAAAAATTTTTTAAATTTTGATGATTCCAAATTAAGGCTTATTTTGCTATATCTCCATCATTTACGGAGATATGGCTGTTTTAGGTTTTGGCCATCTTTTTAACTGAAAAATTAAGGTTTTGAGGGTTTAAACGGGTTTGTGGACATTTGCTATGATGTTTTAGACTAAATATAAACATAACTAATACAATTTTATTATTTTGTGTGCAGTTGCAGAAGCCTACTATCGAAAAAAAAAAAAAAAAAATTTTTAAAATTTTGATGATTCCAAATTAAGGCTTATTTTGCTATATCTCTATTATTTACGGAGATATGGCTGTTTCAGGTTTTGGCCATCTTTTGAACTGAAAAATCAAGGTTTTGATGTTTTAAACAAGATTGTGGACATTTGCTATGATGTTTTAGACTAAATAGAAACATAACTGATACAATTTTGTTATTTTGTGTGCAGTTGCAGAAGCCTATTATCGAAAAAAAAAAAAAAAATTCTAGAAATTTTGATAATTCTAAATTAAGGCTTATTTAGCTCTATCTCCATTATTTACATAGATATGGCCGTTTTAGGTTTTGGCCATATTTTGAACTGAAAAATCAAGGTTTTGAGGGTTTAAACGGGTTCGTGGACATTTGCTATGATGTTTTAGACTAAATAGAAACATAACTGATACAATTTTGTTATTTTGTGTGCAGTTGCAGATGCCTATTATCAAAAAAAAAAAAAAAAATTCTAGAAATTTTGATGATTCTAAATTAAGGCTTATTTAGCTCTATCTCCATTATTTACTAAGATATGGCCGTTTTAGGTTTTGGCCATATTTTAAACTGAAAAATCAAGGTTTTGAGGGTTTAAGCGGGTTTGTGGACATTTGCTATGATGTTTTAGACTAAATAGACACATAACTGATACAATTTTATTATTTTGTGTGCAGTTGCAGAAGCCTACTATCAAAAAAAAAAAAAAAAATTTTAGAAATTTTTATGATTCCAAATTAAGGCTCATTTAGCTCTATCTCCATTATTTACGAAGATATGGCCGTTTTAGGTTTTAGCTATCTTTTTAACTGAAAAATCAAGGTTTTAAGGGTTTAAACGGGTTTGTGGACATTTGCTATGATGTTTTAGACTAAATAGACACATAACTAATACAATTTTATTATTCTGTGTGCAGTTGCAGAAGCCTACTATCGAAAAAAAAAAAAAAAATTTTTAAAATTTTGATGATTCCAAATTGAGGCTTATTTTGCTATATCTCCATTATTTACGGAGATATGGCTGTTTTAGGTTTTGGCCATCTTTTTAACTGAAAAATCAAGGTTTTGAGGGTTTAAACGGGTTCGTGGACATTTGCTATGATGTTTTAGACTGACTAAACACATAACTGATACAGTTTTATGATTTTGTGTGCAGTTGCAGAAGCCTACTACAGAAAAAAAAAAAAAAAATTTATGAAATTTTGATGATTCCAAATTAAGGCTTATTTAGCTCTATCTTCATTATTTACGGAAATATGGCCGTTTCAGGTTTTGGCCATATTTTGAACTAAAAAATCAAGGTTTTGAGGGTTTAAACGGGTTCGTGGACATTTGCTATGATGTTTTAGACTGACTAAACACATAACTGATACAATTTTATGATTTTGTGTGCAGTTGCAAAAGCCTACTACAGAAAAAAAAAAAAAAAATTTTTAAAATTTTGATGATTCCAAATTAAGGCTTATTTTGCTATATCTCTATTATTCACGGAGATATGGTTGTTTTAGGTTTTAGCCATCTTTTTAACTGAAAAATCAAGGTTTTGAGGGTTTAAACGGGTTTGTGGACATTTGCTATGATGTTTTAGACTAAATAGACACATAACTGATACAATTTTATAATTTTGTGTGCAGTTGCAAAAGCCTATTATCGGAAAAAAAAAAAAAATTTTTAAAATTTTGATGATTCCAAATTAAGGCTTATTTTGCTATATCTTCATTATTTACGGAGATATGGCTGTTTCAGGTTTTGGCCATCTTTTTAACTAAAAAATCGAGGTTTTGAGGGTTTGAACGGGTTTGTGGACATTTGCTATGATGTTTTAGACTGACTGAACACATAACTGATACAATTTTATGATTTTGTGTGCAGTTGCAGAAGCCTACTACAGAAAAAAAAAAAAAAAATTTTTGAAATTTTAATGATTCCAAATTAAGGCTTATTTAGCTCTATCTCCATTATTTACAGAGATATGGCCGTTTAAGGTTTTGGCCATCTTTTAAACTGAAAAATCAAGGTTTTGAGGGTTTAAGCGGGTTTGTGGACATTTGCTATGATGTTTTAGACTAAATAGACACATAACTAATACAATTTTATTATTTTGTGTGCAGTTGCAGAAGCCTACTATCAAAAAAAAAAAAAAAATTTTAGAAATTTTTATGATTCCAAATTAAGGCTCATTTAGCTCTATCTCCATTATTTACAGAGATATGGCCGTTTTAGGTTTTGGCCATATTTTCAACTGAAAAATCAAGGTTTTAAGGGTTTAAGCGGGTTTGTGGACATTTGCTATGATGTTTTAGACTAAATAGACACATAACTGATACAATTTTATTATTTTGTGTGCAGTTGCAGAAGCCTTCTATCGAAAAAAAAAAAAAAAAATTTTTTCAAATTTTGATGATTCCAAATTAAGGCTTATTTTGCTATATCTCCATTATTCACGAAGATATGGCCGTTTTAGGTTTTAGCCATCTTTTTAACTGAAAAATCAAGGTTTTGAGGGTTTAAACGGGTTTGTGGACATTTGCTATGATGTTTTAGACTAAATAGACACATAACTGATACAATTTTATTATTTTGTGTGCAGTTGCAGAAGCCTACTATCAAAAAAAAAAAAAAAATTTTTTGAATTTTGATGATTCCAAATTGAGGCTTATTTTGCTATATCTCCATTATTTACGGAGATATGGCTGTTTTAGGTTTTGGCCATCTTTTTAACTGAAAAATCAAGGTTTTGAGGGTTTAAACGGGTTCGTGGACATTTGCTATGATGTTTTAGACTGACTAAACACATAACTGATAAAATTTTATTATTTTGTGTGCAGTTGCAAAAGCCTACTATCGAAAAAAAAAAAAAAAATTTTTAAAATTTTAATGATTCCAAATTAAGGCTTATTTTGCTATATCTCCATTATTTACGGAGATATGGCTGTTCTAGGTTTTGGCCATCTTTTGAACTTAAAAATCAAGGTTTTAATGGTTTAAACAAGATTGTGGACATTTGCTTTGATGTTTTAGACTAAATAGACACATAACTAATACTATTTTATTATTTTGTGTGCAGTAGCAAAAGCCTACTATCGAAAAAAAAAAAAAACTTAGAAATTTTGATGATTCCAAATTAAGGCTCATTTAGCTCTATCTCTATTATTCACGGAGATATGGCCGTTTAAGGTTTTAGCTATCTTTTTAACTGAAAAATCAAGGTTTTGAGGGTTTAAGCGGGTTTGTGGACATTTGCTATGATGTTTTAGACTAAATAGACACATAACTGATACAATTTTATTATTTTGTGTGCAGTTGCAGAAGCCTACTATCAAAAAAAAAAAAAAAATTTTAGAAATTTTTATGATTCCAAATTAAGGCTCATTTAGCTCTATCCCCCTTATTTACGGAGATATGGCCGTTTTAGGTTTGGGCCATATTTTAAACTGAAAAATCAAGGTTTTAAGGGTTTAAGCAGGTTTGTGGACATTTGCTATGATGTTTTAGACTAAATAGACACATAATTGATACAATTCTATTATTTTGTGTGCAGTTGCAGAAGCCTACTATCGAAAAAAAAAAAAAAATTTTTTAAATTTTGATGATTCCAAATTAAGGCTTATTTTGCTATATCTCCATCATTTACGGAGATATGGCTGTTTTAGGTTTTGGCCATCTTTTTAACTGAAAAATTAAGGTTTTGAGGGTTTAAACGGGTTTGTGGACATTTGCTATGATGTTTTAGACTAAATATAAACATAACTAATACAATTTTATTATTTTGTGTGCAGTTGCAGAAGCCTACTATCGAAAAAAAAAAAAAAAAAATTTTTAAAATTTTGATGATTCCAAATTAAGGCTTATTTTGCTATATCTCTATTATTTACGGAGATATGGCTGTTTCAGGTTTTGGCCATCTTTTGAACTGAAAAATCAAGGTTTTGATGTTTTAAACAAGATTGTGGACATTTGCTATGATGTTTTAGACTAAATAGAAACATAACTGATACAATTTTGTTATTTTGTGTGCAGTTGCAGAAGCCTATTATCGAAAAAAAAAAAAAAAATTCTAGAAATTTTGATAATTCTAAATTAAGGCTTATTTAGCTCTATCTCCATTATTTACATAGATATGGCCGTTTTAGGTTTTGGCCATATTTTGAACTGAAAAATCAAGGTTTTGAGGGTTTAAACGGGTTCGTGGACATTTGCTATGATGTTTTAGACTAAATAGAAACATAACTGATACAATTTTGTTATTTTGTGTGCAGTTGCAGATGCCTATTATCAAAAAAAAAAAAAAAAATTCTAGAAATTTTGATGATTCTAAATTAAGGCTTATTTAGCTCTATCTCCATTATTTACTAAGATATGGCCGTTTTAGGTTTTGGCCATATTTTAAACTGAAAAATCAAGGTTTTGAGGGTTTAAGCGGGTTTGTGGACATTTGCTATGATGTTTTAGACTAAATAGACACATAACTGATACAATTTTATAATTTTGTGTGCAGTTGCAGAAGCCTACTATCAAAAAAAAAAAAAAAAAATTTTAGAAATTTTTATGATTCCAAATTAAGGCTCATTTAGCTCTATCTCCATTATTTACGAAGATATGGCCGTTTTAGGTTTTAGCTATCTTTTTAACTGAAAAATCAAGGTTTTAAGGGTTTAAACGGGTTTGTGGACATTTGCTATGATGTTTTAGACTAAATAGACACATAACTAATACAATTTTATTATTCTGTGTGCAGTTGCAGAAGCCTACTATCGAAAAAAAAAAAAAAAATTTTTAAAATTTTGATGATTCCAAATTGAGGCTTATTTTGCTATATCTTCATTATTTACGGAGATATGGCTGTTTTAGGTTTTGGCCATCTTTTTAACTGAAAAATCAAGGTTTTGAGGGTTTAAACGGGTTCGTGGACATTTGCTATGATGTTTTAGACTGACTAAACACATAACTGATACAGTTTTATGATTTTGTGTGCAGTTGCAGAAGCCTACTACAGAAAAAAAAAAAAAAAATTTATGAAATTTTGATGATTCCAAATTAAGGCTTATTTAGCTCTATCTTCATTATTTACGGAAATATGGCCGTTTCAGGTTTTGGCCATATTTTGAACTAAAAAATCAAGGTTTTGAGGGTTTAAACGGGTTCGTGGACATTTGCTATGATGTTTTAGACTGACTAAACACATAACTGATACAATTTTATGATTTTGTGTGCAGTTGCAAAAGCCTACTACAGAAAAAAAAAAAAAAAATTTTTAAAATTTTGATGATTCCAAATTAAGGCTTATTTTGCTATATCTCTATTATTCACGGAGATATGGTTGTTTTAGGTTTTAGCCATCTTTTTAACTGAAAAATCAAGGTTTTGAGGGTTTAAACGGGTTTGTGGACATTTGCTATGATGTTTTAGACTAAATAGACACATAACTGATACAATTTTATAATTTTGTGTGCAGTTGCAAAAGCCTATTATCGGAAAAAAAAAAAAAAATTTTTAAAATTTTGATGATTCCAAATTAAGGCTTATTTTGCTATATCTTCATTATTTACGGAGATATGGCTGTTTCAGGTTTTGGCCATCTTTTTAACTAAAAAATCGAGGTTTTGAGGGTTTGAACGGGTTTGTGGACATATGCTATGATGTTTTAGACTGACTGAACACATAACTGATACAATTTTATGATTTTGTGTGCAGTTGCAGAAGCCTACTACAGAAAAAAAAAAAAAAAATTTTTGAAATTTTAATGATTCCAAATTAAGGCTTATTTAGCTCTATCTCCATTATTTACAGAGATATGGCCGTTTAAGGTTTTGGCCATCTTTTAAACTGAAAAATCAAGGTTTTGAGGGTTTAAGCGGGTTTGTGGACATTTGCTATGATGTTTTAGACTAAATAGACACATAACTAATACAATTTTATTATTTTGTGTGCAGTTGCAGAAGCCTACTATCAAAAAAAAAAAAAAAATTTTAGAAATTTTTATGATTCCAAATTAAGGCTCATTTAGCTCTATCTCCATTATTTACAGAGATATGGCCGTTTTAGGTTTTGGCCATATTTTCAACTGAAAAATCAAGGTTTTAAGGGTTTAAGCGGGTTTGTGGACATTTGCTATGATGTTTTAGACTAAATAGACACATAACTGATACAATTTTATTATTTTGTGTGCAGTTGCAGAAGCCTTCTATCGAAAAAAAAAAAAAAAAATTTTTTCAAATTTTGATGATTCCAAATTAAGGCTTATTTTGCTATATCTCCATTATTCACGAAGATATGGCCGTTTTAGGTTTTAGCCATCTTTTTAACTGAAAAATCAAGGTTTTGAGGGTTTAAACGGGTTTGTGGACATTTGCTATGATGTTTTAGACTAAATAGACACATAACTGATACAATTTTATTATTTTGTGTGCAGTTGCAGAAGCCTACTATCAAAAAAAAAAAAAAAATTTTTTGAATTTTGATGATTCCAAATTGAGGCTTATTTTGCTATATCTCCATTATTTACGGAGATATGGCTGTTTTAGGTTTTGGCCATCTTTTTAACTGAAAAATCAAGGTTTTGAGGGTTTAAACGGGTTCGTGGACATTTGCTATGATGTTTTAGACTGACTAAACACATAACTGATAAAATTTTATTATTTTGTGTGCAGTTGCAAAAGCCTACTATCGAAAAAAAAAAAAAAAATTTTTAAAATTTTAATAATTCCAAATTAAGGCTTATTTTGCTATATCTCCATTATTTACGGAGATATGGCTGTTCTAGGTTTTGGCCATCTTTTGAACTTAAAAATCAAGGTTTTAATGGTTTAAACAAGATTGTGGACATTTGCTTTGATGTTTTAGACTAAATAGACACATAACTAATACTATTTTATTATTTTGTGTGCAGTAGCAAAAGCCTACTATCGAAAAAAAAAAAAAACTTAGAAATTTTGATGATTCCAAATTAAGGCTCATTTAGCTCTATCTCTATTATTCACGGAGATATGGCCGTTTTAGGTTTTAGCTATCTTTTTAACTGAAAAATCAAGGTTTTAAGGGTTTAAACGGGTTTGTGGACATTTGCTATGATGTTTTAGACTGACTAAACACATAACTGATACAATTTAATGATTTTGTGTGCAGTTGCAGAAGCCTACTACAGAAAAAAAAAAAAAAAATTTTTGAAATTTTGATGATTCCAAATTAAGGCTTATTTTGCTATATCTCCATTATTTATAGAGATATGAGTGTTTTAGGTTTTGGCCATCTTTTGAACTGAAAAATCAAGGTTTTGAGGGTTTAAACGGGTTTGTGGACATTTGCTATGATGTTTTAGACTAAATAGACACATAACTGATACAATTTTATTATTTTGTGTGCAGTTGCAGAAGCCTACTATCGGAAAAAAAAAAAAATTTTTTAAATTTTGATGATTCCAAATTAAGGCTCATTCAGCTCTATCTCCATTATTTACGGAGATATGGCCGTTTTAGGTTTTGGCCATATTTTAAACTGAAAAATCAAGGTTTTGAGGGTTAAAGCAGGTTTGTGGACATTTGCTATGATGTTTTAGACTAAATAGACACATAACTGATACAATTTTATTATTTTGTGTGCAGTTGCAGAAGCCTACTATCAAAGAAAAAAAAAAAATTTTTTAAATTTTGATGATCCCAAATTAAGGCTTATTTTGCTATATCTCCATTATTCACAAAGATATGGCCGTTTTAGGTTTTAGCCATCTTTTTAACTAAAAAATTAAGGTTTCGAGGGTTTAAACGGGTTTGTGGACATTTGCTATGATGTTTTAGACTAAATAGAAACATAACTGATACAATTTTGTTATTTTGTGTGCAGTTGCAGAAGCCTACTATCGAAAAAAAAAAAAAAAAATTTTTTAAATATTGATGATTCCAAATTAAGGCTTATTTTGCTATATCTCCATTATTTACAGAGATATGGCTGTTTTAGGTTTTGGCCATCTTTTTAACTGAAAAATCAAGGTTTTGAGGGTTCAAACGGGTTTGTGGACATTTGCTATGATGTTTTAGACTGACTAAAAACATAACTGATACAATTTAATGATTTCGTGTGCAGTTGCAGAAGCCTACTACAGAAAAAAAAAAAAAAAATTTTTGAAATTTTGATGATTTCAAATTAAGGCTTATTCAGCTCTATCTCCATTATTTACGGTGATATGGCCGTTTTAGGTTTTGGCCATATTTTAAACTGAAAAATCAAGGTTTTGAGGGTTAAAGCGGGTTTGTGGACATTTGCTATGATGTTTTAGACTAAATAGACACATAACTGATACAATTTTATTATTTTGTGTGCAGTTGCAGAAGCCTACTATCAAAGAAAAAAAAAAAATTTTTAAAATTTTGATGATCCCAAATTAAGGCTTATTTTGCTATATCTCCATTATTTACAAAGATATGGCCGTTTTAGGTTTTAGCCATCTTTTTAACTAAAAAATTAAGGTTTTGAGGGTTTAAACGGGTTTGTGGACATTTGCTATGATGTTTTAGACTAAATAGACACATAACTGATACAGTTTTATTATTTTGTGTGCAGTTGCAGAAGCCTACTATCAAAAAAAAAAAAAAAATTTTTAAAATATTGATGATTCTAAATTAAGGCTTATTTTGCTATATCTCCATTATTTACAGAGATATGGCTGTTTTAGGTTTTGGCCATCTTTTTAACTGAAAAATCAAGGTTTTGAGGGTTTAAACGGGTTTGTGGACATTTGCTATGATGTTTTAGACTGACTAAAAACATAACTGATACAATTTAATGATTTCGTGTGCAGTTGCAGAAGCCTACTACAGAAAAAAAAAAAAAAAATTTTTTAAATTTCGATGATTTCAAATTAAGGCTTATTTAGGTCTATCTCCATTATTTACGGAGATATGGCCGTTTAAGGTTTTAGCCATCTTTTAAACTGAAAAAACAAGGTTTTGAGGGTTTAAGCGGGTTTGTGGACATTTGCTATGATGTTTTAAACTAAATAGACACATAACTGATACAATTTTATTATTTTGTGTGCAGTTGCAGAAGCCTACTATCAAAAAAAAAAAAAAAAATTTTAAAAATTTTTATGATTCCAAATTAAGGCTCATTTAGCTCTATCTCCATTATTTACAGAGATATAGCCGTTTTAGGTTTTGGCCATATTTTCAACTGAAAAATCAAGGTTTTGAGGGTTTAAGCGGTTTTTGTGGACATTTGCTATGATGTTTTAGACTAAATAGACACATAACTAATACAATTTTATTATTTTGTGTGCAGTTGCAGAAGCCTACTATCAAAAAAAAAAAAAAAATTTTAAAAATTTTTATGATTCCAAATTAAGGCTCATTTAGCTCTATCTCCCTTATTTACGGAGATATGGCCGTTTTAGGTTTTGGCCATATTTTAAACTGAAAAATCAAGGTTTTAAGGGTTTAAGCGGGTTTGTGGACATTTGCTATGATGTTTTAGACTAAATAGACACATAACTGATACAATTCTATTATTTTGTGTGCAGTTGCGGAAGCCTACTATCAAAAAAAAAAAAAAAATTTTTTAAATTTTGATGATTCCAAATAAAGGCTTATTTTGCTATATCTCTATTATTTACGGAGATATGGCTGTTTCAGGTTTTGGCCATCTTTTGAACTGAAAAATCAAGGTTTTGATGTTTTAAACAAGATTGTGGACATTTGCTATGATGTTTTAGACTAAATAGAAACATAACTGATACAATTTTGTTATTTTGTGTGCAGTTGCAGAAGCCTATTATCGAAAAAAAAAAAAAAAATTTTAGAAATTTTGATAATTCTAAATTAAGGCTTATTTAGCTCTATCTCCATTATTTACGGAGATATGGCCGTTTTAGGTTCTGGCCATATTTTGAACTGAAAAATCAAGGTTTTGAGGGTTCAAACGGGTTCGTGGACATTTGCTATGATGTTTTAGACTAAATAGAAACATAACTGATACAATTTTGTTATTTTGTGTGCAGTTGCAGATGCCTATTATCGAAAAATAAAAAAAAAAAAAATTTTAGAAATTTTGATGATTCTAAATTAAGGCTTATTTAGCTCTATCTCCATTATTTACGGAGATATGGCCGTTTAAGGTTTTGGCCATATTTTCAACTGAAAAATCAAGGTTTTAAGGGTTTAAGCGGGTTTGTGGACATTTGCTATGATGTTTTAGACTAAATAGACACATAACTGATACAATTTTATTATTTTGTGTGCAGTTGCAGAAGCCTTCTATCGAAAAAAAAAAAAAAAAATTTTTTAAATTTTGATGATTCCAAATTGAGGCTTATTTTGCTATATCTCCATTATTCACGGAGATATGGCCGTTTTAGGTTTTAGCCATCTTTTTAACTGAAAAATCAAGGTTTTAAGGGTTTAAACGGGTTTGTGGACATTTGCTATGATGTTTTAGACTAAATAGACACATAACTGATACAATTTTATTATTTTGTGTGCAGTTGCAGAAGCCTACTATCGAAAAAAAAAAAAAAAATTTTTTTAATTTTGATGATTCCAAATTAAGGCTTATTTTGCTATATCTCCATTATTCACGGAGATATGGCCGTTTTAGGTTTTGGCCATATTTTAAACTGAAAAATCAAGGTTTTGAGGGTTAAAGCGGGTTTGTGGACATTTGCTATGATGTTTTAGACTAAATAGACACATAACTGATACAATTTTATTATTTTGTGTGCAGTTGCAGAAGCCTACTATCAAAGAAAAAAAAAAAATTTTTAAAATTTTGATGATCCCAAATTAAGGCTTATTTTGCTATATCTCCATTATTCACAAAGATATGGCCGTTTTAGGTTTTAGCCATCTTTTTAACTAAAAAATTAAGGTTTTGAGGGTTTAAACGGGTTTGTGGACATTTGCTATGATGTTTTAGACTAAATAGACACATAACTGATACAGTTTTATTATTTTGTGTGCAGATGCAGAAGCCTACTATCGAAAAAAAAAAAAAAAAATTTTTAAAATATTGATGATTCCAAATTAAGGCTTATTTTGCTATATCTCCATTATTTACAGAGATATGGCTGTTTTAGGTTTTGGCCATCTTTTTAACTGAAAAATCAAGGTTTTGAGGGTTTAAACGGGTTTGTGGACATTTGCTATGATGTTTTAGACTGACTAAAAACATAACTGATACAATTTAATGATTTCGTGTGCAGTTGCAGAAGCCTACTACAGAAAAAAAAAAAAAAAATTTTTTAAATTTCGATGATTTCAAATTAAGGCTTATTTAGGTCTATCTCCATTATTTACAAAGATATGGCCGTTTAAGGTTTTAGCCATCTTTTAAACTGGAAAAACAAGGTTTTGAGGGTTTAAGCGGGTTTGTGGACATTTGCTATGATGTTTTAAACTAAATAGACACATAACTGATACAATTTTATTATTTTGTGTGCAGTTGCAGAAGCCTACTATCAAAAAAAAAAAAAAAAATTTTAAAAATTTTTATGATTCCAAATTAAGGCTCATTTAGCTCTATCTCCATTATTTACAGAGATATAGCCGTTTTAGGTTTTGGCCATATTTTCAACTGAAAAATCAAGGTTTTGAGGGTTTAAGCGGTTTTTGTGGACATTTGCTATGATGTTTTAGACTAAATAGACACATAACTAATACAATTTTATTATTTTGTGTGCAGTTGCAGAAGCCTACTATCAAAAAAAAAAAAAAAATTTTAAAAATTTTTATGATTCCAAATTAAGGCTCATTTAGCTCTATCTCCCTTATTTACGGAGATATGGCCGTTTTAGGTTTTGGCCATATTTTAAACTGAAAAATCAAGGTTTTAAGGGTTTAAGCGGGTTTGTGGACATTTGCTATGATGTTTTAGACTAAATAGACACATAACTGATACAATTCTATTATTTTGTGTGCAGTTGCGGAAGCCTACTATCAAAAAAAAAAAAAAAATTTTTTAAATTTTGATGATTCCATCTAAAGGCTTATTTTGCTATATCTCTATTATTTACGGAGATATGGCTGTTTCAGGTTTTGGCCATCTTTTGAACTGAAAAATCAAGGTTTTGATGTTTTAAACAAGATTGTGGACATTTGCTATGATGTTTTAGACTAAATAGAAACATAACTGATACAATTTTGTTATTTTGTGTGCAGTTGCAGAAGCCTATTATCGAAAAAAAAAAAAAAAATTTTAGAAATTTTGATAATTCTAAATTAAGGCTTATTTAGCTCTATCTCCATTATTTACGGAGATATGGCCGTTTTAGGTTCTGGCCATATTTTGAACTGAAAAATCAAGGTTTTGAGGGTTCAAACGGGTTCGTGGACATTTGCTATGATGTTTTAGACTAAATAGAAACATAACTGATACAATTTTGTTATTTTGTGTGCAGTTGCAGATGCCTATTATCGAAAAATAAAAAAAAAAAAAATTTTAGAAATTTTGATGATTCTAAATTAAGGCTTATTTAGCTCTATCTCCATTATTTACGGAGATATGGCCGTTTAAGGTTTTGGCCATATTTTCAACTGAAAAATCAAGGTTTTAAGGGTTTAAGCGGGTTTGTGGACATTTGCTATGATGTTTTAGACTAAATAGACACATAACTGATACAATTTTATTATTTTGTGTGCAGTTGCAGAAGCCTTCTATCGAAAAAAAAAAAAAAAAATTTTTTAAATTTTGATGATTCCAAATTGAGGCTTATTTTGCTATATCTCCATTATTCACGGAGATATGGCCGTTTTAGGTTTTAGCCATCTTTTTAACTGAAAAATCAAGGTTTTAAGGGTTTAAACGGGTTTGTGGACATTTGCTATGATGTTTTAGACTAAATAGACACATAACTGATACAATTTTATTATTTTGTGTGCAGTTGCAGAAGCCTACTATCGAAAAAAAAAAAAAAAATTTTTTTAATTTTGATGATTCCAAATTAAGGCTTATTTTGCTATATCTCCATTATTCACGGAGATATGGCCGTTTTAGGTTTTAGCCATCTTTTTAACTGAAAAATCAAGGTTTTGAGGGTTTAAACAAGTTTGTGGACATTTGCTATGATGTTTTAGACTAAATAGACACATAACTGATACAATTTTATTATTTTGTGTGCAGTTGCAGAAGCCTACTATCAAAAAAAAAAAAAAAAAATTTTTTAAATTTTGATGATTCTAAATTGAGGCTTATTTTGCTATATCTCCATTATTTACGGAGATATGGCTGTTTTAGGTTTTGGCCATCTTTTTAACTGAAAAATCAAGGTTTTGAGGGTTTAAACGGGTTTGTGGACATTTGCTATGATGTTTTAGACTAAATAGACACATAACTGATACAATTTTGTTATTTTGTGTGCAGTTGCAGAAGCCTATTATCGAAAAAAAAAAAAAAAATTTTAGAAATTTTGATAATTCTAAATTAAGGCTTATTTAGCTCTATCTCCATTATTTACGGAGATATGGCCGTTTTAGGTTTTGGCCATATTTTGAACTGAAAAATCAAGGTTTTGAGGGTTTAAACGGGTTTGTGGACATTTGCTATGATGTTTTAGACTAAATAGACACATAACTGATACAATTTTATTATTTTGTGTGCAGTTGCAGAAGCCTACTATCGAAAAAAAAAAAAAAAAATTTTTAAAATATTGATGATTCCAAATTAAGGCTTATTTTGCTATATCTCCATTATTTACGGAGATATGGCTGTTTTAGGTTTTGGCCATCTTTTTAACTGAAAAATCAAGGTTTTGAGGGTTTGAACGGGTTTGTGGACATTTGCTATGATGTTTTAGACTGAATAGACACATAACTGATACATTTTTATTATTTTGTGTGCAGTTGCAGAAGCCTACTATCAAAAAAAAAAAAAAAATTTTAGAAATTTTTATGATTCCAAATTAAGGCTCATTTAGCTCTATCTCCATTATTTACAGAGATATGGCCGTTTTAGGTTTTGGCCATCTTTTAAACTGAAAAATCAAGGTTTTGAGGGTTTAAGCGGGTTTGTGGACATTTGCTATGATGTTTTAGACTAAATAGAAACATAACTGATACAATTTTGTTATTTTGTGTGCAGTTGCAGAAGCCTATTATCGAAAAAAAAAAAAAAAATTCTAGAAATTTTGATAATTCTAAATTAAGGCTTATTTAGCTCTATCTTCATTATTTACGGAGATATGGCCGTTTTAGGTTTTGGCCATCTTTTAAACTGAAAAATCAAGGTTTTGAGGGTTTAAGCGGGTTTGTGGACATTTGCTATGATGTTTTAGACTAAATAGACACAAAACTGATACAATTTTATTATTTTGTGTGCAGTTGCAGAAGCCTACTATCAAAAAAAAAAAAAAAATTTTAGAAATTTTTATGATTCCAAATTAAGGCTCATTTAGCTCGATCTCCATTATTTACAGAGATATGGCCGTTTTAGGTTTTAGCCATCTTTTTAACTAAAAAATTAAGGTTTTGAGGGTTTGAACGGGTTTGTGGACATTTGCTATGATGTTTTAGACTAAATAGACACATAACTGATACAATTTTATTATTTTGTGTGCAGTTGCAGAAGCCTACTATCGAAAAAAAAAAAAAAAATTTTTAAAATATTGATGATTCCAAATTAAGGCTTATTTTGCTATATCTCCATTATTTACGGAGATATGGCTGTTTTAGGTTTTATCCATCTTTTTAACTGAAAAATCAAGGTTTTGAGGGTTTGAACGGGTTTGTGGACATTTGCTATGATGTTTTAGACTAAATAGACACATAACTGATACAATTTTATTATTTTGTGTGCAGTTGCAGAAGCCTACTATCGAAAAAAAAAAAAAAAATTTTTAAAATATTGATGATTACAAATTAAGGCTTATTTTGCTATATCTCCATTATTTACGGAGATATGGCTGTTTTAGGTTTTGGCCATCTTTTTAACTGAAAAATCAAGGTTTTGAGGGTTTTAGCGGGTTTGTGGACATTTTCTATGATGTTTTAGACTAAATAGACACATAACTGATACAATTTTATTATTTTGTGTGCAGTTGCAGAAGCCTACTATCGAAAAAAAAAAAAAAAAATTTTTTAAATTTTGATGATTCCAAATTGAGGCTTATTTTGCTATATCTCTATTATTCACAGAGATATGGCCGTTTTAGGTTTTAGCCATCTTTTTAACTGAAAAATCAAGGTTTTGAGGGTTTAAGCGGGTTTGTGGACATTTGCTATGATGTTTTAGACTAAATAGACACATAACTGATACAATTTTATTATTTTGTGTGCAGTTGCAGAAGTCTACTATCAAAAAAAAAAAAAAAATTTTAGAAATTTTTATGATTCCAAATTAAGGCTCATTTAGCTCTATCTCCATTATTCACAGAAATATGGCCGTTTTAGGTTTTAGCCATCTTTTTAACTGAAAAATCAAGGTTTTGAGGGTTTAAGCGGGTTTGTGGACATTTGCTATGATGTTTTAGACTAAATAGACACATAACTGATACAATTTTATTATTTTGTGTGCAGTTGCAGAAGCCTACTATCAAAAAAAAAAAAAAAATTTTAGAAATTTTTATGATTCTAAATTAAGGCTTATTTTGCTATATCTCCATTATTTACGGAGATATGGCTGTTTTAGGTTTTGGCCATCTTTTTAACTGAAAAATCAAGGTTTTGAGGGTTTAAACGGGTTTGTGGACATTTGCTATGATGTTTTAGACTGACTAAACACATAACTGATACAATTTAATGATTTTGTGTGCAGTTGCAAGAGCCTACTACAGAAAAAAAAAAAAAAATTTTTGAAATTTTGATGATTCTAAATTAAGGCTTATTTTGCTATATCTCTATTATTTACAGAGATATGAGTGTTTTAGGTTTTGGCCATCTTTTTAACTGAAAAATCAAGGTTTTGAGGGTTTAAACGGGTTTGTGGACATTTGCTATGATGTTTTAGACTGACTGAACACATAACTGATACAATTTTATGATTTTGTGTGCAGTTGCAGAAGCCTACTACAGAAAAAAAAAAAAAAAATTTTTGAAATTTTGATGATTCCAAATTAAGGCTTATTTAGCTCTATCTCCATTATTTACGGAGATATGGCCGTTTAAGGTTTTGGCCATCTTTTAAACTGAAAAATCAAGGTTTTGAGGGTTTAAGCGGGTTTGTGGACATTTGCTATGATGTTTTAGACTGAATAGACACATAACTGATACATTTTTATTATTTTGTGTGCAGTTGCAGAAGCCTACTATCAAAAAAAAAAAAAAAATTTTAGAAATTTTTATGATTCCAAATTAAGGCTCATTTAGCTCTATCTCCATTATTTACAGAGATATGGCCGTTTTAGGTTTTGGCCATCTTTTAAACTGAAAAATCAAGGTTTTGAGGGTTTAAGCGGGTTTGTGGACATTTGCTATGATGTTTTAGACTAAATAGAAACATAACTGATACAATTTTGTTATTTTGTGTGCAGTTGCAGAAGCCTATTATCGAAAAAAAAAAAAAAAATTCTAGAAATTTTGATAATTCTAAATTAAGGCTTATTTAGCTCTATCTCCATTATTTACGGAGATATGGCCGTTTTAGGTTTTGGCCATCTTTTAAACTGAAAAATCAAGGTTTTGAGGGTTTAAGCGGGTTTGTGGACATTTGCTATGATGTTTTAGACTAAATAGACACAAAACTGATACAATTTTATTATTTTGTGTGCAGTTGCAGAAGCCTACTATCAAAAAAAAAAAAAAAATTTTAGAAATTTTTATGATTCCAAATTAAGGCTCATTTAGCTCTATCTCCATTATTTACAGAGATATGGCCGTTTTAGGTTTTGGCCATCTTTTAAACTGAAAAATCAAGGTTTTGAGGGTTTAAGCGGGTTTGTGGACATTTGCTATGATGTTTTAGACTAAATAGAAACATAACTGATACAATTTTGTTATTTTGTGTGCAGTTGCAGAAGCCTATTATCGAAAAAAAAAAAAAAAATTCTAGAAATTTTGATAATTCTAAATTAAGGCTTATTTAGCTCTATCTCCATTATTTACGGAGATATGGCCGTTTTAGGTTTTGGCCATCTTTTAAACTGAAAAATCAAGGTTTTGAGGGTTTAAGCGGGTTTGTGGACATTTGCTATGATGTTTTAGACTAAATAGACACAAAACTGATACAATTTTATTATTTTGTGTGCAGTTGCAGAAGCCTACTATCAAAAAAAAAAAAAAAATTTTAGAAATTTTTATGATTCCAAATTAAGGCTCATTTAGCTCTATCTCCATTATTTACAAAGATATGGCCGTTTTAGGTTTTGGCCATCTTTTAAACTGTAAAATCAAGGTTTTGAGGGTTTAAGCGGGTTTGTGGACATTTGCTATGATGTTTTAGACTAAATAGACACATAACTGATACAATTTTATTATTTTGTGTGCAGTTGCAGAAGCCTACTATCAAAAAAAAAAAAAAAATTTTTAAAATTTCGATGATCCCAAATTAAGGCTTATTTTGCTATATCTCCATTATTCACGGAGATATGGCCGTTTTAGGTTTTAGCCATCTTTTTAACTAAAAAATTAAGGTTTTGAGAGTTTAAACGGGTTTGTGGACATTTGCTATGATGTTTTAGACTAAATAGACACATAACTGATACAATTTTATTATTTTGTGTGCAGTTGCAGAAGCCTACTATCGAAAAAAAAAAAAAAAATTTTTAAAATATTGATGATTCCAAATTAAGGCTTATTTTGCTATATCTCCATTATTTACGGAGATATGGCTGTTTTAGGTTTTGGCCATCTTTTTAACTGAAAAATCAAGGTTTTGAGGGTTTGAACGGGTTTGTGGACATTTGCTATGATGTTTTAGACTGACTGAACACATAACTGATACAATTTTATGATTTTGTGTGCAGTTGCAGAAGCCTACTACAAAAAAAAAAAAAAAAAAATTTTTGAAATTTTGATGATTCCAAATTAAGGCTTATTTAGCTCTATCTCCATTATTTACGGAGATATGGCCGTTTAAGGTTTTGGCCATCTTTTAAACTGAAAAATCAAGGTTTTGAGGGTTTAAGCGGGTTTGTGGACATTTGCTATGATGTTTTAGACTAAATAGACACATAACTGATACAATTTTATTATTTTGTGTGCAGTTGCAGAAGCCTACTATCAAAAAAAAAAAAAAAATTTTAGAAATTTTTGATTCCAAATTAAGGCTCATTTAGCTCTATCTCCATTATTTACAGAGATATGGCCGTTTAAGGTTTTGGCCATCTTTTAAACCGAAAAATCAAGGTTTTGAGGGTTTAAGCGGGTTTGTGGACATTTGCTATGATGTTTTAGACTAAATAGAAACATAACTGATACAATTTTGTCATTTTGTGTGCAGTTGCAGAAGCCTATTATCGAAAAAAAAAAAAAAAATTCTAGAAATTTTGATAATTCTAAATTAAGGCTTATTTAGCTCTATCTCCATTATTTACGGAGATATGGCCGTTTTAGGTTTTGGCCATCTTTTTAACTAAAAAATTAAGGTTTTGAGGGTTTAAACGGGTTTGTGGACATTTGCTATGATGTTTTAGACTAAATAGACACATAACTGATACAATTTTATTATTTTGTGTGCAGTTGCAGAAGCCTACTATCGAAAAAAAAAAAAAAAATTTTTAAAATATTGATGATTCCAAATTAAGGCTTATTTTGCTATATCTCCATTATTTACGGAGATATGGCTGTTTTAGGTTTTATCCATCTTTTTAACTGAAAAATCAAGGTTTTGAGGGTTTGAACGGGTTTGTGGACATTTGCTATGATGTTTTAGACTAAATAGACACATAACTGATACAATTTTATTATTTTGTGTGCAGTTGCAGAAGCCTACTATCGAAAAAAAAAAAAAAAATTTTTAAAATATTGATGATTCCAAATTAAGGCTTATTTTGCTATATCTCCATTATTTACGGAGATATGGCTGTTTTAGGTTTTGGCCATCTTTTTAACTGAAAAATCAAGGTTTTGAGGGTTTTAGCGGGTTTGTGGACATTTTCTATGATGTTTTAGACTAAATAGACACATAACTGATACAATTTTATTATTTTGTGTGCAGTTGCAGAAGCCTACTATCGAAAAAAAAAAAAAAAAATTTTTTAAATTTTGATGATTCCAAATTGAGGCTTATTTTGCTATATCTCTATTATTCACAGAGATATGGCCGTTTTAGGTTTTAGCCATCTTTTTAACTGAAAAATCAAGGTTTTGAGGGTTTAAGCGGGTTTGTGGACATTTGCTATGATGTTTTAGACTAAATAGACACATAACTGATACAATTTTATTATTTTGTGTGCAGTTGCAGAAGTCTACTATCAAAAAAAAAAAAAAAATTTTAGAAATTTTTATGATTCCAAATTAAGGCTCATTTAGCTCTATCTCCATTATTCACAGAAATATGGCCGTTTTAGGTTTTAGCCATCTTTTTAACTGAAAAATCAAGGTTTTGAGGGTTTAAGCGGGTTTGTGGACATTTGCTATGATGTTTTAGACTAAATAGACACATAACTGATACAATTTTATTATTTTGTGTGCAGTTGCAGAAGCCTACTATCAAAAAAAAAAAAAAAATTTTAGAAATTTTTATGATTCTAAATTAAGGCTTATTTTGCTATATCTCCATTATTTACGGAGATATGGCTGTTTTAGGTTTTGGCCATCTTTTTAACTGAAAAATCAAGGTTTTGAGGGTTTAAACGGGTTTGTGGACATTTGCTATGATGTTTTAGACTGACTAAACACATAACTGATACAATTTAATGATTTTGTGTGCAGTTGCAAGAGCCTACTACAGAAAAAAAAAAAAAAATTTTTGAAATTTTGATGATTCTAAATTAAGGCTTATTTTGCTTTATCTCTATTATTTACAGAGATATGAGTGTTTTAGGTTTTGGCCATCTTTTTAACTGAAAAATCAAGGTTTTGAGGGTTTAAACGGGTTTGTGGACATTTGCTATGATGTTTTAGACTGACTGAACACATAACTGATACAATTTTATGATTTTGTGTGCAGTTGCAGAAGCCTACTACAGAAAAAAAAAAAAAAAATTTTTGAAATTTTGATGATTCCAAATTAAGGCTTATTTAGCTCTATCTCCATTATTTACGGAGATATGGCCGTTTAAGGTTTTGGCCATCTTTTAAACTGAAAAATCAAGGTTTTGAGGGTTTAAGCGGGTTTGTGGACATTTGCTATGATGTTTTAGACTGAATAGACACATAACTGATACATTTTTATTATTTTGTGTGCAGTTGCAGAAGCCTACTATCAAAAAAAAAAAAAAAATTTTTAAAATTTCGATGATCCCAAATTAAGGCTTATTTTGCTATATCTCCATTATTCACGGAGATATGGCCGTTTTAGGTTTTAGCCATCTTTTTAACTAAAAAATTAAGGTTTTGAGAGTTTAAACGGGTTTGTGGACATTTGCTATGATGTTTTAGACTAAATAGACACATAACTGATACAATTTTATTATTTTGTGTGCAGTTGCAGAAGCCTACTATCGAAAAAAAAAAAAAAAATTTTTAAAATATTGATGATTCCAAATTAAGGCTTATTTTGCTATATCTCCATTATTTACGGAGATATGGCTGTTTTAGGTTTTGGCCATCTTTTTAACTGAAAAATCAAGGTTTTGAGGGTTTGAACGGGTTTGTGGACATTTGCTATGATGTTTTAGACTGACTGAACACATAACTGATACAATTTTATGATTTTGTGTGCAGTTGCAGAAGCCTACTACAAAAAAAAAAAAAAAAAAATTTTTGAAATTTTGATGATTCCAAATTAAGGCTTATTTAGCTCTATCTCCATTATTTACGGAGATATGGCCGTTTAAGGTTTTGGCCATCTTTTAAACTGAAAAATCAAGGTTTTGAGGGTTTAAGCGGGTTTGTGGACATTTGCTATGATGTTTTAGACTAAATAGACACATAACTGATACAATTTTATTATTTTGTGTGCAGTTGCAGAAGCCTACTATCAAAAAAAAAAAAAAAATTTTAGAAATTTTTGATTCCAAATTAAGGCTCATTTAGCTCTATCTCCATTATTTACAGAGATATGGCCGTTTAAGGTTTTGGCCATCTTTTAAACCGAAAAATCAAGGTTTTGAGGGTTTAAGCGGGTTTGTGGACATTTGCTATGATGTTTTAGACTAAATAGAAACATAACTGATACAATTTTGTCATTTTGTGTGCAGTTGCAGAAGCCTATTATCGAAAAAAAAAAAAAAAATTCTAGAAATTTTGATAATTCTAAATTAAGGCTTATTTAGCTCTATCTCCATTATTTACGGAGATATGGCCGTTTTAGGTTTTGGCCATCTTTTTAACTAAAAAATTAAGGTTTTGAGGGTTTAAACGGGTTTGTGGACATTTGCTATGATGTTTTAGACTAAATAGACACATAACTGATACAATTTTATTATTTTGTGTGCAGTTGCAGAAGCCTACTATCGAAAAAAAAAAAAAAAATTTTTAAAATATTGATGATTCCAAATTAAGGCTTATTTTGCTATATCTCCATTATTTACGGAGATATGGCTGTTTTAGGTTTTATCCATCTTTTTAACTGAAAAATCAAGGTTTTGAGGGTTTGAACGGGTTTGTGGACATTTGCTATGATGTTTTAGACTAAATAGACACATAACTGATACAATTTTATTATTTTGTGTGCAGTTGCAGAAGCCTACTATCGAAAAAAAAAAAAAAAATTTTTAAAATATTGATGATTCCAAATTAAGGCTTATTTTGCTATATCTCCATTATTTACGGAGATATGGCTGTTTTAGGTTTTGGCCATCTTTTTAACTGAAAAATCAAGGTTTTGAGGGTTTTAGCGGGTTTGTGGACATTTTCTATGATGTTTTAGACTAAATAGACACATAACTGATACAATTTTATTATTTTGTGTGCAGTTGCAGAAGCCTACTATCGAAAAAAAAAAAAAAAAATTTTTTAAATTTTGATGATTCCAAATTGAGGCTTATTTTGCTATATCTCTATTATTCACAGAGATATGGCCGTTTTAGGTTTTAGCCATCTTTTTAACTGAAAAATCAAGGTTTTGAGGGTTTAAGTGGGTTTGTGGACATTTGCTATGATGTTTTAGACTAAATAGACACATAACTGATACAATTTTATTATTTTGTGTGCAGTTGCAGAAGTCTACTATCAAAAAAAAAAAAAAAATTTTAGAAATTTTTATGATTCCAAATTAAGGCTCATTTAGCTCTATCTCCATTATTCACAGAAATATGGCCGTTTTAGGTTTTAGCCATCTTTTTAACTGAAAAATCAAGGTTTTGAGGGTTTAAGCGGGTTTGTGGACATTTGCTATGATGTTTTAGACTAAATAGACACATAACTGATACAATTTTATTATTTTGTGTGCAGTTGCAGAAGCCTACTATCAAAAAAAAAAAAAAAATTTTAGAAATTTTTATGATTCTAAATTAAGGCTTATTTTGCTATATCTCCATTATTTACGGAGATATGGCTGTTTTAGGTTTTGGCCATCTTTTTAACTGAAAAATCAAGGTTTTGAGGGTTTAAACGGGTTTGTGGACATTTGCTATGATGTTTTAGACTGACTAAACACATAACTGATACAATTTAATGATTTTGTGTGCAGTTGCAAGAGCCTACTACAGAAAAAAAAAAAAAAATTTTTGAAATTTTGATGATTCTAAATTAAGGCTTATTTTGCTTTATCTCTATTATTTACAGAGATATGAGTGTTTTAGGTTTTGGCCATCTTTTTAACTGAAAAATCAAGGTTTTGAGGGTTTAAACGGGTTTGTGGACATTTGCTATGATGTTTTAGACTGACTGAACACATAACTGATACAATTTTATGATTTTGTGTGCAGTTGCAGAAGCCTACTACAGAAAAAAAAAAAAAAAATTTTTGAAATTTTGATGATTCCAAATTAAGGCTTATTTAGCTCTATCTCCATTATTTACGGAGATATGGCCGTTTAAGGTTTTGGCCATCTTTTAAACTGAAAAATCAAGGTTTTGAGGGTTTAAGCGGGTTTGTGGACATTTGCTATGATGTTTTAGACTGAATAGACACATAACTGATACATTTTTATTATTTTGTGTGCAGTTGCAGAAGCCTACTATCAAAAAAAAAAAAAAAATTTTAGAAATTTTTATGATTCCAAATTAAGGCTCATTTAGCTCTATCTCCATTATTTACAGAGATATGGCCGTTTTAGGTTTTGGCCATCTTTTAAACTGAAAAATCAAGGTTTTGAGGGTTTAAGCGGGTTTGTGGACATTTGCTATGAGTTTTAGACTAAATAGAAACATAACTGATACAATTTTGTTATTTTGTGTGCAGTTGCAGAAGCCTATTATCGAAAAAAAAAAAAAAAATTCTAGAAATTTTGATAATTCTAAATTAAGGCTTATTTAGCTCTATCTCCATTATTTACGGAGATATGGCCGTTTTAGGTTTTGGCCATCTTTTAAACTGAAAAATCAAGGTTTTGAGGGTTTAAGCGGGTTTGTGGACATTTGCTATGATGTTTTAGACTAAATAGACACAAAACTGATACAATTTTATTATTTTGTGTGCAGTTGCAGAAGCCTACTATCAAAAAAAAAAAAAAAATTTTAGAAATTTTTATGATTCCAAATTAAGGCTCATTTAGCTCTATCTCCATTATTTACAAAGATATGGCCGTTTTAGGTTTTGGCCATCTTTTAAACTGTAAAATCAAGGTTTTGAGGGTTTAAGCGGGTTTGTGGACATTTGCTATGATGTTTTAGACTAAATAAACACATAACTGATACAATTTTATTATTTTGTGTGCAGTTGCAGAAGCCTACTATCAAAAAAAAAAAAAAAATTTTTAAAATTTCGATGATCCCAAATTAAGGCTTATTTTGCTATATCTCCATTATTCACGGAGATATGGCCGTTTTAGGTTTTAGCCATCTTTTTAACTAAAAAATTAAGGTTTTGAGAGTTTAAACGGGTTTGTGGACATTTGCTATGATGTTTTAGACTAAATAGACACATAACTGATACAATTTTATTATTTTGTGTGCAGTTGCAGAAGCCTACTATCGAAAAAAAAAAAAAAAATTTTTAAAATATTGATGATTCCAAATTAAGGCTTATTTTGCTATATCTCCATTATTTACGGAGATATGGCTGTTTTAGGTTTTGGCCATCTTTTTAACTGAAAAATCAAGGTTTTGAGGGTTTGAACGGGTTTGTGGACATTTGCTATGATGTTTTAGACTGACTGAACACATAACTGATACAATTTTATGATTTTGTGTGCAGTTGCAGAAGCCTACTACAAAAAAAAAAAAAAAAAATTTTTGAAATTTTGATGATTCCAAATTAAGGCTTATTTAGCTCTATCTCCATTATTTACGGAGATATGGCCGTTTAAGGTTTTGGCCATCTTTTAAACTGAAAAATCAAGGTTTTGAGGGTTTAAGCGGGTTTGTGGACATTTGCTATGATGTTTTAGACTAAATAGACACATAACTGATACAATTTTATTATTTTGTGTGCAGTTGCAGAAGCCTACTATCAAAAAAAAAAAAAAAATTTTAGAAATTTTTGATTCCAAATTAAGGCTCATTTAGCTCTATCTCCATTATTTACAGAGATATGGCCGTTTAAGGTTTTGGCCATCTTTTAAACCGAAAAATCAAGGTTTTGAGGGTTTAAGCGGGTTTGTGGACATTTGCTATGATGTTTTAGACTAAATAGAAACATAACTGATACAATTTTGTCATTTTGTGTGCAGTTGCAGAAGCCTATTCTCGAAAAAAAAAAAAAAAATTCTAGAAATTTTGATAATTCTAAATTAAGGCTTATTTAGCTCTATCTCCATTATTTACGGAGATATGGCCGTTTTAGGTTTTGGCCATCTTTTAAACTGAAAAATCAAGGTTTTGAGGGTTTAAGCGGGTTTGTGGACATTTGCTATGATGTTTTAGACTAAATAGACACATAACTGATACAATTTTATTATTTTGTGTGCAGTTGCAGAAGCCTACTATCAAAAAAAAAAAAAAAATTTTAGAAATTTTTATGATTCCAAATTAAGGCTCATTTAGCTCTATCTCCATTATTTACAGAGATATGGCCGTTTTAGGTTTTGGCCATCTTTTAAACTGAAAAATCAAGGTTTTGAGGGTTTAAGCGGGTTTGTGGACATTTGCTATGATGTTTTAGACTAAATAGACACATAACTGATACAATTTTATTATTTTGTGTGCAGTTGCAGAAGCCTACTATCAAAAAAAAAAAAAAAATTTTAGAAATTTTTATGATTCCAAATTAAGGCTCATTTAGCTCTATCTCCATTATTTACAGAGATATGGCCGTTTTAGGTTTTGGCCATCTTTTAAACTGAAAAATCAAGGTTTTGAGGGTTTTAGCGGGTTTGTGGACATTTGCTATGATGTTTTAGACTAAATAGAAACATAACTGATACAATTTTGTTATTTTGTGTGCAGTTGCAGAAGCCTATTATCGAAAAAAAAAAAAAAAATTCTAGAAATTTTGATAATTCTAAATTAAGGCTTATTTAGCTCTATCTCCATTATTTACGGAGATATGGCCGTTTTAGGTTTTGGCCATCTTTTAAACTGAAAAATCAAGGTTTTGAGGGTTTAAGCGGGTTTGTGGACATTTGCTATGATGTTTTAGACTAAATAGACACATAACTGATACAATTTTATTATTTTGTGTGCAGTTGCAGAAGCCTACTATCAAAAAAAAAAAAAAAATTTTAGAAATTTTTATGATTCCAAATTAAGGCTCATTTAGCTCTATCTCCATTATTTACAGAGATATGGCCGTTTTAGGTTTTGGCCATCTTTTAAACTGAAAAATCAAGGTTTTGAGGGTTTAAGCGGGTTTGTGGACATTTGCTATGATGTTTTAGACTAAATAGACACATAACTGATACAATTTTATTATTTTGTGTGCAGTTGCAGAAGCCTACTATCGAAAAAAAAAAAAAAAATTTTTAAAATATTGATGATTCCAAATTAAGGCTTATTTTGCTATATCTCCATTATTTACGGAGATATGGCTGTTTTAGGTTTTATCCATCTTTTTAACTGAAAAATCAAGGTTTTGAGGGTTTGAACGGGTTTGTGGACATTTGCTATGATGTTTTAGACTAAATAGACACATAACTGATACAATTTTATTATTTTGTGTGCAGTTGCAGAAGCCTACTATCGAAAAAAAAAAAAAAAATTTTTAAAATATTGATGATTCCAAATTAAGGCTTATTTTGCTATATCTCCATTATTTACGGAGATATGGCTGTTTTAGGTTTTGGCCATCTTTTTAACTGAAAAATCAAGGTTTTGAGGGTTTTAGCGGGTTTGTGGACATTTTCTATGATGTTTTAGACTAAATAGACACATAACTGATACAATTTTATTATTTTGTGTGCAGTTGCAGAAGCCTACTATCGAAAAAAAAAAAAAAAAAATTTTTTAAATTTTGATGATTCCAAATTGAGGCTTATTTTGCTATATCTCTATTATTCACAGAGATATGGCCGTTTTAGGTTTTAGCCATCTTTTTAACTGAAAAATCAAGGTTTTGAGGGTTTAAGCGGGTTTGTGGACATTTGCTATGATGTTTTAGACTAAATAGACACATAACTGATACAATTTTATTATTTTGTGTGCAGTTGCAGAAGTCTACTATCAAAAAAAAAAAAAAAATTTTAGAAATTTTTATGATTCCAAATTAAGGCTCATTTAGCTCTATCTCCATTATTCACAGAAATATGGCCGTTTTAGGTTTTAGCCATCTTTTTAACTGAAAAATCAAGGTTTTGAGGGTTTAAGCGGGTTTGTGGACATTTGCTATGATGTTTTAGACTAAATAGACACATAACTGATACAATTTTATTATTTTGTGTGCAGTTGCAGAAGCCTACTATCAAAAAAAAAAAAAAAATTTTAGAAATTTTTATGATTCTAAATTAAGGCTTATTTTGCTATATCTCCATTATTTACGGAGATATGGCTGTTTTAGGTTTTGGCCATCTTTTTAACTGAAAAATCAAGGTTTTGAGGGTTTAAACGGGTTTGTGGACATTTGCTATGATGTTTTAGACTGACTAAACACATAACTGATACAATTTAATGATTTTGTGTGCAGTTGCAAGAGCCTACTACAGAAAAAAAAAAAAAAATTTTTGAAATTTTGATGATTCTAAATTAAGGCTTATTTTGCTTTATCTCTATTATTTACAGAGATATGAGTGTTTTAGGTTTTGGCCATCTTTTTAACTGAAAAATCAAGGTTTTGAGGGTTTAAACGGGTTTGTGGACATTTGCTATGATGTTTTAGACTGACTGAACACATAACTGATACAATTTAATGATTTTGTGTGCAGTTGCAGAAGCCTACTACAAAAAAAAAAAAAAAAAATTTTTGAAATTTTGATGATTCCAAATTAAGGCTTATTTAGCTCTATCTCCATTATTTACGGAGATATGGCCGTTTAAGGTTTTGGCCATCTTTTAAACTGAAAAATCAAGGTTTTGAGGGTTTAAGCGGGTTTGTGGACATTTGCTATGATGTTTTAGACTAAATAGACACATAACTGATACAATTTTATTATTTTGTGTGCAGTTGCAGAAGCCTACTATCAAAAAAAAAAAAAAAATTTTAGAAATTTTTGATTCCAAATTAAGGCTCATTTAGCTCTATCTCCATTATTTACAGAGATATGGCCGTTTAAGGTTTTGGCCATCTTTTAAACCGAAAAATCAAGGTTTTGAGGGTTTAAGCGGGTTTGTGGACATTTGCTATGATGTTTTAGACTAAATAGAAACATAACTGATACAATTTTGTCATTTTGTGTGCAGTTGCAGAAGCCTATTCTCGAAAAAAAAAAAAAAAATTCTAGAAATTTTGATAATTCTAAATTAAGGCTTATTTAGCTCTATCTCCATTATTTACGGAGATATGGCCGTTTTAGGTTTTGGCCATCTTTTAAACTGAAAAATCAAGGTTTTGAGGGTTTAAGCGGGTTTGTGGACATTTGCTATGATGTTTTAGACTAAATAGACACATAACTGATACAATTTTATTATTTTGTGTGCAGTTGCAGAAGCCTACTATCAAAAAAAAAAAAAAAATTTTAGAAATTTTTATGATTCCAAATTAAGGCTCATTTAGCTCTATCTCCATTATTTACAGAGATATGGCCGTTTTAGGTTTTGGCCATCTTTTAAACTGAAAAATCAAGGTTTTGAGGGTTTAAGCGGGTTTGTGGACATTTGCTATGATGTTTTAGACTAAATAGACACATAACTGATACAATTTTATTATTTTGTGTGCAGTTGCAGAAGCCTACTATCAAAAAAAAAAAAAAAATTTTAGAAATTTTTATGATTCCAAATTAAGGCTCATTTAGCTCTATCTCCATTATTTACAGAGATATGGCCGTTTTAGGTTTTGGCCATCTTTTAAACTGAAAAATCAAGGTTTTGAGGGTTTTAGCGGGTTTGTGGACATTTGCTATGATGTTTTAGACTAAATAGAAACATAACTGATACAATTTTGTTATTTTGTGTGCAGTTGCAGAAGCCTATTATCGAAAAAAAAAAAAAAAATTCTAGAAATTTTGATAATTCTAAATTAAGGCTTATTTAGCTCTATCTCCATTATTTACGGAGATATGGCCGTTTTAGGTTTTGGCCATCTTTTAAACTGAAAAATCAAGGTTTTGAGGGTTTAAGCGGGTTTGTGGACATTTGCTATGATGTTTTAGACTAAATAGACACATAACTGATACAATTTTATTATTTTGTGTGCAGTTGCAGAAGCCTACTATCGAAAAAAAAAAAAAAAATTTTTAAAATATTGATGATTCCAAATTAAGGCTTATTTTGCTATATCTCCATTATTTACGGAGATATGGCTGTTTTAGGTTTTGGCCATCTTTTTAACTGAAAAATCAAGGTTTTGAGGGTTTTAGCGGGTTTGTGGACATTTTCTATGATGTTTTAGACTAAATAGACACATAACTGATACAATTTTATTATTTTGTGTGCAGTTGCAGAAGCCTACTATCGAAAAAAAAAAAAAAAAATTTTTTAAATTTTGATGATTCCAAATTAAGGCTTATTTTGCTATATCTCCATTATTTACGGAGATATGGCTGTTTTAGGTTTTGGCCATCTTTTAAACTGAAAAATCAAGGTTTTGAGGGTTTAAGCGGGTTTGTGGACATTTGCTATGATGTTTTAGACTAAATAGACACATAACTGATACAATTTTATTATTTTGTGTGCAGTTGCAGAAGCCTACTATCAAAAAAAAAAAAAAAATTTTAGAAATTTTTATGATTCCAAATTAAGGCTCATTTAGCTCTATCTCCATTATTTACAGAGATATGGCCGTTTTAGGTTTTGGCCATCTTTTAAACTGAAAAATCAAGGTTTTGAGGGTTTAAGCGGGTTTGTGGACATTTGCTATGATGTTTTAGACTAAATAGACACATAACTGATACAATTTTATTATTTTGTGTGCAGTTGCAGAAGCCTACTATCGAAAAAAAAAAAAAAAATTTTTAAAATATTGATGATTCCAAATTAAGGCTTATTTTGCTATATCTCCATTATTTACGGAGATATGGCTGTTTTAGGTTTTATCCATCTTTTTAACTGAAAAATCAAGGTTTTGAGGGTTTGAACGGGTTTGTGGACATTTGCTATGATGTTTTAGACTAAATAGACACATAACTGATACAATTTTATTATTTTGTGTGCAGTTGCAGAAGCCTACTATCGAAAAAAAAAAAAAAAATTTTTAAAATATTGATGATTCCAAATTAAGGCTTATTTTGCTATATCTCCATTATTTACGGAGATATGGCTGTTTTAGGTTTTGGCCATCTTTTTAACTGAAAAATCAAGGTTTTGAGGGTTTTAGCGGGTTTGTGGACATTTTCTATGATGTTTTAGACTAAATAGACACATAACTGATACAATTTTATTATTTTGTGTGCAGTTGCAGAAGCCTACTATCGAAAAAAAAAAAAAAAAAATTTTTTAAATTTTGATGATTCCAAATTGAGGCTTATTTTGCTATATCTCTATTATTCACAGAGATATGGCCGTTTTAGGTTTTAGCCATCTTTTTAACTGAAAAATCAAGGTTTTGAGGGTTTAAGCGGGTTTGTGGACATTTGCTATGATGTTTTAGACTAAATAGACACATAACTGATACAATTTTATTATTTTGTGTGCAGTTGCAGAAGTCTACTATCAAAAAAAAAAAAAAAATTTTAGAAATTTTTATGATTCCAAATTAAGGCTCATTTAGCTCTATCTCCATTATTCACAGAAATATGGCCGTTTTAGGTTTTAGCCATCTTTTTAACTGAAAAATCAAGGTTTTGAGGGTTTAAGCGGGTTTGTGGACATTTGCTATGATGTTTTAGACTAAATAGACACATAACTGATACAATTTTATTATTTTGTGTGCAGTTGCAGAAGCCTACTATCAAAAAAAAAAAAAAAATTTTAGAAATTTTTATGATTCTAAATTAAGGCTTATTTTGCTATATCTCCATTATTTACGGAGATATGGCTGTTTTAGGTTTTGGCCATCTTTTTAACTGAAAAATCAAGGTTTTGAGGGTTTAAACGGGTTTGTGGACATTTGCTATGATGTTTTAGACTGACTAAACACATAACTGATACAATTTAATGATTTTGTGTGCAGTTGCAAGAGCCTACTACAGAAAAAAAAAAAAAAATTTTTGAAATTTTGATGATTCTAAATTAAGGCTTATTTTGCTTTATCTCTATTATTTACAGAGATATGAGTGTTTTAGGTTTTGGCCATCTTTTTAACTGAAAAATCAAGGTTTTGAGGGTTTAAACGGGTTTGTGGACATTTGCTATGATGTTTTAGACTGACTGAACACATAACTGATACAATTTAATGATTTTGTGTGCAGTTGCAGAAGCCTACTACAAAAAAAAAAAAAAAAAATTTTTGAAATTTTGATGATTCCAAATTAAGGCTTATTTAGCTCTATCTCCATTATTTACGGAGATATGGCCGTTTAAGGTTTTGGCCATCTTTTAAACTGAAAAATCAAGGTTTTGAGGGTTTAAGCGGGTTTGTGGACATTTGCTATGATGTTTTAGACTAAATAGACACATAACTGATACAATTTTATTATTTTGTGTGCAGTTGCAGAAGCCTACTATCAAAAAAAAAAAAAAAATTTTAGAAATTTTTGATTCCAAATTAAGGCTCATTTAGCTCTATCTCCATTATTTACAGAGATATGGCCGTTTAAGGTTTTGGCCATCTTTTAAACCGAAAAATCAAGGTTTTGAGGGTTTAAGCGGGTTTGTGGACATTTGCTATGATGTTTTAGACTAAATAGAAACATAACTGATACAATTTTGTCATTTTGTGTGCAGTTGCAGAAGCCTATTCTCGAAAAAAAAAAAAAAAATTCTAGAAATTTTGATAATTCTAAATTAAGGCTTATTTAGCTCTATCTCCATTATTTACGGAGATATGGCCGTTTTAGGTTTTGGCCATCTTTTAAACTGAAAAATCAAGGTTTTGAGGGTTTAAGCGGGTTTGTGGACATTTGCTATGATGTTTTAGACTAAATAGACACATAACTGATACAATTTTATTATTTTGTGTGCAGTTGCAGAAGCCTACTATCAAAAAAAAAAAAAAAATTTTAGAAATTTTTATGATTCCAAATTAAGGCTCATTTAGCTCTATCTCCATTATTTACAGAGATATGGCCGTTTTAGGTTTTGGCCATCTTTTAAACTGAAAAATCAAGGTTTTGAGGGTTTAAGCGGGTTTGTGGACATTTGCTATGATGTTTTAGACTAAATAGACACATAACTGATACAATTTTATTATTTTGTGTGCAGTTGCAGAAGCCTACTATCAAAAAAAAAAAAAAAATTTTAGAAATTTTTATGATTCCAAATTAAGGCTCATTTAGCTCTATCTCCATTATTTACAGAGATATGGCCGTTTTAGGTTTTGGCCATCTTTTAAACTGAAAAATCAAGGTTTTGAGGGTTTTAGCGGGTTTGTGGACATTTGCTATGATGTTTTAGACTAAATAGAAACATAACTGATACAATTTTGTTATTTTGTGTGCAGTTGCAGAAGCCTATTATCGAAAAAAAAAAAAAAAATTCTAGAAATTTTGATAATTCTAAATTAAGGCTTATTTAGCTCTATCTCCATTATTTACGGAGATATGGCCGTTTTAGGTTTTGGCCATCTTTTAAACTGAAAAATCAAGGTTTTGAGGGTTTAAGCGGGTTTGTGGACATTTGCTATGATGTTTTAGACTAAATAGACACATAACTGATACAATTTTATTATTTTGTGTGCAGTTGCAGAAGCCTACTATCGAAAAAAAAAAAAAAAATTTTTAAAATATTGATGATTCCAAATTAAGGCTTATTTTGCTATATCTCCATTATTTACGGAGATATGGCTGTTTTAGGTTTTGGCCATCTTTTTAACTGAAAAATCAAGGTTTTGAGGGTTTTAGCGGGTTTGTGGACATTTTCTATGATGTTTTAGACTAAATAGACACATAACTGATACAATTTTATTATTTTGTGTGCAGTTGCAGAAGCCTACTATCGAAAAAAAAAAAAAAAAATTTTTTAAATTTTGATGATTCCAAATTGAGGCTTATTTTGCTATATCTCTATTATTCACAGAGATATGGCCGTTTTAGGTTTTAGCCATCTTTTTAACTGAAAAATCAAGGTTTTGAGGGTTTAAGCGGGTTTGTGGACATTTGCTATGATGTTTTAGACTAAATAGACACATAACTGATACAATTTTATTATTTTGTGTGCAGTTGCAGAAGTCTACTATCAAAAAAAAAAAAAAAATTTTAGAAATTTTTATGATTCCAAATTAAGGCTCATTTAGCTCTATCTCCATTATTCACAGAAATATGGCCGTTTTAGGTTTTAGCCATCTTTTTAACTGAAAAATCAAGGTTTTGAGGGTTTAAGCGGGTTTGTGGACATTTGCTATGATGTTTTAGACTAAATAGACACATAACTGATACAATTTTATTATTTTGTGTGCAGTTGCAGAAGCCTACTATCAAAAAAAAAAAAAAAATTTTAGAAATTTTTATGATTCTAAATTAAGGCTTATTTTGCTATATCTCCATTATTTACGGAGATATGGCTGTTTTAGGTTTTGGCCATCTTTTTAACTGAAAAATCAAGGTTTTGAGGGTTTAAACGGGTTTGTGGACATTTGCTATGATGTTTTAGACTGACTAAACACATAACTGATACAATTTAATGATTTTGTGTGCAGTTGCAAGAGCCTACTACAGAAAAAAAAAAAAAAATTTTTGAAATTTTGATGATTCTAAATTAAGGCTTATTTTGCTTTATCTCTATTATTTACAGAGATATGAGTGTTTTAGGTTTTGGCCATCTTTTTAACTGAAAAATCAAGGTTTTGAGGGTTTAAACGGGTTTGTGGACATTTGCTATGATGTTTTAGACTGACTGAACACATAACTGATACAATTTTATGATTTTGTGTGCAGTTGCAGAAGCCTACTACAGAAAAAAAAAAAAAAAATTTTTGAAATTTTGATGATTCCAAATTAAGGCTTATTTAGCTCTATCTCCATTATTTACGGAGATATGGCCGTTTAAGGTTTTGGCCATCTTTTAAACTGAAAAATCAAGGTTTTGAGGGTTTAAGCGGGTTTGTGGACATTTGCTATGATGTTTTAGACTGAATAGACACATAACTGATACATTTTTATTATTTTGTGTGCAGTTGCAGAAGCCTACTATCAAAAAAAAAAAAAAAATTTTAGAAATTTTTATGATTCCAAATTAAGGCTCATTTAGCTCTATCTCCATTATTTACAGAGATATGGCCGTTTTAGGTTTTGGCCATCTTTTAAACTGAAAAATCAAGGTTTTGAGGGTTTAAGCGGGTTTGTGGACATTTGCTATGAGTTTTAGACTAAATAGAAACATAACTGATACAATTTTGTTATTTTGTGTGCAGTTGCAGAAGCCTATTATCGAAAAAAAAAAAAAAAATTCTAGAAATTTTGATAATTCTAAATTAAGGCTTATTTAGCTCTATCTCCATTATTTACGGAGATATGGCCGTTTTAGGTTTTGGCCATCTTTTAAACTGAAAAATCAAGGTTTTGAGGGTTTAAGCGGGTTTGTGGACATTTGCTATGATGTTTTAGACTAAATAGACACAAAACTGATACAATTTTATTATTTTGTGTGCAGTTGCAGAAGCCTACTATCAAAAAAAAAAAAAAAATTTTAGAAATTTTTATGATTCCAAATTAAGGCTCATTTAGCTCTATCTCCATTATTTACAAAGATATGGCCGTTTTAGGTTTTGGCCATCTTTTAAACTGTAAAATCAAGGTTTTGAGGGTTTAAGCGGGTTTGTGGACATTTGCTATGATGTTTTAGACTAAATAGACACATAACTGATACAATTTTATTATTTTGTGTGCAGTTGCAGAAGCCTACTATCAAAAAAAAAAAAAAAATTTTTAAAATTTCGATGATCCCAAATTAAGGCTTATTTTGCTATATCTCCATTATTCACGGAGATATGGCCGTTTTAGGTTTTAGCCATCTTTTTAACTAAAAAATTAAGGTTTTGAGAGTTTAAACGGGTTTGTGGACATTTGCTATGATGTTTTAGACTAAATAGACACATAACTGATACAATTTTATTATTTTGTGTGCAGTTGCAGAAGCCTACTATCGAAAAAAAAAAAAAAAATTTTTAAAATATTGATGATTCCAAATTAAGGCTTATTTTGCTATATCTCCATTATTTACGGAGATATGGCTGTTTTAGGTTTTGGCCATCTTTTTAACTGAAAAATCAAGGTTTTGAGGGTTTGAACGGGTTTGTGGACATTTGCTATGATGTTTTAGACTGACTGAACACATAACTGATACAATTTTATGATTTTGTGTGCAGTTGCAGAAGCCTACTACAAAAAAAAAAAAAAAAAATTTTTGAAATTTTGATGATTCCAAATTAAGGCTTATTTAGCTCTATCTCCATTATTTACGGAGATATGGCCGTTTAAGGTTTTGGCCATCTTTTAAACTGAAAAATCAAGGTTTTGAGGGTTTAAGCGGGTTTGTGGACATTTGCTATGATGTTTTAGACTAAATAGACACATAACTGATACAATTTTATTATTTTGTGTGCAGTTGCAGAAGCCTACTATCAAAAAAAAAAAAAAAATTTTAGAAATTTTTGATTCCAAATTAAGGCTCATTTAGCTCTATCTCCATTATTTACAGAGATATGGCCGTTTAAGGTTTTGGCCATCTTTTAAACCGAAAAATCAAGGTTTTGAGGGTTTAAGCGGGTTTGTGGACATTTGCTATGATGTTTTAGACTAAATAGAAACATAACTGATACAATTTTGTCATTTTGTGTGCAGTTGCAGAAGCCTATTCTCGAAAAAAAAAAAAAAAATTCTAGAAATTTTGATAATTCTAAATTAAGGCTTATTTAGCTCTATCTCCATTATTTACGGAGATATGGCCGTTTTAGGTTTTGGCCATCTTTTAAACTGAAAAATCAAGGTTTTGAGGGTTTAAGCGGGTTTGTGGACATTTGCTATGATGTTTTAGACTAAATAGACACATAACTGATACAATTTTATTATTTTGTGTGCAGTTGCAGAAGCCTACTATCAAAAAAAAAAAAAAAATTTTAGAAATTTTTATGATTCCAAATTAAGGCTCATTTAGCTCTATCTCCATTATTTACAGAGATATGGCCGTTTTAGGTTTTGGCCATCTTTTAAACTGAAAAATCAAGGTTTTGAGGGTTTAAGCGGGTTTGTGGACATTTGCTATGATGTTTTAGACTAAATAGACACATAACTGATACAATTTTATTATTTTGTGTGCAGTTGCAGAAGCCTACTATCAAAAAAAAAAAAAAAATTTTAGAAATTTTTATGATTCCAAATTAAGGCTCATTTAGCTCTATCTCCATTATTTACAGAGATATGGCCGTTTTAGGTTTTGGCCATCTTTTAAACTGAAAAATCAAGGTTTTGAGGGTTTTAGCGGGTTTGTGGACATTTGCTATGATGTTTTAGACTAAATAGAAACATAACTGATACAATTTTGTTATTTTGTGTGCAGTTGCAGAAGCCTATTATCGAAAAAAAAAAAAAAAATTCTAGAAATTTTGATAATTCTAAATTAAGGCTTATTTAGCTCTATCTCCATTATTTACGGAGATATGGCCGTTTTAGGTTTTGGCCATCTTTTAAACTGAAAAATCAAGGTTTTGAGGGTTTAAGCGGGTTTGTGGACATTTGCTATGATGTTTTAGACTAAATAGACACATAACTGATACAATTTTATTATTTTGTGTGCAGTTGCAGAAGCCTACTATCAAAAAAAAAAAAAAAATTTTAGAAATTTTTATGATTCCAAATTAAGGCTCATTTAGCTCTATCTCCATTATTTACAGAGATATGGCCGTTTTAGGTTTTGGCCATCTTTTAAACTGAAAAATCAAGGTTTTGAGGGTTTAAGCGGGTTTGTGGACATTTGCTATGATGTTTTAGACTAAATAGACACATAACTGATACAATTTTATTATTTTGTGTGCAGTTGCAGAAGCCTACTATCAAAAAAAAAAAGAAAATTTTAGAAATTTTTATGATTCCAAATTGAGGCTTATTTTGCTATATCTCCATTATTCACAGAGATATGGCCGTTTTAGGTTTTAGCCATCTTTTTAACTGAAAAATCAAGGTTTTGAGGGTTTAAACGGGTTTGTGGACATTTGCTATGATGTTTTAGACTGACTAAACACATAACTGATACAATTTAATGATTTTGTGTGCAGTTGCAAGAGCCTACTACAGAAAAAAAAAAAAAAATTTTTGAAATTTTGATGATTCCAAATTAAGGCTTATTTTGCTATATCTCCATTATTTACAGAGATATGAGTGTTTTAGGTTTTGGCCATCTTTTTAACTGAAAAATCAAGGTTTTGAGGGTTTAAACGGGTTTGTGGACATTTGCTATGATGTTTTAGACTAAATAGACACATTACTGATACAATTTTATTATTTTGTGTGCAGTTGCAGAAGCCTACTATCGGAAAAAAAAAAAAAAATTTTTTAAATTTTGATGATTCCAAATTAAGGCTCATTTAGCTCTATCTCCATTATTTACGGAGATATGGCCGTTTTAGGTTTTGGCCATATTTTAAACTGAAAAATCAAGGTTTTGAGGGTTTAAGCGGGTTTGTGGACATTTGCTATAATGTTTTAGACTAAATAGACACATAACTGATACAATTTTATTATTTTGTGTGCAGTTGCAGAAGCCTACTATCAAAAAAAAAAAAAAAAATTTTTTAAATTTTAATGATCCCAAATTAAGGCTTATTTTGCTATATCTCCATTATTCACGGAGATATGGCCGTTTTAGGTTTTAGCCATCTTTTTAACTAAAAAATTAAGGTTTTGAGGGTTTAAACGGGTTTGTGGACATTTGCTATGATGTTTTAGACTAAATAGACACATAACTGATACAATTTTATTATTTTGTGTGCAGTTGCAGAAGCCTACTATCGAAAAAAAAAAAAAAAAATTTTTTAAATATTGATGATTTTAAATTAAGGCTTATTTTGCTATATCTTCATTATTTACGGAGATATGGCTGTTTTAGGTTTTGGCCATCTTTTTAACTGAAAAATCAAGGTTTTGAGGGTTTGAACGGGTTTGTGGACATTTGCTATGATGTTTTAGACTGACTGAACACATAACTGATACAATTTTATGATTTTGTGTGCAGTTGCAGAAGCCTACTACAGAAAAAAAAAAAAAAAATTTTTGAAATTTTGATGATTCCAAATTAAGGCTTATTTAGCTCTATCTCCATTATTTACGGAGATATGGCCGTTTAAGGTTTTGGCCATTTTTTAAACTGAAAAATCTAGGTTTTGAGGGTTTAAGCGGGTTTGTGGACATTTGCTATGATGTTTTAGACTGAATAGACACATAACTGATACATTTTTATTATTTTGTGTGCAGTTGCAGAAGCCTACTATCAAAAAAAAAAAAAAAATTTTAGAAATTTTTATGATTCCAAATTGAGGCTTATTTTGCTATATCTCCATTATTCACAGAGATATGGCCGTTTTAGGTTTTAGCCATCTTTTTAACTGAAAAATCAAGGTTTTGAGGGTTTAAGCGGGTTTGTGGACATTTGCTATGATGTTTTAGACTAAATAGACACATAACTGATACAATTTTATTATTTTGTGTGCAGTTGCAGAAGCCTACTATCAAAAAAAAAAAGAAAATTTTAGAAATTTTTATGATTCCAAATTGAGGCTTATTTTGCTATATCTCCATTATTCACAGAGATATGGCCGTTTTAGGTTTTAGCCATCTTTTTAACTGAAAAATCAAGGTTTTGAGGGTTTAAGCGGGTTTGTGGACATTTGCTATGATGTTTTAGACTAAATAGACACATAACTGATACAATTTTATTATTTTGTGTGCAGTTGCAGAAGCCTACTATCGAAAAAAAAAAAAAAAAAAATTTTTTAAATTTTGATGATTCCAAATTGAGGCTTATTTTGCTATATCTCCATTATTCACAGAGATATGGCCGTTTTAGGTTTTAGCCATCTTTTTAACTGAAAAATCAAGGTTTTGAGGGTTTAAGCGGGTTTGTGGACATTTGCTATGATGTTTTAGACTAAATAGACACATAACTGATACAATTTTATTATTTTGTGTGCAGTTGCAGAAGCCTACTATCAAAAAAAAAAAGAAAATTTTAGAAATTTTTATGATTCCAAATTGAGGCTTATTTTGCTATATCTCCATTATTCACAGAGATATGGCCGTTTTAGGTTTAAGCCATCTTTTTAACTGAAAAATCAAGGTTTTGAGGGTTTAAGCGGGTTTGTGGACATTTGCTATGATGTTTTAGACTAAATAGACACATAACTGATACAATTTTATTATTTTGTGTGCAGTTGCAGAAGCCTACTATCAAAAAAAAAAAAAAAATTTTAGAAATTTTTATGATTCTAAATTAAGGCTTATTTTGCTATATCTCCATTATTTACGGAGATATGGCTGTTTTAGGTTTTGGCCATCTTTTTAACTGAAAAATCAAGGTTTTGAGGGTTTAAACGGGTTTGTGGACATTTGCTATGATGTTTTAGACTGACTAAACACATAACTGATACAATTTAATGATTTTGTGTGCAGTTGCAAGAGCCTACTACAGAAAAAAAAAAAAAAATTTTTGAAATTTTGATGATTCTAAATTAAGGCTTATTTTGCTATATCTCCATTATTTACAGAGATATGAGTGTTTTAGGTTTTGGCCATCTTTTTAACTGAAAAATCAAGGTTTTGAGGGTTTAAACGGGTTTGTGGACATTTGCTATGATGTTTTAGACTAAATAGACACATAACTGATACAATTTTATTATTTTGTGTGCAGTTGCAGAAGCCTAATATCGGAAAAAAAAAAAAAATATTTTAAATTTTGATGATTCCAAATTAAGGCTCATTTAGCTCTATCTCCATTATTTACGGAGATATGGCCGTTTTAGGTTTTGGCCATATTTTAAACTGAAAAATCAAGGTTTTGAGGGTTTAAGCGGGTTTGTGGACATTTGCTATAATGTTTTAGACTAAATAGACACATAACTGATACAATTTTATTATTTTGTGTGCAGTTGCAGAAGCCTACTATCAAAAAAAAAAAAAAAATTTTAAAAATTTTTATGATTCCAAATTAAGGCTCATTTAGCTCTATCTCCCTTATTTACGGAGATATGGCCGTTTTAGGTTTTGGCCATATTTTAAACTGAAAAATCAAGGTTTTAAGGGTTTAAGCGGGTTTGTGGACATTTGCTATGATGTTTTAGACTAAATATACACATAACTGATACAATTCTATTATTTTGTGTGCAGTTGCAGAAGCCTACTATCAAAAAAAAAAAAAAAATTTTTAAAATTTTGATGATTCCAAATAAAGGCTTATTTTGCTATATCTCTATTATTTACGGAGATATGGCTGTTTCAGGTTTTGGCCATCTTTTGAACTGAAAAATCAAGGTTTTGATGTTTTAAACAAGATTGTGGACATTTGCTATGATGTTTTAGACTAAATAGAAACATAACTGATACAATTTTGTTATTTTGTGTGCAGTTGCAGAAGCCTATTATCGAAAAAAAAAAAAAAAATTTTAGAAATTTTGATAATTCTAAATTAAGGCTTATTTAGCTCTATCTCCATTATTTACGGAGATATGGCCGTTTTAGGTTTTGGCCATATTTTGAACTGAAAAATCAAGGTTTTGAGGGTTCAAACGGGTTCGTGGACATTTGCTATGATGTTTTAGACTAAATAGAAACATAACTGATACAATTTTGTTATTTTGTGTGCAGTTGCAGATGCCTATTATCGAAAAATAAAAAAAAAAAAAATTTTAGAAATTTTGATGATTCTAAATTAAGGCTTATTCAGCTCTATCTCCATTATTTACGGAGATATGGCCGTTTAAGGTTTTGGCCATATTTTCAACTGAAAAATCAAGGTTTTAAGGGTTTAAGCGGGTTTGTGGACATTTGCTATGATGTTTTAGACTAAATAGACACATAACTGATACAATTTTATTATTTTGTGTGCAGTTGCAGAAGCCTTCTATCGAAAAAAAAAAAAAAAAATTTTTTAAATTTTGATGATTCCAAATTGAGGCTTATTTTGCTATATCTCCATTATTCACGGAGATATGGCCGTTTTAGGTTTTAGCCATCTTTTTAACTGAAAAATCAAGGTTTTAAGGGTTTAAACGGGTTTGTGGACATTTGCTATGATGTTTTAGACTAAATAGACACATAACTGATACAATTTTATTATTTTGTGTGCAGTTGCAGAAGCCTACTATCGAAAAAAAAAAAAAAAAATTTTTTTAAATTTTGATGATTCTAAATTGAGGCTTATTTTGCTATATCTCCATTATTTACGGAGATATGGCTGTTTTAGGTTTTGGCCATCTTTTTAACTGAAAAATCAAGGTTTTGAGGGTTTAAACGGGTTTGTGGACATTTGCTATGATGTTTTAGACTAAATAGACACATAACTGATACAATTTTGTTATTTAGTGTGCAGTTGCAGAAGCCTATTATCGAAAAAAAAAAAAAAAATTTTAGAAATTTTGATAATTCTAAATTAAGGCTTATTTAGCTCTATCTCCATTATTTACGGAGATATGGCCGTTTTAGGTTTTGGCCATATTTTGAACTGAAAAATCAAGGTTTTGAGGGTTTAAACGGGTTTGTGGACATTTGCTATGATGTTTTAGACTAAATAGACACATAACTGATACAATTTTATTATTTTGTGTGCAGTTGCAGAAGCCTACTATCGAAAAAAAAAAAAAAAAATTTTTAAAATATTGATGATTCCAAATTAAGGCTTATTTTGCTATATCTCCATTATTTACGGAGATATGGCTGTTTTAGGTTTTGGCCATCTTTTTAACTGAAAAATCAAGGTTTTGAGGGTTTGAACGGGTTTGTGGACATTTGCTATGATGTTTTAGACTGAATAGACACATAACTGATACATTTTTATTATTTTGTGTGCAGTTGCAGAAGCCTACTATCAAAAAAAAAAAAAAAATTTTAGAAATTTTTATGATTCCAAATTAAGGCTCATTTAGCTCTATCTCCATTATTTACAGAGATATGGCCATTTTAGGTTTTGGCCATCTTTTAAACTGAAAAATCAAGGTTTTGAGGGTTTAAGCGGGTTTGTGGACATTTGCTATGATGTTTTAGACTAAATAGAAACATAACTGATACAATTTTGTTATTTTGTGTGCAGTTGCAGAAGCCTATTATCGAAAAAAAAAAAAAAAATTCTAGAAATTTTGATAATTCTAAATTAAGGCTTATTTAGCTCTATCTCCATTATTTACGGAGATATGGCCGTTTTAGGTTTTGGCCATCTTTTAAACTGAAAAATCAAGGTTTTGAGGGTTTAAGCGGGTTTGTGGACATTTGCTATGATGTTTTAGACTAAATAGACACAAAACTAATACAATTTTATTATTTTGTGTGCAGTTGCAGAAGCCTACTATCAAAAAAAAAAAAAAAATTTTAGAAATTTTTATGATTTCAAATTAAGGCTCATTTAGCTCTATCTCCATTATTTACAGAGATATGGCCGTTTTAGGTTTTGACCATCTTTTAAACTGTAAAATCAAGGTTTTGAGGGTTTAAGCGGGTTTGTGGACATTTGCTATGATGTTTTAGACTAAATAGACACATAACTGATACAATTTTATTATTTTGTGTGCAGTTGCAGAAGCCTACTATCAAAAAAAAAAAAAAAATTTTTAAAATTTCGATAATCCCAAATTAAGGCTCATTTTGCTATATCTCCATTATTCACGGAGATATGGCCGTTTTAGGTTCTAGCCATCTTTTTAACTAAAAAATTAAGGTTTTGAGGGTTTAAACGGGTTTGTGGACATTTGCTATAATGTTTTAGACTAAATAGACACATAACTTATACAATTTTATTATTTTGTGTGCAGTTGCAGAAGCCTACTATCAAAAAAAAAAAAAAAATTTTAGAAATTTTTATGATTCTAAATTAAGGCTTATTTTGCTATATCTCCATTATTTACGGAGATATGGCTGTTTTAGGTTTTGGCCATCTTTTTAACTGAAAAATCAAGGTTTTGAGGGTTTAAACGGGTTTGTGGACATTTGCTATGATGTTTTAGACTGACTAAACACATAACTGATACAATTTAATGATTTTGTGTGCAGTTGCAAGAGCCTACTACAGAAAAAAAAAAAAAAATTTTTGAAATTTTGATGATTCTAAATTAAGGCTTATTTTGCTTTATCTCTATTATTTACAGAGATATGAGTGTTTTAGGTTTTGGCCATCTTTTTAACTGAAAAATCAAGGTTTTGAGGGTTTAAACGGGTTTGTGGACATTTGCTATGATGTTTTAGACTGACTGAACACATAACTGATACAATTTTATGATTTTGTGTGCAGTTGCAGAAGCCTACTACAGAAAAAAAAAAAAAAAATTTTTGAAATTTTGATGATTCCAAATTAAGGCTTATTTAGCTCTATCTCCATTATTTACGGAGATATGGCCGTTTAAGGTTTTGGCCATCTTTTAAACTGAAAAATCAAGGTTTTGAGGGTTTAAGCGGGTTTGTGGACATTTGCTATGATGTTTTAGACTGAATAGACACATAACTGATACATTTTTATTATTTTGTGTGCAGTTGCAGAAGCCTACTATCAAAAAAAAAAAAAAAATTTTAGAAATTTTTATGATTCCAAATTAAGGCTCATTTAGCTCTATCTCCATTATTTACAGAGATATGGCCGTTTTAGGTTTTGGCCATCTTTTAAACTGAAAAATCAAGGTTTTGAGGGTTTAAGCGGGTTTGTGGACATTTGCTATGAGTTTTAGACTAAATAGAAACATAACTGATACAATTTTGTTATTTTGTGTGCAGTTGCAGAAGCCTATTATCGAAAAAAAAAAAAAAAATTCTAGAAATTTTGATAATTCTAAATTAAGGCTTATTTAGCTCTATCTCCATTATTTACGGAGATATGGCCGTTTTAGGTTTTGGCCATCTTTTAAACTGAAAAATCAAGGTTTTGAGGGTTTAAGCGGGTTTGTGGACATTTGCTATGATGTTTTAGACTAAATAGACACAAAACTGATACAATTTTATTATTTTGTGTGCAGTTGCAGAAGCCTACTATCAAAAAAAAAAAAAAAATTTTAGAAATTTTTATGATTCCAAATTAAGGCTCATTTAGCTCTATCTCCATTATTTACAAAGATATGGCCGTTTTAGGTTTTGGCCATCTTTTAAACTGTAAAATCAAGGTTTTGAGGGTTTAAGCGGGTTTGTGGACATTTGCTATGATGTTTTAGACTAAATAAACACATAACTGATACAATTTTATTATTTTGTGTGCAGTTGCAGAAGCCTACTATCAAAAAAAAAAAAAAAATTTTTAAAATTTCGATGATCCCAAATTAAGGCTTATTTTGCTATATCTCCATTATTCACGGAGATATGGCCGTTTTAGGTTTTAGCCATCTTTTTAACTAAAAAATTAAGGTTTTGAGAGTTTAAACGGGTTTGTGGACATTTGCTATGATGTTTTAGACTAAATAGACACATAACTGATACAATTTTATTATTTTGTGTGCAGTTGCAGAAGCCTACTATCGAAAAAAAAAAAAAAAATTTTTAAAATATTGATGATTCCAAATTAAGGCTTATTTTGCTATATCTCCATTATTTACGGAGATATGGCTGTTTTAGGTTTTGGCCATCTTTTTAACTGAAAAATCAAGGTTTTGAGGGTTTGAACGGGTTTGTGGACATTTGCTATGATGTTTTAGACTGACTGAACACATAACTGATACAATTTTATGATTTTGTGTGCAGTTGCAGAAGCCTACTACAAAAAAAAAAAAAAAAAATTTTTGAAATTTTGATGATTCCAAATTAAGGCTTATTTAGCTCTATCTCCATTATTTACGGAGATATGGCCGTTTAAGGTTTTGGCCATCTTTTAAACTGAAAAATCAAGGTTTTGAGGGTTTAAGCGGGTTTGTGGACATTTGCTATGATGTTTTAGACTAAATAGACACATAACTGATACAATTTTATTATTTTGTGTGCAGTTGCAGAAGCCTACTATCAAAAAAAAAAAAAAAATTTTAGAAATTTTTGATTCCAAATTAAGGCTCATTTAGCTCTATCTCCATTATTTACAGAGATATGGCCGTTTAAGGTTTTGGCCATCTTTTAAACCGAAAAATCAAGGTTTTGAGGGTTTAAGCGGGTTTGTGGACATTTGCTATGATGTTTTAGACTAAATAGAAACATAACTGATACAATTTTGTCATTTTGTGTGCAGTTGCAGAAGCCTATTCTCGAAAAAAAAAAAAAAAATTCTAGAAATTTTGATAATTCTAAATTAAGGCTTATTTAGCTCTATCTCCATTATTTACGGAGATATGGCCGTTTTAGGTTTTGGCCATCTTTTAAACTGAAAAATCAAGGTTTTGAGGGTTTAAGCGGGTTTGTGGACATTTGCTATGATGTTTTAGACTAAATAGACACATAACTGATACAATTTTATTATTTTGTGTGCAGTTGCAGAAGCCTACTATCAAAAAAAAAAAAAAAATTTTAGAAATTTTTATGATTCCAAATTAAGGCTCATTTAGCTCTATCTCCATTATTTACAGAGATATGGCCGTTTTAGGTTTTGGCCATCTTTTAAACTGAAAAATCAAGGTTTTGAGGGTTTAAGCGGGTTTGTGGACATTTGCTATGATGTTTTAGACTAAATAGACACATAACTGATACAATTTTATTATTTTGTGTGCAGTTGCAGAAGCCTACTATCAAAAAAAAAAAAAAAATTTTAGAAATTTTTATGATTCCAAATTAAGGCTCATTTAGCTCTATCTCCATTATTTACAGAGATATGGCCGTTTTAGGTTTTGGCCATCTTTTAAACTGAAAAATCAAGGTTTTGAGGGTTTTAGCGGGTTTGTGGACATTTGCTATGATGTTTTAGACTAAATAGAAACATAACTGATACAATTTTGTTATTTTGTGTGCAGTTGCAGAAGCCTATTATCGAAAAAAAAAAAAAAAATTCTAGAAATTTTGATAATTCTAAATTAAGGCTTATTTAGCTCTATCTCCATTATTTACGGAGATATGGCCGTTTTAGGTTTTGGCCATCTTTTAAACTGAAAAATCAAGGTTTTGAGGGTTTAAGCGGGTTTGTGGACATTTGCTATGATGTTTTAGACTAAATAGACACATAACTGATACAATTTTATTATTTTGTGTGCAGTTGCAGAAGCCTACTATCAAAAAAAAAAAAAAAATTTTAGAAATTTTTATGATTCCAAATTAAGGCTCATTTAGCTCTATCTCCATTATTTACAGAGATATGGCCGTTTTAGGTTTTGGCCATCTTTTAAACTGAAAAATCAAGGTTTTGAGGGTTTAAGCGGGTTTGTGGACATTTGCTATGATGTTTTAGACTAAATAGACACATAACTGATACAATTTTATTATTTTGTGTGCAGTTGCAGAAGCCTACTATCGAAAAAAAAAAAAAAAATTTTTAAAATATTGATGATTCCAAATTAAGGCTTATTTTGCTATATCTCCATTATTTACGGAGATATGGCTGTTTTAGGTTTTATCCATCTTTTTAACTGAAAAATCAAGGTTTTGAGGGTTTGAACGGGTTTGTGGACATTTGCTATGATGTTTTAGACTAAATAGACACATAACTGATACAATTTTATTATTTTGTGTGCAGTTGCAGAAGCCTACTATCGAAAAAAAAAAAAAAAATTTTTAAAATATTGATGATTCCAAATTAAGGCTTATTTTGCTATATCTCCATTATTTACGGAGATATGGCTGTTTTAGGTTTTGGCCATCTTTTTAACTGAAAAATCAAGGTTTTGAGGGTTTTAGCGGGTTTGTGGACATTTTCTATGATGTTTTAGACTAAATAGACACATAACTGATACAATTTTATTATTTTGTGTGCAGTTGCAGAAGCCTACTATCGAAAAAAAAAAAAAAAAAATTTTTTAAATTTTGATGATTCCAAATTGAGGCTTATTTTGCTATATCTCTATTATTCACAGAGATATGGCCGTTTTAGGTTTTAGCCATCTTTTTAACTGAAAAATCAAGGTTTTGAGGGTTTAAGCGGGTTTGTGGACATTTGCTATGATGTTTTAGACTAAATAGACACATAACTGATACAATTTTATTATTTTGTGTGCAGTTGCAGAAGTCTACTATCAAAAAAAAAAAAAAAATTTTAGAAATTTTTATGATTCCCAATTAAGGCTCATTTAGCTCTATCTCCATTATTCACAGAAATATGGCCGTTTTAGGTTTTAGCCATCTTTTTAACTGAAAAATCAAGGTTTTGAGGGTTTAAGCGGGTTTGTGGACATTTGCTATGATGTTTTAGACTAAATAGACACATAACTGATACAATTTTATTATTTTGTGTGCAGTTGCAGAAGCCTACTATCAAAAAAAAAAAAAAAATTTTAGAAATTTTTATGATTCTAAATTAAGGCTTATTTTGCTATATCTCCATTATTTACGGAGATATGGCTGTTTTAGGTTTTGGCCATCTTTTTAACTGAAAAATCAAGGTTTTGAGGGTTTAAACGGGTTTGTGGACATTTGCTATGATGTTTTAGACTGACTAAACACATAACTGATACAATTTAATGATTTTGTGTGCAGTTGCAAGAGCCTACTACAGAAAAAAAAAAAAAAATTTTTGAAATTTTGATGATTCTAAATTAAGGCTTATTTTGCTTTATCTCTATTATTTACAGAGATATGAGTGTTTTAGGTTTTGGCCATCTTTTTAACTGAAAAATCAAGGTTTTGAGGGTTTAAACGGGTTTGTGGACATTTGCTATGATGTTTTAGACTGACTGAACACATAACTGATACAATTTAATGATTTTGTGTGCAGTTGCAGAAGCCTACTACAAAAAAAAAAAAAAAAAATTTTTGAAATTTTGATGATTCCAAATTAAGGCTTATTTAGCTCTATCTCCATTATTTACGGAGATATGGCCGTTTAAGGTTTTGGCCATCTTTTAAACTGAAAAATCAAGGTTTTGAGGGTTTAAGCGGGTTTGTGGACATTTGCTATGATGTTTTAGACTAAATAGACACATAACTGATACAATTTTATTATTTTGTGTGCAGTTGCAGAAGCCTACTATCAAAAAAAAAAAAAAAATTTTAGAAATTTTTGATTCCAAATTAAGGCTCATTTAGCTCTATCTCCATTATTTACAGAGATATGGCCGTTTAAGGTTTTGGCCATCTTTTAAACCGAAAAATCAAGGTTTTGAGGGTTTAAGCGGGTTTGTGGACATTTGCTATGATGTTTTAGACTAAATAGAAACATAACTGATACAATTTTGTCATTTTGTGTGCAGTTGCAGAAGCCTATTCTCGAAAAAAAAAAAAAAAATTCTAGAAATTTTGATAATTCTAAATTAAGGCTTATTTAGCTCTATCTCCATTATTTACGGAGATATGGCCGTTTTAGGTTTTGGCCATCTTTTAAACTGAAAAATCAAGGTTTTGAGGGTTTAAGCGGGTTTGTGGACATTTGCTATGATGTTTTAGACTAAATAGACACATAACTGATACAATTTTATTATTTTGTGTGCAGTTGCAGAAGCCTACTATCAAAAAAAAAAAAAAAATTTTAGAAATTTTTATGATTCCAAATTAAGGCTCATTTAGCTCTATCTCCATTATTTACAGAGATATGGCCGTTTTAGGTTTTGGCCATCTTTTAAACTGAAAAATCAAGGTTTTGAGGGTTTAAGCGGGTTTGTGGACATTTGCTATGATGTTTTAGACTAAATAGACACATAACTGATACAATTTTATTATTTTGTGTGCAGTTGCAGAAGCCTACTATCAAAAAAAAAAAAAAAATTTTAGAAATTTTTATGATTCCAAATTAAGGCTCATTTAGCTCTATCTCCATTATTTACAGAGATATGGCCGTTTTAGGTTTTGGCCATCTTTTAAACTGAAAAATCAAGGTTTTGAGGGTTTTAGCGGGTTTGTGGACATTTGCTATGATGTTTTAGACTAAATAGAAACATAACTGATACAATTTTGTTATTTTGTGTGCAGTTGCAGAAGCCTATTATCGAAAAAAAAAAAAAAAATTCTAGAAATTTTGATAATTCTAAATTAAGGCTTATTTAGCTCTATCTCCATTATTTACGGAGATATGGCCGTTTTAGGTTTTGGCCATCTTTTAAACTGAAAAATCAAAGTTTTGAGGGTTTAAGCGGGTTTGTGGACATTTGCTATGATGTTTTAGACTAAATAGACACATAACTGATACAATTTTATTATTTTGTGTGCAGTTGCAGAAGCCTACTATCAAAAAAAAAAAAAAAATTTTAGAAATTTTTATGATTCCAAATTAAGGCTCATTTAGCTCTATCTCCATTATTTACAGAGATATGGCCGTTTTAGGTTTTGGCCATCTTTTAAACTGAAAAATCAAGGTTTTGAGGGTTTAAGCGGGTTTGTGGACATTTGCTATGATGTTTTAGACTAAATAGACACATAACTGATACAATTTTATTATTTTGTGTGCAGTTGCAGAAGCCTACTATCGAAAAAAAAAAAAAAAATTTTTAAAATATTGATGATTCCAAATTAAGGCTTATTTTGCTATATCTCCATTATTTACGGAGATATGGCTGTTTTAGGTTTTATCCATCTTTTTAACTGAAAAATCAAGGTTTTGAGGGTTTGAACGGGTTTGTGGACATTTGCTATGATGTTTTAGACTAAATAGACACATAACTGATACAATTTTATTATTTTGTGTGCAGTTGCAGAAGCCTACTATCGAAAAAAAAAAAAAAAATTTTTAAAATATTGATGATTCCAAATTAAGGCTTATTTTGCTATATCTCCATTATTTACGGAGATATGGCTGTTTTAGGTTTTGGCCATCTTTTTAACTGAAAAATCAAGGTTTTGAGGGTTTTAGCGGGTTTGTGGACATTTTCTATGATGTTTTAGACTAAATAGACACATAACTGATACAATTTTATTATTTTGTGTGCAGTTGCAGAAGCCTACTATCGAAAAAAAAAAAAAAAAATTTTTTAAATTTTGATGATTCCAAATTGAGGCTTATTTTGCTATATCTCTATTATTCACAGAGATATGGCCGTTTTAGGTTTTAGCCATCTTTTTAACTGAAAAATCAAGGTTTTGAGGGTTTAAGCGGGTTTGTGGACATTTGCTATGATGTTTTAGACTAAATAGACACATAACTGATACAATTTTATTATTTTGTGTGCAGTTGCAGAAGTCTACTATCAAAAAAAAAAAAAAAATTTTAGAAATTTTTATGATTCCAAATTAAGGCTCATTTAGCTCTATCTCCATTATTCACAGAAATATGGCCGTTTTAGGTTTTAGCCATCTTTTTAACTGAAAAATCAAGGTTTTGAGGGTTTAAGCGGGTTTGTGGACATTTGCTATGATGTTTTAGACTAAATAGACACATAACTGATACAATTTTATTATTTTGTGTGCAGTTGCAGAAGCCTACTATCAAAAAAAAAAAAAAAATTTTAGAAATTTTTATGATTCTAAATTAAGGCTTATTTTGCTATATCTCCATTATTTACGGAGATATGGCTGTTTTAGGTTTTGGCCATCTTTTTAACTGAAAAATCAAGGTTTTGAGGGTTTAAACGGGTTTGTGGACATTTGCTATGATGTTTTAGACTGACTAAACACATAACTGATACAATTTAATGATTTTGTGTGCAGTTGCAAGAGCCTACTACAGAAAAAAAAAAAAAAATTTTTGAAATTTTGATGATTCTAAATTAAGGCTTATTTTGCTTTATCTCTATTATTTACAGAGATATGAGTGTTTTAGGTTTTGGCCATCTTTTTAACTGAAAAATCAAGGTTTTGAGGGTTTAAACGGGTTTGTGGACATTTGCTATGATGTTTTAGACTGACTGAACACATAACTGATACAATTTTATGATTTTGTGTGCAGTTGCAGAAGCCTACTACAGAAAAAAAAAAAAAAAATTTTTGAAATTTTGATGATTCCAAATTAAGGCTTATTTAGCTCTATCTCCATTATTTACGGAGATATGGCCGTTTAAGGTTTTGGCCATCTTTTAAACTGAAAAATCAAGGTTTTGAGGGTTTAAGCGGGTTTGTGGACATTTGCTATGATGTTTTAGACTGAATAGACACATAACTGATACATTTTTATTATTTTGTGTGCAGTTGCAGAAGCCTACTATCAAAAAAAAAAAAAAAATTTTAGAAATTTTTATGATTCCAAATTAAGGCTCATTTAGCTCTATCTCCATTATTTACAGAGATATGGCCGTTTTAGGTTTTGGCCATCTTTTAAACTGAAAAATCAAGGTTTTGAGGGTTTAAGCGGGTTTGTGGACATTTGCTATGAGTTTTAGACTAAATAGAAACATAACTGATACAATTTTGTTATTTTGTGTGCAGTTGCAGAAGCCTATTATCGAAAAAAAAAAAAAAAATTCTAGAAATTTTGATAATTCTAAATTAAGGCTTATTTAGCTCTATCTCCATTATTTACGGAGATATGGCCGTTTTAGGTTTTGGCCATCTTTTAAACTGAAAAATCAAGGTTTTGAGGGTTTAAGCGGGTTTGTGGACATTTGCTATGATGTTTTAGACTAAATAGACACAAAACTGATACAATTTTATTATTTTGTGTGCAGTTGCAGAAGCCTACTATCAAAAAAAAAAAAAAAATTTTAGAAATTTTTATGATTCCAAATTAAGGCTCATTTAGCTCTATCTCCATTATTTACAAAGATATGGCCGTTTTAGGTTTTGGCCATCTTTTAAACTGTAAAATCAAGGTTTTGAGGGTTTAAGCGGGTTTGTGGACATTTGCTATGATGTTTTAGACTAAATAGACACATAACTGATACAATTTTATTATTTTGTGTGCAGTTGCAGAAGCCTACTATCAAAAAAAAAAAAAAAATTTTTAAAATTTCGATGATCCCAAATTAAGGCTTATTTTGCTATATCTCCATTATTCACGGAGATATGGCCGTTTTAGGTTTTAGCCATCTTTTTAACTAAAAAATTAAGGTTTTGAGAGTTTAAACGGGTTTGTGGACATTTGCTATGATGTTTTAGACTAAATAGACACATAACTGATACAATTTTATTATTTTGTGTGCAGTTGCAGAAGCCTACTATCGAAAAAAAAAAAAAAAATTTTTAAAATATTGATGATTCCAAATTAAGGCTTATTTTGCTATATCTCCATTATTTACGGAGATATGGCTGTTTTAGGTTTTGGCCATCTTTTTAACTGAAAAATCAAGGTTTTGAGGGTTTGAACGGGTTTGTGGACATTTGCTATGATGTTTTAGACTGACTGAACACATAACTGATACAATTTTATGATTTTGTGTGCAGTTGCAGAAGCCTACTACAAAAAAAAAAAAAAAAAATTTTTGAAATTTTGATGATTCCAAATTAAGGCTTATTTAGCTCTATCTCCATTATTTACGGAGATATGGCCGTTTAAGGTTTTGGCCATCTTTTAAACTGAAAAATCAAGGTTTTGAGGGTTTAAGCGGGTTTGTGGACATTTGCTATGATGTTTTAGACTAAATAGACACATAACTGATACAATTTTATTATTTTGTGTGCAGTTGCAGAAGCCTACTATCAAAAAAAAAAAAAAAATTTTAGAAATTTTTGATTCCAAATTAAGGCTCATTTAGCTCTATCTCCATTATTTACAGAGATATGGCCGTTTAAGGTTTTGGCCATCTTTTAAACCGAAAAATCAAGGTTTTGAGGGTTTAAGCGGGTTTGTGGACATTTGCTATGATGTTTTAGACTAAATAGAAACATAACTGATACAATTTTGTCATTTTGTGTGCAGTTGCAGAAGCCTATTCTCGAAAAAAAAAAAAAAAATTCTAGAAATTTTGATAATTCTAAATTAAGGCTTATTTAGCTCTATCTCCATTATTTACGGAGATATGGCCGTTTTAGGTTTTGGCCATCTTTTAAACTGAAAAATCAAGGTTTTGAGGGTTTAAGCGGGTTTGTGGACATTTGCTATGATGTTTTAGACTAAATAGACACATAACTGATACAATTTTATTATTTTGTGTGCAGTTGCAGAAGCCTACTATCAAAAAAAAAAAAAAAATTTTAGAAATTTTTATGATTCCAAATTAAGGCTCATTTAGCTCTATCTCCATTATTTACAGAGATATGGCCGTTTTAGGTTTTGGCCATCTTTTAAACTGAAAAATCAAGGTTTTGAGGGTTTAAGCGGGTTTGTGGACATTTGCTATGATGTTTTAGACTAAATAGACACATAACTGATACAATTTTATTATTTTGTGTGCAGTTGCAGAAGCCTACTATCAAAAAAAAAAAAAAAATTTTAGAAATTTTTATGATTCCAAATTAAGGCTCATTTAGCTCTATCTCCATTATTTACAGAGATATGGCCGTTTTAGGTTTTGGCCATCTTTTAAACTGAAAAATCAAGGTTTTGAGGGTTTTAGCGGGTTTGTGGACATTTGCTATGATGTTTTAGACTAAATAGAAACATAACTGATACAATTTTGTTATTTTGTGTGCAGTTGCAGAAGCCTATTATCGAAAAAAAAAAAAAAAATTCTAGAAATTTTGATAATTCTAAATTAAGGCTTATTTAGCTCTATCTCCATTATTTACGGAGATATGGCCGTTTTAGGTTTTGGCCATCTTTTAAACTGAAAAATCAAGGTTTTGAGGGTTTAAGCGGGTTTGTGGACATTTGCTATGATGTTTTAGACTAAATAGACACATAACTGATACAATTTTATTATTTTGTGTGCAGTTGCAGAAGCCTACTATCAAAAAAAAAAAAAAAATTTTAGAAATTTTTATGATTCCAAATTAAGGCTCATTTAGCTCTATCTCCATTATTTACAGAGATATGGCCGTTTTAGGTTTTGGCCATCTTTTAAACTGAAAAATCAAGGTTTTGAGGGTTTAAGCGGGTTTGTGGACATTTGCTATGATGTTTTAGACTAAATAGACACATAACTGATACAATTTTATTATTTTGTGTGCAGTTGCAGAAGCCTACTATCAAAAAAAAAAAGAAAATTTTAGAAATTTTTATGATTCCAAATTGAGGCTTATTTTGCTATATCTCCATTATTCACAGAGATATGGCCGTTTTAGGTTTTAGCCATCTTTTTAACTGAAAAATCAAGGTTTTGAGGGTTTAAACGGGTTTGTGGACATTTGCTATGATGTTTTAGACTGACTAAACACATAACTGATACAATTTAATGATTTTGTGTGCAGTTGCAAGAGCCTACTACAGAAAAAAAAAAAAAAATTTTTGAAATTTTGATGATTCCAAATTAAGGCTTATTTTGCTATATCTCCATTATTTACAGAGATATGAGTGTTTTAGGTTTTGGCCATCTTTTTAACTGAAAAATCAAGGTTTTGAGGGTTTAAACGGGTTTGTGGACATTTGCTATGATGTTTTAGACTAAATAGACACATTACTGATACAATTTTATTATTTTGTGTGCAGTTGCAGAAGCCTACTATCGGAAAAAAAAAAAAAAATTTTTTAAATTTTGATGATTCCAAATTAAGGCTCATTTAGCTCTATCTCCATTATTTACGGAGATATGGCCGTTTTAGGTTTTGGCCATATTTTAAACTGAAAAATCAAGGTTTTGAGGGTTTAAGCGGGTTTGTGGACATTTGCTATAATGTTTTAGACTAAATAGACACATAACTGATACAATTTTATTATTTTGTGTGCAGTTGCAGAAGCCTACTATCAAAAAAAAAAAAAAAAATTTTTTAAATTTTAATGATCCCAAATTAAGGCTTATTTTGCTATATCTCCATTATTCACGGAGATATGGCCGTTTTAGGTTTTAGCCATCTTTTTAACTAAAAAATTAAGGTTTTGAGGGTTTAAACGGGTTTGTGGACATTTGCTATGATGTTTTAGACTAAATAGACACATAACTGATACAATTTTATTATTTTGTGTGCAGTTGCAGAAGCCTACTATCGAAAAAAAAAAAAAAAAATTTTTTAAATATTGATGATTTTAAATTAAGGCTTATTTTGCTATATCTTCATTATTTACGGAGATATGGCTGTTTTAGGTTTTGGCCATCTTTTTAACTGAAAAATCAAGGTTTTGAGGGTTTGAACGGGTTTGTGGACATTTGCTATGATGTTTTAGACTGACTGAACACATAACTGATACAATTTTATGATTTTGTGTGCAGTTGCAGAAGCCTACTACAGAAAAAAAAAAAAAAAATTTTTGAAATTTTGATGATTCCAAATTAAGGCTTATTTAGCTCTATCTCCATTATTTACGGAGATATGGCCGTTTAAGGTTTTGGCCATTTTTTAAACTGAAAAATCTAGGTTTTGAGGGTTTAAGCGGGTTTGTGGACATTTGCTATGATGTTTTAGACTGAATAGACACATAACTGATACATTTTTATTATTTTGTGTGCAGTTGCAGAAGCCTACTATCAAAAAAAAAAAAAAAATTTTAGAAATTTTTATGATTCCAAATTGAGGCTTATTTTGCTATATCTCCATTATTCACAGAGATATGGCCGTTTTAGGTTTTAGCCATCTTTTTAACTGAAAAATCAAGGTTTTGAGGGTTTAAGCGGGTTTGTGGACATTTGCTATGATGTTTTAGACTAAATAGACACATAACTGATACAATTTTATTATTTTGTGTGCAGTTGCAGAAGCCTACTATCAAAAAAAAAAAGAAAATTTTAGAAATTTTTATGATTCCAAATTGAGGCTTATTTTGCTATATCTCCATTATTCACAGAGATATGGCCGTTTTAGGTTTTAGCCATCTTTTTAACTGAAAAATCAAGGTTTTGAGGGTTTAAGCGGGTTTGTGGACATTTGCTATGATGTTTTAGACTAAATAGACACATAACTGATACAATTTTATTATTTTGTGTGCAGTTGCAGAAGCCTACTATCGAAAAAAAAAAAAAAAAAAATTTTTTAAATTTTGATGATTCCAAATTGAGGCTTATTTTGCTATATCTCCATTATTCACAGAGATATGGCCGTTTTAGGTTTTAGCCATCTTTTTAACTGAAAAATCAAGGTTTTGAGGGTTTAAGCGGGTTTGTGGACATTTGCTATGATGTTTTAGACTAAATAGACACATAACTGATACAATTTTATTATTTTGTGTGCAGTTGCAGAAGCCTACTATCAAAAAAAAAAAGAAAATTTTAGAAATTTTTATGATTCCAAATTGAGGCTTATTTTGCTATATCTCCATTATTCACAGAGATATGGCCGTTTTAGGTTTAAGCCATCTTTTTAACTGAAAAATCAAGGTTTTGAGGGTTTAAGCGGGTTTGTGGACATTTGCTATGATGTTTTAGACTAAATAGACACATAACTGATACAATTTTATTATTTTGTGTGCAGTTGCAGAAGCCTACTATCAAAAAAAAAAAAAAAATTTTAGAAATTTTTATGATTCTAAATTAAGGCTTATTTTGCTATATCTCCATTATTTACGGAGATATGGCTGTTTTAGGTTTTGGCCATCTTTTTAACTGAAAAATCAAGGTTTTGAGGGTTTAAACGGGTTTGTGGACATTTGCTATGATGTTTTAGACTGACTAAACACATAACTGATACAATTTAATGATTTTGTGTGCAGTTGCAAGAGCCTACTACAGAAAAAAAAAAAAAAATTTTTGAAATTTTGATGATTCTAAATTAAGGCTTATTTTGCTATATCTCCATTATTTACAGAGATATGAGTGTTTTAGGTTTTGGCCATCTTTTTAACTGAAAAATCAAGGTTTTGAGGGTTTAAACGGGTTTGTGGACATTTGCTATGATGTTTTAGACTAAATAGACACATAACTGATACAATTTTATTATTTTGTGTGCAGTTGCAGAAGCCTAATATCGGAAAAAAAAAAAAAATATTTTAAATTTTGATGATTCCAAATTAAGGCTCATTTAGCTCTATCTCCATTATTTACGGAGATATGGCCGTTTTAGGTTTTGGCCATATTTTAAACTGAAAAATCAAGGTTTTGAGGGTTTAAGCGGGTTTGTGGACATTTGCTATAATGTTTTAGACTAAATAGACACATAACTGATACAATTTTATTATTTTGTGTGCAGTTGCAGAAGCCTACTATCAAAAAAAAAAAAAAAATTTTAAAAATTTTTATGATTCCAAATTAAGGCTCATTTAGCTCTATCTCCCTTATTTACGGAGATATGGCCGTTTTAGGTTTTGGCCATATTTTAAACTGAAAAATCAAGGTTTTAAGGGTTTAAGCGGGTTTGTGGACATTTGCTATGATGTTTTAGACTAAATATACACATAACTGATACAATTCTATTATTTTGTGTGCAGTTGCAGAAGCCTACTATCAAAAAAAAAAAAAAAATTTTTAAAATTTTGATGATTCCAAATAAAGGCTTATTTTGCTATATCTCTATTATTTACGGAGATATGGCTGTTTCAGGTTTTGGCCATCTTTTGAACTGAAAAATCAAGGTTTTGATGTTTTAAACAAGATTGTGGACATTTGCTATGATGTTTTAGACTAAATAGAAACATAACTGATACAATTTTGTTATTTTGTGTGCAGTTGCAGAAGCCTATTATCGAAAAAAAAAAAAAAAATTTTAGAAATTTTGATAATTCTAAATTAAGGCTTATTTAGCTCTATCTCCATTATTTACGGAGATATGGCCGTTTTAGGTTTTGGCCATATTTTGAACTGAAAAATCAAGGTTTTGAGGGTTCAAACGGGTTCGTGGACATTTGCTATGATGTTTTAGACTAAATAGAAACATAACTGATACAATTTTGTTATTTTGTGTGCAGTTGCAGATGCCTATTATCGAAAAATAAAAAAAAAAAAAATTTTAGAAATTTTGATGATTCTAAATTAAGGCTTATTCAGCTCTATCTCCATTATTTACGGAGATATGGCCGTTTAAGGTTTTGGCCATATTTTCAACTGAAAAATCAAGGTTTTAAGGGTTTAAGCGGGTTTGTGGACATTTGCTATGATGTTTTAGACTAAATAGACACATAACTGATACAATTTTATTATTTTGTGTGCAGTTGCAGAAGCCTTCTATCGAAAAAAAAAAAAAAAAATTTTTTAAATTTTGATGATTCCAAATTGAGGCTTATTTTGCTATATCTCCATTATTCACGGAGATATGGCCGTTTTAGGTTTTAGCCATCTTTTTAACTGAAAAATCAAGGTTTTAAGGGTTTAAACGGGTTTGTGGACATTTGCTATGATGTTTTAGACTAAATAGACACATAACTGATACAATTTTATTATTTTGTGTGCAGTTGCAGAAGCCTACTATCGAAAAAAAAAAAAAAAAATTTTTTTAAATTTTGATGATTCTAAATTGAGGCTTATTTTGCTATATCTCCATTATTTACGGAGATATGGCTGTTTTAGGTTTTGGCCATCTTTTTAACTGAAAAATCAAGGTTTTGAGGGTTTAAACGGGTTTGTGGACATTTGCTATGATGTTTTAGACTAAATAGACACATAACTGATACAATTTTGTTATTTAGTGTGCAGTTGCAGAAGCCTATTATCGAAAAAAAAAAAAAAAATTTCAGAAATTTTGATAATTCTAAATTAAGGCTTATTTAGCTCTATCTCCATTATTTACGGAGATATGGCCGTTTTAGGTTTTGGCCATATTTTGAACTGAAAAATCAAGGTTTTGAGGGTTTAAACGGGTTTGTGGACATTTGCTATGATGTTTTAGACTAAATAGACACATAACTGATACAATTTTATTATTTTGTGTGCAGTTGCAGAAGCCTACTATCGAAAAAAAAAAAAAAAAATTTTTAAAATATTGATGATTCCAAATTAAGGCTTATTTTGCTATATCTCCATTATTTACGGAGATATGGCTGTTTTAGGTTTTGGCCATCTTTTTAACTGAAAAATCAAGGTTTTGAGGGTTTGAACGGGTTTGTGGACATTTGCTATGATGTTTTAGACTGAATAGACACATAACTGATACATTTTTATTATTTTGTGTGCAGTTGCAGAAGCCTACTATCAAAAAAAAAAAAAAAATTTTAGAAATTTTTATGATTCCAAATTAAGGCTCATTTAGCTCTATCTCCATTATTTACAGAGATATGGCCATTTTAGGTTTTGGCCATCTTTTAAACTGAAAAATCAAGGTTTTGAGGGTTTAAGCGGGTTTGTGGACATTTGCTATGATGTTTTAGACTAAATAGAAACATAACTGATACAATTTTGTTATTTTGTGTGCAGTTGCAGAAGCCTATTATCGAAAAAAAAAAAAAAAATTCTAGAAATTTTGATAATTCTAAATTAAGGCTTATTTAGCTCTATCTCCATTATTTACGGAGATATGGCCGTTTTAGGTTTTGGCCATCTTTTAAACTGAAAAATCAAGGTTTTGAGGGTTTAAGCGGGTTTGTGGACATTTGCTATGATGTTTTAGACTAAATAGACACAAAACTAATACAATTTTATTATTTTGTGTGCAGTTGCAGAAGCCTACTATCAAAAAAAAAAAAAAAATTTTAGAAATTTTTATGATTTCAAATTAAGGCTCATTTAGCTCTATCTCCATTATTTACAGAGATATGGCCGTTTTAGGTTTTGACCATCTTTTAAACTGTAAAATCAAGGTTTTGAGGGTTTAAGCGGGTTTGTGGACATTTGCTATGATGTTTTAGACTAAATAGACACATAACTGATACAATTTTATTATTTTGTGTGCAGTTGCAGAAGCCTACTATCAAAAAAAAAAAAAAAATTTTTAAAATTTCGATAATCCCAAATTAAGGCTCATTTTGCTATATCTCCATTATTCACGGAGATATGGCCGTTTTAGGTTCTAGCCATCTTTTTAACTAAAAAATTAAGGTTTTGAGGGTTTAAACGGGTTTGTGGACATTTGCTATAATGTTTTAGACTAAATAGACACATAACTTATACAATTTTATTATTTTGTGTGCAGTTGCAGAAGCCTACTATCGAAAAAAAAAAAAAAAATTTTTAAAATATTGATGATTCCAAATTAAGGCTTATTTTGCTATATCTCCATTATTTACGGAGATATGGCTGTTTTAGGTTTTATCCATCTTTTTAACTGAAAAATCAAGGTTTTGAGGGTTTGAACGGGTTTGTGTAAATTGCTATGATGTTTTAGACTAAATAGACACATAACTGATACAATTTTATTATTTTGTGTGCAGTTGCAGAAGCCTACTATCGAAAAAAAAAAAAAAAATTTTTAAAATATTGATGATTCCAAATTAAGGCTTATTTTGCTATATCTCCATTATTTACGGAGATATGGCTGTTTTAGGTTTTGGCCATCTTTTTAACTGAAAAATCAAGGTTTTGAGGGTTTAAGCGGGTTTGTGGACATTTGCTATGATGTTTTAGACTAAATAGACACATAACTGATACAATTTTATTATTTTGTGTGCAGTTGCAGAAGCCTACTATCGAAAAAAAAAAAAAAAAATTTTTTAAATTTTGATGATTCCAAATTGAGGCTTATTTTGCTATATCTCTATTATTCACAGAGATATGGCCGTTTTAGGTTTTAGCCATCTTTTTAACTGAAAAATCAAGGTTTTGAGGGTTTAAGCGGGTTTGTGGACATTTGCTATGATGTTTTAGACTAAATAGACACATAACTGATACAATTTTATTATTTTGTGTGCAGTTGCAGAAGTCTACTATCAAAAAAAAAAAAAAAATTTTAGAAATTTTTATGATTCCAAATTAAGGCTCATTTAGCTCTATCTCCATTATTCACAGAAATATGGCCGTTTTAGGTTTTAGCCATCTTTTTAACTGAAAAATCAAGGTTTTGAGGGTTTAAGCGGGTTTGTGGACATTTGCTATGATGTTTTAGACTAAATAGACACATAACTGATACAATTTTATTATTTTGTGTGCAGTTGCAGAAGCCTACTATCAAAAAAAAAAAAAAAATTTTAGAAATTTTTATGATTCTAAATTAAGGCTTATTTTGCTATATCTCCATTATTTACGGAGATATGGCTGTTTTAGGTTTTGGCCATCTTTTTAACTGAAAAATCAAGGTTTTGAGGGTTTAAACGGGTTTGTGGACATTTGCTATGATGTTTTAGACTGACTAAACACATAACTGATACAATTTAATGATTTTGTGTGCAGTTGCAAGAGCCTACTACAGAAAAAAAAAAAAAAATTTTTGAAATCTTGATGATTCTAAATTAAGGCTTATTTTGCTATATCTCTATTATTTACAGAGATATGAGTGTTTTAGGTTTTGGCCATCTTTTCAACTGAAAAATCAAGGTTTTGAGGGTTTAAACGGGTTTGTGGACATTTGCTATGATGTTTTAGACTGACTGAACACATAACTGATACAATTTTATGATTTTGTGTGCAGTTGCAGAAGCCTACTACAGAAAAAAAAAAAAAAAATTTTTGAAATTTTGATGATTCCAAATTAAGGCTTATTTAGCTCTATCTCCATTATTTACGGAGATATGGCCGTTTAGGGTTTTGGCCATCTTTTAAACTGAAAAATCAAGGTTTTGAGGGTTTAAGCGGGTTTGTGAACATTTGCTATGATGTTTTAGACTGAATAGACACATAACTGATACATTTTTATTATTTTGTGTGCAGTTGCAGAAGCCTACTATCAAAAAAAAAAAAAAAATTTTAGAAATTTTTATGATTCCAAATTAAGGCTCATTTAGCTCTATCTCCATTATTTACAGAGATATGGCCGTTTTAGGTTTTGGCCATCTTTTAAACTGAAAAATCAAGGTTTTGAGGGTTTAAGCGGGTTTGTGGACATTTGCTATGATGTTTTAGACTAAATAGAAACATAACTGATACAATTTTGTTATTTTGTGTGCAGTTGCAGAAGCCTATTATCGAAAAAAAAAAAAAAAATTCTAGAAATTTTGATAATTCTAAATTAAGGCTTATTTAGCTCTATCTCCATTATTTACGGAGATATGGCCGTTTTAGGTTTTGGCCATCTTTTAAACTGAAAAATCAAGGTTTTGAGGGTTTAAGCGGGTTTGTGGACATTTGCTATGATGTTTTAGACTAAATAGACACAAAACTGATACAATTTTATTATTTTGTGTGCAGTTGCAGAAGCCTACTATCAAAAAAAAAAAAAAAATTTTAGAAATTTTTATGATTCCAAATTAAGGCTCATTTAGCTCTATCTCCATTATTTACAGAGATATGGCCGTTTTAGGTTTTGGCCATCTTTTAAACTGTAAAATCAAGGTTTTGAGGGTTTAAGCGGGTTTGTGGACATTTGCTATGATGTTTTAGACTAAATAGACACATAACTGATACAATTTTATTATTTTGTGTGCAGTTGCAGAAGCCTACTATCAAAAAAAAAAAAAAAATTTTTAAAATTTCGATGATCCCAAATTAAGGCTTATTTTGCTATATCTCCATTATTCACGGAGATATGGCCGTTTTAGGTTTTAGCCATCTTTTTAACTAAAACATTAAGGTTTTGAGGGTTTAAACGGGTTTGTGGACATTTGCTATGATGTTTTAGACTAAATAGACACATAACTGATACAATTTTATTATTTTGTGTGCAGTTGCAGAAGTCTACTATCGAAAAAAAAAAAAAAAATTTTTAAAATATTGATGATTCCAAATTAAGGCTTATTTTGCTATATCTCCATTATTTACGGAGATATGGCTGTTTTAGGTTTTGGCCATCTTTTTAACTGAAAAATCAAGGTTTTGAGGGTTTGAACGGGTTTGTGGACATTTGCTATGATGTTTTAGACTGACTGAACACATAACTGATACAATTTTATGATTTTGTGTGCAGTTGCAGAAGCCTACTACAAAAAAAAAAAAAAAAAATTTTTGAAATTTTGATGATTCCAAATTAAGGCTTATTTAGCTCTATCTCCATTATTTACGGAGATATGGCCGTTTAAGGTTTTGGCCATCTTTTAAACTGAAAAATCAAGGTTTTGAGGGTTTAAGCGGGTTTGTGGACATTTGCTATGATGTTTTAGACTAAATAGACACATAACTGATACAATTTTATTATTTTGTGTGCAGTTGCAGAAGCCTACTATCAAAAAAAAAAAAAAAATTTTAGAAATTTTTGATTCCAAATTAAGGCTCATTTAGCTCTATCTCCATTATTTACAGAGATATGGCCGTTTAAGGTTTTGGCCATCTTTTAAACCGAAAAATCAAGGTTTTGAGGGTTCAAGCGGGTTTGTGGACATTTGCTATGATGTTTTAGACTAAATAGAAACATAACTGATACAATTTTGTCATTTTGTGTGCAGTTGCAGAAGCCTATTATCGAAAAAAAAAAAAAAAATTCTAGAAATTTTGTAAATTCTAAATTAAGGCTTATTTAGCTCTATCTCCATTATTTACGGAGATATGGCCGTTTTAGGTTTTGGCCATCTTTTAAACTGAAAAATCAAGGTTTTGAGGGTTTAAGCGGGTTTGTGGACATTTGCTATGATGTTTTAGACTAAATAGACACATAACTGATACAATTTTATTATTTTGTGTGCAGTTGCAGAAGCCTACTATCGAAAAAAAAAAAAAAAATTTTTAAAATATTGATGATTCCAAATTAAGGCTTATTTTGCTATATCTCCATTATTTACGGAGATATGGCTGTTTTAGGTTTTATCCATCTTTTTAACTGAAAAATCAAGGTTTTGAGGGTTTGAACGGGTTTGTGGACATTTGCTATGATGTTTTAGACTAAATAGACACATAACTGATACAATTTTATTATTTTGTGTGCAGTTGCAGAAGCCTACTATCGAAAAAAAAAAAAAAAAATATTTAAAATATTGATGATTCAAAATTAAGGCTTATTTTGCTATATCTCCATTATTTACGGAGATATGGCTGTTTTAGGTTTTGGCCATCTTTTTAACTGAAAAATCAAGGTTTTGAGGGTTTAAGCGGGTTTGTGGACATTTGCTATGATGTTTTAGACTAAATAGACACATAACTGATACAATTTTATTATTTTGTGTGCAGTTGCAGAAGCCTACTATCGAAAATAAAAAAAAAAAATTTTTTAAATTTTGATGATTCCAAATTGAGGCTTATTTTGCTATATCTCTATTATTCACAGAGATATGGCCGTTTTAGGTTTTAGCCATCTTTTTAACTGAAAAATCAAGGTTTTGAGGGTTTAAGCGGGTTTGTGGACATTTGCTATGATGTTTTAGACTAAATAGACACATAACTGATACAATTTTATTATTTTGTGTGCAGTTGCAGAAGTCTACTATCAAAAAAAAAAAAAAAATTTTAGAAATTTTTATGATTCCAAATTAAGGCTCATTTAGCTCTATCTCCATTATTCACAGAAATATGGCCGTTTTAGGTTTTAGCCATCTTTTTAACTGAAAAATCAAGGTTTTGAGGGTTTAAGCGGGTTTGTGGACATTTGCTATGATGTTTTAGACTAAATAGACACATAACTGATACAATTTTATTATTTTGTGTGCAGTTGCAGAAGCCTACTATCAAAAAAAAAAAAAAAATTTTAGAAATTTTTATGATTCTAAATTAAGGCTTATTTTGCTATATCTCCATTATTTACGGAGATATGGCTGTTTTAGGTTTTGGCCATCTTTTTAACTGAAAAATCAAGGTTTTGAGGGTTTAAACGGGTTTGTGGACATTTGCTATGATGTTTTAGACTGACTAAACACATAACTGATACAATTTAATGATTTTGTGTGCAGTTGCAAGAGCCTACTACAGAAAAAAAAAAAAAAATTTTTGAAATTTTGATGATTCTAAATTAAGGCTTATTTTGCTATATCTCTATTATTTACAGAGATATGAGTGTTTTAGGTTTTGGCCATCTTTTTAACTGTAAAATCAAGGTTTTGAGGGTTTAAACGGGTTTGTGGACATTTGCTATGATGTTCTAGACTGACTGAACACATAACTGATACAATTTTATGATTTTGTGTGCAGTTGCAGAAGCCTACTACAGAAAAAAAAAAAAAAAATTTTTGAAATTTTGATGATTCCAAATTAAGGCTTATTTAGCTCTATCTCCATTATTTACGGAGATATGGCCGTTTAAGGTTTTGGCCATCTTTTAAACTGAAAAATCAAGGTTTTGAGGGTTTAAGCGGGTTTGTGAACATTTGCTATGATGTTTTAGACTGAATAGACACATAACTGATACATTTTTATTATTTTGTGTGCAGTTGCAGAAGCCTACTATCAAAAAAAAAAAAAAAATTTTAGAAATTTTTATGATTCCAAATTAAGGCTCATTTAGCTCTATCTCCATTATTTACAGAGATATGGCCGTTTTAGGTTTTGGCCATCTTTTAAACTGAAAAATCAAGGTTTTGAGGGTTTAAGCGGGTTTGTGGACATTTGCTATGATGTTTTAGACTAAATAGAAACATAACTGATACAATTTTGTTATTTTGTGTGCAGTTGCAGAAGCCTATTATCGAAAAAAAAAAAAAAAATTCTAGAAATTTTGATAATTCTAAATTAAGGCTTATTTAGCTCTATCTCCATTATTTACAGAGATATGAGTGTTTTAGGTTTTGGCCATCTTTTTAACTGAAAAATCAAGGTTTTGAGGGTTTAAACGGGTTTGTGGACATTTGCTATGATGTTTTAGACTAAATAGACACATTACTGATACAATTTTATTATTTTGTGTGCAGTTGCAGAAGCCTACTATCGGAAAAAAAAAAAAAAATTTTTTAAATTTTGATGATTCCAAATTAAGGCTCATTTAGCTCTATCTCCATTATTTACGGAGAAATGGCCGTTTTAGGTTTTGGCCATATTTTAAACTGAAAAATCAAGGTTTTGAGGGTTTAAGCGGGTTTGTGGACATTTGCTATAATGTTTTAGACTAAATAGACACATAACTGATACAATTTTATTATTTTGTGTGCAGTTGCAGAAGCCTACTATCAAAAAAAAAAAAAAAAATTTTTTAAATTTTAATGATCCCAAATTAAGGCTTATTTTGCTATATCTTCATTATTCACGGAGATATGGCCGTTTTAGGTTTTAGCCATCTTTTTAACTAAAAAATTAAGGTTTTGAGGGTTTAAACGGGTTTGTGGACATTTGCTATGATGTTTTAGACTAAATAGACACATAACTGATACAATTTTATTATTTTGTGTGCAGTTGCAGAAGCCTACTATCGAAAAAAAAAAAAAAAAATTTTTTAAATATTGATGATTTTAAATTAAGGCTTATTTTGCTATATCTTTATTATTTACGGAGATATGGCTGTTTTAGGTTTTGGCCATCTTTTTAACTGAAAAATCAAGGTTTTGAGGGTTTGAACGGGTTTGTGGACATTTGCTATGATGTTTTAGACTGACTGAACACATAACTGATACAATTTTATGATTTTGTGTGCAGTTGCAGAAGCCTACTACAGAAAAAAAAAAAAAAAATTTTTGAAATTTTGATGATTCCAAATTAAGGCTCATTTAGCTCTATCTCCATTATTTACGGAGATATGGCCGTTTTAGGTTTTGGCCATATTTTAAACTGAAAAATCAAGGTTTTGAGGGTTTAAGCGGGTTTGTGGACATTTGCTATAATGTTTTAGACTAAATAGACACATAACTGATACAATTTTATTATTTTGTGTGCAGTTGCAGAAGCCTACTATCAAAAAAAAAAAAAAAAATTTTTTAAATTTTAATGATCCCAAATTAAGGCTTATTTTGCTATATCTCCATTATTCACGGAGATATGGCCGTTTTAGGTTTTAGCCATCTTTTTAACTAAAAAATTAAGGTTTTGAGGGTTTAAACGGGTTTGTGGACATTTGCTATGATGTTTTAGACTAAATAGACACATAACTGATACAATTTTATTATTTTGTGTGCAGTTGCAGAAGCCTACTATCGAAAAAAAAAAAAAAAAATTTTTTAAATATTGATGATTTTAAATTAAGGCTTATTTTGCTATATCTTCATTATTTACGGAGATATGGCTGTTTTAGGTTTTGGCCATCTTTTTAACTGAAAAATCAAGGTTTTGAGGGTTTGAACGGGTTTGTGGACATTTGCTATGATGTTTTAGACTAAATAGACACATTACTGATACAATTTTATTATTTTGTGTGCAGTTGCAGAAGCCTACTATCGGAAAAAAAAAAAAAAATTTTTTAAATTTTGATGATTCCAAATTAAGGCTCATTTAGCTCTATCTCCATTATTTACGGAGATATGGCCGTTTTAGGTTTTGGCCATATTTTAAACTGAAAAATCAAGGTTTTGAGGGTTTAAGCGGGTTTGTGGACATTTGCTATAATGTTTTAGACTAAATAGACACATAACTGATACAATTTTATTATTTTGTGTGCAGTTGCAGAAGCCTACTATCAAAAAAAAAAAAAAAAATTTTTTAAATTTTAATGATCCCAAATTAAGGCTTATTTTGCTATATCTCCATTATTCACGGAGATATGGCCGTTTTAGGTTTTATCCATCTTTTTAACTAAAAAATTAAGGTTTTGAGGGTTTAAACGGGTTTGTGGACATTTGCTATGATGTTTTAGACTAAATAGACACATAACTGATACAATTTTATTATTTTGTGTGCAGTTGCAGAAGCCTACTATCGAAAAAAAAAAAAAAAAATTTTTTAAATATTGATGATTTTAAATTAAGGCTTATTTTGCTATATCTTCATTATTTACGGAGATATGGCTGTTTTAGGTTTTGGCCATCTTTTTAACTGAAAAATCAAGGTTTTGAGGGTTTGAACGGGTTTGTGGACATTTGCTATGATGTTTTAGACTGACTGAACACATAACTGATACAATTTTATGATTTTGTGTGCAGTTGCAGAAGCCTACTACAGAAAAAAAAAAAAAAAATTTTTGAAATTTTGATGATTCCAAATTAAGGCTTATTTAGCTCTATCTCCATTATTTACGGAGATATGGCCGTTTAAGGTTTTGGCCATTTTTTAAACTGAAAAATCTAGGTTTTGAGGGTTTAAGCGGGTTTGTGGACATTTGCTATGATGTTTTAGACTGAATAGACACATAACTGATACATTTTTATTATTTTGTGTGCAGTTGCAGAAGCCTACTATCAAAAAAAAAAAAAAAATTTTAGAAATTTTTATGATTCCAAATTGAGGCTTATTTTGCTATATCTCCATTATTCACAGAGATATGGCCGTTTTAGGTTTTAGCCATCTTTTTAACTGAAAAATCAAGGTTTTGAGGGTTTAAGCGGGTTTGTGGACATTTGCTATGATGTTTTAGACTAAATAGACACATAACTGATACAATTTTATTATTTTGTGTGCAGTTGCAGAAGCCTACTATCAAAAAAAAAAAGAAAATTTTAGAAATTTTTATGATTCCAAATTGAGGCTTATTTTGCTATATCTCCATTATTCACAGAGATATGGCCGTTTTAGGTTTTAGCCATCTTTTTAACTGAAAAATCAAGGTTTTGAGGGTTTAAGCGGGTTTGTGGACATTTGCTATGATGTTTTAGACTAAATAGACACATAACTGATACAATTTTATTATTTTGTGTGCAGTTGCAGAAGCCTACTATCGAAAAAAAAAAAAAAAAAAATTTTTTAAATTTTGATGATTCCAAATTGAGGCTTATTTTGCTATATCTCCATTATTCACAGAGATATGGCCGTTTTAGGTTTTAGCCATCTTTTTAACTGAAAAATCAAGGTTTTGAGGGTTTAAGCGGGTTTGTGGACATTTGCTATGATGTTTTAGACTAAATAGACACATAACTGATACAATTTTATTATTTTGTGTGCAGTTGCAGAAGCCTACTATCAAAAAAAAAAAGAAAATTTTAGAAATTTTTATGATTCCAAATTGAGGCTTATTTTGCTATATCTCCATTATTCACAGAGATATGGCCGTTTTAGGTTTAAGCCATCTTTTTAACTGAAAAATCAAGGTTTTGAGGGTTTAAACGGGTTTGTGGACATTTGCTATGATGTTTTAGACTGACTAAACACATAACTGATACAATTTAATGATTTTGTGTGCAGTTGCAAGAGCCTACTACAGAAAAAAAAAAAAAAATTTTTGAAATTTTGATGATTCTAAATTAAGGCTTATTTTGCTATATCTCCATTATTTACAGAGATATGAGTGTTTTAGGTTTTGGCCATCTTTTTAACTGAAAAATCAAGGTTTTGAGGGTTTAAACGGGTTTGTGGACATTTGCTATGATGTTTTAGACTAAATAGACACATAACTGATACAATTTTATTATTTTGTGTGCAGTTGCAGAAGCCTACTATCGGAAAAAAAAAAAAAAATATTTTAAATTTTGATGATTCCAAATTAAGGCTCATTTAGCTCTATCTCCATTATTTACGGAGATATGGCCGTTTTAGGTTTTGGCCATATTTTAAACTGAAAAATCAAGGTTTTGAGGGTTTAAGCGGGTTTGTGGACATTTGCTATAATGTTTTAGACTAAATAGACACATAACTGATACAATTTTATTATTTTGTGTGCAGTTGCAGAAGCCTACTATCAAAAAAAAAAAAAAAATTTTAAAAATTTTTATGATTCCAAATTAAGGCTCATTTAGCTCTATCTCCCTTATTTACGGAGATATGGCCGTTTTAGGTTTTGGCCATATTTTAAACTGAAAAATCAAGGTTTTAAGGGTTTAAGCGGGTTTGTGGACATTTGCTATGATGTTTTAGACTAAATATACACATAACTGATACAATTCTATTATTTTGTGTGCAGTTGCAGAAGCCTACTATCAAAAAAAAAAAAAAAATTTTTAAAATTTTGATGATTCCAAATAAAGGCTTATTTTGCTATATCTCTATTATTTACGGAGATATGGCTGTTTCAGGTTTTGGCCATCTTTTGAACTGAAAAATCAAGGTTTTAAGGGTTTAAGCGGGTTTGTGGACATTTGCTATGATGTTTTAGACTAAATAGACACATAACTGATACAATTTTATTATTTTGTGTGCAGTTGCAGAAGCCTTCTATCGAAAAAAAAAAAAAAAAATTTTTTAAATTTTGATGATTCCAAATTGAGGCTTATTTTGCTATATCTCCATTATTCACGGAGATATGGCTGTTTTAGGTTTTGGCCATCTTTTTAACTGAAAAATCAAGGTTTTAAGGGTTTAAGCGGGTTTGTGGACATTTGCTATGATGTTTTAGACTAAATAGACACATAACTGATACAATTTTATTATTTTGTGTGCAGTTGCAGAAGCCTTCTATCGAAAAAAAAAAAAAAAAATTTTTTAAATTTTGATGATTCCAAATTGAGGCTTATTTTGCTATATCTCCATTATTCACGGAGATATGGCCGTTTTAGGTTTTAGCCATCTTTTTAACTGAAAAATCAAGGTTTTAAGGGTTTAAACGGGTTTGTGGACATTTGCTATGATGTTTTAGACTAAATAGACACATAACTGATACAATTTTATTATTTTGTGTGCAGTTGCAGAAGCCTACTATCGAAAAAAAAAAAAAAAATTTTTTTAATTTTGATGATTTCAATTTAAGGCTTATTTTGCTATATCTCCATTATTCACGGAGATATGGCCGTTTTAGGTTTTAGCCATCTTTTTAACTGAAAAATCAAGGTTTTGAGGGTTTAAACAAGTTTGTGGACATTTGCTATGATGTTTTAGACTAAATAGACACATAACTGATACAATTTTATTATTTTGTGTGCAGTTGCAGAAGCCTACTATCGAAAAAAAAAAAAAAAAATTTTTTAAATTTTGATGATTCTAAATTGAGGCTTATTTTGCTATATCTCCATTATTTACGGAGATATGGCTGTTTTAGGTTTTGGCCATCTTTTCAACTGAAAAATCAAGGTTTTGAGGGTTTAAACGGGTTTGTGGACATTTGCTATGATGTTTTAGACTAAATAGACACATAACTGATACAATTTTGTTATTTAGTGTGCAGTTGCAGAAGCCTATTATCGAAAAAAAAAAAAAAAATTTTAGAAATTTTGATAATTCTAAATTAAGGCTTATTTAGCTCTATCTCCATTATTTACGGAGATATGGCCGTTTTAGGTTTTGGCCATATTTTGAACTGAAAAATCAAGGTTTTGAGGGTTTAAACGGGTTTGTGGACATTTGCTATGATGTTTTAGACTAAATAGACACATAACTGATACAATTTTATTATTTTGTGTGCAGTTGCAGAAGCCTACTATCGAAAAAAAAAAAAAAAAATTTTTAAAATATTGATGATTCCAAATTAAGGCTTATTTTGCTATATCTTCATTATTTACGGAGATATGGCTGTTTTAGGTTTTGGCCATCTTTTTAACTGAAAAATCAAGGTTTTGAGGGTTTGAACGGGTTTGTGGACATTTGCTATGATGTTTTAGACTGAATAGACACATAACTGATACATTTTTATTATTTTGTGTGCAGTTGCAGAAGCCTACTATCAAAAAAAAAAAAAAAATTTTAGAAATTTTTATGATTCCAAATTAAGGCTCATTTAGCTCTATCTCCATTATTTACAGAGATATGGCCGTTTTAGGTTTTGACCATCTTTTAAACTGTAAAATCAAGGTTTTGAGGGTTTAAGCGGGTTTGTGGACATTTGCTATGATGTTTTAGACTAAATAGACACATAACTGATACAATTTTATTATTTTGTGTGCAGTTGCAGAAGCCTACTATCAAAAAAAAAAAAAAAATTTTTAAAATTTCGATAATCCCAAATTAAGGCTTATTTTGCTATATCTCCATTATTCACGGAGATATGGCCGTTTTAGGTTTTAGCCATCTTTTTAACTAAAAAATTAAGGTTTTGAGGGTTTAAACGGGTTTGTGGACATTTGCTATAATGTTTTAGACTAAATAGACACATAACTGATACAATTTTATTATTTTGTGTGCAGTTGCAGAAGCCTACTATCGAAAAAAAAAAAAAAAATTTTTAAAATATTGATGATTCCAAATTAAGGCTTATTTTGCTATATCTCCATTATTTACGGAGATATGGCTGTTTTAGGTTTTATCCATCTTTTTAACTGAAAAATCAAGGTTTTGAGGGTTTGAACGGGTTTGTGTAAATTGCTATGATGTTTTAGACTAAATAGACACATAACTGATACAATTTTATTATTTTGTGTGCAGTTGCAGAAACCTACTATCGAAAAAAAAAAAAAAAATTTTTAAAATATTGATGATTCCAAATTAAGGCTTATTTTGCTATATCTCCATTATTTACGGAGATATGGCTGTTTTAGGTTTTGGCCATCTTTTTAACTGAAAAATCAAGGTTTTGAGGGTTTAAGCGGGTTTGTGGACATTTGCTATGATGTTTTAGACTAAATAGACACATAACTGATACAATTTTATTATTTTGTGTGCAGTTGCAGAAGCCTACTATCGAAAAAAAAAAAAAAAAATTTTTTAAATTTTGATGATTCCAAATTGAGGCTTATTTTGCTATATCTCTATTATTCACAGAGATATGGCCGTTTTAGGTTTTAGCCATCTTTTTAACTGAAAAATCAAGGTTTTGAGGGTTTAAGCGGGTTTGTGGACATTTGCTATGATGTTTTAGACTAAATAGACACATAACTGATACAATTTTATTATTTTGTGTGCAGTTGCAGAAGCCTTCTATCGAAAAAAAAAAAAAAAAATTTTTTAAATTTTGATGATTCCAAATTGAGGCTTATTTTGCTATATCTCCATTATTCACGGAGATATGGCCGTTTTAGGTTTTAGCCATCTTTTTAACTGAAAAATCAAGGTTTTAAGGGTTTAAACGGGTTTGTGGACATTTGCTATGATGTTTTAGACTAAATAGACACATAACTGATACAATTTTATTATTTTGTGTGCAGTTGCAGAAACCTACTATCGAAAAAAAAAAAAAAAATTTTTAAAATATTGATGATTCCAAATTAAGGCTTATTTTGCTATATCTCCATTATTTACGGAGATATGGCTGTTTTAGGTTTTGGCCATCTTTTTAACTGAAAAATCAAGGTTTTGAGGGTTTAAGCGGGTTTGTGGACATTTGCTATGATGTTTTAGACTAAATAGACACATAACTGATACAATTTTATTATTTTGTGTGCAGTTGCAGAAGCCTACTATCGAAAAAAAAAAAAAAAAATTTTTTAAATTTTGATGATTCCAAATTGAGGCTTATTTTGCTATATCTCTATTATTCACAGAGATATGGCCGTTTTAGGTTTTAGCCATCTTTTTAACTGAAAAATCAAGGTTTTGAGGGTTTAAGCGGGTTTGTGGACATTTGCTATGATGTTTTAGACTAAATAGACACATAACTGATACAATTTTATTATTTTGTGTGCAGTTGCAGAAGCCTTCTATCGAAAAAAAAAAAAAAAAATTTTTTAAATTTTGATGATTCCAAATTGAGGCTTATTTTGCTATATCTCCATTATTCACGGAGATATGGCCGTTTTAGGTTTTAGCCATCTTTTTAACTGAAAAATCAAGGTTTTAAGGGTTTAAACGGGTTTGTGGACATTTGCTATGATGTTTTAGACTAAATAGACACATAACTGATACAATTTTATTATTTTGTGTGCAGTTGCAGAAGCCTACTATCGAAAAAAAAAAAAAAAATTTTTTTAATTTTGATGATTTCAAATTAAGGCTTATTTTGCTATATCTCCATTATTCACGGAGATATGGCCGTTTTAGGTTTTAGCCATCTTTTTAACTGAAAAATCAAGGTTTTGAGGGTTTAAACAAGTTTGTGGACATTTGCTATGATGTTTTAGACTAAATAGACACATAACTGATACAATTTTATTATTTTGTGTGCAGTTGCAGAAGCCTACTATCGAAAAAAAAAAAAAAAAATTTTTTAAATTTTGATGATTCTAAATTGAGGCTTATTTTGCTATATCTCCATTATTTACGGAGATATGGCTGTTTTAGGTTTTGGCCATCTTTTCAACTGAAAAATCAAGGTTTTGAGGGTTTAAACGGGTTTGTGGACATTTGCTATGATGTTTTAGACTAAATAGACACATAACTGATACAATTTTGTTATTTAGTGTGCAGTTGCAGAAGCCTATTATCGAAAAAAAAAAAAAAAATTTTAGAAATTTTGATAATTCTAAATTAAGGCTTATTTAGCTCTATCTCCATTATTTACGGAGATATGGCCGTTTTAGGTTTTGGCCATATTTTGAACTGAAAAATCAAGGTTTTGAGGGTTTAAACGGGTTTGTGGACATTTGCTATGATGTTTTAGACTAAATAGACACATAACTGATACAATTTTATTATTTTGTGTGCAGTTGCAGAAGCCTACTATCGAAAAAAAAAAAAAAAAATTTTTAAAATATTGATGATTCCAAATTAAGGCTTATTTTGCTATATCTCCATTATTTACGGAGATATGGCTGTTTTAGGTTTTGGCCATCTTTTTAACTGAAAAATCAAGGTTTTGAGGGTTTGAACGGGTTTGTGGACATTTGCTATGATGTTTTAGACTGAATAGACACATAACTGATACATTTTTATTATTTTGTGTGCAGTTGCAGAAGCCTACTATCAAAAAAAAAAAAAAAATTTTAGAAATTTTTATGATTCCAAATTAAGGCTCATTTAGCTCTATCTCCATTATTTACAGAGATATGGCCGTTTTAGGTTTTGACCATCTTTTAAACTGTAAAATCAAGGTTTTGAGGGTTTAAGCGGGTTTGTGGACATTTGCTATGATGTTTTAGACTAAATAGACACATAACTGATACAATTTTATTATTTTGTGTGCAGTTGCAGAAGCCTACTATCAAAAAAAAAAAAAAAATTTTTAAAATTTCGATAATCCCAAATTAAGGCTTATTTTGCTATATCTCCATTATTCACGGAGATATGGCCGTTTTAGGTTTTAGCCATCTTTTTAATTAAAAAATTAAGGTTTTGAGGGTTTAAACGGGTTTGTGGACATTTGCTATAATGTTTTAGACTAAATAGACACATAACTGATACAATTTTATTATTTTGTGTGCAGTTGCAGAAGCCTACTATCGAAAAAAAAAAAAAAAATTTTTAAAATATTGATGATTCCAAATTAAGGCTTATTTTGCTATATCTCCATTATTTACGGAGATATGGCTGTTTTAGGTTTTATCCATCTTTTTAACTGAAAAATCAAGGTTTTGAGGGTTTGAACGGGTTTGTGTAAATTGCTATGATGTTTTAGACTAAATAGACACATAACTGATACAATTTTATTATTTTGTGTGCAGTTGCAGAAACCTACTATCGAAAAAAAAAAAAAAAATTTTTAAAATATTGATGATTCCAAATTAAGGCTTATTTTGCTATATCTCCATTATTTACGGAGATATGGCTGTTTTAGGTTTTGGCCATCTTTTTAACTGAAAAATCAAGGTTTTGAGGGTTTAAGCGGGTTTGTGGACATTTGCTATGATGTTTTAGACTAAATAGACACATAACTGATACAATTTTATTATTTTGTGTGCAGTTGCAGAAGCCTACTATCGAAAAAAAAAAAAAAAAATTTTTTAAATTTTGATGATTCCAAATTGAGGCTTATTTTGCTATATCTCTATTATTCACAGAGATATGGCCGTTTTAGGTTTTAGCCATCTTTTTAACTGAAAAATCAAGGTTTTGAGGGTTTAAGCGGGTTTGTGGACATTTGCTATGATGTTTTAGACTAAATAGACACATAACTGATACAATTTTATTATTTTGTGTGCAGTTGCAGAAGTCTACTATCAAAAAAAAAAAAAAAATTTTAGAAATTTTTATGATTCCAAATTAAGGCTCATTTAGCTCTATCTCCATTATTCACAGAAATATGGCCGTTTTAGGTTTTAGCCATCTTTTTAACTGAAAAATCAAGGTTTTGAGGGTTTAAGCGGGTTTGTGGACATTTGCTATGATGTTTTAGACTAAATAGACACATAACTGATACAATTTTATTATTTTGTGTGCAGTTGCAGAAGCCTACTTTAAAAAAAAAAAAAAAAATTTTAGAAATTTTTATGATTCTAAATTAAGGCTTATTTTGCTATATCTCCATTATTTACGGAGATATGGCTGTTTTAGGTTTTGGCCATCTTTTTAACTGAAAAATCAAGGTTTTGAGGGTTTAAACGGGTTTGTGGACATTTGCTATGATGTTTTAGACTGACTAAACACATAACTGATACAATTTAATGATTTTGTGTGCAGTTGCAAGAGCCTACTACAGAAAAAAAAAAAAAAATTTTTGAAATTTTGATGATTCTAAATTAAGGCTTATTTTGCTATATCTCTATTATTTACAGAGATATGAGTGTTTTAGGTTTTGGCCATCTTTTCAACTGAAAAATCAAGGTTTTGAGGGTTTAAACGGGTTTGTGGACATTTGCTATGATGTTTTAGACTGACTGAACACATAACTGATACAATTTTATGATTTTGTGTGCAGTTGCAGAAGCCTACTACAGAAAAAAAAAAAAAAAATTTTTGAAATTTTGATGATTCCAAATTAAGGCTTATTTAGCTCTATCTCCATTATTTACGGAGATATGGCCGTTTAGGGTTTTGGCCATCTTTTAAACTGAAAAATCAAGGTTTTGAGGGTTTAAGCGGGTTTGTGAACATTTGCTATGATGTTTTAGACTGAATAGACACATAACTGATACATTTTTATTATTTTGTGTGCAGTTGCAGAAGCCTACTATCAAAAAAAAAAAAAAAATTTTAGAAATTTTTATGATTCCAAATTAAGGCTCATTTAGCTCTATCTCCATTATTTACAGAGATATGGCCGTTTTAGGTTTTGGCCATCTTTTAAACTGAAAAATCAAGGTTTTGAGGGTTTAAGCGGGTTTGTGGACATTTGCTATGATGTTTTAGACTAAATAGAAACATAACTGATACAATTTTGTTATTTTGTGTGCAGTTGCAGAAGCCTATTATCGAAAAAAAAAAAAAAAATTCTAGAAATTTTGATAATTCTAAATTAAGGCTTATTTAGCTCTATCTCCATTATTTACGGAGATATGGCCGTTTTAGGTTTTGGCCATCTTTTAAACTGAAAAATCAAGGTTTTGAGGGTTTAAGCGGGTTTGTGGACATTTGCTATGATGTTTTAGACTAAATAGACACAAAACTGATACAATTTTATTATTTTGTGTGCAGTTGCAGAAGCCTACTATCAAAAAAAAAAAAAAAATTTTAGAAATTTTTATGATTCCAAATTAAGGCTCATTTAGCTCTATCTCCATTATTTACAGAGATATGGCCGTTTTAGGTTTTGGCCATCTTTTAAACTGTAAAATCAAGGTTTTGAGGGTTTAAGCGGGTTTGTGGACATTTGCTATGATGTTTTAGACTAAATAGACACATAACTGATACAATTTTATTATTTTGTGTGCAGTTGCAGAAGCCTACTATCAAAAAAAAAAAAAAAATTTTTAAAATTTCGATGATCCCAAATTAAGGCTTATTTTGCTATATCTCCATTATTCACGGAGATATGGCCGTTTTAGGTTTTAGCCATCTTTTTAACTAAAACATTAAGGTTTTGAGGGTTTAAACGGGTTTGTGGACATTTGCTATGATGTTTTAGACTAAATAGACACATAACTGATACAATTTTATTATTTTGTGTGCAGTTGCAGAAGTCTACTATCGAAAAGAAAAAAAAAAATTTTTAAAATATTGATGATTCCAAATTAAGGCTTATTTTGCTATATCTCCATTATTTACGGAGATATGGCTGTTTTAGGTTTTGGCCATCTTTTTAACTGAAAAATCAAGGTTTTGAGGGTTTGAACGGGTTTGTGGACATTTGCTATGATGTTTCAGACTGACTGAACACATAACTGATACAATTTTATGATTTTGTGTGCAGTTGCAGAAGCCTACTACAAAAAAAAAAAAAAAAAATTTTTGAAATTTTGATGATTCCAAATTAAGGCTTATTTAGCTCTATCTCCATTATTTACGGAGATAGGGCCGTTTAAGGTTTTGGCCATCTTTTAAACTGAAAAATCAAGGTTTTGAGGGTTTAAGCGGGTTTGTGGACATTTGCTATGATGTTTTAGACTAAATAGACACATAACTGATACAATTTTATTATTTTGTGTGCAGTTGCAGAAGCCTACTATCAAAAAAAAAAAAAAAATTTTAGAAATTTTTGATTCCAAATTAAGGCTCATTTAGCTCTATCTCCATTATTTACAGAGATATGGCCGTTTAAGGTTTTGGCCATCTTTTAAACCGAAAAATCAAGGTTTTGAGGGTTCAAGCGGGTTTGTGGACATTTGCTATGATGTTTTAGACTAAATAGAAACATAACTGATACAATTTTGTCATTTTGTGTGCAGTTGCAGAAGCCTATTATCGAAAAAAAAAAAAAAAATTCTAGAAATTTTGATAATTCTAAATTAAGGCTTATTTAGCTCTATCTCCATTATTTACGGAGATATGGCCGTTTTAGGTTTTGGCCATATTTTAAACTGAAAAATCAAGGTTTTGAGGGTTTAAGCGGGTTTGTGGACATTTGCTATAATGTTTTAGACTAAATAGACACATAACTGATACAATTTTATTATTTTGTGTGCAGTTGCAGAAGCCTACTATCAAAAAAAAAAAAAAAAATTTTTTAAATTTTAATGATCCCAAATTAAGGCTTATTTTGCTATATCTCCATTATTCACGGAGATATGGCCGTTTTAGGTTTTGGCCATCTTTTAAACTGAAAAATCAAGGTTTTGAGGGTTTAAGCGGGTTTGTGGACATTTGCTATGATGTTTTAGACTAAATAGACACATAACTGATACAATTTTATTATTTTGTGTGCAGTTGCAGAAGCCTACTATCGAAAAAAAAAAAAAAAATTTTTAAAATATTGATGATTCCAAATTAAGGCTTATTTTGCTATATCTCCATTATTTACGGAGATATGGCTGTTTTAGGTTTTATCCATCTTTTTAACTGAAAAATCAAGGTTTTGAGGGTTTGAACGGGTTTGTGGACATTTGCTATGATGTTTTAGACTAAATAGACACATAACTGATACAATTTTATTATTTTGTGTGCAGTTGCAGAAGCCTACTATCGAAAAAAAAAAAAAAAATTTTTAAAATATTGATGATTCAAAATTAAGGCTTATTTTGCTATATCTCCATTATTTACGGAGATATGGCTGTTTTAGGTTTTGGCCATCTTTTTAACTGAAAAATCAAGGTTTTGAGGGTTTAAGCGGGTTTGTGGACATTTGCTATGATGTTTTAGACTAAATAGACACATAACTGATACAATTTTATTATTTTGTGTGCAGTTGCAGAAGCCTACTATCGAAAATAAAAAAAAAAAATTTTTTAAATTTTGATGATTCCAAATTGAGGCTTATTTTGCTATATCTCTATTATTCACAGAGATATGGCCGTTTTAGGTTTTAGCCATCTTTTTAACTGAAAAATCAAGGTTTTGAGGGTTTAAGCGGGTTTGTGGACATTTGCTATGATGTTTTAGACTAAATAGACACATAACTGATACAATTTTATTATTTTGTGTGCAGTTGCAGAAGTCTACTATCAAAAAAAAAAAAAAAATTTTAGAAATTTTTATGATTCCAAATTAAGGCTCATTTAGCTCTATCTCCATTATTCACAGAAATATGGCCGTTTTAGGTTTTAGCCATCTTTTTAACTGAAAAATCAAGGTTTTGAGGGTTTAAGCGGGTTTGTGGACATTTGCTATGATGTTTTAGACTAAATAGACACATAACTGATACAATTTTATTATTTTGTGTGCAGTTGCAGAAGCCTACTATCAAAAAAAAAAAAAAAATTTTAGAAATTTTTATGATTCTAAATTAAGGCTTATTTTGCTATATCTCCATTATTTACGGAGATATGGCTGTTTTAGGTTTTGGCCATCTTTTTAACTGAAAAATCAAGGTTTTGAGGGTTTAAACGGGTTTGTGGACATTTGCTATGATGTTTTAGACTGACTAAACACATAACTGATACAATTTAATGATTTTGTGTGCAGTTGCAAGAGCCTACTACAGAAAAAAAAAAAAAAATTTTTGAAATTTTGATGATTCTAAATTAAGGCTTATTTTGCTATATCTCTATTATTTACAGAGATATGAGTGTTTTAGGTTTTGGCCATCTTTTTAACTGAAAAATCAAGGTTTTGAGGGTTTAAACGGGTTTGTGGACATTTGCTATGATGTTTTAGACTGACTGAACACATAACTGATACAATTTTATGATTTTGTGTGCAGTTGCAGAAGCCTACTACAGAAAAAAAAAAAAAAAATTTTTGAAATTTTGATGATTCCAAATTAAGGCTTATTTAGCTCTATCTCCATTATTTACGGAGATATGGCCGTTTAAGGTTTTGGCCATCTTTTAAACTGAAAAATCAAGGTTTTGAGGGTTTAAGCGGGTTTGTGAACATTTGCTATGATGTTTTAGACTGAATAGACACATAACTGATACATTTTTATTATTTTGTGTGCAGTTGCAGAAGCCTACTATCAAAAAAAAAAAAAAAATTTTAGAAATTTTTATGATTCCAAATTAAGGCTCATTTAGCTCTATCTCCATTATTTACAGAGATATGGCCGTTTTAGGTTTTGGCCATCTTTTAAACTGAAAAATCAAGGTTTTGAGGGTTTAAGCGGGTTTGTGGACATTTGCTATGATGTTTTAGACTAAATAGAAACATAACTGATACAATTTTGTTATTTTGTGTGCAGTTGCAGAAGCCTATTATCGAAAAAAAAAAAAAAAATTCTAGAAATTTTGATAATTCTAAATTAAGGCTTATTTAGCTCTATCTCCATTATTTACGGAGATATGGCCGTTTTAGGTTTTGGCCATCTTTTAAACTGAAAAATCAAGGTTTTGAGGGTTTAAGCGGGTTTGTGGACATTTGCTATGATGTTTTAGACTAAATAGACACAAAACTGATACAATTTTATTATTTTGTGTGCAGTTGCAGAAGCCTACTATCAAAAAAAAAAAAAAAATTTTAGAAATTTTTATGATTCCAAATTAAGGCTCATTTAGCTCTATCTCCATTATTTACAGAGATATGGCCGTTTTAGGTTTTGGCCATCTTTTAAACTGTAAAATCAAGGTTTTGAGGGTTTAAGCGGGTTTGTGGACATTTGCTATGATGTTTTAGACTAAATAGACACATAACTGATACAATTTTATTATTTTGTGTGCAGTTGCAGAAGCCTACTATCAAAAAAAAAAAAAAAATTTTTAAAATTTCGATGATCCCAAATTAAGGCTTATTTTGCTATATCTCCATTATTCACGGAGATATGGCCGTTTTAGGTTTTAGCCATCTTTTTAACTAAAAAATTAAGGTTTTGAGGGTTTAAACGGGTTTGTGGACATTTGCTATGATGTTTTAGACTAAATAGACACATAACTGATACAATTTTATTATTTTGTGTGCAGTTGCAGAAGCCTACTATCGAAAAAAAAAAAAAAAATTTTTAAAATATTGATGATTCCAAATTAAGGCTTATTTTGCTATATCTCCATTATTTACGGAGATATGGCTGTTTTAGGTTTTGGCCATCTTTTTAACTGAAAAATCAAGGTTTTGAGGGTTTGAACGGGTTTGTGGACATTTGCTATGATGTTTTAGACTGACTGAACACATAACTGATACAATTTTATGATTTTGTGTGCAGTTGCAGAAGCCTACTACAAAAAAAAAAAAAAAAAATTTTTGAAATTTTGATGATTCCAAATTAAGGCTTATTTAGCTCTATCTCCATTATTTACGGAGATATGGCCGTTTAAGGTTTTGGCCATCTTTTAAACTGAAAAATCAAGGTTTTGAGGGTTTAAGCGGGTTTGTGGACATTTGCTATGATGTTTTAGACTAAATAGACACATAACTGATACAATTTTATTATTTTGTGTGCAGTTGCAGAAGCCTACTATCAAAAAAAAAAAAAAAATTTTAGAAATTTTTGATTCCAAATTAAGGCTCATTTAGCTCTATCTCCATTATTTACAGAGATATGGCCGTTTAAGGTTTTGGCCATCTTTTAAACCGAAAAATCAAGGTTTTGAGGGTTTAAGCGGGTTTGTGGACATTTGCTATGATGTTTTAGACTAAATAGAAACATAACTGATACAATTTTGTCATTTTGTGTGCAGTTGCAGAAGCCTATTATCGAAAAAAAAAAAAAAAATTCTAGAAATTTTGATAATTCTAAATTAAGGCTTATTTAGCTCTATCTCCATTATTTACGGAGATATGGCCGTTTTAGGTTTTGGCCATCTTTTAAACTGAAAAATCAAGGTTTTGAGGGTTTAAGCGGGTTTGTGGACATTTGCTATGATGTTTTAGACTGAATAGACACATAACTGATACAATTTTATTATTTTGTGTGCAGTTGCAGAAGCCTACTATCAAAAAAAAAAAAAAAATTTTAGAAATTTTTATGATTCCAAATTAAGGCTCATTTAGCTCTATCTCCATTATTTACAGAGATATGGCCGTTTTAGGTTTTGGCCATCTTTTAAACTGAAAAATCAAGGTTTTGAGGGTTTAAGCGGGTTCGTGGACATTTGCTATGATGTTTTAGACTAAATAGACACATAACTGATACAATTTTATTATTTTGTGTGCAGTTGCAGAAGCCTACTATCAAAAAAAAAAAAAAAATTTTAGAAATTTTTATGATTCCAAATTAAGGCTCATTTAGCTCTATCTCCATTATTTACAGAGATATGGCCGTTTTAGGTTTTGGCCATCTTTTAAACTGAAAAATCAAGGTTTTGAGGGTTTTAGCGGGTTTGTGGACATTTGCTATGATGTTTTAGACTAAATAGAAACATAACTGATACAATTTTGTTATTTTGTGTGCAGTTGCAGAAGCCTATTATCGAAAAAAAAAAAAAAAATTCTAGAAATTTTGATAATTCTAAATTAAGGCTTATTTAGCTCTATCTCCATTATTTACGGAGATATGGCCGTTTTAGGTTTTGGCCATCTTTTAAACTGAAAAATCAAGGTTTTGAGGGTTTAAGCGGGTTTGTGGACATTTGCTATGATGTTTTAGACTAAATAGACACATAACTGATACAATTTTATTATTTTGTGTGCAGTTGCAGAAGCCTACTATCAAAAAAAAAAAAAAAATTTTAGAAATTTTTATGATTCCAAATTAAGGCTCATTTAGCTCTATCTCCATTATTTACAGGGATATGGCCGTTTTAGGTTTTGGCCATCTTTTAAACTGAAAAATCAAGGTTTTGAGGGTTTAAGCGGGTTTGTGGACATTTGCTATGATGTTTTAGACTAAATAGACACATAACTGATACAATTTTATTATTTTGTGTGCAGTTGCAGAAGCCTACTATCGAAAAAAAAAAAAAAAAAAATTTTTTAAATTTTGATGATTCCAAATTGAGGCTTATTTTGCTATATCTCCATTATTCACAGAGATATGGCCGTTTTAGGTTTTAGCCATCTTTTTAACTGAAAAATCAAGGTTTTGAGGGTTTAAGCGGGTTTGTGGACATTTGCTATGATGTTTTAGACTAAATAGACACATAACTGATACAATTTTATTATTTTGTGTGCAGTTGCAGAAGCCTACTATCAAAAAAAAAAAGAAAATTTTAGAAATTTTTATGATTCCAAATTGAGGCTTATTTTGCTATATCTCCATTATTCACAGAGATATGGCCGTTTTAGGTTTTAGCCATCTTTTTAACTGAAAAATCAAGGTTTTGAGGGTTTAAACGGGTTTGTGGACATTTGCTATGATGTTTTAGACTGACTAAACACATAACTGATACAATTTAATGATTTTGTGTGCAGTTGCAAGAGCCTACTACAGAAAAAAAAAAAAAAATTTTTGAAATTTTGATGATTCCAAATTAAGGCTTATTTTGCTATATCTCCATTATTTACAGAGATATGAGTGTTTTAGGTTTTGGCCATCTTTTTAACTGAAAAATCAAGGTTTTGAGGGTTTAAACGGGTTTGTGGACATTTGCTATGATGTTTTAGACTAAATAGACACATTACTGATACAATTTTATTATTTTGTGTGCAGTTGCAGAAGCCTACTATCGGAAAAAAAAAAAAAATTTTTTAAATTTTGATGATTCCAAATTAAGGCTCATTTAGCTCTATCTCCATTATTTACGGAGATATGGCCGTTTTAGGTTTTGGCCATATTTTAAACTGAAAAATCAAGGTTTTGAGGGTTTAAGCGGGTTTGTGGACATTTGCTATAATGTTTTAGACTAAATAGACACATAACTGATACAATTTTATTATTTTGTGTGCAGTTGCAGAAGCCTACTATCAAAAAAAAAAAAAAAAATTTTTTAAATTTTAATGATCCCAAATTAAGGCTTATTTTGCTATATCTCCATTATTCACGGAGATATGGCCGTTTTAGGTTTTAGCCATCTTTTTAACTAAAAAATTAAGGTTTTGAGGGTTTAAACGGGTTTGTGGACATTTGCTATGATGTTTTAGACTAAATAGACACATAACTGATACAATTTTATTATTTTGTGTGCAGTTGCAGAAGCCTACTATCGAAAAAAAAAAAAAAAAATTTTTTAAATATTGATGATTTTAAATTAAGGCTTATTTTGCTATATCTTCATTATTTACGGAGATATGGCTGTTTTAGGTTTTGGCCATCTTTTTAACTGAAAAATCAAGGTTTTGAGGGTTTGAACGGGTTTGTGGACATTTGCTATGATGTTTTAGAATGACTGAACACATAACTGATACAATTTTATGATTTTGTGTGCAGTTGCAGAAGCCTACTACAGAAAAAAAAAAAAAAAATTTTTGAAATTTTGATGATTCCAAATTAAGGCTTATTTAGCTCTATCTCCATTATTTACGGAGATATGGCCGTTTAAGGTTTTGGCCATTTTTTAAACTGAAAAATCTAGGTTTTGAGGGTTTAAGCGGGTTTGTGGACATTTGCTATGATGTTTTAGACTGAATAGACACATAACTGATACATTTTTATTATTTTGTGTGCAGTTGCAGAAGCCTACTATCAAAAAAAAAAAAAAAATTTTAGAAATTTTTATGATTCCAAATTGAGGCTTATTTTGCTATATCTCCATTATTCACAGAGATATGGCCGTTTTAGGTTTTAGCCATCTTTTTAACTGAAAAATCAAGGTTTTGAGGGTTTAAGCGGGTTTGTGGACATTTGCTATGATGTTTTAGACTAAATAGACACATAACTGATACAATTTTATTATTTTGTGTGCAGTTGCAGAAGCCTACTATCAAAAAAAAAAAGAAAATTTTAGAAATTTTTATGATTCCAAATTGAGGCTTATTTTGCTATATCTCCATTATTCACAGAGATATGGCCGTTTTAGGTTTTAGCCATCTTTTTAACTGAAAAATCAAGGTTTTGAGGGTTTAAGCGGGTTTGTGGACATTTGCTATGATGTTTTAGACTAAATAGACACATAACTGATACAATTTTATTATTTCGTGTGCAGTTGCAGAAGCCTACTATCGAAAAAAAAAAAAAAAAAAATTTTTTAAATTTTGATGATTCCAAATTGAGGCTTATTTTGCTATATCTCCATTATTCACAGAGATATGGCCGTTTTAGGTTTTAGCCATCTTTTTAACTGAAAAATCAAGGTTTTGAGGGTTTAAGCGGGTTTGTGGACATTTGCTATGATGTTTTAGACTAAATAGACACATAACTGATACAATTTTATTATTTTGTGTGCAGTTGCAGAAGCCTACTATCAAAAAAAAAAAGAAAATTTTAGAAATTTTTATGATTCCAAATTGAGGCTTATTTTGCTATATCTCCATTATTCACAGAGATATGGCCGTTTTAGGTTTTAGCCATCTTTTTAACTGAAAAATCAAGGTTTTGAGGGTTTAAGCGGGTTTGTGGACATTTGCTATGATGTTTTAGACTAAATAGACACATAACTGATACAATTTTATTATTTTGTGTGCAGTTGCAGAAGCCTACTATCAAAAAAAAAAAAAAAATTTTAGAAATTTTTATGATTCTAAATTAAGGCTTATTTTGCTATATCTCCATTATTTACGGAGATATGGCTGTTTTAGGTTTTGGCCATCTTTTTAACTGAAAAATCAAGGTTTTGAGGGTTTAAACGGGTTTGTGGACATTTGCTATGATGTTTTAGACTGACTAAACACATAACTGATACAATTTAATGATTTTGTGTGCAGTTGCAAGAGCCTACTACAGAAAAAAAAAAAAAAATTTTTGAAATTTTGATGATTCTAAATTAAGGCTTATTTTGCTATATCTCCATTATTTACAGAGATATGAGTGTTTTAGGTTTTGGCCATCTTTTTAACTGAAAAATCAAGGTTTTGAGGGTTTAAACGGGTTTGTGGACATTTGCTATGATGTTTTAGACTAAATAGACACATAACTGATACAATTTTATTATTTTGTGTGCAGTTGCAGAAGCCTACTATCGGAAAAAAAAAAAAAAATTTTTTAAATTTTGATGATTCCAAATTAAGGCTCATTTAGCTCTATCTCCATTATTTACGGAGATATGGCCGTTTTAGGTTTTGGCCATATTTTAAACTGAAAAATCAAGGTTTTGAGGGTTTAAGCGGGTTTGTGGACATTTGCTATAATGTTTTAGACTAAATAGACACATAACTGATACAATTTTATTATTTTGTGTGCAGTTGCAGAAGCCTACTATCAAAAAAAAAAAAAAAAATTTTTTAAATTTTAATGATCCCAAATTAAGGCTTATTTTGCTATATCTCCATTATTCACGGAGATATGGCCGTTTTAGGTTTTAGCCATCTTTTTAACTAAAAAATTAAGGTTTTGAGGGTTTAAACGGGTTTGTGGACATTTGCTATGATGTTTTAGACTAAATAGACACATAACTGATACAATTTTATTATTTTGTGTGCAGTTGCAGAAGCCTACTATCGAAAAAAAAAAAAAAAAATTTTTTAAATATTGATGATTTTAAATTAAGGCTTATTTTGCTATATCTTCATTATTTACGGAGATATGGCTGTTTTAGGTTTTGGCCATCTTTTTAACTGAAAAATCGAGGTTTTGAGGGTTTGAACGGGTTTGTGGACATTTGCTATGATGTTTTAGACTGACTGAACACATAACTGATACAATTTTATGATTTTGTGTGCAGTTGCAGAAGCCTACTACAGAAAAAAAAAAAAAAAATTTTTGAAATTTTGATGATTCCAAATTAAGGCTTATTTAGCTCTATCTCCATTATTTACGGAGATATGGCCGTTTAAGGTTTTGGCCATTTTTTAAACTGAAAAATCTAGGTTTTGAGGGTTTAAGCGGGTTTGTGGACATTTGCTATGATGTTTTAGACTGAATAGACACATAACTGATACATTTTTATTATTTTGTGTGCAGTTGCAGAAGCCTACTATCAAAAAAAAAAAAAAAATTTTAGAAATTTTTATGATTCCAAATTGAGGCTTATTTTGCTATATCTCCATTATTCACAGAGATATGGCCGTTTTAGGTTTTAGCCATCTTTTTAACTGAAAAATCTAGGTTTTGAGGGTTTAAGCGGGTTTGTGGACATTTGCTATGATGTTTTAGACTAAATAGACACATAACTGATACAATTTTATTATTTTGTGTGCAGTTGCAGAAGCCTACTATCAAAAAAAAAAAAAAAATTTTAGAAATTTTTATGATTCTAAATTAAGGCTTATTTTGCTATATCTCCATTATTTACGGAGATATGGCTGTTTTAGGTTTTGGCCATCTTTTTAACTGAAAAATCAAGGTTTTGAGGGTTTAAACGGGTTTGTGGACATTTGCTATGATGTTTTAGACTGACTAAACACATAACTGATACAATTTAATGATTTTGTGTGCAGTTGCAAGAGCCTACTACAGAAAAAAAAAAAAAAATTTTTGAAATTTTGATGATTCTAAATTAAGGCTTATTTTGCTATATCTCCATTATTTACAGAGATATGAGTGTTTTAGGTTTTGGCCATCTTTTTAACTGAAAAATCAAGGTTTTGAGGGTTTAAACGGGTTTGTGGACATTTGCTATGATGTTTTAGACTAAATAGACACATAACTGATACAATTTTATTATTTTGTGTGCAGTTGCAGAAGCCTACTATCGGAAAAAAAAAAAAAAATTTTTTAAATTTTGATGATTCCAAATTAAGGCTCATTTAGCTCTATCTCCATTATTTACGGAGATATGGCCGTTTTAGGTTTTGGCCATATTTTAAACTGAAAAATCAAGGTTTTGAGGGTTTAAGCGGGTTTGTGGACATTTGCTATAATGTTTTAGACTAAATAGACACATAACTGATACAATTTTATTATTTTGTGTGCAGTTGCAGAAGCCTACTATCAAAAAAAAAAAAAAAAATTTTTTAAATTTTAATGATCCCAAATTAAGGCTTATTTTGCTATATCTCCATTATTCACGGAGATATGGCCGTTTTAGGTTTTAGCCATCTTTTTAACTAAAAAATTAAGGTTTTGAGGGTTTAAACGGGTTTGTGGACATTTGCTATGATGTTTTAGACTAAATAGACACATAACTGATACAATTTTATTATTTTGTGTGCAGTTGCAGAAGCCTACTATCGAAAAAAAAAAAAAAAAATTTTTTAAATATTGATGATTTTAAATTAAGGCTTATTTTGCTATATCTTCATTATTTACGGAGATATGGCTGTTTTAGGTTTTGGCCATCTTTTTAACTGAAAAATCGAGGTTTTGAGGGTTTGAACGGGTTTGTGGACATTTGCTATGATGTTTTAGACTGACTGAACACATAACTGATACAATTTTATGATTTTGTGTGCAGTTGCAGAAGCCTACTACAGAAAAAAAAAAAAAAAATTTTTGAAATTTTGATGATTCCAAATTAAGGCTTATTTAGCTCTATCTCCATTATTTACGGAGATATGGCCGTTTAAGGTTTTGGCCATTTTTTAAACTGAAAAATCTAGGTTTTGAGGGTTTAAGCGGGTTTGTGGACATTTGCTATGATGTTTTAGACTGAATAGACACATAACTGATACATTTTTATTATTTTGTGTGCAGTTGCAGAAGCCTACTATCAAAAAAAAAAAAAAAATTTTAGAAATTTTTATGATTCCAAATTGAGGCTTATTTTGCTATATCTCCATTATTCACAGAGATATGGCCGTTTTAGGTTTTAGCCATCTTTTTAACTGAAAAATCTAGGTTTTGAGGGTTTAAGCGGGTTTGTGGACATTTGCTATGATGTTTTAGACTAAATAGACACATAACTGATACAATTTTATTATTTTGTGTGCAGTTGCAGAAGCCTACTATCAAAAAAAAAAAGAAAATTTTAGAAATTTTTATGATTCCAAATTGAGGCTTATTTTGCTATATCTCCATTATTCACAGAGATATGGCCGTTTTAGGTTTTAGCCATCTTTTTAACTGAAAAATCAAGGTTTTGAGGGTTTAAGCGGGTTTGTGGACATTTGCTATGATGTTTTAGACTAAATAGACACATAACTGATACAATTTTATTATTTTGTGTGCAGTTGCAGAAGCCTACTATCAAAAAAAAAAAAAAAATTTTAGAAATTTTTATGATTCTAAATTAAGGCTTATTTTGCTATATCTCCATTATTTACGGAGATATGGCTGTTTTAGGTTTTGGCCATCTTTTTAACTGAAAAATCAAGGTTTTGAGGGTTTAAACGGGTTTGTGGACATTTGCTATGATGTTTTAGACTGACTAAACACATAACTGATACAATTTAATGATTTTGTGTGCAGTTGCAAGAGCCTACTACAGAAAAAAAAAAAAAAATTTTTGAAATTTTGATGATTCTAAATTAAGGCTTATTTTGCTATATCTCCATTATTTACAGAGATATGAGTGTTTTAGGTTTTGGCCATCTTTTTAACTGAAAAATCAAGGTTTTGAGGGTTTAAACGGGTTTGTGGACATTTGCTATGATGTTTTAGACTAAATAGACACATAACTGATACAATTTTATTATTTTGTGTGCAGTTGCAGAAGCCTACTATCGGAAAAAAAAAAAAAAATTTTTTAAATTTTGATGATTCCAAATTAAGGCTTATTTAGCTCTATCTCCATTATTTACGGAGATATGGCCGTTTTAGGTTTTGGCCATCTTTTTAACTGAAAAATCAAGGTTTTGAGGGTTTGAACGGGTTTGTGGACATTTGCTATGATGTTTTAGACTGACTGAACACATAACTAATACAATTTTATGATTTTGTGTGCAGTTGCAGAAGCCTACTACAGAAAAAAAAAAAAAAAATTTTTGAAATTTTGATGATTCCAAATTAAGGCTTATTTAGCTCTATCTCCATTATTTACGGAGATATGGCCGTTTAAGGTTTTGGCCATTTTTTAAACTGAAAAATCTAGGTTTTGAGGGTTTAAGCGGGTTTGTGGACATTTGCTATGATGTTTTAGACTAAATAGACACATAACTGATACAATTTTATTATTTCGTGTGCAGTTGCAGAAGCCTACTATCGAAAAAAAAAAAAAAAAAAATTTTTTAAATTTTGATGATTCCAAATTGAGGCTTATTTTGCTATATCTCCATTATTCACAGAGATATGGCCGTTTTAGGTTTTAGCCATCTTTTTAACTGAAAAATCAAGGTTTTGAGGGTTTAAGCGGGTTTGTGGACATTTGCTATGATGTTTTAGACTAAATAGACACATAACTGATACAATTTTATTATTTTGTGTGCAGTTGCAGAAGCCTACTATCAAAAAAAAAAAGAAAATTTTAGAAATTTTTATGATTCCAAATTGAGGCTTATTTTGCTATATCTCCATTATTCACAGAGATATGGCCGTTTTAGGTTTTAGCCATCTTTTTAACTGAAAAATCAAGGTTTTGAGGGTTTAAGCGGGTTTGTGGACATTTGCTATGATGTTTTAGACTAAATAGACACATAACTGATACAATTTTATTATTTTGTGTGCAGTTGCAGAAGCCTACTATCAAAAAAAAAAAAAAAATTTTAGAAATTTTTATGATTCTAAATTAAGGCTTATTTTGCTATATCTCCATTATTTACGGAGATATGGCTGTTTTAGGTTTTGGCCATCTTTTTAACTGAAAAATCAAGGTTTTGAGGGTTTAAACGGGTTTGTGGACATTTGCTATGATGTTTTAGACTGACTAAACACATAACTGATACAATTTAATGATTTTGTGTGCAGTTGCAAGAGCCTACTACAGAAAAAAAAAAAAAAATTTTTGAAATTTTGATGATTCTAAATTAAGGCTTATTTTGCTATATCTCCATTATTTACAGAGATATGAGTGTTTTAGGTTTTGGCCATCTTTTTAACTGAAAAATCAAGGTTTTGAGGGTTTAAACGGGTTTGTGGACATTTGCTATGATGTTTTAGACTAAATAGACACATAACTGATACAATTTTATTATTTTGTGTGCAGTTGCAGAAGCCTACTATCGGAAAAAAAAAAAAAAATTTTTTAAATTTTGATGATTCCAAATTAAGGCTCATTTAGCTCTATCTCCATTATTTACGGAGATATGGCCGTTTTAGGTTTTGGCCATATTTTAAACTGAAAAATCAAGGTTTTGAGGGTTTAAGCGGGTTTGTGGACATTTGCTATAATGTTTTAGACTAAATAGACACATAACTGATACAATTTTATTATTTTGTGTGCAGTTGCAGAAGCCTACTATCAAAAAAAAAAAAAAAAATTTTTTAAATTTTAATGATCCCAAATTAAGGCTTATTTTGCTATATCTCCATTATTCACGGAGATATGGCCGTTTTAGGTTTTAGCCATCTTTTTAACTAAAAAATTAAGGTTTTGAGGGTTTAAACGGGTTTGTGGACATTTGCTATGATGTTTTAGACTAAATAGACACATAACTGATACAATTTTATTATTTTGTGTGCAGTTGCAGAAGCCTACTATCGAAAAAAAAAAAAAAAAATTTTTTAAATATTGATGATTTTAAATTAAGGCTTATTTTGCTATATCTTCATTATTTACGGAGATATGGCTGTTTTAGGTTTTGGCCATCTTTTTAACTGAAAAATCGAGGTTTTGAGGGTTTGAACGGGTTTGTGGACATTTGCTATGATGTTTTAGACTGACTGAACACATAACTGATACAATTTTATGATTTTGTGTGCAGTTGCAGAAGCCTACTACAGAAAAAAAAAAAAAAAATTTTTGAAATTTTGATGATTCCAAATTAAGGCTTATTTAGCTCTATCTCCATTATTTACGGAGATATGGCCGTTTAAGGTTTTGGCCATTTTTTAAACTGAAAAATCTAGGTTTTGAGGGTTTAAGCGGGTTTGTGGACATTTGCTATGATGTTTTAGACTGAATAGACACATAACTGATACATTTTTATTATTTTGTGTGCAGTTGCAGAAGCCTACTATCAAAAAAAAAAAAAAAATTTTAGAAATTTTTATGATTCCAAATTGAGGCTTATTTTGCTATATCTCCATTATTCACAGAGATATGGCCGTTTTAGGTTTTAGCCATCTTTTTAACTGAAAAATCTAGGTTTTGAGGGTTTAAGCGGGTTTGTGGACATTTGCTATGATGTTTTAGACTAAATAGACACATAACTGATACAATTTTATTATTTTGTGTGCAGTTGCAGAAGCCTACTATCAAAAAAAAAAACAAAATTTTAGAAATTTTTATGATTCCAAATTGAGGCTTATTTTGCTATATCTCCATTATTCACAGAGATATGGCCGTTTTAGGTTTTAGCCATCTTTTTAACTGAAAAATCAAGGTTTTGAGGGTTTAAGCGGGTTTGTGGACATTTGCTATGATGTTTTAGACTAAATAGACACATAACTGATACAATTTTATTATTTTGTGTGCAGTTGCAGAAGCCTACTATCAAAAAAAAAAAAAAAATTTTAGAAATTTTTATGATTCTAAATTAAGGCTTATTTTGCTATATCTCCATTATTTACGGAGATATGGCTGTTTTAGGTTTTGGCCATCTTTTTAACTGAAAAATCAAGGTTTTGAGGGTTTAAACGGGTTTGTGGACATTTGCTATGATGTTTTAGACTGACTAAACACATAACTGATACAATTTAATGATTTTGTGTGCAGTTGCAAGAGCCTACTACAGAAAAAAAAAAAAAAATTTTTGAAATTTTGATGATTCTAAATTAAGGCTTATTTTGCTATATCTCCATTATTTACAGAGATATGAGTGTTTTAGGTTTTGGCCATCTTTTTAACTGAAAAATCAAGGTTTTGAGGGTTTAAACGGGTTTGTGGACATTTGCTATGATGTTTTAGACTAAATAGACACATAACTGATACAATTTTATTATTTTGTGTGCAGTTGCAGAAGCCTACTATCGGAAAAAAAAAAAAAAATTTTTTAAATTTTGATGATTCCAAATTAAGGCTTATTTAGCTCTATCTCCATTATTTACGGAGATATGGCCGTTTTAGGTTTTGGCCATCTTTTTAACTGAAAAATCAAGGTTTTGAGGGTTTGAACGGGTTTGTGGACATTTGCTATGATGTTTTAGACTGACTGAACACATAACTGATACAATTTTATGATTTTGTGTGCAGTTGCAGAAGCCTACTACAGAAAAAAAAAAAAAAAATTTTTGAAATTTTGATGATTCCAAATTAAGGCTTATTTAGCTCTATCTCCATTATTTACGGAGATATGGCCGTTTAAGGTTTTGGCCATTTTTTAAACTGAAAAATCTAGGTTTTGAGGGTTTAAGCGGGTTTGTGGACATTTGCTATGATGTTTTAGACTGAATAGACACATAACTGATACATTTTTATTATTTTGTGTGCAGTTGCAGAAGCCTACTATCAAAAAAAAAAAAAAAATTTTAGAAATTTTTATGATTCCAAATTGAGGCTTATTTTGCTATATCTCCATTATTCACAGAGATATGGCCGTTTTAGGTTTTAGCCATCTTTTTAACTGAAAAATCTAGGTTTTGAGGGTTTAAGTGGGTTTGTGGACATTTGCTATGATGTTTTAGACTAAATAGACACATAACTGATACAATTTTATTATTTTGTGTGCAGTTGCAGAAGCCTACTATCAAAAAAAAAAAGAAAATTTTAGAAATTTTTATGATTCCAAATTGAGGCTTATTTTGCTATATCTCCATTATTCACGGAGATATGGCCGTTTTAGGTTTTAGCCATCTTTTTAACTAAAAAATTAAGGTTTTGAGGGTTTAAACGGGTTTGTGGACATTTGCTATGATGTTTTAGACTAAATAGACACATAACTGATACAATTTTATTATTTTGTGTGCAGTTGCAGAAGCCTACTATCGAAAAAAAAAAAAAAAAATTTTTTAAATATTGATGATTTTAAATTAAGGCTTATTTTGCTATATCTTCATTATTTACGGAGATATGGCTGTTTTAGGTTTTGGCCATCTTTTTAACTGAAAAATCGAGGTTTTGAGGGTTTGAACGGGTTTGTGGACATTTGCTATGATGTTTTAGACTGACTGAACACATAACTGATACAATTTTATGATTTTGTGTGCAGTTGCAGAAGCCTACTACAGAAAAAAAAAAAAAAATTTTTGAAATTTTGATGATTCCAAATTAAGGCTTATTTAGCTCTATCTCCATTATTTACGGAGATATGGCCGTTTAAGGTTTTGGCCATTTTTTAAACTGAAAAATCTAGGTTTTGAGGGTTTAAGCGGGTTTGTGGACATTTGCTATGATGTTTTAGACTGAATAGACACATAACTGATACATTTTTATTATTTTGTGTGCAGTTGCAGAAGCCTACTATCAAAAAAAAAAAAAAAATTTTAGAAATTTTTATGATTCCAAATTGAGGCTTATTTTGCTATATCTCCATTATTCACAGAGATATGGCCGTTTTAGGTTTTAGCCATCTTTTTAACTGAAAAATCTAGGTTTTGAGGGTTTAAGCGGGTTTGTGGACATTTGCTATGATGTTTTAGACTAAATAGACACATAACTGATACAATTTTATTATTTTGTGTGCAGTTGCAGAAGCCTACTATCAAAAAAAAAAAGAAAATTTTAGAAATTTTTATGATTCCAAATTGAGGCTTATTTTGCTATATCTCCATTATTCACAGAGATATGGCCGTTTTAGGTTTTAGCCATCTTTTTAACTGAAAAATCAAGGTTTTGAGGGTTTAAGCGGGTTTGTGGACATTTGCTATGATGTTTTAGACTAAATAGACACATAACTGATACAATTTTATTATTTTGTGTGCAGTTGCAGAAGCCTACTATCAAAAAAAAAAAAAAAATTTTAGAAATTTTTATGATTCTAAATTAAGGCTTATTTTGCTATATCTCCATTATTTACGGAGATATGGCTGTTTTAGGTTTTGGCCATCTTTTTAACTGAAAAATCAAGGTTTTGAGGGTTTAAACGGGTTTGTGGACATTTGCTATGATGTTTTAGACTGACTAAACACATAACTGATACAATTTAATGATTTTGTGTGCAGTTGCAAGAGCCTACTACAGAAAAAAAAAAAAAAAATTTTTGAAATTTTGATGATTCCAAATTAAGGCTTATTTAGCTCTATCTCCATTATTTACGGAGATATGGCCGTTTAAGGTTTTGGCCATTTTTTAAACTGAAAAATCTAGGTTTTGAGGGTTTAAGCGGGTTTGTGGACATTTGCTATGATGTTTTAGACTGAATAGACACATAACTGATACATTTTTATTATTTTGTGTGCAGTTGCAGAAGCCTACTATCAAAAAAAAAAAAAAAATTTTAGAAATTTTTATGATTCCAAATTGAGGCTTATTTTGCTATATCTCCATTATTCACAGAGATATGGCCGTTTTAGGTTTTAGCCATCTTTTTAACTGAAAAATCTAGGTTTTGAGGGTTTAAACGGGTTTGTGGACATTTGCTATGATGTTTTAGACTAAATAGACACATAACTGATACAATTTTATTATTTTGTGTGCAGTTGCAGAAGCCTACTATCGGAAAAAAAAAAAAAAATTTTTTAAATTTTGATGATTCCAAATTAAGGCTTATTTAGCTCTATCTCCATTATTTACGGAGATATGGCCGTTTTAGGTTTTGGCCATCTTTTTAACTGAAAAATCAAGGTTTTGAGGGTTTGAACGGGTTTGTGGACATTTGCTATGATGTTTTAGACTGACTGAACACATAACTGATACAATTTTATGATTTTGTGTGCAGTTGCAGAAGCCTACTACAGAAAAAAAAAAAAAAAATTTTTGAAATTTTGATGATTCCAAATTAAGGCTTATTTAGCTCTATCTCCATTATTTACGGAGATATGGCCGTTTAAGGTTTTGGCCATTTTTTAAACTGAAAAATCTAGGTTTTGAGGGTTTAAGCGGGTTTGTGGACATTTGCTATGATGTTTTAGACTGAATAGACACATAACTGATACATTTTTATTATTTTGTGTGCAGTTGCAGAAGCCTACTATCAAAAAAAAAAAAAAAATTTTAGAAATTTTTATGATTCCAAATTGAGGCTTATTTTGCTATATCTCCATTATTCACAGAGATATGGCCGTTTTAGGTTTTAGCCATCTTTTTAACTGAAAAATCTAGGTTTTGAGGGTTTAAGCGGGTTTGTGGACATTTGCTATGATGTTTTAGACTAAATAGACACATAACTGATACAATTTTATTATTTTGTGTGCAGTTGCAGAAGCCTACTATCAAAAAAAAAAAGAAAATTTTAGAAATTTTTATGATTCCAAATTGAGGCTTATTTTGCTATATCTCCATTATTCACAGAGATATGGCCGTTTTAGGTTTTAGCCATCTTTTTAACTGAAAAATCAAGGTTTTGAGGGTTTAAGCGGGTTTGTGGACATTTGCTATGATGTTTTAGACTAAATAGACACATAACTGATACAATTTTATTATTTTGTGTGCAGTTGCAGAAGCCTACTATCAAAAAAAAAAAAAAAATTTTAGAAATTTTTATGATTCTAAATTAAGGCTTATTTTGCTATATCTCCATTATTTACGGAGATATGGCTGTTTTAGGTTTTGGCCATCTTTTTAACTGAAAAATCAAGGTTTTGAGGGTTTAAACGGGTTTGTGGACATTTGCTATGATGTTTTAGACTGACTAAACACATAACTGATACAATTTAATGATTTTGTGTGCAGTTGCAAGAGCCTACTACAGAAAAAAAAAAAAAAATTTTTGAAATTTTGATGATTCTAAATTAAGGCTTATTTTGCTATATCTCCATTATTTACAGAGATATGAGTGTTTTAGGTTTTGGCCATCTTTTTAACTGAAAAATCAAGGTTTTGAGGGTTTAAACGGGTTTGTGGACATTTGCTATGATGTTTTAGACTAAATAGACACATAACTGATACAATTTTATTATTTTGTGTGCAGTTGCAGAAGCCTACTATCGGAAAAAAAAAAAAAAAATTTTTAAATTTTGATGATTCCAAATTAAGGCTTATTTAGCTCTATCTCCATTATTTACGGAGATATGGCCGTTTTAGGTTTTGGCCATCTTTTTAACTGAAAAATCAAGGTTTTGAGGGTTTGAACGGGTTTGTGGACATTTGCTATGATGTTTTAGACTGACTGAACACATAACTGATACAATTTTATGATTTTGTGTGCAGTTGCAGAAGCCTACTACAGAAAAAAAAAAAAAAAATTTTTAAAATTTTGATGATTCCAAATTAAGGCTTATTTAGCTCTATCTCCATTATTTACGGAGATATGGCCGTTTAAGGTTTTGGCCATTTTTTAAACTGAAAAATCTAGGTTTTGAGGGTTTAAGCGGGTTTGTGGACATTTGCTATGATGTTTTAGACTGAATAGACACATAACTGATACATTTTTATTATTTTGTGTGCAGTTGCAGAAGCCTACTATCAAAAAAAAAAAAAAAATTTTAGAAATTTTTATGATTCCAAATTGAGGCTTATTTTGCTATATCTCCATTATTCACAGAGATATGGCCGTTTTAGGTTTTAGCCATCTTTTTAACTGAAAAATCTAGGTTTTGAGGGTTTAAGCGGGTTTGTGGACATTTGCTATGATGTTTTAGACTAAATAGACACATAACTGATACAATTTTATTATTTTGTGTGCAGTTGCAGAAGCCTACTATCAAAAAAAAAAAGAAAATTTTAGAAATTTTTATGATTCCAAATTGAGGCTTATTTTGCTATATCTCCATTATTCACAGAGATATGGCCGTTTTAGGTTTTAGCCATCTTTTTAACTGAAAAATCAAGGTTTTGAGGGTTTAAGCGGGTTTGTGGACATTTGCTATGATGTTTTAGACTAAATAGACACATAACTGATACAATTTTATTATTTTGTGTGCAGTTGCAGAAGCCTACTATCAAAAAAAAAAAAAAAATTTTAGAAATTTTTATGATTCTAAATTAAGGCTTATTTTGCTATATCTCCATTATTCACGGAGATATGGCTGTTTTAGGTTTTGGCCATCTTTTTAACTGAAAAATCAAGGTTTTGAGGGTTTAAACGGGTTTGTGGACATTTGCTATGATGTTTTAGACTGACTAAACACATAACTGATACAATTTAATGATTTTGTGTGCAGTTGCAAGAGCCTACTACAGAAAAAAAAAAAAAAATTTTTGAAATTTTGATGATTCTAAATTAAGGCTTATTTTGCTATATCTCCATTATTTACAGAGATATGAGTGTTTTAGGTTTTGGCCATCTTTTTAACTGAAAAATCAAGGTTTTGAGGGTTTAAACGGGTTTGTGGACATTTGCTATGATGTTTTAGACTAAATAGACACATAACTGATACAATTTTATTATTTTGTGTGCAGTTGCAGAAGCCTACTATCGAAAAAAAAAAAAAAAAATTTTTTAAATATTGATGATTTTAAATTAAGGCTTATTTTGCTATATCTTCATTATTTACGGAGATATGGCTGTTTTAGGTTTTGGCCATCTTTTTAACTGAAAAATCAAGGTTTTGAGGATTTGAACGGGTTTGTGGACATTTGCTATGATGTTTTAGACTGACTGAACACATAACTGATACAATTTTATGATTTTGTGTGCAGTTGCAGAAGCCTACTACAGAAAAAAAAAAAAAAAATTTTTGAAATTTTGATGATTCCAAATTAAGGCTTATTTAGCTCTATCTCCATTATTTACGGAGATATGGCCGTTTAAGGTTTTGGCCATTTTTTAAACTGAAAAACCTAGGTTTTGAGGGTTTAAGCGGGTTTGTGGACATTTGCTATGATGTTTTAGACTGAATAGACACATAACCGATACATTTTTATTATTTTGTGTGCAGTTGCAGAAGCCTACTATCAAAAAAAAAAAAAAAATTTTAGAAATTTTTATGATTCCAAATTAAGGCTCATTTAGCTCTATCTCCATTATTTACAGAGATATTGCCGTTTTAGGTTTTGGCCATCTTTTAAACTGAAAAATCAAGGTTTTGAGGGTTTAAGCGGGTTTGTGGACATTTGCTATGATGTTTTAGACTAAATAGAAACATAACTGATACAATTTTGTTATTTTGTGTGCAGTTGCAGAAGCCTATTATCGAAAAAAAAAAAAAAAATTCTAGAAATTTTGATAATTCTAAATTAAGGCTTATTTAGACCTATCTCCATTATTTACGGAGATATGGCCGTTTTAGGTTTTGGCCATCTTTTAAACTGAAAAATCAAGGTTTTGAGGGTTTAAGCGGGTTTGTGGACATTTGCTATGATGTTTTAGACTAAATAGACACAAAACTGATACAATTTTTTTATTTTGTGTGCAGTTGCAGAAGCCTACTATCAAAAAAAAAAAAAAAATTTTAGAAATTTTTATGATTCCAAATTAAGGCTCATTTAGCTCTATCTCCATTATTTACAGAGATATGGCCGTTTTAGGTTTTGGCCATCTTTTAAACTAAAAAATCAAGGTTTTGAGGGTTTAAGCGGGTTTGTGGACATTTGCTATGATGTTTTAGACTAAATAGACACATAACTGATACAATTTTATTATTTTGTGTGCAGTTGCAGAAGCCTACTATCAAAAAAAAAAAAAAAATTTTTAAAATTTCGATGATCCCAAATTAAGGCTTATTTTGCTATATCTCCATTATTCACGGAGATATGGCCGTTTTAGGTTTTAGCCATCTTTTTAACTAAAAAATTAAGGTTTTGAGGGTTTAAACGGGTTTGTGGACATTTGCTATGATGTTTTAGACTAAATAGACACATAACTGATACAATTTTATTATTTTGTGTGCAGTTGCAGAAGCCTACTATCGAAATAAAAAAAAAAAAATTTTTAAAATATTGATGATTTCAAATTAAGGCTTATTTTGCTATATCTCCATTATTTACGGAGATATGGCTGTTTTAGGTTTTGGCCATCTTTTTAACTGAAAAATCAAGGTTTTGAGGGTTTGAACGGGTTTGTGGACATTTGCTATGATGTTTTAGACTGACTGAACACATAACTGATACAATTTTATGATTTTGTGTGCAGTTGCAGAAGCCTACTACAAAAAAAAAAAAAAAAAATTTTTGAAATTTTGATGATTCCAAATTAAGGCTTATTTAGCTCTATCTCCATTATTTACGGAGATATGGCCGTTTAAGGTTTTGGCCATCTTTTAAACTGAAAAATCAAGGTTTTTAGGGTTTAAGCGGGTTTGTGGACATTTGCTATGATGTTTTAGACTGACTAAACACATAACTGATACAATTTAATGATTTTGTGTGCAGTTGCAGAAGCCTACTACAGAAAAAAAAAAAAAAAATTTTTTAAATTGTGATGATTCCAAATTAAGGTTTATTTTGCTATATCTCCATTATTCACGGAGATATGGCCGTTTTAGGTTTTAGCCATCTTTTTAACTAAAAAATCAAGGTTTTGAGGGTTTAAACGGGTTCGTGGACATTTGCTATGATGTTTTAGACTGACTAAACACATAACTGATACAATTTTATGATTTTGTGTGCAGTTGCAGAAGCCTACTACAGAAAAAAAAAAAAAAAAAATTTTTGAAATTTTGATGATTCCAAATTATACAATTTTATTATTTTGTGTGCAGTTGCAGAAGCCTACTATCGAAAAAAAAAAAAAAAATTTTTTAAATTTTGATGATTCTAAATTGAGGCTTATTTTGCTATATCTCCATTATTTACGGAGATATGGCCGTTTTAGGTTTTAGCCATCTTTTTAACTGAAAAATCAAGGTTTTGAGGGTTTAAGCGGGTTTGTGGACATTTGCTATGATGTTTTAGACTGACTAAACACATAACTGATACAATTTTATGATTTTGTGTGCAGTTGCAAAAGCCTACTACAGAAAAAAAAAAAAAAAATTTTTGAAATTTTAATGATTCCAAATTAAGGCTTATTTAGCTCTATTTCCATTATTTACGGAGATATGGCCGTTTAAGGTTTTGGCCATCTTTTAAACTGAAAAATCAAGGTTTTAAGGGTTTAATTGGGTTTGTGGACATTTGCTATAATGTTTTAGACTAATTAGACACATAACTGATACAATTTTATTATTTTGTGTGCAGTTGCAGAAGCCTACTATTAAAAAAAAAAAAAAAAAATTTTAGAAATTTTTATGATTCCAAATTAAGGCTTATTTTGCTATATCTCCATTATTTACGGAGATATGGCTGTTTTAGGTTTTGGCCATCTTTTTAACTGAAAAATCAAGGTTTTGAGGGTTTAAACGGGTTTGTGGACATTTGCTATGATGTTTTAGACTAAATAGACACATAACTGATACAATTTTATTATTTTGTGTGCAGTTGCAGAAGCCTACTATCGGAAAAAAAAAAAAAAAATTTTTAAATTCTGATGATTCCAAATTAAGGCTCATTCAGCTCTATCTCCATTATTTACGGAGATATGGCCGTTTTAGGTTTTGGCCATCTTTTAAACTGAAAAATCAAGGTTTTGAGGGTTTAAGCGGGTTTGTGGACATTTGCTATGATGTTTTAGACTAAATAGACACATAACTGATACAATTTTATTATTTTGTGTGCAGTTGCAGAAGCCTACTATCAAAAAAAAAAAAAAATTTTAGAAATTTTTATGATTCCAAATTAAGGCTCATTTAGCTCTATCTCCATTATTCACAGAGATATGGCCGTTTTAGGTTTTGGCCATCTTTTGAACTGAAAAATCAAGGTTTTGAGGGTTAAAGCGGGTTTGTGGACATTTGCTATGATGTTTTAGACTAAATAGACACATAACTGATACAATTTTATTATTTTGTGTGCAGTTGCAGAAGCCTACTATCAAAAAAAAAAAAAAAATTTTTAAAATTTCGATGATCCCAAATTAAGGCTTATTTTGCTATATCTCCATTATTCACGGAGATATGGCCGTTTTAGGTTTTAGCCATCTTTTTAACTAAAAAATTAAGGTTTTGAGGGTTTAAACGGGTTTGTGGACATTTGCTATGATGTTTTAGACTAAATAGACACATAACTGATACAATTTTATTATTTTGTGTGCAGTTGCAGAAGCCTACTATCGAAAAAAAAAAAAAAAATTTTTTAAATATTGATGATTCCAAATTAAGGCTTATTTTGCTATATCTCCATTATTTACGGAGATATGGCTGTTTTAGGTTTTGGCCATCTTTTTAACTGAAAAATCAAGGTTTTGAGGGTTTGAACGGGTTTGTGGACATTTGCTATGATGTTTTAGACTGACTGAACACATAACTGATACAATTTTATGATTTTGTGTGCAGTTGCAGAAGCCTACTACAAAAAAAAAAAAAAAAAATTTTTGAAATTTTGATGATTCCAAATTAAGGCTTATTTAGCTCTATCTCCATTATTTACGGAGATATGGCCGTTTAAGGTTTTGGCCATCTTTTAAACTGAAAAATCAAGGTTTTAAGGGTTTAAGCGGGTTTGTGGACATTTGCTATGATGTTTTAGACTAAATAGACACATAACTGATACAATTTTATTATTTTGTGTGCAGTTGCAGAAGCCTACTATCAAAAAAAAAAAAAAAATTTTAGAAATTTTTATGATTCCAAATTAAGGCTCATTTAGCTCTATCTCCATTATTTACAGAGATATGGCCGTTTTAGGTTTTGGCCATCTTTTAAACTGAAAAATCAAGGTTTTGAGGGTTTAAGCGGGTTTGTGGACATTTGCTATGATGTTTTAGACTAAATAGACACATAACTGATACAATTTTATTATTTTGTGTGCAGTTGCAGAAGCCTTCTATCGAAAAAGAAAAAAAAAAATTTTTTAAATTTTGATGATTCCAAATTAAGGCTTATTTTGCTATATCTCCATTATCCACGGAGATATGGCCGTTTTAGGTTTTAGCCATCTTTTTAACTGAAAAATCAAGGTTTTAAGGGTTTAAACGGGTTTGTGGACATTTGCTATGATGTTTTAGACTAAATAGACACATAACTGATACAATTTTATTATTTTGTGTGCAGTTGCAGAAGCCTACTATCGAAAAAAAAAAAAAAAATTTTTTAAATTTTGATGATTCTAAATTGAGGCTTATTTTGCTATATCTCCATTATTTACGGAGATATGGCTGTTTTAGGTTTTGGCCATCTTTTTAACTGAAAAATCAAGGTTTTGAGGGTTTAAACGGGTTTGTGGACATTTGCTATGATGTTTTAGACTAAATAGACACATAACCGATACAATTTTATTATTTTGTGTGCAGTTGCAGAAGCCTTCTATCGAAAAAAAAAAAAAAAAAATTTTTTGAATTTTGATGATTTCAAATTAAGGCTTATTTTGCTATATCGCCATTATTCACAAAGATATGGCCGTTTTAGGTTTTGGCCATCTTTTGAACTTAAAAATCAAGGTTTTAATGGTTTAAACAAGATTGGGGACATTTGCTATGATGTTTTAGACTAAATAGACACATAACTGATACAATTTTATTATTTTGTGTGCAGTTGCAGAAGCCTACTATCGAAAAAAAAAAAAAAAATTTTTAAAATTTTGATGATTCCAAATTAAGGCTTATTTTGCTATATCTCCATTATTCACGGAGATATGGCCGTTTTAGGTTTTAGCCATCTTTATAACTGAAAAATCAAGGTTTTGAGGGTTTAAACGGGTTTGTGGACATTTGCTATGATGTTTTAGACTAAATAGACACATAACTAATACAATTTTATTATTTTGTGTGCAGTTGCAGAAGCCTACTATCGAATAAAAAAAAAAAAAATTTTTTAAATTTTGATGATTCCAAATTGAGGCTTATTTTGCTATATCTCCATTATTTACGGAGATATGGCTGTTTTAGGTTTTGGCCATCTTTTTAACTGCAAAATCAAGGTTTTGAGGGTTTAAACGGGTTCGTGGACATTTGCTATGATGTTTTAGACTGACTAAACACATAACTGATACAATTTTATGATTTTGTGTGCAGTTGCAGAAGCCTACTACAGAAAAAAAAAAAAAAAATTTTTGAAATTTTGATGATTCCAAATTAAGGCTTATTTAGCTCTATCTCTATTATTTACGGAGATATGGCCGTTTCAGGTTTTGGCCATATTTTAAACTAAAAAATCAAGGTTTTGAGGGTTTAAGCGGATTTGTGGACATTTGCTATGATGTTTTAGACTAAATAGACACATAACTGATACAATTTTATTATTTTGTGTGCAGTTGCAGAAGCCTACTATCAAAAAAAAAAAAAAAAATTTTATAAATTTTTATGATTCCAAATTAAGGCTCATTTAGCTCTATCTCCATTATTTACGAAGATATGGCCGTTTCAGGTTTTGGCCATATTTTGAACTGAAAAATTAAGGTTTTGAGGGTTTAAACGGGTTTGTGGACATTTGCTATGATGTTTTAGACTAAATAGACACATAACCGATACAATTTTATTATTTTGTGTGCAGTTGCAGAAGCCTTCTATCGAAAAAAAAAAAAAAAAAATTTTTTGAATTTTGATGATTTCAAATTAAGGCTTATTTTGCTATATCTCCATTATTCACAGAGATATGGCCGTTTTAGGTTTCGGCCATCTTTTGAACTTAAAAATCAAGGTTTTAATGGTTTAAACAAGATTGGGGACATTTGCTATGATGTTTTAGACTAAATAGACACATAACTGATACAATTATATTATTTTGTGTGCAGTTGCAGAAGCCTACTATCGAAAAAAAAAAAAAAAATTTTTAAAATTTTGATGATTCCTAATTAAGGCTTATTTTGCTATATCTCCATTATTCACGGAGATATGGCCGTTTTAGGTTTTAGCCATCTTTATAACTGAAAAATCAAGGTTTTGAGGGTTTAAACGGGTTTGTGGACATTTGCTATGATGTTTTAGACTAAATAGACACATAACTGATACAATTTTATTATTTTGTGTGCAGTTGCAGAAGCCTACTATCGAAAAAAAAAAAAAAAAATTTTTTAAATTTTGATGATTCCAAATTGAGGCTTATTTTGCTATATCTCCATTATTTACGGAGATATGGCTGTTTTAGGTTTTGGCCATCTTTTTAACTGCAAAATCAAGGTTTTGAGGGTTTAAACGGGTTCGTGGACATTTGCTATGATGTTTTAGACTGACTAAACACATAACTGATACAATTTTATGATTTTGTGTGCAGTTGCAGAAGCCTACTACAGAAAAAAAAAAAAAAAATTTTTGAAATTTTGATGATTCCAAATTAAGGCTTATTTAGCTCTATCTCCATTATTTACGGAGATATGGCCGTTTCAGGTTTTGGCCATATTTTAAACTAAAAAATCAAGGTTTTGAGGGTTTAAGCGGGTTTGTGGACATTTGCTATGATGTTTTAGACTAAATAGACACATAACTGATACAATTTTATTATTTTGTGTGCAGTTGCAGAAGCCTACTATCAAAAAAAAAAAAAAAAATTTTAGAAATTTTTATGATTCCAAATTAAGGCTTATTTTGCTATATCTCTATTATTCACGGAGATATGGCCGTTTTAGGTTTTAGCTATCTTTTTAACTGAAAAATCAAGGTTTTGAGGGTTTAAGTGGGTTTGTGGACATTTGCTATGATGTTTTAGACTAAATTGACACATAACTGATACAATTTTATTATTTTGTGTGCAGTTGCAGAAGCCTACTATCAAAAAAAAAAAAAAAAATTTTAGAAATTTTTATGATTCCAAATTAAGGCTCATTTAGCTCTATCTCCATTATTTACGAAGATATGGCCGTTTTAGGTTTTGGCCATAGTTTAAACTGAAAAATCAAGGTTTTAAGGGTTTAAGCGGGTTTGTGGACATTTGCTATGATGTTTTAGACTAAATAGACACATAACTGATACAATTCTATTATTTTGTGTGCAGTTGCAAAAGCCTACTATCGAAAAAAAAAAAAAAAATTTTTTAAATTTTGATGATTCCAAATTAAGGCTTATTTTGCTATATCTCTATCATTTACGGAGATATGGCTGTTTTAGGTTTTGGCCATCTTTTTAACTGAAAAATCAAGGTTTTGAGGGTTTAAACGGGTTTGTGGACATTTGCTATGATGTTTTAGACTAAAAAGACACATAACTAATACAATTTTATTATTTTGTGTGCAGTTGCAGAAGCCTACTATCAAAAAAAAAAAAAAAATTTAAGAAATTTTTATGATTCCAAATTAAGGCTCATTAAGCTCTATCTCTATTATTTACGGAGATATGGCCGTTTTAGGTTTTGGCCATCTTTTTAACTGAAAAATCAATGTTTTGAGGGTTTAAGCGGATTTGTGGACATTTGCTATGATGTTTTAGACTAAATAGACACATAACTGATACAATTTTATTATTTTGTGTGCAGTTGCAGAAGCCTACTATCAAAAAAAAAAAAAAAAATTTTAGAAATTTTTATGATTCTAAATTAAGGCTCATTCAGCTCTATCTCCATTATTTACGAAGATATGGCCGTTTTAGGTTTTAGCCATCTTTTTAACTGAAAAATCAAGGTTTTGAGGGTTTAAACGGGTTTGTGGACATTTGCTATGATGTTTTAGACTAAATAGACACATAACTGATACAATTTTATTATTCTGTGTGCAGTTGCAGAAGCCTACTATCGAAAAAAAAAAAAAAATTTTTTAAATTTTGATGATTCCAAATTGAGGCTTATTTTGCTATATCTCCATTATTTACGGAGATATGGCTGTTTTAGGTTTTGGCCATCTTTTTAACTGAAAAATCAAGGTTTTGAGGGTTTAAACGGGTTCGTGGACATTTGCTATGATGTTTTAGACTGACTAAACACATAACTGATACAGTTTTATGATTTTGTGTGCAGTTGCAGAAGCCTACTACAGAAAAAAAAAAAAAAAATTTTTGAAATTTTGATGATTCCAAATTAAGGCTTATTTAGCTCTATCTCCATTATTTACGGAGATATGGCCGTTTAAGGTTTTGGCCATCTTTTAAACTGAAAAATCAAGGTTTTAAGGGTTTAAGCGGGTTTGTGGACATTTGCTATGATGTTTTAGACTAAATAGACACATAACTGATACAATTTTATTATTTTGTGTGCAGTTGCAGAAGCCTACTATCAAAAAAAGAAAAAAAATTTTAGAAATTTTTATGATTCTAAATTAAGGCTCATTTAGCTCTATCTCCCTTATTTACGGAGATATGGCCGTTTTAGGTTTTTGCCATATTTTAAACTGAAAAATCAAGGTTTTAAGGGTTTAAGCGGGTTTGTGGACATTTGCTATGATGTTTTAGACTAAATAGACACATAACTGATACAATTCTATTATTTTGTGTGCAGTTGCAGAAGCCTACTATCGAAAAAAAAAAAAAAAATTTTTAAAATTTTGATGATTCCAAATTAAGGCTTATTTTGCTATATCTCCATCATTTACGGAGATATGGCTGTTTTAGGTTTTGGCCATCTTTTTAACTAAAAAATCAAGGTTTTGAGGGTTTAAACGGGTTTGTGGACATTTGCTATGATGTTTTAGACTAAATATAAACATAACTAATACAATTTCATTATTTTGTGTGCAGTTGCAGAAGCCTACTATCGAAAAAAAAAAAAAAAAATTTTTTAAATTTTGATGATTCCAAATTGAGGCTTATTTTGCTATATCTCCATTATTTACGGAGATATGGCTGTTTTAGGTTTTGGCCATCTTTTTAACTGCAAAATCAAGGTTTTGAGGGTTTAAACGGGTTCGTGTACATTTGCTATGATGTTTTAGACTGACTAAACACATAACTGATACAATTTTATTATTTTGTGTGCAGTTGCAGAAGTCTACTATCGAAAAAAAAAAAAAAAATTTTTAAAATTTTGATGATTCCAAATTAAGGCTTATTTTGCTATATCTCCATTATTCACGAAGATATGGCCGTTTTAGGTTTTAGCCATCTTGATAACTGAAAAATCAAGGTTTTGAGGGTTTAAACGGGTTTGTGGACATTTGCTATGATGTTTTAGACTAAATAGACACATAACTGATACAATTTTATTATTTTGTGTGCAGTTGCAGAAGCCTACTATCGAAAAAAAAAAAAAAAAATTTTTTAAATTTTGATGATTCCAAATTGAGGCTTATTTTGCTATATCTCCATTATTTACGGAGATATGGCTGTTTTAGGTTTTGGCCATCTTTTTAACTGCAAAATCAAGGTTTTGAGGGTTTAAACGGGTTCGTGGACATTTGCTATGATGTTTTAGACTGACTAAACACATAACTGATACAATTTTATGATTTTGTGTGCAGTTGCAGAAGCCTACTACAGAAAAAAAAAAAAAAAATTTTTGAAATTTTGATGATTCCAAATTAAGGCTTATTTAGCTCTATCTCCATTATTTACGGAGATATGGCCGTTTCAGGTTTTGGCCATATTTTAAACTAAAAAATCAAGGTTTTGAGGGTTTAAGCGGGTTTGTGGACATTTGCTATGATGTTTTAGACTAAATAGACACATAACTGATACAATTTTATTATTTTGTGTGCAGTTGCAGAAGCCTACTATCAAAAAAAAAAAAAAAAATTTTAGAAATTTTTATGATTCCAAATTAAGGCTCATTTAGCTCTATCTCCATTATTTACGAAGATATGGCCGTTTCAGGTTTTGGCCATATTTTGAACTGAAAAATTAAGGTTTTGAGGGTTTAAGCGGGTTTGTGGACATTTGCTATGATGTTTTAGACTAAATAGACACATAACTGATACAATTTTATTATTTTGTGTGCAGTTGCAGAAGCCTAGTATCGAAAAGAAAAAAAAAAAATTTTTTAAATTTTGATGATTCCAAATAAAGGCTTATTTTGCTATATCTCTATTATTCACGGAGATATGGCCGTTTTAGGTTTTAGCTATCTTTTTAACTGAAAGATCAAGGTTTTGAGGGTTTAAGTGGGTTTGTGGACATTTGCTATGATGTTTTAGACTAAATTGACACATAACTGATACAATTTTATTATTTTGTGTGCAGTTGCAGAAGCCTACTATCAAAAAAAAAAAAAAAATTTTAGAAATTTTTATGATTCCAAATTAAAGCTCATTTAGCTCTATCTCCATTATTTACGAAGATATGGCCGTTTTAGGTTTTGGCCATAGTTTAAACTGAAAAATCAAGGTTTTAAGGGTTTAAGCGGGTTTGTGGACATTTGCTATGATGTTTTAGACTAAATAGACACATAACTGATACAATTCTATTATTTTGTGTGCAGTTGCAAAAGCCTACTATCAAAAAAAAAAAAAAAAATTTTTTAAATTTTGATGATTCCAAATTAAGGCTTATTTTGCTATATCTCTATCATTTACGGAGATATGGCTGTTTTAGGTTTTGGCCATCTTTTTAACTGAAAAATCAAGGTTTTGAGGGTTTAAACGGGTTTGTGGACATTTGCTATGATGTTTTAGACTAAAAAGACACATAACTGATACAATTTTATTATTTTGTGTGCAGTTGCAGAAGCCTACTATCAAAAAAAAAAAAAAAATTTAAGAAATTTTTATGATTCCAAATTAAGGCTCATTAAGCTCTATCTCCATTATTTACGGAGATATGGCCGTTTTAGGTTTTGGCCATCTTTTTAACTGAAAAATCAATGTTTTGAGGGTTTAAGCGGATTTGTGGACATTTGCTATGATGTTTTAGACTAAATAGACACATAACTGATACAATTTTATTATTTTGTGTGCAGTTGCAGAAGCCTACTATCAAAAAAAAAAAAAAAAATTTTAGAAATTTTTATGATTCCAAATTAAGGCTTATTTAGCTCTATCTCCATTATTTACGAAGATATGGCCGTTTTAGGTTTTAGCCATCTTTTTAACTGAAAAATCAAGGTTTTGAGGGTTTAAACGGGTTTGTGGACATTTGCTATGATGTTTTAGACTAAATAGACACATAACTGATACAATTTTATTATTCTGTGTGCAGTTGCAGAAGCCTACTATCGAAAAAAAAAAAAAAATTTTTTAAATTTTGATGATTCCAAATTGAGGCTTATTTTGCTATATCTCCATTATTTACGGAGATATGGCTGTTTTAGGTTTTGGCCATCTTTTTAACTGAAAAATCAAGGTTTTGAGGGTTTGAACGGGTTCATGGACATTTGCTATGATGTTTTAGACTGACTAAACACATAACTGATACAGTTTTATGATTTTGTGTGCAGTTGCAGAAGCCTACTACAGAAAAAAAAAAAAAAAATTTTTGAAATTTTGATGATTCCAAATTAAGGCTTATTTAGCTCTATCTCCATTATTTACGGAGATATGGCCGTTTAAGGTTTTGGCCATCTTTTAAACTGAAAAATCAAGGTTTTAAGGGTTTAAGCGGGTTTGTGGACATTTGCTATGATGTTTTAGACTAAATAGACACATAACTGATACAATTTTATTATTTTGTGTGCAGTTGCAGAAGCCTACTATCAAAAAAAAAAAAAAAATTTTAGAAATTTTTATGATTCTAAATTAAGGCTCATTTAGCTCTATCTCCCTTATTTACGGAGATATGGCCGTTTTAGGTTTTTGCCATATTTTAAACTGAAAAATCAAGGTTTTAAGGGTTTAAGCGGGTTTGTGGACATTTGCTATGATGTTTTAGACTAAATAGACACATAACTGATACAATTCTATTATTTTGTGTGCAGTTGCAGAAGCCTACTATCGAAAAAAAAAAAAAAAATTTTTAAAATTTTGATGATTCCAAATTAAGGCTTATTTTGCTACATCTCCATCATTTACGGAGATATGGCTGTTTTAGGTTTTGGCCATCTTTTTAACTAAAAAATCAAGGTTTTGAGGGTTTAAACGGGTTTGTGGACATTTGCTATGATGTTTTAGACTAAATATAAACATAACTAATACAATTTCATTATTTTGTGTGCAGTTGCAGAAGCCTACTATCGAAAAAAAAAAAAAAAAATTTTTTAAATTTTGATGATTCCAAATTGAGGCTTATTTTGCTATATCTCCATTATTTACGGAGATATGGCTGTTTTAGGTTTTTGCCATCTTTTTAACTGCAAAATTAAGGTTTTGAGGGTTTAAACGGGTTCGTGGACATTTGCTATGATGTTTTAGACTAACTAAACACATAACTGATACAATTTTATGATTTTGTGTGCAGTTGCAGAAGCCTACTACAGAAAAAAAAAAAAAAAATTTTTGAAATTTTGATGATTCCAAATTAAGGCTTATTTAGCTCTATCTCCATTATTTACGGAGATATGGCCGTTTCAGGTTTTGGCCATATTTTAAACTAAAAAATCAAGGTTTTGAGGGTTTAAGCGGGTTTGTGGACATTTGCTATGATGTTTTAGACTAAATAGACACATAACTGATACAATTTTATTATTTTGTGTGCAGTTGCAGAAGCCTACTATCAAAAAAAAAAAAAAAAATTTTAGAAATTTTTATGATTCCAAATTAAGGCTCATTTAGCTCTATCTCCATTATTTACGAAGATATGGCCGTTTCAGGTTTTGGCCATATTTTGAACTGAAAAATCAAGGTTTTGAGGGTTTAAGCGGGTTTGTGGACATTTGCTATGATGTTTTAGACTAAATAGACACATAACTGATACAATTTTATTATTTTGTGTGCAGTTGCAGAAGCCTAGTATCGAAAAGAAAAAAAAAAATTTTTAAAATTTTGATGATTCCAAATTAAGGCTTATTTTGCTATATCTCTATTATTCACGGAGATATGGCCGTTTTAGGTTTTAGCTATCTTTTTAACTGAAAAATCAAGGTTTTGAGGGTTTAAGTGGGTTTGTGGACATTTGCTATGATGTTTTAGACTAAATTGACACATAACTGATACAATTTTATTATTTTGTGTGCAGTTGCAGAAGCCTACTATCAAAAAAAAAAAAAAAAATTTTAGAAATTTTTATGATTCCAAATTAAGGCTCATTTAGCTCTATCTCCATTATTTACGGAGATATGGCCGTTTTAGGTTTTGGCCATAGTTTAAACTAAAAAATCAAGGTTTTAAGGGTTTAAGCGGGTTTGTGGACATTTGCTATGATGTTTTAGACTAAATAGACACATAACTGATACAATTCTATTATTTTGTGTGCAGTTGCAAAAGCCTACTATCGAAAAAAAAAAAAAAAATTTTTTAAATTTTGATGATTCCAAATTAAGGCTTATTTTGCTATATCTCTATCATTTACGGAGATATGGCTGTTTTAGGTTTTGGCCATCTTTTTAACTGAAAAATCAAGGTTTTGAGGGTTTAAACGGGTTTGTGGACATTTGCTATGATGTTTTAGACTAAAAAGACACATAACTGATACAATTTTATTATTTTGTGTGCAGTTGCAGAAGCCTACTATCAAAAAAAAAAAAAAATTTAAGAAATTTTTATGATTCCAAATTAAGGCTCATTAAGCTCTATCTCCATTATTTACGGAGATATGGCCGTTTTAGGTTTTGGCCATCTTTTTAACTGAAAAATCAATGTTTTGAGGGTTTAAGCGGATTTGTGGACATTTGCTATGATGTTTTAGACTAAATAGACACATAACTGATACAATTTTATTATTTTGTGTGCAGTTGCAGAAGCCTACTATCAAAAAAAAAAAAAAAAATTTTAGAAATTTTTATGATTCCAAATTAAGGCTCATTTAGCTCTATCTCCATTATTTACGAAGATATGGCCGTTTTAGGTTTTAGCCATCTTTTTAACTGAAAAATCAAGGTTTTGAGGGTTTAAACGGGTTTGTGGACATTTGCTATGATGTTTTAGACTAAATAGACACATAACTGATACAATTTTATTATTCTGTGTGCAGTTGCAGAAGCCTACTATCGAAAAAAAAAAAAAAAATTTTTAAAATTTTGATGATTCCAAATTGAGGCTTATTTTGCTATATCTCCATTATTTACGGAGATATGGCTGTTTTAGGTTTTGGCCATCTTTTTAACTGAAAAATCAAGGTTTTGAGGGTTTAAACGGGTTCGTGGACATTTGCTATGATGTTTTAGACTGACTAAACACATAACTGATACAGTTTTATGATTTTGTGTGCAGTTGCAGAAGCCTACTACAGAAAAAAAAAAAAAAAATTTTTGAAATTTTGATGATTCCAAATTAAGGCTTATTTAGCTCTATCTCCATTATTTACGGAGATATGGCCGTTTAAGGTTTTGGCCATCTTTTAAACTGAAAAATCAAGGTTTTAAGGGTTTAAGCGGGTTTGTGGACATTTGCTATGATGTTTTAGACTAAATAGACACATAACTGATAAAATTTTATTATTTTGTGTGCAGTTGCAGAAGCCTACTATCAAAAAAAAAAAAAAAATTTTAGAAATTTTTATGATTCTAAATTAAGGCTCATTTAGCTCTATCTCCCTTATTTACGGAGATATGGCCGTTTTAGGTTTTTGCCATATTTTAAACTGAAAAATCAAGGTTTTAAGGGTTTAAGCGGGTTTGTGGACATTTGCTATGATGTTTTAGACTAAATAGACACATAACTGATACAATTCTATTATTTTGTGTGCAGTTGCAGAAGCCTACTATCGAAAAAAAAAAAAAAAATTTTTAAAATTTTGATGATTCCAAATTAAGGCTTATTTTGCTATATCTCCATCATTTACGGAGATATGGCTGTTTTAGGTTTTGGCCATCTTTTTAACTGCAAAATCAAGGTTTTGAGGGTTTAAACGGGTTCGTGGACATTTGCTATGATGTTTTAGACTGACTAAACACATAACTGATACAATTTTATGATTTTGTGTGCAGTTGCAGAAGCCTACTACAGAAAAAAAAAAAAAAAATTTTTGAAATTTTGATGATTCCAAATTAAGGCTTATTTAGCTCTATCTCCATTATTTACGGAGATATGGCCGTTTCAGGTTTTGGCCATATTTTAAACTAAAAAATCAAGGTTTTGAGGGTTTAAGCGGGTTTGTGGACATTTGCTATGATGTTTTAGACTAAATAGACACATAACTGATACAATTTTATTATTTTGTGTGCAGTTGCAGAAGCCTACTATCAAAAAAAAAAAAAAAAATTTTAGAAATTTTTATGATTCCAAATTAAGGCTCATTTAGCTCTATTTCCATTATTTACGAAGATATGGCCGTTTCAGGTTTTGGCCATATTTTGAACTGAAAAATTAAGGTTTTGAGGGTTTAAGCGGGTTTGTGGACATTTGCTATGATGTTTTAGACTAAATAGACACATAACTGATACAATTTCATTATTTTGTGTGCAGTTGCAGAAGCCTAGTATCGAAAAGAAAAAAAAAAAATTTTTTAAATTTTGATGATTCCAAATTAAGGCTTATTTTGCTATATCTCTATTATTCACGGAGATATGGCCGTTTTAGGTTTGAGCTATCTTTTTAACTGAAAAATCAAGGTTTTGAGGGTTTAAGTGGGTTTGTGGACATTTGCTATGATGTTTTAGACTAAATTGACACATAACTGATACAATTTTATTATTTTGTGTGCAGTTGCAGAAGCCTACTATCAAAAAAAAAAAAAAAAATTTTAGAAATTTTTATGATTCCAAATTAAGGCTCATTTAGCTCTATCTCCATTATTTACGAAGATATGGCCGTTTTAGGTTTTGGCCATAGTTTAAACTGAAAAATCAAGGTTTTAAGGGTTTAAGCGGGTTTGTGGACATTTGCTATGATGTTTTAGACTAAATAGACACATAACTGATACAATTCTATTATTTTGTGTGCAGTTGCAAAAGCCTACTATCGAAAAAAAAAAAAAAAATTTTTTAAATTTTGATGATTCCAAATTAAGGCTTATTTTGCTATATCTCTATCATTTACGGAGATATGGCTGTTTTAGGTTTTGGCCATCTTTTTAACTGAAAAATCAAGGTTTTGAGGGTTTAAACGGGTTTGTGGACATTTGCTATAATGTTTTAGACTAAAAAGACACATAACTAATACAATTTTATTATTTTGTGTGCAGTTGCAGAAGCCTACTATCAAAAAAAAAAAAAAAATTTAAGAAATTTTTATGATTCCAAATTAAAGCTCATTAAGCTCTATCTCTATTATTTACGGAGATATGGCCGTTTTAGGTTTTGGCCATCTTTTTAACTGAAAAATCAATGTTTTGAGGGTTTAAGCGGATTTGTGGACATTTGCTATGATGTTTTAGACTAAATAGACACATAACTGATACAATTTTATTATTTTGTGTGCAGTTGCAGAAGCCTACTATCAAAAAAAAAAAAAAAAATTTTAGAAATTTTTATGATTCCAAATTAAGGCTCATTCAGCTCTATCTCCATTATTTACGAAGATATGGCCGTTTTAGGTTTTAGCCATCTTTTTAACTGAAAAATCAAGGTTTTGAGGGTTTAAACGGGTTTGTGGACATTTGCTATGATGTTTTAGACTAAATAGACACATAACTGATACAATTTTATTATTCTGTGTGCAGTTGCAGAAGCCTACTATCGAAAAAAAAAAAAAAATTTTTTAAATTTTGATGATTCCAAATTGAGGCTTATTTTGCTATATCTCCATTATTTACGGAGATATGGCTGTTTTAGGTTTTGGCCATCTTTTTAACTGAAAAATCAAGGTTTTGAGGGTTTAAACGGGTTCGTGGACATTTGCTATGATGTTTTAGACTGACTAAACACATAACTGATACAGTTTTATGATTTTGTGTGCAGTTGCAGAAGCCTACTACAGAAAAAAAAAAAAAAAATTTTTGAAATTTTGATGATTCCAAATTAAGGCTTATTTAGCTCTATCTCCATTATTTACGGAGATATGGCCGTTTAAGGTTTTGGCCATCTTTTAAACTGAAAAATCAAGGTTTTAAGGGTTTAAGCGGGTTTGTGGACATTTGCTATGATGTTTTAGACTAAATAGACACATAACTGATACAATTTTATTATTTTGTGTGCAGTTGCAGAAGCCTACTATCAAAAAAAGAAAAAAAATTTTAGAAATTTTTATGATTCTAAATTAAGGCTCATTTAGCTCTATCTCCCTTATTTACGGAGATATGGCCGTTTTAGGTTTTTGCCATATTTTAAACTGAAAAATCAAGGTTTTAAGGGTTTAAGCGGGTTTGTGGACATTTGCTATGATGTTTTAGACTAAATAGACACATAACTGATACAATTCTATTATTTTGTGTGCAGTTGCAGAAGCCTACTATCGAAAAAAAAAAAAAAAATTTTTAAAATTTTGATGATTCCAAATTAAGGCTTATTTTGCTATATCTCCATCATTTACGGAGATATGGCTGTTTTAGGTTTTGGCCATCTTTTTAACTAAAAAATCAAGGTTTTGAGGGTTTAAACGGGTTTGTGGACATTTGCTATGATGTTTTAGACTAAATATAAACATAACTAATACAATTTCATTATTTTGTGTGCAGTTGCAGAAGCCTACTATCGAAAAAAAAAAAAAAAAATTTTTTAAATTTTGATGATTCCAAATTGAGGCTTATTTTGCTATATCTCCATTATTTACGGAGATATGGCTGTTTTAGGTTTTGGCCATCTTTTTAACTGCAAAATCAAGGTTTTGAGGGTTTAAACGGGTTCGTGTACATTTGCTATGATGTTTTAGACTGACTAAACACATAACTGATACAATTTTATTATTTTGTGTGCAGTTGCAGAAGTCTACTATCGAAAAAAAAAAAAAAAATTTTTAAAATTTTGATGATTCCAAATTAAGGCTTATTTTGCTATATCTCCATTATTCACGAAGATATGGCCGTTTTAGGTTTTAGCCATCTTGATAACTGAAAAATCAAGGTTTTGAGGGTTTAAACGGGTTTGTGGACATTTGCTATGATGTTTTAGACTAAATAGACACATAACTGATACAATTTTATTATTTTGTGTGCAGTTGCAGAAGCCTACTATCGAAAAAAAAAAAAAAAAATTTTTTAAATTTTGATGATTCCAAATTAAAGCTCATTTAGCTCTATCTCCATTATTTACGAAGATATGGCTGTTTTAGGTTTTGGCCATCTTTTTAACTGAAAAATCAAGGTTTTGAGGGTTTAAACGGGTTTGTGGACATTTGCTATGATGTTTTAGACTAAAAAGACACATAACTGATACAATTTTATTATTTTGTGTGCAGTTGCAGAAGCCTACTATCAAAAAAAAAAAAAAAATTTAAGAAATTTTTATGATTCCAAATTAAGGCTCATTAAGCTCTATCTCCATTATTTACGGAGATATGGCCGTTTTAGGTTTTGGCCATCTTTTTAACTGAAAAATCAATGTTTTGAGGGTTTAAGCGGATTTGTGGACATTTGCTATGATGTTTTAGACTAAATAGACACATAACTGATACAATTTTATTATTTTGTGTGCAGTTGCAGAAGCCTACTATCAAAAAAAAAAAAAAAAATTTTAGAAATTTTTATGATTCCAAATTAAGGCTCATTTAGCTCTATCTCCATTATTTACGAAGATATGGCCGTTTTAGGTTTTAGCCATCTTTTTAACTGAAAAATCAAGGTTTTGAGGGTTTAAACGGGTTTGTGGACATTTGCTATGATGTTTTAGACTAAATAGACACATAACTGATACAATTTTATTATTCTGTGTGCAGTTGCAGAAGCCTACTATCGAAAAAAAAAAAAAAATTTTTTAAATTTTGATGATTCCAAATTGAGGCTTATTTTGCTATATCTCCATTATTTACGGAGATATGGCTGTTTTAGGTTTTGGCCATCTTTTTAACTGAAAAATCAAGGTTTTGAGGGTTTGAACGGGTTCATGGACATTTGCTATGATGTTTTAGACTGACTAAACACATAACTGATACAGTTTTATGATTTTGTGTGCAGTTGCAGAAGCCTACTACAGAAAAAAAAAAAAAAAATTTTTGAAATTTTGATGATTCCAAATTAAGGCTTATTTAGCTCTATCTCCATTATTTACGGAGATATGGCCGTTTAAGGTTTTGGCCATCTTTTAAACTGAAAAATCAAGGTTTTAAGGGTTTAAGCGGGTTTGTGGACATTTGCTATGATGTTTTAGACTAAATAGACACATAACTGATACAATTTTATTATTTTGTGTGCAGTTGCAGAAGCCTACTATCAAAAAAAAAAAAAAAATTTTAGAAATTTTTATGATTCTAAATTAAGGCTCATTTAGCTCTATCTCCCTTATTTACGGAGATATGGCCGTTTTAGGTTTTTGCCATATTTTAAACTGAAAAATCAAGGTTTTAAGGGTTTAAGCGGGTTTGTGGACATTTGCTATGATGTTTTAGACTAAATAGACACATAACTGATACAATTCTATTATTTTGTGTGCAGTTGCAGAAGCCTACTATCGAAAAAAAAAAAAAAAATTTTTAAAATTTTGATGATTCCAAATTAAGGCTTATTTTGCCACATCTCCATCATTTACGGAGATATGGCTGTTTTAGGTTTTGGCCATCTTTTTAACTAAAAAATCAAGGTTTTGAGGGTTTAAACGGGTTTGTGGACATTTGCTATGATGTTTTAGACTAAATATAAACATAACTAATACAATTTCATTATTTTGTGTGCAGTTGCAGAAGCCTACTATCGAAAAAAAAAAAAAAAAATTTTTTAAATTTTGATGATTCCAAATTGAGGCTTATTTTGCTATATCTCCATTATTTACGGAGATATGGCTGTTTTAGGTTTTTGCCATCTTTTTAACTGCAAAATCAAGGTTTTGAGGGTTTAAACGGGTTCGTGGACATTTGCTATGATGTTTTAGACTAACTAAACACATAACTGATACAATTTTATGATTTTGTGTGCAGTTGCAGAAGCCTACTACAGAAAAAAAAAAAAAAAATTTTTGAAATTTTGATGATTCCAAATTAAGGCTTATTTAGCTCTATCTCCATTATTTACGGAGATATGGCCGTTTCAGGTTTTGGCCATATTTTAAACTAAAAAATCAAGGTTTTGAGGGTTTAAGCGGGTTTGTGGACATTTGCTATGATGTTTTAGACTAAATAGACACATAACTGATACAATTTTATTATTTTGTGTGCAGTTGCAGAAGCCTACTATCAAAAAAAAAAAAAAAAATTTTAGAAATTTTTATGATTCCAAATTAAGGCTCATTTAGCTCTATCTCCATTATTTACGAAGATATGGCCGTTTCAGGTTTTGGCCATATTTTGAACTGAAAAATCAAGGTTTTGAGGGTTTAAGCGGGTTTGTGGACATTTGCTATGATGTTTTAGACTAAATAGACACATAACTGATACAATTTTATTATTTTGTGTGCAGTTGCAGAAGCCTAGTATCGAAAAGAAAAAAAAAAATTTTTAAAATTTTGATGATTCCAAATTAAGGCTTATTTTGCTATATCTCTATTATTCACGGAGATATGGCCGTTTTAGGTTTTAGCTATCTTTTTAACTGAAAAATCAAGGTTTTGAGGGTTTAAGTGGGTTTGTGGACATTTGCTATGATGTTTTAGACTAAATTGACACATAACTGATACAATTTTATTATTTTGTGTGCAGTTGCAGAAGCCTACTATCAAAAAAAAAAAAAAAAATTTTAGAAATTTTTATGATTCCAAATTAAGGCTCATTTAGCTCTATCTCCATTATTTACGGAGATATGGCCGTTTTAGGTTTTGGCCATAGTTTAAACTAAAAAATCAAGGTTTTAAGGGTTTAAGCGGGTTTGTGGACATTTGCTATGATGTTTTAGACTAAATAGACACATAACTGATACAATTCTATTATTTTGTGTGCAGTTGCAAAAGCCTACTATCGAAAAAAAAAAAAAAAATTTTTTAAATTTTGATGATTCCAAATTAAGGCTTATTTTGCTATATCTCTATCATTTACGGAGATATGGCTGTTTTAGGTTTTGGCCATCTTTTTAACTGAAAAATCAAGGTTTCGAGGGTTTAAACGGGTTTGTGGACATTTGCTATGATGTTTTAGACTAAAAAGACACATAACTGATACAATTTTATTATTTTGTGTGCAGTTGCAGAAGCCTACTATCAAAAAAAAAAAAAAAATTTAAGAAATTTTTATGATTCCAAATTAAGGCTCATTAAGCTCTATCTCCATTATTTACGGAGATATGGCCGTTTTAGGTTTTGGCCATCTTTTTAACTGAAAAATCAATGTTTTGAGGGTTTAAGCGGATTTGTGGACATTTGCTATGATGTTTTAGACTAAATAGACACATAACTGATACAATTTTATTATTTTGTGTGCAGTTGCAGAAGCCTACTATCAAAAAAAAAAAAAAAAATTTTAGAAATTTTTATGATTCTAAATTAAGGCTCATTCAGCTCTATCTCCATTATTTACGAAGATATGGCCGTTTTAGGTTTTAGCCATCTTTTTAACTGAAAAATCAAGGTTTTGAGGGTTTAAACGGGTTTGTGGACATTTGCTATGATGTTTTAGACTAAATAGACACATAACTGATACAATTTTATTATTCTGTGTGCAGTTGCAGAAGCCTACTATCGAAAAAAAAAAAAAAATTTTTTAAATTTTGATGATTCCAAATTGAGGCTTATTTTGCTATATCTCCATTATTTACGGAGATATGGCCGTTTTAGGTTTTAGCCATCTTTTTAACTGAAAAATCAAGGTTTTGAGGGTTTAAACGGGTTTGTGGACATTTGCTATGATGTTTTAGACTAAATAGACACATAACTGATACAATTTTATTATTCTGTGTGCAGTTGCAGAAGCCTACTATCGAAAAAAAAAAAAAAAATTTTTAAAATTTTGATGATTCCAAATTGAGGCTTATTTTGCTATATCTCCATTATTTACGGAGATATGGCTGTTTTAGGTTTTGGCCATCTTTTTAACTGAAAAATCAAGGTTTTGAGGGTTTAAACGGGTTCGTGGACATTTGCTATGATGTTTTAGACTGACTAAACACATAACTGATACAGTTTTATGATTTTGTGTGCAGTTGCAGAAGCCTACTACAGAAAAAAAAAAAAAAAATTTTTGAAATTTTGATGATTCCAAATTAAGGCTTATTTAGCTCTATCTCCATTATTTACGGAGATATGGCCGTTTAAGGTTTTGGCCATCTTTTAAACTGAAAAATCAAGGTTTTAAGGGTTTAAGCGGGTTTGTGGACATTTGCTATGATGTTTTAGACTAAATAGACACATAACTGATACAATTTTATTATTTTGTGTGCAGTTGCAGAAGCCTACTATCAAAAAAAAAAAAAAAATTTTAGAAATTTTTATGATTCTAAATTAAGGCTCATTTAGCTCTATCTCCCTTATTTACAGAGATATGGCCGTTTTAGGTTTTTGCCATATTTTAAACTGAAAAATCAAGGTTTTAAGGGTTTAAGCGGGTTTGTGGACATTTGCTATGATGTTTTAGACTAAATAGACACATAACTGATACAATTCTATTATTTTGTGTGCAGTTGCAGAAGCCTACTATCGAAAAAAAAAAAAAAAATTTTTAAAATTTTGATGATTCCAAATTAAGGCTTATTTTGCTATATCTCCATCATTTACGGAGATATGGCTGTTTTAGGTTTTGGCCATCTTTTTAACTGAAAAATCAAGGTTTTGAGGGTTTAAACGGGTTTGTGGACATTTGCTATGATGTTTTAGACTAAATATAAACATAACTAATACAATTTCATTATTTTGTGTGCAGTTGCAGAAGCCTACTATCAAAAAAAAAAAAAAAAAAATTTTTTAAATTTTGATGATTCCAAATTAAGGCTTATTTTGCTATATCTCTATTATTTACGGAGATATGGCTGTTTCAGGTTTTGGCCATCTTTTGAACTGAAAAATCAAGGTTTTGATGTTTTAAACAAGATTGTGGACATTTGCTATGATGTTTTAGACTAAATAGAAACATAACTGATACAATTTTGTTATTTTGTGTGCAGTTGCAGATGCCTATTATCGAAAAAAAAAAAAAAAAAATTCTAGAAATTTTGATGATTCTAAATTAAGGCTTATTTAGCTCTATCTCTATTATTCACGGAGATATGGCAGTTTTAGGTTTTGGCCATCTTTTGAACTTAAAAATCAAGGTTTTAATGGTTTAAACAAGATTGTAGACATTTGCTTTGATGTTTTAGACTAAATAGACACATTACTAATACAATTTTATTATTTTGTGTGCAGTAGCAAAAGCCTACTATCGAAAAAAAAAAAAAACTTAGAAATTTTGATGATTTTAAATTAAGGCTCATTTAGCTCTATCTCTATTATTTACGGAGATATGGCCGTTTTAGGTTTTGGACATATTTTAAACTAAAAAATCAAGGTTTTGAGGGTTTAAGCGGGTTTGTGGACATTTGCTATGATGTTTTAGACTAAATAGACACATAACTGATACAATTTTATTATTTTGTGTGCAGTTGCAAAAGCCTACTATCAAAAAAAAAAAAAAAATTTTTTAAATTTTGATGATTCCAAATTAAGGCTTATTTTGCTATATCTCCATTATTTACGGAGATATGGCTGTTTTAGGTTTTGGCCATCTTTTTAACTGAAAAATCAAGGTTTTGAGGGTTTAAACGGGTTTGTGGACATTTGCTATGATGTTTTAGACTGACTAAACACATAACTGATACAATTTAATGATCTTGTGTGCAGTTGCAGAAGCCTACTACAGAAAAAAAAAAAAAAAATTTTTGAAATTTTGATGATTCCAAATTAAGGCTTATTTTGCTATATCTCCATTATTTACAGAGATATGAGTGTTTTAGGTTTTGGCCATCTTTTTAACTGAAAAATCAAGGTTTTAAGGGTTTAAACGGGTTTGTGGACATTTGCTATGATGTTTTAGACTAAATAGACACATAACTGATACAATTTTATTATTTTGTGTGCAGTTGCAGAAGCCTACTATCGGAAAAAAAAAAAAAAATTTTTTAAATTTTGATGATTCCAAATTAAGGCTTATTCAGCTCTATCTCCATTATTTACGGAGATATGGCCGTTTTAGGTTTTGGCCATATTTTAAACTGAAAAATCAAGGTTTTGAGGGTTTAAACGGGTTTGTGGACATTTGCTATGATGTTTTAGACTGACTAAACACATAACTGATACAATTTAATGATTTCGTGTGCAGTTGCAGAAGCCTACTACAAAAAAAAAAAAAAATTTTTGAAATTTTGATGATTCCAAATTAAGGCTTATTTTGCTATATCTCCATTATTTACAGAGATATGAGTGTTTTAGGTTTTGGCCATCTTTTTAACTGAAAAATCAAGGTTTTGAGGGTTTAAACGGGTTTGTGGACATTTGCTATGATGTTTTAGACTAAATAGACACATAACTGATACAATTTCATTATTTTGTGTGCAGTTGCAGAAGCCTACTATCGAAAAAAAAAAAAAAAAAATTTTTTAAATTTTGATGATTCTAAATTAAGGCTTATTTTGCTATATCTCTATTATTTACGGAGATATGGCTGTTTTAGGTTTTGGCCATCTTTTGAACTGAAAAATCAAGGTTTTGATGTTTTAAACAAGATTGTGGACATTTGCTATGATGTTTTAGACTAAATAGAAACATAACTGATACAATTTTGTTATTTTGTGTGCAGTTGCAGAAGCCTATTATCGAAAAAAAAAAAAAAAATTCTAGAAATTTTGATAATTCTAAATTAAGGCTTATTTAGCTCTATCTCCATTATTTACGGAGATATGGCCGTTTCAGGTTTTGGCCATATTTTGAACTGAAAAATCAAGGTTTTGAGGGTTTAAACGGGTTCGTGGACATTTGCTATGATGTTTTAGACTAAATAGAAACATAACTGATACAATTTTGTTATTTTGTGTGCAGTTGCAGATGCCTATTATCGAAAAAAAAAAAAAAAAATTCTAGAAATTTTGATGATTCTAAATTAAGGCTTATTTAGCTCTATCTCTATTATTTACGGAGATATGGCAGTTTTAGGTTTTGGCCATCTTTTGAACTTAAAAATCAAGGTTTTAATGGTTTAAACAAGATTGTGGACATTTGCTTTGATGTTTTAGACTAAATGGACACATAACTAATACAATTTTATTATTTTGTGTGCAGTAGCAAAAGCCTACTATCAAAAAAAAAAAAAACTTAGAAATTTTGATGATTCCAAATTAAGGCTCATTTAGCTCTATCTCTATTATTCACGGAGATATGGCCGTTTTAGGTTTTAGCTATCTTTTTAACTGAAAAATCAAGGTTTTGAGGGTTTAAACGGGTTTGTGGACATTTGCTATGATGTTTTAGACTGACTAAACACATAACTGATACAATTTTATTATTTTGTGTGCAGTTGCAGAAGCCTACTACAGAAAAAAAAAAAAAAAAAATTTCTGAAATTTTAATGATTCCAAATGAAGGCTTATTTAGCTCTATCTCCATTATTTACGGAGATATGGCCGTTTAAGGTTTTGGCCATCTTTTAAACTGAAAAATCAAGGTTTTGAGGGTTTAAGCGAGTTTGTGGACATTTGCTATGATGTTTTAGACTAAAGACACATAACTAATACAATTTTATTATTTTGTGTGCAGTTGCAGAAGCCTACTATCAAAAAAAAAAAAAAAATTTTAGAAATTTTTATGATTCCAAATTGAGGCTCATTTAGCTCTATCTCCATTATTTACGGAGATATGGCCGTTTTAGGTTTTGGACATATTTTAAACTAAAAAATCATGGTTTTGAGGGTTTAAGCGGGTTTGTGGACATTTGCTATGATGTTTTAGACTAAATAGACACATAACTGATACAATTTTATTATTTTGTGTGCAGTTGCAAAAGCCTACTATCGAAAAAAAAAAAAAAAATTTTTAAAATTTTGATGATTCCAAATTAAGGCTTATTTTGCTATATCTCCATTATTTACGGAAATATGGCTGTTTTAGGTTTTGGCCATCTTTTTAACTGAAAAATCAAGGTTTTGAGGGTTTAAACGGGTTTGTGGACGTTTGCTATGATGTTTTAGACTGACTAAACACATAACTGATACAATTTAATAATTTTGTGTGCAGTTGCAGAAGCCTACTACAGAAAAAAAAAAAAAAAATTTTTGAAATTTTGATGATTCCAAATTTAGGCTTATTTTGCTATATCTCCATTATTTACAGAGATATGAGTGTTTTAGGTTTTGGCCATCTTTTTAACTGAAAAATCAAGGTTTTGAGGGTTTAAACGGGTTTGTGGACATTTGCTATGATGTTTTAGACTAAATAGACACATAACTGATACAATTTTATTATTTTGTGTGCAGTTGCAGAAGCCTACTATCGGAAAAAAAAAAAAAATTTTTTAAATTTTGATGATTCCAAATTAAGGCTCATTCAGCTCTATCTCCATTATTTACGGAGATATGGCCGTTTTAGGTTTTGGCCATATTTTAAACTGAAAAATCAAGGTTTTGAGGGTTTAAACGGGTTTGTGGACATTTGCTATGATGTTTTAGACTGACTAAACACATAACTAATACAATTTAATGATTTCGTGTGCAGTTGCAGAAGCCTACAACAGAAAAAAAAAAAAAAAATTTTTTAAATTTTGATGATTCCAAATTAAGGCTTATTTTGCTATATCTTCATTATTTACAGAGATATGAGTGTTTTAGGTTTTGGCCATCTTTTTAACTGAAAAATCAAGGTTTTGAGGGTTTAAACGGGTTTGTGGACATTTGCTATGATGTTTTAGACTAAATAGACACATAACTGATACAATTTTATTATTTTGTGTGCAGTTGCAGAAGCCTACTATCGGAAAAAAAAAAAAAAATTTTAAAAATTTTGACGATTCCAAATTAAGGCTCATTTAGCTCTATCTCCATTATTTACGGAGATATGGCCGTTTTAGGTTTTGGCCATATTTTAAACTGAAAAATCAAGGTTTTGAGGGTTTAAGCGGGTTTGTGGACATTTGGTATGATGTTTTAGACTAAATAGACACATAACTGATACAATTTTATTATTTTGTGTGCAGTTGCAGAAGCCTACTATCAAAAAAAAAAAAAATTTTTTAAATTTTGATGATCCCAAATTAAGGCTTATTTTGCTATATCTCCATTATTTACGGAGATATGGCTGTTTTAGGTTTTGGCCATCTTTTTAACTGAAAAATCAAGGTTTTGAGGGTTCAAACGGGTTTGTGGACATTTGCTATGATGTTTTAGACTGACTAAACACATAACTGATACAATTTTATGATTTCGTGTGCAGTTGCAGAAGCCTACTACAGGAAAAAAAAAAAAAAATTTTTGAAATTTTGATGATTCCAAATTAAGGCTTATTTAGCTCTATCTTCATTATTTACAGAGATATGGCCGTTAAAGGTTTTGGCCATCTTTTAAACTGAAAAATCAAGGTTTTAAGGGTTTAAGCGGGTTTGTGGACATTTGCCATGATGTTTTAGACCAAATAGACACATAACTGATACAATTTTATTATTTTGTGTGCAGTTGCGGAAGCCTACTTTAAAAAAAAAAAAAAAAAATTTTAAAAATTTTAATGATTCCAAATTGAGGCTCATTTAGCTCTATCTCCATTATTTACGGAGATATTGCCGTTTTAGGTTTTAGCTATCTTTTCAACTGAAAAATCAAGGTTTTGAGGGTTTAAACGGGTTTGTGGACATTTGCTATGATGTTTTAGACTGACTAAACACATAACTGATACAATTTTATTATTTTGTGTGCAGTTGCAGAAGCCTACTACAGAAAAAAAAAAAAAAAAAATTTCCGAAATTTTAATGATTCCAAATGAAGGCTTATTTAGCTCTATCTCTATTATTTACGGAGATATGGCAGTTTTAGGTTTTGGCCATATTCTAAACTAAAAAATTAAGGTTTTGAGGGTTTAAGCGGGTTTGTGGACATTTGCTATGATGTTTTAGACTAAATAGACACATAACTAATACAATTTTATTATTTTGTGTGCAGTTGCAGAAGCCTACTATCGAAAAAAAAAAAAAAAATTTTTAAAATTTTGATGATTCCAAATTAAGGCTTATTTTGCTATATCTCCATTATTCACAAAGATATGGCCGTTTTAGGTTTTAGCCATCTTTTTAACTAAAAAATCAAGATTTTGAGGGTTTAAACGGGTTTGTGGACATTTGCTATGTTTTAGACTAAATATAAACATAACTAATACAATTTCATTATTTTGTGTGCAGTTGCAGAAGCCTACTATCGAAAAAAAAAAAAAAAAATTTTTTAAATTTTGATGATTCCAAATTGAGGCTTATTTTGCTATATCTCCATTATTTACGGAGATATGGCTGTTTTAGGTTTTTGCCATCTTTTTAACTGCAAAATCAAGGTTTTGAGGGTTTAAACGGGTTCGTGGACATTTGCTATGATGTTTTAGACTGACTAAACACATAACTGATACAATTTTATGATTTTGTGTGCAGTTGCAGAAGCCTACTACAGAAAAAAAAAAAAAAAATTTTTGAAATTTTGATGATTCCAAATTAAGGCTTATTTAGCTCTATCTCCATTATTTACGGAGATATGGCCGTTTCAGGTTTTGGCCATATTTTAAACTAAAAAATCAAGGTTTTGAGGGTTTAAGCGGGTTTGTGGACATTTGCTATGATGTTTTAGACTAAATAGACACATAACTGATACAATTTTATTATTTTGTGTGCAGTTGCAGAAGCCTACTATCAAAAAAAAAAAAAAAAATTTTAGAAATTTTTATGATTCCAAATTAAGGCTCATTTAGCTCTATCTCCATTATTTACGAAGATATGGCCGTTTCAGGTTTTGGCCATATTTTGAACTGAAAAATTAAGGTTTTGAGGGTTTAAGCGGGTTTGTGGACATTTGCTATGATGTTTTAGACTAAATAGACACATAACTGATACAATTTTATTATTTTGTGTGCAGTTGCAGAAGCCTAGTATCGAAAAGAAAAAAAAAAAATTTTTTAAATTTTGATGATTCCAAATTAAGGCTTATTTTGCTATATCTCTATTATTCACGGAGATATGGCCGTTTTAGGTTTTAGCTATCTTTTTAACTGAAAAATCAAGGTTTTGAGGGTTTAAGTGGGTTTGTGGACATTTGCTATGATGTTTTAGACTAAATTGACACATAACTGATACAATTTTATTATTTTGTGTGCAGTTGCAGAAGCCTACTATCAAAAAAAAAAAAAAAAATTTTAGAAATTTTTATGATTCCAAATTAAGGCTCATTTAGCTCTATCTCCATTATTTACGGAGATATGGCCGTTTTAGGTTTTGGCCATAGTTTAAACTAAAAAATCAAGGTTTTAAGGGTTTAAGCGGGTTTGTGGACATTTGCTATGATGTTTTAGACTAAATAGACACATAACTGATACAATTCTATTATTTTGTGTGCAGTTGCAAAAGCCTACTATCAAAAAAAAAAAAAAATTTTTTAAATTTTGATGATTCCAAATTAAGGCTTATTTTGCTATATCTCAATCATTTACGGAGATATGGCTGTTTTAGGTTTTGGCCATCTTTTTAACTGAAAAATCAAGGTTTTGAGGGTTTAAACGGGTTTGTGGACATTTGCTATGATGTTTTAGACTAAAAAGACACATAACTGATACAATTTTATTATTTCGTGTGCAGTTGCAGAAGCCTACTATCAAAAAAAAAAAAAAAATTTAAGAAATTTTTATGATTCCAAATTAAGGCTCATTAAGCTCTATCTCCATTATTTACGGAGATATGGCCGTTTTAGGTTTTGGCCATCTTTTTAACTGAAAAATCAATGTTTTGAGGGTTTAAGCGGGTTTGTGGACATTTGCTATGATGTTTTAGACTAAATAGACACATAACTGATACAATTCTATTATTTTGTGTGCAGTTGCAAAAGCCTACTATCGAAAAAAAAAAAAAAAATTTTTTAAATTTTGATGATTCCAAATTAAGGCTTATTTTGCTATATCTCTATCATTTACGGAGATATGGCTGTTTTAGGTTTTGGCCATCTTTTTAACTGAAAAATCAAGGTTTCGAGGGTTTAAACGGGTTTGTGGACATTTGCTATGATGTTTTAGACTAAAAAGACACATAACTGATACAATTTTATTATTTTGTGTGCAGTTGCAGAAGCCTACTATCAAAAAAAAAAAAAAAATTTAAGAAATTTTTATGATTCCAAATTAAGGCTCATTAAGCTCTATCTCCATTATTTACGGAGATATGGCCGTTTTAGGTTTTGGCCATCTTTTTAACTGAAAAATCAATGTTTTGAGGGTTTAAGCGGATTTGTGGACATTTGCTATGATGTTTTAGACTAAATAGACACATAACTGATACAATTTTATTATTTTGTGTGCAGTTGCAGAAGCCTACTATCAAAAAAAAAAAAAAAAATTTTAGAAATTTTTATGATTCTAAATTAAGGCTCATTCAGCTCTATCTCCATTATTTACGAAGATATGGCCGTTTTAGGTTTTAGCCATCTTTTTAACTGAAAAATCAAGGTTTTGAGGGTTTAAACGGGTTTGTGGACATTTGCTATGATGTTTTAGACTAAATAGACACATAACTGATACAATTTTATTATTCTGTGTGCAGTTGCAGAAGCCTACTATCGAAAAAAAAAAAAAAATTTTTTAAATTTTGATGATTCCAAATTGAGGCTTATTTTGCTATATCTCCATTATTTACGGAGATATGGCCGTTTTAGGTTTTAGCCATCTTTTTAACTGAAAAATCAAGGTTTTGAGGGTTTAAACGGGTTTGTGGACATTTGCTATGATGTTTTAGACTAAATAGACACATAACTGATACAATTTTATTATTCTGTGTGCAGTTGCAGAAGCCTACTATCGAAAAAAAAAAAAAAAATTTTTAAAATTTTGATGATTCCAAATTGAGGCTTATTTTGCTATATCTCCATTATTTACGGAGATATGGCTGTTTTAGGTTTTGGCCATCTTTTTAACTGAAAAATCAAGGTTTTGAGGGTTTAAACGGGTTCGTGGACATTTGCTATGATGTTTTAGACTGACTAAACACATAACTGATACAGTTTTATGATTTTGTGTGCAGTTGCAGAAGCCTACTACAGAAAAAAAAAAAAAAAATTTTTGAAATTTTGATGATTCCAAATTAAGGCTTATTTAGCTCTATCTCCATTATTTACGGAGATATGGCCGTTTAAGGTTTTGGCCATCTTTTAAACTGAAAAATCAAGGTTTTAAGGGTTTAAGCGGGTTTGTGGACATTTGCTATGATGTTTTAGACTAAATAGACACATAACTGATACAATTTTATTATTTTGTGTGCAGTTGCAGAAGCCTACTATCAAAAAAAAAAAAAAAATTTTAGAAATTTTTATGATTCTAAATTAAGGCTCATTTAGCTCTATCTCCCTTATTTACAGAGATATGGCCGTTTTAGGTTTTTGCCATATTTTAAACTGAAAAATCAAGGTTTTAAGGGTTTAAGCGGGTTTGTGGACATTTGCTATGATGTTTTAGACTAAATAGACACATAACTGATACAATTCTATTATTTTGTGTGCAGTTGCAGAAGCCTACTATCGAAAAAAAAAAAAAAAATTTTTAAAATTTTGATGATTCCAAATTAAGGCTTATTTTGCTATATCTCCATCATTTACGGAGATATGGCTGTTTTAGGTTTTGGCCATCTTTTTAACTGAAAAATCAAGGTTTTGAGGGTTTAAACGGGTTTGTGGACATTTGCTATGATGTTTTAGACTAAATATAAACATAACTAATACAATTTCATTATTTTGTGTGCAGTTGCAGAAGCCTACTATCAAAAAAAAAAAAAAAAAAATTTTTTAAATTTTGATGATTCCAAATTAAGGCTTATTTTGCTATATCTCTATTATTTACGGAGATATGGCTGTTTCAGGTTTTGGCCATCTTTTGAACTGAAAAATCAAGGTTTTGATGTTTTAAACAAGATTGTGGACATTTGCTATGATGTTTTAGACTAAATAGAAACATAACTGATACAATTTTGTTATTTTGTGTGCAGTTGCAGATGCCTATTATCGAAAAAAAAAAAAAAAAAATTCTAGAAATTTTGATGATTCTAAATTAAGGCTTATTTAGCTCTATCTCTATTATTCACGGAGATATGGCAGTTTTAGGTTTTGGCCATCTTTTGAACTTAAAAATCAAGGTTTTAATGGTTTAAACAAGATTGTAGACATTTGCTTTGATGTTTTAGACTAAATAGACACATTACTAATACAATTTTATTATTTTGTGTGCAGTAGCAAAAGCCTACTATCGAAAAAAAAAAAAAACTTAGAAATTTTGATGATTTTAAATTAAGGCTCATTTAGCTCTATCTCTATTATTTACGGAGATATGGCCGTTTTAGGTTTTGGACATATTTTAAACTAAAAAATCAAGGTTTTGAGGGTTTAAGCGGGTTTGTGGACATTTGCTATGATGTTTTAGACTAAATAGACACATAACTGATACAATTTTATTATTTTGTGTGCAGTTGCAAAAGCCTACTATCAAAAAAAAAAAAAAAATTTTTTAAATTTTGATGATTCCAAATTAAGGCTTATTTTGCTATATCTCCATTATTTACGGAGATATGGCTGTTTTAGGTTTTGGCCATCTTTTTAACTGAAAAATCAAGGTTTTGAGGGTTTAAACGGGTTTGTGGACATTTGCTATGATGTTTTAGACTGACTAAACACATAACTGATACAATTTAATGATCTTGTGTGCAGTTGCAGAAGCCTACTACAGAAAAAAAAAAAAAAAATTTTTGAAATTTTGATGATTCCAAATTAAGGCTTATTTTGCTATATCTCCATTATTTACAGAGATATGAGTGTTTTAGGTTTTGGCCATCTTTTTAACTGAAAAATCAAGGTTTTAAGGGTTTAAACGGGTTTGTGGACATTTGCTATGATGTTTTAGACTAAATAGACACATAACTGATACAATTTTATTATTTTGTGTGCAGTTGCAGAAGCCTACTATCGGAAAAAAAAAAAAAAATTTTTTAAATTTTGATGATTCCAAATTAAGGCTTATTCAGCTCTATCTCCATTATTTACGGAGATATGGCCGTTTTAGGTTTTGGCCATATTTTAAACTGAAAAATCAAGGTTTTGAGGGTTTAAACGGGTTTGTGGACATTTGCTATGATGTTTTAGACTGACTAAACACATAACTGATACAATTTAATGATTTCGTGTGCAGTTGCAGAAGCCTACTACAAAAAAAAAAAAAAATTTTTGAAATTTTGATGATTCCAAATTAAGGCTTATTTTGCTATATCTCCATTATTTACAGAGATATGAGTGTTTTAGGTTTTGGCCATCTTTTTAACTGAAAAATCAAGGTTTTGAGGGTTTAAACGGGTTTGTGGACATTTGCTATGATGTTTTAGACTAAATAGACACATAACTGATACAATTTCATTATTTTGTGTGCAGTTGCAGAAGCCTACTATCGAAAAAAAAAAAAAAAAAATTTTTTAAATTTTGATGATTCTAAATTAAGGCTTATTTTGCTATATCTCTATTATTTACGGAGATATGGCTGTTTTAGGTTTTGGCCATCTTTTGAACTGAAAAATCAAGGTTTTGATGTTTTAAACAAGATTGTGGACATTTGCTATGATGTTTTAGACTAAATAGAAACATAACTGATACAATTTTGTTATTTTGTGTGCAGTTGCAGAAGCCTATTATCGAAAAAAAAAAAAAAAATTCTAGAAATTTTGATAATTCTAAATTAAGGCTTATTTAGCTCTATCTCCATTATTTACGGAGATATGGCCGTTTCAGGTTTTGGCCATATTTTGAACTGAAAAATCAAGGTTTTGAGGGTTTAAACGGGTTCGTGGACATTTGCTATGATGTTTTAGACTAAATAGAAACATAACTGATACAATTTTGTTATTTTGTGTGCAGTTGCAGATGCCTATTATCGAAAAAAAAAAAAAAAAATTCTAGAAATTTTGATGATTCTAAATTAAGGCTTATTTAGCTCTATCTCTATTATTTACGGAGATATGGCAGTTTTAGGTTTTGGCCATCTTTTGAACTTAAAAATCAAGGTTTTAATGGTTTAAACAAGATTGTGGACATTTGCTTTGATGTTTTAGACTAAATGGACACATAACTAATACAATTTTATTATTTTGTGTGCAGTAGCAAAAGCCTACTATCAAAAAAAAAAAAAACTTAGAAATTTTGATGATTCCAAATTAAGGCTCATTTAGCTCTATCTCTATTATTCACGGAGATATGGCCGTTTTAGGTTTTAGCTATCTTTTTAACTGAAAAATCAAGGTTTTGAGGGTTTAAACGGGTTTGTGGACATTTGCTATGATGTTTTAGACTGACTAAACACATAACTGATACAATTTTATTATTTTGTGTGCAGTTGCAGAAGCCTACTACAGAAAAAAAAAAAAAAAAAATTTCTGAAATTTTAATGATTCCAAATGAAGGCTTATTTAGCTCTATCTCCATTATTTACGGAGATATGGCCGTTTAAGGTTTTGGCCATCTTTTAAACTGAAAAATCAAGGTTTTGAGGGTTTAAGCGAGTTTGTGGACATTTGCTATGATGTTTTAGACTAAAGACACATAACTAATACAATTTTATTATTTTGTGTGCAGTTGCAGAAGCCTACTATCAAAAAAAAAAAAAAAATTTTAGAAATTTTTATGATTCCAAATTGAGGCTCATTTAGCTCTATCTCCATTATTTACGGAGATATGGCCGTTTTAGGTTTTGGACATATTTTAAACTAAAAAATCATGGTTTTGAGGGTTTAAGCGGGTTTGTGGACATTTGCTATGATGTTTTAGACTAAATAGACACATAACTGATACAATTTTATTATTTTGTGTGCAGTTGCAAAAGCCTACTATCGAAAAAAAAAAAAAAAATTTTTAAAATTTTGATGATTCCAAATTAAGGCTTATTTTGCTATATCTCCATTATTTACGGAAATATGGCTGTTTTAGGTTTTGGCCATCTTTTTAACTGAAAAATCAAGGTTTTGAGGGTTTAAACGGGTTTGTGGACGTTTGCTATGATGTTTTAGACTGACTAAACACATAACTGATACAATTTAATAATTTTGTGTGCAGTTGCAGAAGCCTACTACAGAAAAAAAAAAAAAAAATTTTTGAAATTTTGATGATTCCAAATTTAGGCTTATTTTGCTATATCTCCATTATTTACAGAGATATGAGTGTTTTAGGTTTTGGCCATCTTTTTAACTGAAAAATCAAGGTTTTGAGGGTTTAAACGGGTTTGTGGACATTTGCTATGATGTTTTAGACTAAATAGACACATAACTGATACAATTTTATTATTTTGTGTGCAGTTGCAGAAGCCTACTATCGGAAAAAAAAAAAAAATTTTTTAAATTTTGATGATTCCAAATTAAGGCTCATTCAGCTCTATCTCCATTATTTACGGAGATATGGCCGTTTTAGGTTTTGGCCATATTTTAAACTGAAAAATCAAGGTTTTGAGGGTTTAAACGGGTTTGTGGACATTTGCTATGATGTTTTAGACTGACTAAACACATAACTAATACAATTTAATGATTTCGTGTGCAGTTGCAGAAGCCTACAACAGAAAAAAAAAAAAAAAATTTTTTAAATTTTGATGATTCCAAATTAAGGCTTATTTTGCTATATCTTCATTATTTACAGAGATATGAGTGTTTTAGGTTTTGGCCATCTTTTTAACTGAAAAATCAAGGTTTTGAGGGTTTAAACGGGTTTGTGGACATTTGCTATGATGTTTTAGACTAAATAGACACATAACTGATACAATTTTATTATTTTGTGTGCAGTTGCAGAAGCCTACTATCGGAAAAAAAAAAAAAAATTTTAAAAATTTTGACGATTCCAAATTAAGGCTCATTTAGCTCTATCTCCATTATTTACGGAGATATGGCCGTTTTAGGTTTTGGCCATATTTTAAACTGAAAAATCAAGGTTTTGAGGGTTTAAGCGGGTTTGTGGACATTTGGTATGATGTTTTAGACTAAATAGACACATAACTGATACAATTTTATTATTTTGTGTGCAGTTGCAGAAGCCTACTATCAAAAAAAAAAAAAATTTTTTAAATTTTGATGATCCCAAATTAAGGCTTATTTTGCTATATCTCCATTATTTACGGAGATATGGCTGTTTTAGGTTTTGGCCATCTTTTTAACTGAAAAATCAAGGTTTTGAGGGTTCAAACGGGTTTGTGGACATTTGCTATGATGTTTTAGACTGACTAAACACATAACTGATACAATTTTATGATTTCGTGTGCAGTTGCAGAAGCCTACTACAGGAAAAAAAAAAAAAAATTTTTGAAATTTTGATGATTCCAAATTAAGGCTTATTTAGCTCTATCTTCATTATTTACAGAGATATGGCCGTTAAAGGTTTTGGCCATCTTTTAAACTGAAAAATCAAGGTTTTAAGGGTTTAAGCGGGTTTGTGGACATTTGCCATGATGTTTTAGACCAAATAGACACATAACTGATACAATTTTATTATTTTGTGTGCAGTTGCGGAAGCCTACTTTAAAAAAAAAAAAAAAAAATTTTAAAAATTTTAATGATTCCAAATTGAGGCTCATTTAGCTCTATCTCCATTATTTACGGAGATATTGCCGTTTTAGGTTTTAGCTATCTTTTCAACTGAAAAATCAAGGTTTTGAGGGTTTAAACGGGTTTGTGGACATTTGCTATGATGTTTTAGACTGACTAAACACATAACTGATACAATTTTATTATTTTGTGTGCAGTTGCAGAAGCCTACTACAGAAAAAAAAAAAAAAAAAATTTCCGAAATTTTAATGATTCCAAATGAAGGCTTATTTAGCTCTATCTCTATTATTTACGGAGATATGGCAGTTTTAGGTTTTGGCCATATTCTAAACTAAAAAATTAAGGTTTTGAGGGTTTAAGCGGGTTTGTGGACATTTGCTATGATGTTTTAGACTAAATAGACACATAACTAATACAATTTTATTATTTTGTGTGCAGTTGCAGAAGCCTACTATCGAAAAAAAAAAAAAAAATTTTTAAAATTTTGATGATTCCAAATTAAGGCTTATTTTGCTATATCTCCATTATTCACAAAGATATGGCCGTTTTAGGTTTTAGCCATCTTTTTAACTAAAAAATCAAGATTTTGAGGGTTTAAACGGGTTTGTGGACATTTGCTATGTTTTAGACTAAATATAAACATAACTAATACAATTTCATTATTTTGTGTGCAGTTGCAGAAGCCTACTATCGAAAAAAAAAAAAAAAAATTTTTTAAATTTTGATGATTCCAAATTGAGGCTTATTTTGCTATATCTCCATTATTTACGGAGATATGGCTGTTTTAGGTTTTTGCCATCTTTTTAACTGCAAAATCAAGGTTTTGAGGGTTTAAACGGGTTCGTGGACATTTGCTATGATGTTTTAGACTGACTAAACACATAACTGATACAATTTTATGATTTTGTGTGCAGTTGCAGAAGCCTACTACAGAAAAAAAAAAAAAAAATTTTTGAAATTTTGATGATTCCAAATTAAGGCTTATTTAGCTCTATCTCCATTATTTACGGAGATATGGCCGTTTCAGGTTTTGGCCATATTTTAAACTAAAAAATCAAGGTTTTGAGGGTTTAAGCGGGTTTGTGGACATTTGCTATGATGTTTTAGACTAAATAGACACATAACTGATACAATTTTATTATTTTGTGTGCAGTTGCAGAAGCCTACTATCAAAAAAAAAAAAAAAAATTTTAGAAATTTTTATGATTCCAAATTAAGGCTCATTTAGCTCTATCTCCATTATTTACGAAGATATGGCCGTTTCAGGTTTTGGCCATATTTTGAACTGAAAAATTAAGGTTTTGAGGGTTTAAGCGGGTTTGTGGACATTTGCTATGATGTTTTAGACTAAATAGACACATAACTGATACAATTTTATTATTTTGTGTGCAGTTGCAGAAGCCTAGTATCGAAAAGAAAAAAAAAAAATTTTTTAAATTTTGATGATTCCAAATTAAGGCTTATTTTGCTATATCTCTATTATTCACGGAGATATGGCCGTTTTAGGTTTTAGCTATCTTTTTAACTGAAAAATCAAGGTTTTGAGGGTTTAAGTGGGTTTGTGGACATTTGCTATGATGTTTTAGACTAAATTGACACATAACTGATACAATTTTATTATTTTGTGTGCAGTTGCAGAAGCCTACTATCAAAAAAAAAAAAAAAAATTTTAGAAATTTTTATGATTCCAAATTAAGGCTCATTTAGCTCTATCTCCATTATTTACGGAGATATGGCCGTTTTAGGTTTTGGCCATAGTTTAAACTAAAAAATCAAGGTTTTAAGGGTTTAAGCGGGTTTGTGGACATTTGCTATGATGTTTTAGACTAAATAGACACATAACTGATACAATTCTATTATTTTGTGTGCAGTTGCAAAAGCCTACTATCAAAAAAAAAAAAAAATTTTTTAAATTTTGATGATTCCAAATTAAGGCTTATTTTGCTATATCTCAATCATTTACGGAGATATGGCTGTTTTAGGTTTTGGCCATCTTTTTAACTGAAAAATCAAGGTTTTGAGGGTTTAAACGGGTTTGTGGACATTTGCTATGATGTTTTAGACTAAAAAGACACATAACTGATACAATTTTATTATTTCGTGTGCAGTTGCAGAAGCCTACTATCAAAAAAAAAAAAAAAATTTAAGAAATTTTTATGATTCCAAATTAAGGCTCATTAAGCTCTATCTCCATTATTTACGGAGATATGGCCGTTTTAGGTTTTGGCCATCTTTTTAACTGAAAAATCAATGTTTTGAGGGTTTAAGCGGGTTTGTGGACATTTGCTATGATGTTTTAGACTAAATAGACACATAACTGATACAATTTTATTATTTTGTGTGCAGTTGCAGAAGCCTACTATCAAAAAAAAAAAAAAAAATTTTAGAAATTTTTATGATTCCAAATTAAGGCTCATTTAGCTCTATCTCCATTATTTACGAAGATATGGCCGTTTTAGGTTTTAGCCATCTTTTTAACTGAAAAATCAAGGTTTTGAGGGTTTAAACGGGTTTGTGGACATTTGCTATGATGTTTTAGACTAAATAGACACATAACTGATACAATTTTATTATTCTGTGTGCAGTTGCAGAAGCCTACTATCAAAAAAAAAAAAAAATTTTTAAAATTTTGATGATTCCAAATTGAGGCTTATTTTGCTATATCTCCATTATTTACGGAGATATGGCTGTTTTAGGTTTTTGCCATCTTTTTAACTGAAAAATCAAGGTTTTGAGGGTTTAAACGGGTTCGTGGACATTTGCTATGATGTTTTAGACTGACTAAACACATAACTGATACAGTTTTATGATTTTGTGTGCAGTTGCAGAAGCCTACTACAGAAAAAAAAAAAAAAAATTTTTGAAATTTTGATGATTCCAAATTAAGGCTTATTTAGCTCTATCTCCATTATTTACGGAGATATGGCCGTTTAAGGTTTTGGCCATCTTTTAAACTGAAAAATCAAGGTTTTAAGGGTTTAAGCGGGTTTGTGGACATTTGCTATGATGTTTTAGACTAAATAGACACATAACTGATACAATTTTATTATTTTGTGTGCAGTTGCAGAAGCCTACTATCAAAAAAAAAAAAAAAATTTTAGAAATTTTTATGATTCTAAATTAAGGCTCATTTAGCTCTATCTCCCTTATTTACGGAGATATGGCCGTTTTAGGTTTTTGCCATATTTTAAACTGAAAAATCAAGGTTTTAAGGGTTTAAGCGGGTTTGTGGACATTTGCTATGATGTTTTAGACTAAATAGACACATAACTGATACAATTCTATTATTTTGTGTGCAGTTGCAGAAGCCTACTATCGAAAAAAAAAAAAAAAATTTTTAAAATTTTGATGATTCCAAATTAAGGCTTATTTTGCTATATCTCCATCATTTACGGAGATATGGCTGTTTTAGGTTTTGGCCATCTTTTTAACTGAAAAATCAAGGTTTTGAGGGTTTAAACGGGTTTGTGGACATTTGCTATGATGTTTTAGACTAAATATAAACATAACTAATACAATTTCATTATTTTGTGTGCAGTTGCAGAAGCCTACTATCAAAAAAAAAAAAAAAAAAATTTTTTAAATTTTGATGATTCCAAATTAAGGCTTATTTTGCTATATCTCTATTATTTACGGAGATATGGCTGTTTCAGGTTTTGGCCATCTTTTGAACTGAAAAATCAAGGTTTTGATGTTTTAAACAAGATTGTGGACATTTGCTATGATGTTTTAGACTAAATAGAAACATAACTGATACAATTTTGTTATTTTGTGTGCAGTTGCAGATGCCTATTATCGAAAAAAAAAAAAAAAAATTCTAGAAATTTTGATGATTCTAAATTAAGGCTTATTTAGCTCTATCTCTATTATTCACGGAGATATGGCAGTTTTAGGTTTTGGCTATCTTTTGAACTTAAAAATCAAGGTTTTAATGGTTTAAACAAGATTGTGGACATTTGCTTTGATGTTTTAGACTAAATAGACACATAACTAATACAATTTTATTATTTTGTGTGCAGTAGCAAAAGCCTACTATCGAAAAAAAAAAAAAACTTAGAATTTTGATGATTTTAAATTCAGGCTCATTTAGCTCTATCTCTATTATTTACGGAGATATGGCCGTTTTAGGTTTTGGACATATTTTAAACTAAAAAATCAAGGTTTTGAGGGTTTCAGCGGGTTTGTGGACATTTGCTATGATGTTTTAGACTAAATAGACACATAACTGATACAATTTTATTATTTTGTGTGCAGTTGCAAAAGCCTACTATCAAAAAAAAAAAAAAAATTTTTTAAATTTTGATGATTCCAAATTAAGGCTTATTTTGCTATATCTCCATTATTTACGGAGATATGGCTGTTTTAGGTTTTGGCCATCTTTTTAACTGAAAAATCAAGGTTTTGAGGGTTTAAACGGGTTTGTGGACATTTGCTATGATGTTTTAGACTGACTAAACACATAACTGATACAATTTAATGATCTTGTGTGCAGTTGCAGAAGCCTACTACAGAAAAAAAAAAAAAAAATTTTTGAAATTTTGATGATTCCAAATTAAGGCTTATTTTGCTATATCTCCATTATTTACAGAGATATGAGTGTTTTAGGTTTTGGCCATCTTTTTAACTGAAAAATCAAGGTTTTGAGGGTTTAAACGGGTTCGTGGACATTTGCTATGATGTTTTAGACTAAATAGACACATAACTGATACAATTTTATTATTTTGTGTGCAGTTGCAGAAGCCTACTATCGGAAAAAAAAAAAAAAATTTTTTAAATTTTGATGATTCCAAATTAAGGCTTATTCAGCTCTATCTCCATTATTTACGGAGATATGGCCGTTTTAGGTTTTGGCCATATTTTAAACTGAAAAATCAAGGTTTTGAGGGTTTAAACGGGTTTGTGGACATTTGCTATGATGTTTTAGACTGACTAAACACATAACTGATACAATTTAATGATTTCGTGTGCAGTTGCAGAAGCCTACTACAGAAAAAAAAAAAAAAAATTTTTGAAATTTTGATGATTCCAAATTAAGGCTTATTTTGCTATATCTCCATTATTTACAGAGATATGAGTGTTTTAGGTTTTGGCCATCTTTTTAACTGAAAAATCAAGGTTTTGAGGGTTTAAACGGGTTTGTGGACATTTGCTATGATGTTTTAGACTAAATAGACACATAACTGATACAATTTCATTATTTTGTGTGCAGTTGCAGAAGCCTACTATCGAAAAAAAAAAAAAAAATTTTTTAAATTTTGATGATTCCAAATTAAGGCTTATTTTGCTATATCTCTATTATTTACGGAGATATGGCTGTTTTAGGTTTTGGCCATCTTTTGAACTGAAAAATCAAGGTTTTGATGTTTTAAACAAGATTGTGGACATTTGCTATGATGTTTTAGACTAAATAGAAACATAACTGATACAATTTTGTTATTTTGTGTGCAGTTGCAGAAGCCTATTATCGAAAAAAAAAAAAAAAATTCTAGAAATTTTGATAATTCTAAATTAAGGCTTATTTAGCTCTATCTCCATTATTTACGGAGATATGGCCGTTTCAGGTTTTGGCCATATTTTGAACTGAAAAATCAAGGTTTTGAGGGTTTAAACGGGTTCGTGGACATTTGCTATGATGTTTTAGACTAAATAGAAACATAACTGATACAATTTTGTTATTTTGTGTGCAGTTGCAGATGCCTATTATCGAAAAAAAAAAAAAAAAATTCTAGAAATTTTGATGATTCTAAATTAAGGCTTATTTAGCTCTATCTCTATTATTTACGGAGATATGGCAGTTTTAGGTTTTGGCCATCTTTTGAACTTAAAAATCAAGGTTTTAATGGTTTAAACAAGATTGTGGACATTTGCTTTGATGTTTTAGACTAAATAGACACATAACTAATACAATTTTATTATTTTGTGTGCAGTAGCAAAAGCCTACTATCAAAAAAAAAAAAAACTTAGAAATTTTGATGATTCCAAATTAAGGCTCATTTAGCTCTATCTCTATTATTCACGGAGATATGGCCGTTTTAGGTTTTAGCTATCTTTTTAACTGAAAAATCAAGGTTTTGAGGGTTTAAACGGGTTTGTGGACATTTGCTATGATGTTTTAGACTGACTAAACACATAACTGATACAATTTTATTATTTTGTGTGCAGTTGCAGAAGCCTACTACAGAAAAAAAAAAAAAAAAAATTTCTGAAATTTTAATGATTCCAAATGAAGGCTTATTTAGCTCTATCTCCATTATTTACGGAGATATGGCCGTTTAAGGTTTTGGCCATCTTTTAAACTGAAAAATCAAGGTTTTGAGGGTTTAAGCGAGTTTGTGGACATTTGCTATGATGTTTTAGACTAAAGACACATAACTAATACAATTTTATTATTTTGTGTGCAGTTGCAGAAGCCTACTATCAAAAAAAAAAAAAAAATTTTAGAAATTTTTATGATTCCAAATTGAGGCTCATTTAGCTCTATCTCCATTATTTACGGAGATATGGCCGTTTTAGGTTTTGGACATATTTTAAACTAAAAAATCATGGTTTTGAGGGTTTAAGCGGGTTTGTGGACATTTGCTATGATGTTTTAGACTAAATAGACACATAACTGATACAATTTTATTATTTTGTGTGCAGTTGCAAAAGCCTACTATCGAAAAAAAAAAAAAAAATTTTTAAAATTTTGATGATTCCAAATTAAGGCTTATTTTGCTATATCTCCATTATTTACGGAGATATGGCTGTTTTAGGTTTTGGCCATCTTTTTAACTGAAAAATCAAGGTTTTGAGGGTTTAAACGGGTTCGTGGACATTTGCTATGATGTTTTAGACTAAATAGAAACATAACTGATACAATTTTGTTATTTTGTGTGCAGTTGCAGATGCCTATTATCGAAAAAAAAAAAAAAAAATTCTAGAAATTTTGATGATTCTAAATTAAGGCTTATTTAGCTCTATCTCTATTATTTACGGAGATATGGCAGTTTTAGGTTTTGGCCATCTTTTGAACTTAAAAATCAAGGTTTTAATGGTTTAAACAAGATTGTGGACATTTGCTTTGATGTTTTAGACTAAATAGACACATAACTAATACAATTTTATTATTTTGTGTGCAGTAGCAAAAGCCTACTATCAAAAAAAAAAAAAACTTAGAAATTTTGATGATTCCAAATTAAGGCTCATTTAGCTCTATCTCTATTATTCACGGAGATATGGCCGTTTTAGGTTTTAGCTATCTTTTTAACTGAAAAATCAAGGTTTTGAGGGTTTAAACGGGTTTGTGGACATTTGCTATGATGTTTTAGACTGACTAAACACATAACTGATACAATTTTATTATTTTGTGTGCAGTTGCAGAAGCCTACTACAGAAAAAAAAAAAAAAAAAATTTCTGAAATTTTAATGATTCCAAATGAAGGCTTATTTAGCTCTATCTCCATTATTTACGGAGATATGGCCGTTTAAGGTTTTGGCCATCTTTTAAACTGAAAAATCAAGGTTTTGAGGGTTTAAGCGAGTTTGTGGACATTTGCTATGATGTTTTAGACTAAAGACACATAACTAATACAATTTTATTATTTTGTGTGCAGTTGCAGAAGCCTACTATCAAAAAAAAAAAAAAAATTTTAGAAATTTTTATGATTCCAAATTGAGGCTCATTTAGCTCTATCTCCATTATTTACGGAGATATGGCCGTTTTAGGTTTTGGACATATTTTAAACTAAAAAATCATGGTTTTGAGGGTTTAAGCGGGTTTGTGGACATTTGCTATGATGTTTTAGACTAAATAGACACATAACTGATACAATTTTATTATTTTGTGTGCAGTTGCAAAAGCCTACTATCGAAAAAAAAAAAAAAAATTTTTAAAATTTTGATGATTCCAAATTAAGGCTTATTTTGCTATATCTCCATTATTTACGGAGATATGGCTGTTTTAGGTTTTGGCCATCTTTTTAACTGAAAAATCAAGGTTTTGAGGGTTTAAACGGGTTTGTGGACGTTTGCTATGATGTTTTAGACTGACTAAACACATAACTGATACAATTTAATAATTTTGTGTGCAGTTGCAGAAGCCTACTACAGAAAAAAAAAAAAAAAATTTTTGAAATTTTGATGATTCCAAATTTAGGCTTATTTTGCTATATCTCCATTATTTACAGAGATATGAGTGTTTTAGGTTTTGGCCATCTTTTTAACTGAAAAATCAAGGTTTTGAGGGTTTAAACGGGTTTGTGGACATTTGCTATGATGTTTCAGACTAAATAGACACATAACTGATACAATTTTATTATTTTGTGTGCAGTTGCAGAAGCCTACTATCGGAAAAAAAAAAAAAATTTTTTAAATTTTGATGATTCCAAATCAAGGCTCATTCAGCTCTATCTCCATTATTTACGGAGATATGGCCGTTTTAGGTTTTGGCCATATTTTAAACTGAAAAATCAAGGTTTTGAGGGTTTAAACGGGTTTGTGGACATTTGCTATGATGTTTCAGACTGACTAAACACATAACTAATACAATTTAATGATTTCGTGTGCAGTTGCAGAAGCCTACAACAGAAAAAAAAAAAAAAAATTTTTTAAATTTTGATGATTCCAAATTAAGGCTTATTTTGCTATATCTCCATTATTTACAGAGATATGAGTGTTTTAGGTTTTGGCCATCTTTTTAACTGAAAAATCAAGGTTTTGAGGGTTTAAACGGGTTTGTGGACATTTGCTATGATGTTTTAGACTAAATAGACACATAACTGATACAATTTTATTATTTTGTGTGCAGTTGCAGAAGCCTACTATCGGAAAAAAAAAAAAAATTTTAAAAATTTTGACGATTCCAAATTAAGGCTCATTTAGCTCTATCTCCATTATTTACGGAGATATGGCCGTTTTAGGTTTTGGCCATATTTTAAACTGAAAAATTAAGGTTTTGAGGGTTTAAGCGGGTTTGTGGACATTTGGTATGATGTTTTAGACTAAATAGACACATAACTGATACAATTTTATTATTTTGTGTGCAGTTGCAGAAGCCTACTATCAAAAAAAAAAAAAATTTTTTAAATTTTGATGATCCCAAATTAAGGCTTATTTTGCTATATCTCCATTATTTACGGAGATATGGCTGTTTTAGGTTTTGGCCATCTTTTTAACTGAAAAATCAAGGTTTTGAGGGTTCAAACGGGTTTGTGGACATTTGCTATGATGTTTTAGACTGACTAAACACATAACTGATACAATTTTATGATTTCGTGTGCAGTTGCAGAAGCCTACTACAGGAAAAAAAAAAAAAAATTTTTGAAATTTTGATGATTCCAAATTAAGGCTTATTTAGCTCTATCTTCATTATTTACAGAGATATGGCCGTTTAAGGTTTTGGCCATCTTTTAAACTGAAAAATCAAGGTTTTAAGGGTTTAAGCGGGTTTGTGGACATTTGCCATGATGTTTTAGACCAAATAGACACATAACTGATACAATTTTATTATTTTGTGTGCAGTTGCGGAAGCCTACTTTAAAAAAAAAAAAAAAAAATTTTAAAAATTTTAATGATTCCAAATTGAGGCTCATTTAGCTCTATCTCCATTATTTACGGAGATATTGCCGTTTTAGGTTTTAGCTATCTTTTCAACTGAAAAATCAAGGTTTTGAGGGTTTAAACGGGTTTGTGGACATTTGCTATGATGTTTTAGACTGACTAAACACATAACTGATACAATTTTATTATTTTGTGTGCAGTTGCAGAAGCCTACTACAGAAAAAAAAAAAAAAAAAATTTCCGAAATTTTAATGATTCCAAATGAAGGCTTATTTAGCTCTATCTCTATTATTTACGGAGATATGGCAGTTTTAGGTTTTGGCCATATTCTAAACTAAAAAATTAAGGTTTTGAGGGTTTAAGCGGGTTTGTGGACATTTGCTATGATGTTTCAGACTAAATAGACACATAACTGATACAATTTTATTATTTTGTGTGCAGTTGCAGAAGCCTACTATCGAAAAAAAAAAAAAAAATTTTTAAAATTTTGATGATTCCAAATTAAGGCTTATTTTGCTATATCTCCATTATTCACAAAGATATGGCCGTTTTAGGTTTTAGCCATCTTTTTAACTAAAAAATCAAGGTTTTGAGGGTTTAAACGGGTTTGTGGACATTTGCTATGATGTTTTAGACTAAATAGACACATAACTGATACAATTTTATTATTTTGTGTGCAGTTGCAGAAGCCTACTATCGAAAAAAAAAAAAAAAATTTTTAAAATTTTGATGATTCCAAATTGAGGCTTATTTAGCTCTATCTCCATTATTTACGGAGATATGGCCGTTTAAGGTTTTGGCCATCTTTTCAACTGAAAAATCAAGGTTTTGAGGTTTTAAGCGGGTTTGTGGACATTTGCTATGATGTTTTAGACTAAATAGACACATAACTGATACAATTTTATTATTTTGTGTACAGTTGCAGAAGCCTACTATCAAAAAAAAAAAAAAAAATTTTAGAAATTTTTATGATTCCAAATTAAGGCTCATTTAGCTCTATCTTCATTATTTACAAAGATATGGCCGTTTTAGGTTTTGGCCATATTTTAAACTGAAAAATCAAGGTTTTAAGGGTTTAAGCGGGTTTGTGGACATTTGCTATGATGTTTTAAAATAAATAGACACATAACTGATACAATTTTATTATTTTGTGTGCAGTTGCAGAAGCCTACTATCAAAAAAAAAAAAAAAAAATTTTAGAAATTTTTATGATTTCAAATTAAGGCTCATTTAGCTCTATCTCCATTATTTACGGAGATATGGCCGTTTTAGGTTTTGGCCATATTTTAAACTGAAAAATCAAGGTTTTGAGGGTTTGAGCGGGTTTGTGGACATTTGCTATGATGTTTTAGACTAAATAGACACATAACTGATACAATTTTATTATTTTGTGTGCAGTTGCAGAAGCCTACTACAGAAAAAAAAAAAAAAATTTTTGAAATTTTGATGATTCCAAATTAAGGCTTATTTAGCTCTATCTCCATTATTTACGGAGATATGGCTGTTTTAGGTTTTGGCTATCTTTTTAACTGAAAAATCAAGGTTTTGAGGGTTTAAACGGGTTCGTGGACATTTGCTATGATGTTTTAGACTGACTAAACACATAACTGATACAATTTTATGATTTTGTGTGCAGTTGCAGAAGCCTACTATCAAAAAAAAAAAAAAATTTTTAAAATTTTGATGATTCCAAATTAAGGCTTATTTTGCTATATCTCTATCATTTACGGAGATATGGCTGTTTTAGGTTTTGGCCATCTTTTTAACTGAAAAATCAAGGTTTTGAGGGTTTAAACGGGTTTGTGGACATTTGCTATGATGTTTTAGACTAAATAGACACATAACTGATACAATTCTATTATTTTGTGTGCAGTTGCAGAAGCCTACTATCAAAAAAAAAAAAAAAATTTTAGAAATTTTTATGATTTTAAATTAAGGCTCATTTAGCTCTATCTCCATTATTTACGGAGATATGGCCGTTTTAGGTTTTGGCCATCTTTTTAACTGAAAAATCAAGGTTTTGAGGGTTAAAACGGGTTCGTGGACATTTGCTATGATGTTTTAGACTGACTAAACACATAACTGATACAGTTTTATGATTTTGTGTGCAGTTGCAGAAGCCTACTACAGAAAAAAAAAAAAAAAATTTTTGAAATTTTGATGATTCCAAATTAAGGCTTATTTAGCTCTATCTCTATTATTTATGGAGATATGGCCGTTTAAGGTTTTGGCAATCTTTTAAACTGAAAAATCAAGGTTTTGAGGGTTTAAGCGGGTTTGTGGACATTTGCTATGATGTTTTAGACTAAATAGACACATAACTGATACAATTTCATTATTTTGTGTGCAGTTGCAGAAGCCTACTATCAAAAAAAAAAAAAAAAATTTTAGAAATTTTTATGATTCCAAATTAAGGCTCATTTAGCTCTATCTCCCTTATTTACGGAGATATGGCCGTTTTAGGTTTTGGCCATATTTTAAACTGAAAAATCAAGGTTTTAAGGGTTTAAGCGGGTTTGTGGACATTTGCTATGATGTTTTAGACTAAATAGACACATAACTGATACAATTCTATTATTTTGTGTGCAGTTGCAGAAGCCTACTATCGAAAAAAAATAAGAAATTTTTAAAATTTTGATGATTCCAAATTAAGGCTCATTTTGCTATATCTCTATCATTTACGGAGATATGGCTGTTTTAGGTTTTGGATATCTTTTGAACTGAAAAATCAAGGTTTTGATGTTTTAAACAAGATTGTGGACATTTGCTATGATGTTTTAGACTGAATAGAAACATAACTGATACAATTTTGTTATTTTGTGTGCAGTTGCAGAAGCCTATTATCGAAAAAAAAAAAAAAATTCTAGAAATTTTGATAATTCTAAATTAAGGCTTATTTAGCTCTATCTCCATTATTTACGGAGATATGGCCGTTTCAGGTTTTGGCCATATTTTAAACTGAAAAATCAAGGTTTTGAGGGTTTAAACGGGTTCGTGGACATTTGCTATGATGTTTTAGACTAAATAGAAACATAACTGATACAATTTTGTTATTTTGTGTGCAGTTGCAGATGCCTATTATCGAAAAAAAAAAAAAAAAATTCTAGAAATTTTGATGATTCTAAATTAAGGCTTATAGCTCTATCTCTATTATTTACGGAGATATGGCAGTTTTAGGTTTTGGCCATCTTTTGAACTTAAAAATCAAGGTTTTAATGGTTTAAACAAGATTGTGGACATTTGCTTTGATGTTTTAGACTAAATAGACACATAACTAATACAATTTTATTATTTTGTGTGCAGTAGCAAAAGCCTACTATCGAAAAAAAAAAAAAAAAACTTAGAAATTTTGATGATTCCAAATTAAGGCTCATTTAGCTCTATCTCTATTATTCACGGAGATATGGCTGTTTTAGGTTTTAGCTATCTTTTTAACTGAAAAATCAAGGTTTTGAGGGTTTAAACGGGTTTGTGGATATTTGCTATGATGTTTTAGACTGACTCAACACATAACTGATACAATTTTATTATTTTGTGTGCAGTTGCAGAAGCCTACTACAGAAAAAAAAAAAAAAAAAATTTCTGAAATTTTAATGATTCCAAATGAAGGCTTATTTAGCTCTTTCTCCATTATTTACGGAGATATGGCCGTTTAAGGTTTTGGCCATCTTTTAAACTGAAAAATCAAGGTTTTGAGGGTTTAAGCGAGTTTGTGGACATTTGCTATGATGTTTTAGACTAAAGACACATAACTAATACAATTTTATTATTTTGTGTGCAGTTGCAGAAGCCTACTATCAAAAAAAAAAAAAAAATTTTAGAAATTTTTATGATTCCAAATTGAGGCTCATTTAGCTCTATCTCCATTATTTACGAAGATATGGCCGTTTTAGGTTTTGGCCATATTTTAAACTAAAAAATCAAGGTTTTGAGGGTTTAAACGGGTTTGTGGACATTTGCTATGATGTTTTAGACTAAATAGACACATAACTAATACAATTTTATTATTTTGTGTGCAGTTGCAGAAGCCTACTATCGGAAAAAAAAAAAAAATTTTTTAAATTTTGATGATTCCAAATTAAGGCTCATTCAGCTCTATCTCCATTATTTACGGAGATATGGCCGTTTTAGGTTTTGGCCATATTTTAAACTGAAAAATCAAGGTTTTGAGGGTTTAAGCGGGTTTGTGGACATTTGCTATGATGTTTTAGACTAAATAGACACATAACTGATACAATTTTATTATTTTGTGTGCAGTTGCAGAAGCCTACTATCAAAAAAAAAAAAAAAAATTTTTAAAATTTTGATGATCCCAAATTAAGGCTTATTTTGCTATATCTCCATTATTTACGGAGATATGGCTGTTTTAGGTTTTGGCCATCTTTTTAACTGAAAAATTAAGGTTTTGAGAGTTCAAACGGGTTTGTGGACATTTGCTATGATGTTTTAGACTGACTAAACACATAACTGATACAATTTTATGATTTTGTGTGCAGTTGCAGAAGCCTACTACAGGAAAAAAAAAAAAAAATTTTTGAAATTTTGATGATTCCAAATTAAGGCTTATTTAGCTCTATCTTCATTATTTACGGAGATATGGCCGTTTAAGGTTTTGGCCATCTTTTAAACTGAAAAATCAAGGTTTTGAGGTTTTAAGCGGGTTTGTGGACATTTGCCATGATGTTTTAGACCAAATAGACACATAACTGATACAATTTTATTATTTTGTGTGCAGTTGCAGAAGCCTACTATCAAAAAAAAAAAAAAAAAATTTTAGAAATTTTTATGATTCTAAATTAAGGCTCATTTAGCTCTATCTTCATTATTTACGAAGATATGGCCGTTTTAGGTTTTGGCCATATTTTAAACTGAAAAATCAAGGTTTTGAGGGTTTAAGCGGGTTTGTGGTCATTTGCTATGATGTTTTAGACTAAATAGACACATAACTGATACAATTTTATTATTTTGTGTGCAGTTGCAGAAGCCTACTATCAAAAAAAAAAAAAAAAAATTTTAGAAATTTTTATGATTCCAAATTAAGGCTCATTTAGCTCTATCTCCATTATTTACAGAGATATGGCCGTTTCAGGTTTTGGCCATATTTTAAACTGAAAAATCAAGGTTTTGAGGGTTTAAGCGGGTTTGTGGACATTTGCTATGATGTTTTAGACTAAATAGACACATAACTGATACAATTTTATTATTTTGTGTGCAGTTGCAGAAGCCTACTATCAAAAAAAAAAAAAAAAAAATTTTAGAAATTTTTATGATTCCAAATTAAGGCTCATTTAGCTCTATCTCCATTATTTACAGAGATATGGCCGTTTCAGGTTTTGGCCATATTTTAAACTGAAAAATCAAGGTTTTGAGGGTTTAAGCGGGTTTGTGGACATTTGCTATGATGTTTTAGACTAAATAGACACATAACTGATACAATTTTATTATTTTGTGTGCAGTTGCAAAAGCCTACTATCAAAAAAAAAAAAAAAAATTTTAGAAATTTTTATGATTCCAAATTAAGGCTTATTTAGCTCTATCTCCATTATTTACGGAGATATGGCCGTTTTAGGTTTTGGCCATATTTTTAACTGAAAAATTAAGGTTTTGAGGGTTTAAGCGGGTTTGGGTTATCATAGCAGCATAGTTAAAACATCATAGCAAATGTCCACGAACCCGTTTAAACCCTCAAAACCTTGATTTTTCAGTTAAAAAGATGGCCAAAACCTAAAACAGCCATATCTCCGTAAATAATAGAGATAGAGCAAAATGAGCCCCAATTTGGAATCAAAAAAATTTCTAAAATTTTTTTTTTTTTTTGATAGTAGGCTTCTGCAACCGCACACAAAATAATAAAATTGTATCAGTTATGTGTCTATTTAGTCTAAAACATCATAGCAAATGTCCATAAACCCGCTTAAACCCTCAAAACCTTGATTTTTTAGTTTAAAAGATGGCCAAAACCTTAATCGGCCATATCTCCGTAAATAATGGAGATAGAGCTAAATAAGCCTTAATTTGGAATCTTAAAAATTTCAAAAATTTTTTTTTTTTTTTTTTGTAGTAGGCTTCTGCAACTGCACACAAAATCATAAAATTGTATCAGTTATGTGTTTAGTCAGTCTAAAACATCATAGCAAATGTCCACAAATCCGTTTAAACCCTCAAAACCTTGATTTTTCAGTTAAAAAGATAGCCAAAACCTAAAACAGCCATATCTCCGTAAATAATGGAGATATAGCAAAATAAGCCTTAATTTGGAATCATCAAAATTTTAAAAATTTTTTTTTTTTTTTTTTCGATACTAGGCTTCTGCAACTGCACACAAAATAATAAAATTGTATCAGTTATGTGTCTATTTAGTCTAAAACATCATAGCAAATGTCCACAAACCCGTTTAAACCCTCAAAACCTTGATTTTTTAGTTAAAAAGATGGCTTAAACCTAAAACGGCCATATCTCCGTGAATAATAGAGATATAGCAAAATAAGCCTTAATTTGGAATCATCAAAATTTTAAAAATTTTTTTTTTTTTTTTTCGATACTAGGCTTCTGCAACTGCACACAAAATAATAAAATTGTATCAGTTATGTGTCTATTTAGTCTAAAACATCATAGCAAATGTCCACAAACCCGTTTAAACCCTCAAAACCTTGATTTTTTAGTTAAAAAGATGGCTAAAACCTAAAACGGCCATATCTCCGTGAATAATAGAGATATAGCAAAATAAGCCTTAATTTGGAATGATCAAAATTTAAAAAATTTTTTTTTTTCTTTTTCGATAGTAGGCTTCTGCAACTGCACACAAAATAATATAATTGTATCAGTTATGTGTCTATTTAGTCTAAAACATTATAGCAAATGTCCACAAACTTGCTTAAACCCTCAAAACCTTGATTTTTCAGTTTAAAAGATGGCCAAAACCTTAAACGGCCATATCTTCGTAAATAATGGAGATAGAGCTAAATAAGCCTTAATTTTGAATCATCAAAATTTCAAAAATTTTTTTTTTTTTTCTGTAGTAGGCTTCTGCAACTGCACACAAAATCATTAAATTGTATCAGTTATGTGTTTAGTCAGTCTAAAACAACATAGCAAATGTCTACAAACCCGTTAAAACCCTCAAAACCTTAATTTTTCAGTTAAAAAGATGGCCAAAACCTAAAACAGCCATATCTCCGTAAATAATGGAAATATAGCAAAATAAGCCTTAATTTGGAATGATCAAAATTTTAAAAATTTTTTTCTTTTTTTTTCGATAGTAGGCTTTTGCAACTGCACACAAAATAATAAAATTGTATTAGTTATGTGTCTATTTAGTCTAAAACATCATAGCAAATGTCCACAAACCCGCTTAAACCCTCAAAACCTTGATTTTTCAGTTTAAAATATGGCCAAAACCTAAAACGGCCATATCTTCGTAAATAATGGAGATAGAGCTAAATGAGCCTTAATTTGAAATCATAAAAATTTCTAAAATTTTTTTTTTTTTTTTTGATAGTAGGCTTCTGCAACTGCACACAAAATAATAAAATTGTATCAGTTATGTGTCTATTTAGTCTAAAACATCATAGCAAATGTCCACAAACCCGCTTAAACCCTCAAAACCTTGATTTTTGAGTTTAAAACATGGCCAAAACCTTAAACGGCCATATCTCCGTAAATAATGGAGATAGAGCTAAATAAGCCTTAATTTGGAATCATTATAATTTCAGAAATTTTTTTTTTTTTTTTTTTCTGTAGTAGGCTTCTGCAACTGCACACAAAATCATAAAATTGTATCAGTTATGTGTTTAGTCAATCTAAAACATCATAGCAAATGTCCACAAACCCGTTTAAACCCTCAAAACCTTGATTTTTCAGTTAAAAAGATAGCTAAAACCTAAAACGGCCATATCTCCGTGAATAATGGAGATAGAGCTAAATGAGCCTTAATTTGGAATCATCAAAATTTCTAAGTTTTTTTTTTTTTGATAGAAGGCTTTTGCTACTGCACACAAAATAATAAAATTGTATCAGTTATGTGTCTATTTAGTCTAAAACATCATAGCAAATGTCCACAAACCCGTTTAAACCCTTAAAACCTTGATTTTTCAGTTAAAAAGATGGCTAAAACCTAAAACGGCCATATCTCCGTGAATAATAGAGATATAGCAAAATAAGCCTTAATTTGGGATCATCAAAATTTAAAAAATTTTTTTTTTTTTTTCGATAGTAGGCTTCTGCAACTGCACACAAAATAATAAAATTGTATCAGTTATGTGTCTATTAAGTCTAAAACATCATAGCAAATGTCCACAAACCCGCTTAAACCCTTAAAACCTTGATTTTTCAGTTTAAAATATGGCCAAAACCTAAAACGGCCATATCTCCGTAAATAATGGAGATAGAGCTAAATGAGCCTTAATTTGGAATCATAAAAATTTATAAAATTTTTTTTTTTTCATTCTGATAGTACGCTTCTGCAACTGCACACAAAATAATAAAATTGTATCAGTTATGTGTCTATTTAGTCTAAAACATCATAGCAAATGTCCACAAACCCGCTTAAACCCTCAAAACCTTGATTTTTCAGTTTAAAATATGGCTAAAACCTAAAACAGCCATATCTCCGTAAATAATGGAGATATAGCAAAATAAGCCTTAATTTGGAATCATCAAAATTTTAAAAATTTTTTTTTTTTTTTTCGATACAAGGCTTCTGTAACTGCACACAAAATAATAAAATTGTATCAGTTATGTGTCTATTTAGTCTAAAACATCATAGCAAATGTCCACAAACCCGTTTAAACCCTCAAAACCTTGATTTTTCAATAAAAAGATGGCTAAAACCTAAAACGGCTATATCTCCGTGAATAATGGAGATATAGCAAAATAAGCCTTGATTTGGAATCATCAAAATTTTAAAAATTTTTTTTTTTTTTTTTCGATAGTAGGCTTCTGCAACTGCACACAAAATAATAAAATTGTATCAGTTATAAGTCTATTTAGTCTTAAACATCATAGCAAATGTCCACAAACCCGCTTAAACCCTCAAAACCTTGATTCTTCAGTTTAAAATATGGCCAAAACCTTGAACGGCCATATCTCCGTAAATAATGGAGATAGAGCTAAATGAGCCTTAATTTGGAATCATAAAAATTTCTAAAATTTTTTTTTTTTTTTTTGATAGTAGGCTTCTGCAACTGCACACAAAATAATATAATTGTATCAGTTATGTGTCTATTTAGTCTAAAACATCATAGCAAATGTCCACAAACTTGCTTAAACCCTCAAAACCTTGATTTTTCAGTTTAAAAGATGGCTAAAACCTTAAACGGCCATATCTCCGTTAATAATGGAGATAGAGCTAAATGAGCCTTAATTTGGAATCATCAAAATTTCTAAGTTTTTTTTTTTTTTCGATAGTAGGCTTTTGCTATTGCACACAAAATAATAAAATCGTATCAGTTATGTGTCTATTTAGTCTAAAACATCATAGCAAATGTCCACAAACCCGTTTAAACCCTCAAAACCTTGATTTTTCAGTTAAAAAGATGGCTAAAACCTAAAACGGCCATATCTCCGTGAATAATGGAGATATAGCAAAATAAGCCTAAATTTGGGATCATCAAAATTTTAAAAAATTTTTTTTTTTTTTTTTCGATAGTAGGCTTCTGCAACTGCACACAAAATAATAAAATTGTATCAGTTATGTTTTTAGTCAGTCTAAAACATCATAGCAAATGTCCACAAACCCGTTTAAACCCTCAAAACCTTGATTTTTCAGTTAAAAAGATGGCCAAAACCTAAAACAGCTATATCTCCGTAAATAATGGAGATATAGCAAAATAAGCCTTAATTTGGAATCATCATAATTTCAAAATTTTTTTTTTTTTTTTTTCTGTAGTAGGCTTCTGCAACTGCACACAAAATCATTAAATTGTATCAGTTATGTTTTTAGTCAGTCTAAAACATCATAGCAAATGTCCACAAACCCGTTTCAACCCTCAAAACCTTGATTTTTCAGTTAAAAAGATGGCCAAAACCTAAAACAGCCATATCTCCGTAAATAATGGAGATATAGCAAAATAAGCCTTAATTTATAATCATCAAAATATTAAAAATTTTTTTTTTTTTTTTCGATAGTAGGCTTCTGCAACTGCACACAAAATAAAAAAATTGTATCAGTTATGTGTCTATTTAGTCTAAAACATCATAGCAAATGTCCACAAACCCGCTTAAACCCTCAAAACCTTGATTTTTCAGTTTAAAATATGGCCGAAACCTAAAACGGCCATATCTCCGTAAATAATGGAGATAGAGCTAAATGAGCCTTAAATTGGAATCATAAAAATTTTTAAAATTTTTTTTTTTTTTTTGATAGTAGGCTTCTGCAACTGCACACAAAATAATAAAATTGTATTAGTTATGTGTCTATTCAGTCTAAAACATCATAGCAAATGTCCACAAACCCGTTTAAACCCTTAAAACCTTGATTTTTCAGTTAAAGAGATAGCTAAAACCTAAAACGGCCATATCTTCGTGAATAATGGAGATAGAGCTAAATGAGCCTTAATTTGGAATCATCAAAATTTCTAAGTTTTTTTTTTTTTCGATAGTAGGCTTTTGCTACTGCACACAAAATAATAAAATTGTATTAGTTATGTGTCTATTTAGTCTAAAACATCATAGCAAATGTCCACAATCTTGTTTAAACCATTAAAACCTTGTTTTTTAGTTCAAAAGATGGCCAAAACCTAAAACTGCCATATCTCCGTAAATAATAGAGATAGAGCTGAATAAGCCTTAATCTAGAATCATCAAAATTTCTAGAATTTTTTTTTTTCTTTTTCGATAATAGGCATCTGCAACTGCACACAAAATAAGAAAATTGTATCAGTTATGTTTCTATTTAGTCTAAAACATCATAGCAAATGTCCACGAACCCGTTTAAACCCTTAAAACCTTGATTTTTCAGTTCAAAATATGGCCAAAACCTGAAACGGCCATATCTTCGTAAATAATGGAGATAGAGCTAAATAAGCCTTAATTTAGAATCATCAAAATTTCTAGAATTTTTTTTTTTTTTTTCGATAATAGGCTTCTGCAACTGCACACAAAATAACAAAATTGTATCAGTTATGTTTCTATTTAGTCTGAAACATCATAGCAAATGTCCACAAACCCGTTTAAACCCTCAAAACCTTGATTTTTCAGTTAAAAAGATGGCCAAAACCTAAAACAGCCATATCTCCGTAAATAATGGAGATAGAGCAAAATGAGCCCCAATTTGGAATCATAAAAATTTCTAAAATTTTTTTTTTTTTTTGATAGTAGGCTTCTGCAACCGCACACAAAATAATAAAATTGTATCAGTTATGTGTCTATTTAGTCTAAAACATCATAGCAAATGTCCATAAACCCGCTTAAACCCTCAAAACCTTGATTTTTTAGTTTAAAAGATGGCCAAAACCTAAAACGGCCATATCTCCGTAAATAATGGAGATAGAGCTAAATGAGCCTTAATTTGGAATTATCATAATTTCTAAAAAATTTTTTTTTTTTTTGATAGTAGGCTTCTTTAACTGCACACAAAATAATAAAATTGTATCAGTTATGTGTTCAGTCAGTCTAAAACATCATAGCAAATGTCCACAAACCCGTTCAAACCCTTAAAACCTTGAATTTTTAGTTTAAAAGATGGCCGAAACCTAAAACGGCCATATCTCCGTAAATAATGGAGATAGAGCTAAATTAGCCTTAATTTGGAATCATCATAATTTCTAAAAAATTTTTTTTTTTTTTTTGATAGTAAGCTTCTGCAACTGCACACAAAATAATAAAATTGTATCAGTTATGTTTCTATTTAGTCTAAAACATCATAACAAATGTCCACAATCCCGTTTAAACCCTCAAAACCTTAATTTTTCAGTTAAAAAGATGGCCAAAACCTAAAACAGCCATATCTCCGTAAATAATGGAGATATAGCAAAATAAGCCTTAATTTATAATCATCAAAATTTTAAAAATTTTTTTTTTTTTTTTTCGATAGTAGGCTTCTGCAACTGCACACAAAATAATAAAATTGTATCAGTTATGTGTCTATTTAGTCTAAAACATCATAGCAAATGTCCACGAACCCGTTTAAACCCTTAAAACCTTGATTTTTCAGTTCAAAATATGGCCAAAACCTGAAACGGCCATATCTTCGTAAATAATGGAGATAGAGCTAAATAAGCCTTAATTTAGAATCATCAAAATTTCTAGAATTTTTTTTTTTTTTTTCGATAATAGGCTTCTGCAACTGCACACAAAATAACAAAATTGTATCAGTTATGTTTCTATTTAGTCTGAAACATCATAGCAAATGTCCACAAACCCGTTTAAACCCTCAAAACCTTGATTTTTCAGTTAAAAAGATGGCCAAAACCTAAAACAGCCATATCTCCGTAAATAATGGAGATAGAGCAAAATGAGCCCCAATTTGGAATCATAAAAATTTCTAAAATTTTTTTTTTTTTTTGATAGTAGGCTTCTGCAACCGCACACAAAATAATAAAATTGTATCAGTTATGTGTCTATTTAGTCTAAAACATCATAGCAAATGTCCATAAACCCGCTTAAACCCTCAAAACCTTGATTTTTTAGTTTAAAAGATGGCCAAAACCTAAAACGGCCATATCTCCGTAAATAATGGAGATAGAGCTAAATGAGCCTTAATTTGGAATTATCATAATTTCTAAAAAATTTTTTTTTTTTTTGATAGTAGGCTTCTTTAACTGCACACAAAATAATAAAATTGTATCAGTTATGTGTTCAGTCAGTCTAAAACATCATAGCAAATGTCCACAAACCCGTTCAAACCCTTAAAACCTTGAATTTTTAGTTTAAAAGATGGCCGAAACCTAAAACGGCCATATCTCCGTAAATAATGGAGATAGAGCTAAATTAGCCTTAATTTGGAATCATCATAATTTCTAAAAAATTTTTTTTTTTTTTTTGATAGTAAGCTTCTGCAACTGCACACAAAATAATAAAATTGTATCAGTTATGTTTCTATTTAGTCTAAAACATCATAACAAATGTCCACAATCCCGTTTAAACCCTCAAAACCTTAATTTTTCAGTTAAAAAGATGGCCAAAACCTAAAACAGCCATATCTCCGTAAATAATGGAGATATAGCAAAATAAGCCTTAATTTATAATCATCAAAATTTTAAAAATTTTTTTTTTTTTTTTTCGATAGTAGGCTTCTGCAACTGCACACAAAATAATAAAATTGTATCAGTTATGTGTCTATTTAGTCTAAAACATCATAGCAAATGTCCACAAACCCGCTTAAACCCTCAAAACCTTGATTTTTCAGTTTAAAATATGGCCGAAACCTAAAACGGCCATATCTCCGTAAATAATGGAGATAGAGCTAAATGAGCCTTAAATTGGAATCATAAAAATTTTTAAAATTTTTTTTTTTTTTTTTGATAGTAGGCTTCTGCAACTGCACACAAAATAATAAAATTGTATTAGTTATGTGTCTATTTAGTCTGAAACATCATTGCAAATGTCCACAAACCCGTTTAAACCCTTAAAACCTTGATTTTTCAGTTAAAGAGATAGCTAAAACCTAAAACGGCCATATCTTCGTGAATAATGGAGATAGAGCTAAATGAGCCTTAATTTGGAATCATCAAAATTTCTAAGTTTTTTTTTTTTTCGATAGTAGGCTTTTGCTACTGCACACAAAATAATAAAATTGTATTAGTTATGTGTCTATTTAGTCTAAAACATCATAGCAAATGTCCACAATCTTGTTTAAACCATTAAAACCTTGTTTTTTAGTTCAAAAGATGGCCAAAACCTAAAACTGCCATATCTCCGTAAATAATAGAGATAGAGCTGAATAAGCCTTAATCTAGAATCATCAAAATTTCTAGAATTTTTTTTTTTCTTTTTCGATAATAGGCATCTGCAACTGCACACAAAATAAGAAAATTGTATCAGTTATGTTTCTATTTAGTCTAAAACATCATAGCAAATGTCCACGAACCCGTTTAAACCCTTAAAACCTTGATTTTTCAGTTCAAAATATGGCCAAAACCTGAAACGGCCATATCTTCGTAAATAATGGAGATAGAGCTAAATAAGCCTTAATTTAGAATCATCAAAATTTCTAGAATTTTTTTTTTTTTTTTCGATAATAGGCTTCTGCAACTGCACACAAAATAACAAAATTGTATCAGTTATGTTTCTATTTAGTCTGAAACATCATAGCAAATGTCCACAAACCCGTTTAAACCCTCAAAACCTTGATTTTTCAGTTAAAAAGATGGCCAAAACCTAAAACAGCCATATCTCCGTAAATAATGGAGATAGAGCAAAATGAGCCCCAATTTGGAATCATAAAAATTTCTAAAATTTTTTTTTTTTTTTGATAGTAGGCTTCTGCAACCGCACACAAAATAATAAAATTGTATCAGTTATGTGTCTATTTAGTCTAAAACATCATAGCAAATGTCCATAAACCCGCTTAAACCCTCAAAACCTTGATTTTTTAGTTTAAAAGATGGCCAAAACCTAAAACGGCCATATCTCCGTAAATAATGGAGATAGAGCTAAATGAGCCTTAATTTGGAATTATCATAATTTCTAAAAAATTTTTTTTTTTTTTGATAGTAGGCTTCTTTAACTGCACACAAAATAATAAAATTGTATCAGTTATGTGTTCAGTCAGTCTAAAACATCATAGCAAATGTCCACAAACCCGTTCAAACCCTTAAAACCTTGAATTTTTAGTTTAAAAGATGGCCGAAACCTAAAACGGCCATATCTCCGTAAATAATGGAGATAGAGCTAAATTAGCCTTAATTTGGAATCATCATAATTTCTAAAAAATTTTTTTTTTTTTTTTGATAGTAAGCTTCTGCAACTGCACACAAAATAATAAAATTGTATCAGTTATGTTTCTATTTAGTCTAAAACATCATAACAAATGTCCACAATCCCGTTTAAACCCTCAAAACCTTAATTTTTCAGTTAAAAAGATGGCCAAAACCTAAAACAGCCATATCTCCGTAAATAATGGAGATATAGCAAAATAAGCCTTAATTTATAATCATCAAAATTTTAAAAATTTTTTTTTTTTTTTTTCGATAGTAGGCTTCTGCAACTGCACACAAAATAATAAAATTGTATCAGTTATGTGTCTATTTAGTCTAAAACATCATAGCAAATGTCCACGAACCCGTTTAAACCCTTAAAACCTTGATTTTTCAGTTCAAAATATGGCCAAAACCTGAAACGGCCATATCTTCGTAAATAATGGAGATAGAGCTAAATAAGCCTTAATTTAGAATCATCAAAATTTCTAGAATTTTTTTTTTTTTTTTCGATAATAGGCTTCTGCAACTGCACACAAAATAACAAAATTGTATCAGTTATGTTTCTATTTAGTCTGAAACATCATAGCAAATGTCCACAAACCCGTTTAAACCCTCAAAACCTTGATTTTTCAGTTAAAAAGATGGCCAAAACCTAAAACAGCCATATCTCCGTAAATAATGGAGATAGAGCAAAATGAGCCCCAATTTGGAATCATAAAAATTTCTAAAATTTTTTTTTTTTTTTGATAGTAGGCTTCTGCAACCGCACACAAAATAATAAAATTGTATCAGTTATGTGTCTATTTAGTCTAAAACATCATAGCAAATGTCCATAAACCCGCTTAAACCCTCAAAACCTTGATTTTTTAGTTTAAAAGATGGCCAAAACCTAAAACGGCCATATCTCCGTAAATAATGGAGATAGAGCTAAATGAGCCTTAATTTGGAATTATCATAATTTCTAAAAAATTTTTTTTTTTTTTGATAGTAGGCTTCTTTAACTGCACACAAAATAATAAAATTGTATCAGTTATGTGTTCAGTCAGTCTAAAACATCATAGCAAATGTCCACAAACCCGTTCAAACCCTTAAAACCTTGAATTTTTAGTTTAAAAGATGGCCGAAACCTAAAACGGCCATATCTTCGTAAATAATGGAGATAGAGCTAAATTAGCCTTAATTTGGAATCATCATAATTTCTAAAAAATTTTTTTTTTTTTTTTGATAGTAAGCTTCTGCAACTGCACACAAAATAATAAAATTGTATCAGTTATGTTTCTATTTAGTCTAAAACATCATAACAAATGTCCACAATCCCGTTTAAACCCTCAAAACCTTAATTTTTCAGTTAAAAAGATGGCCAAAACCTAAAACAGCCATATCTCCGTAAATAATGGAGATATAGCAAAATAAGCCTTAATTTATAATCATCAAAATTTTAAAAATTTTTTTTTTTTTTTTTCGATAGTAGGCTTCTGCAACTGCACACAAAATAATAAAATTGTATCAGTTATGTGTCTATTTAGTCTAAAACATCATAGCAAATGTCCACAAACCCGCTTAAACCCTCAAAACCTTGATTTTTCAGTTTAAAATATGGCCGAAACCTAAAACGGCCATATCTCCGTAAATAATGGAGATAGAGCTAAATGAGCCTTAAATTGGAATCATAAAAATTTTTAAAATTTTTTTTTTTTTTTTTGATAGTAGGCTTCTGCAACTGCACACAAAATAATAAAATTGTATTAGTTATGTGTCTATTTAGTCTGAAACATCATTGCAAATGTCCACAAACCCGCTTAAACCCTCAAAACCTTGATTTTTCAGTTTAAAAGATGGCCAAAACCTAAAACGGCCATATCTCCGTAAATAATGGAGATAGAGCTAAATAAGCCTTAATTTGGAATCATCATAATTTCTAAAAAATTTTTTTTTTTTTTTTGATAGTAAGCTTCTGCAACTGCACACAAAATAATAAAATTGTATTAGTTATGTGTCTATTTAGTCTAAAACATCATAGCAAATGTCCACAATCTTGTTTAAACCATTAAAACCTTGATTTTTTAGTTCAAAAAATGGCCAAAACCTAAAACTGCCATATCTCCGTAAATAATAGAGATAGAGCTAAATAAGCTTTAATCTAGAATCATCAAAATTTCTAGAATTTTTTTTTTTCTTTTTCGATAATAGGCATCTGCAACTGCACACAAAATAACAAAATTGTATCAGTTATGTTTCTATTTAGTCTAAAACATCATAGCAAATGTCCACGAACCCGTTTAAACCCTTAAAACCTTGATTTTTTAGTTCAAAATATGGCCAAAACCTGAAACGGCCATATCTTCGTAAATAATGGAGATAGAGCTAAATAAGCCTTAATTTAGAATCATCAAAATTTCTAGGATTTTTTTTTTTTTTTTTCGATAATAGGCTTCTGCAACTGCACACAAAATAATCAAATTGTATTAGTTATGTGTCTATTTAGTCTAAAACATCATAGCAAATGTCCACAATCTTGTTTAAACCATTAAAACCTTGATTTTTTAGTTCAAAAGATGGCCAAAACCTAAAACTGCCATATCTCCGTAAATAATAGAGATAGAGCTAAATAAGCTTTAATCTAGAATCATCAAAATTTCTAGAATTTTTTTTTTTCTTTTTCGATAATAGGCATCTGCAACTGCACACAAAATAACAAAATTGTATCAGTTATGTTTCTATTTAGTCTAAAACATCATAGCAAATGTCCACGAACCCGTTTAAACCCTTAAAACCTTGATTTTTTAGTTCAAAATATGGCCAAAACTTGAAACGGCCATATCTCCGTAAATAATGGAGATAGAGCTAAATAAGCCTTAATTTAGAATCATCAAAATTTCTAGAATTTTTTTTTTTTTTTTTCGATAATAGGCTTCTGCAACTGCACACAAAATAACGAAATTGTATCAGTTATGTTTCTATTTAGTCTGAAACATCATAGCAAATGTCCACAAACCCGTTTAAACCCTCAAAACCTTGATTTTTCAGTTAAAAAGATGGCCAAAACCTAAAACAGCCATATCTCCGTAAATAATGGAGATAGAGCAAAATGAGCCCCAATTTGGAATCATAAAAATTACTAAAATTTTTTTTTTTTTTTGATAGTAGGCTTCTGCAACCGCACACAAAATAATGAAATTGTATCAGTTATGTGTCTATTTAGTCTAAAACATCATAGCAAATGTCCATAAACCCGCTTAAACCCTCAAAACCTTGATTTTTTAGTTTAAAAGATGGCCAAAACCTAAAACGGCCATATCTCCGTAAATAATGGAGATAGAGCTAAATGAGCCTTAATTTGGAATTATCATAATTTCTAAAAAATTTTTTTTTTTTTTGATAGTAGGCTTCTTTAACTGCACACAAAATAATAAAATTGTATCAGTTATGTGTTCAGTCAGTCTAAAACATCATAGCAAATGTCCACAAACCCGTTCAAACCCTTAAAACCTTGAATTTTTAGTTTAAAAGATGGCCGAAACCTAAAACGGCCATATCTCCGTAAATAATGGAGATAGAGCTAAATTAGCCTTAATTTGGAATCATCATAATTTCTAAAAAATTTTTTTTTTTTTTTTGATAGTAAGCTTCTGCAACTGCACACAAAATAATAAAATTGTATCAGTTATGTTTCTATTTAGTCTAAAACATCATAGCAAATGTCCACAATCCCGTTTAAACCCTCAAAACCTTGATTTTTCAGTTAAAAAGATGGCCAAAACCTAAAACGGCCATATCTCCGTAAATAATAGAGATAGAGCTAAACAAGCCTTAATTTGGAATCATCAAAATTTTAAAATTTTTTTTTTTTTTTTTTGATAGTAGGCTCCTGCAACTGCACACAAAATAATAAAATTGTATCAGTTGTGTGTTTAGTCAGTCTAAAACATTATAGCAAATGTCCACAAACCCGTTTAAACCCTCAAAACCGTGATTTTTCAGTTTAAAATATGGCCAAAGCCTAAAACGGCCATATCTCCGTAAATAATGGAGATAAAGCTAAATAAGCCTTAATTTGGAATCATCAAAATTTTTAAAATTTTTTTTTTTTTTTTCGATAGTAGGCTACTGCAACTGCACACAAAATAATAAAATTGTATCAGTTATGTTTCTATTTAGTCTAAAACATCATAGCAAATGTCCACAATCCCGTTTAAACCCTCAAAACCTTGATTTTTCAGTTCAAAATATGGCTAAAACCTAAAACAGCCATATCTCCGTAAATAATGGAGATAGAGCAAAATAAGCCTTAATTTGGAATCATCAAAATTTAAAAAATTTTTTTTTTTTTTCGATAGTAGGCTCCTGCAACTGCACACAAAATAATAAAATTGTATCAGTTGTGTGTTTAGTCAGTCTAAAACATCATAGCAAATGTCCACAAACCCGTTAAAACCCTCAAAACCTTGATTTTTCAGTTCAAAATATGGCTAAAACCTAAAACGGCTATATCTCCGTAAATAATAGAGATAGAGCTAAATAAGCCTTAATTTGGAATCATAAATATTTCTAAAATTTTTTTTTTTCATTTTTGAAACTAAGCCTTCGCAACTACACAAAAAATAATTGAATTGTAGTAATTAGGCGTCTAGGCAGTCTAGAACAACAGAGCGAATAGACTCAAACTAATAAAAACTCTAAAAATCTGGGATTTTGGTTTTAAAAGTTGGCCAAAACTTAAAATGGCCGTATCTCCGTAAATAATGAAGAAAGCGCAAAATAGGCCTTGATTTAAAATCATCAAAATTAAAAAAATTTTTTTTTTTTTATTGAATTCATCCTTTTTAACCACACAAAAAATGATAAAATTGTAGTACTTAGGCGTCTTGGCAGTCTAGAACATCATAGCACATAGACCCAAACCCGTAAAAACTCTAAAAATCTAGGATCTTGTTTTTAAAAGTTGGCGAAACATTAAAATGGCCGTATCTCTGTAAATAAAAAAGATATTGCGAAATAAGCCTTAATTTGAAATCAATAAAATTAAAAAAAATTATTTTTTTTTTTGAGATTGAGGCCTTTGCAACTACAGAAAAAATGATAAAATTGTAGTTATTAGGCGTACAGACAGTCTGGAACAACATAGCAAATAGACCCAAACCAATGGAAACTCTAAGAATCTGGAATTTTGGTTTTCAAAGTTGGCCAAAACTTAAATTGGCCGTATCTTTGTAAATAATGAAGATAGCGCAGAATAGGCCTTAATTTAGAGGCATCAAATATCAAATAATTTCTTTTTTTTTTTTTTTTTTTTTAAATTTGGCCTTTTCAACTACACGAAAAATGATAGAAGTGTAGTAATTAGGCGTCTTGGCAGTCTAGAACATCATAGCACATAGACCCAAACCCGTAAAAACTCTAAAAATCTAGGATCTTGTTTTTAAAAGTTGGCGAAACATTGAAATGGCCGTATTTCCGTAAATAATAAAGATATCGCGAAATGAGCCTTAATTTAAAATCAATAAAATTAAAAAAAATTTTTTTTTTTCTGAGATAAGGCGTTTGCAACTACTTAAAAAATGATAAAATTGTAGTTATGAGGCGTCCAGGCAGTCTAGAACATCATAGCAAATATACCCAAACCAATGAAAACTTAAAAAATCTGATATTCTGGTTTTAAAAGTTATCCAAAACTTAAAATGGCCGTATCTTCGTAAACAATGAAGAAAACGCGAAATAAGCCTAAATTTGGAATCATTAGGATTTAAAGAATTTTTTTTTTTTCGAAATGAGGCCTCTGCAACCACACAAAAAAAAAATGTACAGGAATTGAGCGTCTAGGCTGTCTAGAACATCATAGCAAATAGACCTGAACCCGTAGAATCTCTGAAAATCTGGGATTTTTGTTTTATTGTTGGCCAAAACTTAAAATAGCCGTATCTCCGTAAAAAATGAAGATAGCGCTGAATGAGCCTCAATTTGGAATCATCAAAATTCAAAAAAATTTTTTTTTTTCTTAGAAATTTGGCCTTTTTAACTACACGAAAAATGATGAAATTGTAGTTATTAGGCGTCAAGGCAGTCTAGAACAACATAGCAAATAGACCCAAACCAATGGAAATTCTAAAAATCTGGAATTTTGGTTTTTTAAGTTGGCGCAAACTTAAAATGGCCGTATCTCCGTAAATAATGAAGATAGCGCAAAATAGGCCTTAATTCGGAATTATAAACATTGAAAAAATTTTTTTTTTTTTGAAATTTGGCCTTTACAACTACACGAAAAATAATAAAAGTGTAGTATTTAGGCGTACGGGCACTCTAGATCGTTACAGCAAGTGAATCCGAACCCGTGGAAACTCTGAAAATCTAGGATTTTAATTTTAAAAGTTGGCCAAAACTTAAAATGGCCGTATCTTCGTAAATAATAAAGATAGCGCGAAATAAGCCTTAATTTGGAATCATTGAAATTTAAGCAATTTTTTTTAATTTTTTTCAATTCGGCCCTTGCAACTACACAAAAAAAGATAAAATTGTAGTAATCAAGCATCCAGGTAATCGAGATAATCATAGCAAATAGATACAAACTCGTGAAAACGTTAAAAATCTGAGATTTTGGTTTTTAAAAGTGGCAAAAACTCAAAATGGCCGAATCTTCGTGAATAATAGAGTAGCGCAAAATAAGCCTTAATTTGGAATCATCAAAATCATTGAAATCGTTTTTTTTCATTTTTGAAACTAGGCCTTTGCAACTACACAAAAAATGATTAAAGTGTAGTAATTAGGCGTCTAGGCAGTCTAGAACAACATAGCAAATAGACTCAAACCAATAAAAACTCAAAAAATCTGGAATTTTGGTTTTTAAAGTTGGCCAAAACTTAAAATGGCCGTATCTCCGTAAATAATGAAGATAGCGCAGAATAGGCCTTAATTTAAAGTCATCAAAATTCAAATAATTTTTTTTTTTTTTTTTTTTAAATTTGGCCTTTTCAACTACACGAAAAAAGATAAAATTGTAGTACTTAGGCGTCTTGGCAGTCTAGAACATCATAGCACATAGACCCAAACCCGTAAGAACTCTAAAAATCTAGAATCTTGTTTTTAAAAAATGGCGAAACATTGAAATGGCCGTATCTCTGTAAATAATAAAGATATCGCGAAATAAGCCTTAATTTGGAATCAATAAAATTAAATAAAATTTTTTTTTCTTTTTGAGATGAGGCCTTTGCAACTACACAAAAAATGATAAAATTGTAGTTATTCGGCGTACAGACAGTCTGGAACAACATAGCAAATAGACCCAAACCAATGGAAACTCTAAGAATCTGAGATTTTGGTTTTAAAAGTTAGCCAAAACTTAAAATGGCCGTATCTCCGTAAATGATAAAGATAGCGCAAAATAGGCCTTTATTTGGAGTCATCAAAATGAAAAAAAATTTTTTTTTTTTTTTCGGAATTTGGCATTTTCAACTACACGAAAAATGATAAAATTGTTGTAATTGGGCGTACAGGCAGTCTAGAACAACAAAGAAAATAGACTCAAACCAATGGAAACTCTAAAAATCTGGGATTTTGGTTTAAAAAGTTGGCCAAAACTTAAAATGGCCGTTTCTCCGTGAATAATAAAGATAGCGAAAAATAGGCCTTAATTTAGAATTAACAAAATTAAAAAAATTTTTTTTTTTCTTTGAATTCTGTTTTTTTAATCACACAAAAAATGATAAAATTGTAGTAGTTAGGCGTTTTGGCAGTCTATAACATCATAGCACATAGACCCAAACCCACGAAAACTCTAAAAATCTAGGATCTTGTTTTTAAAAGTTGGCGAAACATTAAAATGGCCGTATCTCCGTAAATAATGAAGATATCGCGAAATAAGCCTTAATTTAAAATCAATAAAATTAAAAAAAAATTTTTTTTTTTTTTTTTAAATTAGGCCTTGCAACTACACAAAAAATGATAAAATTGTAGTAATAAGGCGTACAGGCAGTCTAGAACAACATAGCGAATAGACCTAAGCCCATAAAAACTCTAAAAATCTAGGATCTTGGTTTTAAAAGTTGGCCAAACATTAAAATAGCCGTATCTCGGTAAATTTTAGAGATAGCGCGAAATAAGCCTTAAATTAGAATCATCAAAATTGTAAAAATTTTTTTTTTTTTTTTTGGAATCAGGCCTTTGCAACTACACAAATAATGAAAAAATTGTCGTAGTTGGGCGTCGAGGCAGTCTAGAACAACATAGCAAGTAGACCCAAACCCACGAAAACTCTAAAAATCTAGGATCTTGTTTTTATAAGTTGGCTACAACTTAAAATGGCCGTATCTCCGTAAATAATAAAGATAGCGCAAAATAGGCCTTAATTTGGAATCATCAAAATTAAAAAAAATTTTTTTTTTTTTTTAAATTCGGCTCTTCTAACCACACAAAAAATGATAAAATTGTAGTAATTAGGCGTACAGGCAGTCTAGAACAACATAGCAAATAAACTCAAACCAATGAAAACTCTAAAAATCTGGGATTTTGGTTTAAAAAGTTGGCCAAAACTTAAAATGGCCGTTTCTCCGTAAATAATAAAGATAGCGAAAAATAGGCCTTAATTTAGAATTAACAAAATTAAAAAAATTTTTTTTTTTCTTTGAATTCTGTTTTTTTAATCACACAAAAAATGATAAAATTGTAGTAATTAGGCGTCTTGGCAGTCTAGAACATCATAGCACATAGACCCAAACCCGTGAAAACTCTAAAAATCTAGGATCTTGTTTATAAAAGTTGGCGAAACATTAAAATTGCCGTATTTCCGTAAATAATAAAGATATCGCGAAATAAGCCTTAATTTGGAATCAATAAAATTAAAAAAATTTTTTTTTTTTTTTTTTGAGATAAGGCGTTTGCAACTACTTAAAAAATGATAAAATTGTAGTAATTAGGCGTCCAGGCAGTCTAGAACAACATAGCGAATAGACTCAAACCCACGAAAACTCTAAAAATCTAGGATCTTGTTTTTATAAGTTGGCTACGACTCAAAATGGCCGTATCTCCGTAAATAATAAAGATAGCGCAGAATAGGCCTTAATTTAGAGTCATCAAAATTCAAATAATTTTTTTTTTTTTTTTTTTTAAATTTGGCCTTTTCAACTACACGAAAAATGATAAAAGTGTAGTAATTGGGCGTACGGGCACTCTAGAACATTACAGCAAATAAATCCGAACTGAATTTTTTTGTAATTAGGCTTTTGCAACTACACATAAAACGATAAAATTTAAGAAATTAGGCGTCTAGGCAGTCTGAAACATAGCAAATAGATTCTAACCCGTGAGAACTTTAAAAATCTGGGATTTTAGTTTTAAAAGTTGACCAAGACTTAAAATGGCAGTATCCCTGTAAATAATAAAGATAGCGCAAAATAGGCCTTATTTAGAATCATCAGAATTCAAAGAATTTTTTTTTTTTTTTAATTTGGCCTATTTCACCACCCAAAAAATGATAAAATTGTAGTAATTGGGCGTACAGGCAGTCTAGAACAACAAAGGAAATAGACCCAAACCAATGAAAACTAAAGATCTAAGATTTTGGTTTTAAAAGTTAGCCAAAACTTAAAATGGCCATATCTCCGTAAATAATAAAGATAGCGCAAAATAGGCCTTAATTTAGAATTATCAAAATTAAAAAATTTTTTTTTTTCTTTGAATTCTGATTTTTTAATCACACAAAAAATAATAAAATTGTAGTAATTAGGCGTCTTGGCAGTCTAGAACATCATAGCACATAGACCCAAACCCGTGAAAACTCTAAAAATCTAGGATCTTGTTTTTAAAAGTTGGCGAGAAATTGAAATTGCCGTATTTCCGTAAATAATAAAGATATCGCGAAATAAGCCTTAATTTGAAATCAATAAAATTCAAAAAAATTTTTTTTTTTTTTTGAGATTAGGCCTCTGCAACTACACGAAAAATGATAAAATTGTAGTAATTAGGCGTCCAGGCAGTCTGGAACAACATAGCAAATAGACTCAAACCAATGAAAACTCTAAAAATCTGGGATTTTGGTTTAAAAAGTCAGCCAAAACTTAAAATGGCCCTATCTCTGTAAATAATGAAGATAGCGCAAAATAGGCCTTAATTTGGAATCATCAAAATTAAAAAAATTTTTTTTTTTTTTTAAATTCGGCTCTTCTAACCACACAAAAAATGATAAAATTGTAGTAATTAGGCGTACAGGCAGTCTAAAACAACATAGCAAATAGACTCAAACCAATGGAAACTCTAAAAATCTGGGATTTTGGTTTAAAAAGTTGGCCAAAACTTAAAATGGCCGTTTCTCCGTGAATAATGAAGATAGCGAAAAATAGGCCCTAATTTAGAATCATCGAAATTAAAAAAATTTTTTTTTTTCTTTAAATTTGGCCTTTTTAACCACACAAAAAATGATAAAATTGTAGTAATTAGGCGTACAGGCAGTCTAGAACAACATAGCAAATAGACCAAAGCCCATAAAAACTCTAAAAATCTAGGATCTCGGTTTTAAAAGGGTGCTAAAACTTAAAATGGCCGTATCTCCCTAAATAATGAAGATATCGCGAAATAAGCCTTAATTTAAAATCAATAAAATTAAAAAAAAATTTTTTTTTTTTTTTTTGAGATTAGGCCTCTGCAACTACACAAAAAATGATAAAATTGTAGTAATAAGGCGTACAGGCAGTCTAGAACAACATAGCGAATAGACCCAAGCCCATAAAAACTCTAAAAATCTAGGATCTTGGTTTTAAAAGTTGGCCAAACATTAAAATAGCCGTATCTCCGTAAATTTTGGAGATAGCGCGAAATAAGCCTTAAATTAGAATCATCAAAATTGTAAAAATTTTTTTTTTTTTTTTTGGATCAGGCCTTTGCAACTACACAAATAATGAAAAAATTGTCGTAGTTGGGCGTCGAGGCAGTCTAGAACAACATAGCAAATAGACGCAAACCCACGAAAACTCTAAAAATCTAGGATCTTGTTTTTATAAGTTGGCTACAACATAAAATGGCCGTATCTCCGTAAATAATAAAGATAGCGCAAAATAGGCCTTAATTTGGAATTATCAAAATTAAAAAAATTTTTTTTTTTTTTTAAATTCGGCCTTTTTAACCACACAAAAAATGATAAAATTGTAGTAATTAGGCGTACAGGCAGTCTAAAACAACATAGCAAATAGACTCAAACCAATGAAAACTCTAAAAATCTGGGATTTTGGTTTAAAAAGTTGGCCAAAACTTAAAATGGCCGTTTCTCCGTGAAAAATGAAGATAGCGCAAAATAGGCCTTATTTTGGAATTATCAAAAATAAGAAAATTTTTTTTTTTTTTTTAAATTCGGCTCTTCTAACCACACAAAAAATGATAAAATTGTAGTAATTGGGCGTACAGACAGTCTAGAACAACAAAGGAAATAGACCCAAACCAATGAAAATTAAAGATCTGAGATTTTGGTTTTAAAAGTTAGCCAAAACTTAAAATGGCCGTTTCTCCGTAAATAATAAAGATAGCGCAAAATAGGCCTTAATTTAGAATCATCAAAATTAAAAAAATTTTTTTTTTTCTTTGAATTCTGATTTTTTAATCACACAAAAAATGATAAAATTGTAGTAATTAGGCGTCTTGGCAGTCTAGAACATCATAGCACATAGACCCAAACCCGTGAAAACTCTAAAAATCTAGGATCTTGTTTTTAAAAGTTGGCGAAACATTGAAATTGCCGTATTTCCGTAAATAATAAAGATATCGCGAAATAAGCCTTAATTTGGAATCAATAAAATTAAAAAAATTTTTTTTTTTTTTTTTGAGATAAGGCGTTTGCAACTACTTAAAAAATGATAAAATTGTAGTAATTAGGCGTCCAGGCAGTCTAAAACAACATAGCGAATAGACCCAAGCCCACGAAAACTCTAAAAATCTCGGATCTTGTTTTTAAAAGTTGGCGAAACATTAAAATGGCCGTATCTCCGTAAATAATGAAAATATCGCGAAATAAGCCTTAATTTGAAATCAATAAAATTCAAAAACATTTTTTTTTTTTTTTGAGATTAGGCCTCTGCAACCACACATAAAATAATAAAATTGTAGTAATTAGGCGTCCAGGCAGTTTGGAACAACATAGCAAATAGACTCAAACCAATGAAAACTCTAAAAATCTGGGATTTTGGTTTAAAAAGTTGGCGAAACATTGAAATTGCCGTATTTCCGTAAATAATAAAGATATCGCGAAATAAGCCTTAATTTGGAATCAATAAAATTAAAAAAATTTTTTTTTTTTTTGAGATTAGGCCTCTGCAACTACACGAAAAATAATAAAATTGTAGTAATTAGGCGTCCAGGCAGTCTGGAACAACATAGCAAATAGACTCAAACCAATGAAAACTCTAAAAATCTAGGATCTTGTTTTTAAAAGTTGGCTACAACTTAAAATGGCCGTATCTCTGTAAATAATGAAGATAGCGCAAAATAGGCCTTAATTTGGGATCATCAAAATTAAAAAAATTTTTTTTTTTTTATTTTTAAATTCGGCCTTTTTAACCACACAAAAAATGATAAAATTGTAGTAATAAGGCGTACAGGCAGTCTAGAACAACATAGCGAATAGACCCAAGCCCACGAAAACTCTAAAAATCTCGGATCTTGTTTTTAAAAGTTGGCGAAACATTAAAATGGCCGTATCTCCGTAAATAATGAAAATATCGCGAAATAAGCCTTAATTTGAAATCAATAAAATTCAAAAACATTTTTTTTTTTTTTTGAGATTAGGCCTCTGCAACCACACATAAAATAATAAAATTGTAGTAATTAGGCGTCCAGGCAGTTTGGAACAACATAGCAAATAGACTCAAACCAATGAAAACTCTAAAAATCTGGGATTTTGGTTTAAAAAGTCAGCCAAAACTTAAAATGGCCCTATCTCTGTAAATAATGAAGATAGCGCAAAATAGGCCTTAATTTGGAATCATCAAAATTAAAAAAATTTTTTTTTTTTTTTTAAATTCGGCTCTTCTAACCACACAAAAAATGATAAAATTGTAGTAATGAGGCGTACAGGCAGTCTAAAACAACATAGCAAATAGACTCAAACCAATGGAAACTCTAAAAATCTGGGATTTTGGTTTAAAAAGTTGGCCAAAACTTAAAATGGCCGTTTCTCCGTGAATAATGAAGATAGCGAAAAATAGGCCTTAATTTTGAATCATCAAAATTAAAAAAATTTTTTTTTTTCTTTAAATTTGGCCTTTTTAACCACACAAAAAATGATAAAATTGTAGTAATTAGGCGTACAGGCAGTCTAGAACAACATAGCAAATAGACCAAAGCCCATAAAAACTCTAAAAATCTAGGATCTCGGTTTTAAAAGGGTGCTAAAACTTAAAATGGCCGTATCTCGCTAAATAATGAAGATATCGCGAAATAAGCCTTAATTTAAAATCAATAAAATTAAAAAAAAATTTTTTTTTTTTTTTTTAAGATTAGGCCTCTGCAACTACACAAAAAATGATAAAATTGTAGTAATAAGGCGTACAGGCAGTCTAGAACAACATAGCGAATAGACCCAAGCCCATAAAAACTCTAAAAATCTAGGATCTTGGTTTTAAAAGTTGGCCAAACATTAAAATAGCCGTATCTCCGTAAATTTTGGAGATAGCGCGAAATAAGCCTTAAATTAGAATCATCAAAATTGTAAAAATTTTTTTTTTTTTTTTTGGATCAGGCCTTTGCAACTACACAAATAATGAAAAAATTGTCGTAGTTGGGCGTCGAGGCAGTCTAGAACAACATAGCAAATAGACGCAAACCCACGAAAACTCTAAAAATCTAGGATCTTGTTTTTATAAGTTGGCTACAACATAAAATGGCCGTATCTCCGTAAATAATAAAGATAGCGCAAAATAGGCCTTAATTTGGAATTATCAAAATTAAAAAAATTTTTTTTTTTTTTTAAATTCGGCCTTTTTAACCACACAAAAAATGATAAAATTGTAGTAATTAGGCGTACAGGCAGTCTAAAACAACATAGCAAATAGACTCAAACCAATGAAAACTCTAAAAATCTGGGATTTTGGTTTAAAAAGTTGGCCAAAACTTAAAATGGCCGTTTCTCCGTGAAAAATGAAGATAGCGCAAAATAGGCCTTATTTTGGAATTATCAAAAATAAGAAAATTTTTTTTTTTTTTTTAAATTCGGCTCTTCTAACCACACAAAAAATGATAAAATTGTAGTAATTGGGCGTACAGACAGTCTAGAACAACAAAGGAAATAGACCCAAACCAATGAAAATTAAAGATCTGAGATTTTGGTTTTAAAAGTTAGCCAAAACTTAAAATGGCCGTTTCTCCGTAAATAATAAAGATAGCGCAAAATAGGCCTTAATTTAGAATCATCAAAATTAAAAAAATTTTTTTTTTTCTTTGAATTCTGATTTTTTAATCACACAAAAAATGATAAAATTGTAGTAATTAGGCGTCTTGGCAGTCTAGAACATCATAGCACATAGACCCAAACCCGTGAAAACTCTAAAAATCTAGGATCTTGTTTTTAAAAGTTGGCGAAACATTGAAATTGCCGTATTTCCGTAAATAATAAAGATATCGCGAAATAAGCCTTAATTTGGAATCAATAAAATTAAAAAAATTTTTTTTTTTTTTTTTGAGATAAGGCGTTTGCAACTACTTAAAAAATGATAAAATTGTAGTAATTAGGCGTCCAGGCAGTCTAAAACAACATAGCGAATAGACTCAAACCCACGAAAACTCTAAAAATCTAGGATCTTGTTTTTAAAAGTTGGCTACAACTTAAAATGGCCGTATCTCTGTAAATAATGAAGATAGCGCAAAATAGGCCTTAATTTGGGATCATCAAAATTAAAAAAATTTTTTTTTTTTTATTTTTAAATTCGGCCTTTTTAACCACACAAAAAATGATAAAATTGTAGTAATAAGGCGTACAGGCAGTCTAGAACAACATAGCGAATAGACCCAAGCCCACGAAAACTCTAAAAATCTCGGATCTTGTTTTTAAAAGTTGGCGAAACATTAAAATGGCCGTATCTCCGTAAATAATGAAAATATCGCGAAATAAGCCTTAATTTGAAATCAATAAAATTCAAAAACATTTTTTTTTTTTTTTGAGATTAGGCCTCTGCAACCACACATAAAATAATAAAATTGTAGTAATTAGGCGTCCAGGCAGTTTGGAACAACATAGCAAATAGACTCAAACCAATGAAAACTCTAAAAATCTGGGATTTTGGTTTAAAAAGTCAGCCAAAACTTAAAATGGCCCTATCTCTGTAAATAATGAAGATAGCGCAAAATAGGCCTTAATTTGGAATCATCAAAATTAAAAAAATTTTTTTTTTTTTTTTAAATTCGGCTCTTCTAACCACACAAAAAATGATAAAATTGTAGTAATGAGGCGTACAGGCAGTCTAAAACAACATAGCAAATAGACTCAAACCAATGGAAACTCTAAAAATCTGGGATTTTGGTTTAAAAAGTTGGCCAAAACTTAAAATGGCCGTTTCTCCGTGAATAATGAAGATAGCGAAAAATAGGCCTTAATTTTGAATCATCAAAATTAAAAAAATTTTTTTTTTTCTTTAAATTTGGCCTTTTTAACCACACAAAAAATGATAAAATTGTAGTAATTAGGCGTACAGGCAGTCTAGAACAACATAGCAAATAGACCAAAGCCCATAAAAACTCTAAAAATCTAGGATCTCGGTTTTAAAAGGGTGCTAAAACTTAAAATGGCCGTATCTCGCTAAATAATGAAGATATCGCGAAATAAGCCTTAATTTAAAATCAATAAAATTAAAAAAAAATTTTTTTTTTTTTTTTTAAGATTAGGCCTCTGCAACTACACAAAAAATGATAAAATTGTAGTAATAAGGCGTACAGGCAGTCTAGAACAACATAGCGAATAGACCCAAGCCCATAAAAACTCTAAAAATCTAGGATCTTGGTTTTAAAAGTTGGCCAAACATTAAAATAGCCGTATCTCCGTAAATTTTGGAGATAGCGCGAAATAAGCCTTAAATTAGAATCATCAAAATTGTAAAAATTTTTTTTTTTTTTTTTGGAATCAGGCCTTTGCAACTACACAAATAATGAAAAAATTGTCGTAGTTGGGCGTCGAGGCAGTCTAGAACAACATAGCAAATAGACCCAAACCCACGAAAACTCTAAAAATCTAGGATCTTGTTTTTATAAGTTGGCTACAACTTAAAATGGCCGTATCTCCGTAAATAATAAAGATAGCGCAAAATAGGCCTTAATTTGGAATTATTAAAATTAAAAAAATTTTTTTTTTTTTTTAAATTCGGCCTTTTTAACCACACAAAAAATGATAAAATTGTAGTAATTAGGCGTACAGGCAGTCTAAAACAACATAGCAAATAGACTCAAACCAATGAAAACTCTAAAAATCTGGGATTTTGGTTTAAAAAGTTGGCCAAAACTTAAAATGGCCGTTTCTCCGTGAATAATGAAGATAGCGCAAAATAGGCCTTATTTTGGAATTATCAAAAATAAGAAAATTTTTTTTTTTTTTTTAAATTCGGCTCTTCTAACCACACAAAAAATGATAAAATTGTAGTAATTGGGCGTACAGGCAGTCTAGAACAACAAAGGAAATAGACCCAAACCAATGAAAATTAAAGATCTGAGATTTTGGTTTTAAAAGTTAGCCAAAACTTAAAATGGCCGTTTCTCCGTAAATAATAAAGATAGCGCTAAATAGGCCTTAATTTAGAATCATCAAAATTAAAAAAATTTTTTTTTTTCTTTGAATTCTGATTTTTTAATCACACAAAAAATGATAAAATTGTAGTAATTAGGCGTCTTGGCAGTCTAGAACATCATAGCACATAGACCCAAACCCGTGAAAACTCTAAAAATCTAGGATCTTGTTTTTAAAAGTTGGCGAAACATTGAAATTGCCGTATTTCCGTAAATAATAAAGATATCGCGAAATAAGCCTTAATTTGGAATCAATAAAATTAAAAATATTTTTTTTTTTTTTGAGATTAGGCCTCTGCAACTACACGAAAAATAATAAAATTGTAGTAATTAGGCGTCCAGGCAGTCTGGAACAACATAGCAAATAGACTCAAACCAATGAAAACTCTAAAAATCTGGGGTTTTGGTTTAAAAAGTCAGCCAAAACTTAAAATGGCCCTATCTCTGTAAATAATGAAGATAGCGCAAAATAGGCCTTAATTTGGAATCATCAAATTAAAAAAAATTTTTTTTTTTTTTTTAAATTCGGCTCTTCTAACCACACAAAAAATGATAAAATTGTAGTAATTAGGCGTACAGGCAGTCTAGAACAACATAGCAAATAAACTCAAACCAATGAAAACTCTAAAAATCTGGGATTTTGGTTTAAAAAGTTGGCGAAACATTAAAATGGCCGTATCTCCGTAAATAATGAAGATATCGCGAAATAAGCCTTGATTTGAAATCAATAAAATTCAAAAACATTTTTTTTTTTTTTTGAGATTAGGCCTCTGCAACCACACATAAAATAATAAAATTGTAGTAATTAGGCGTCCAGGCAGTTTGGAACAACATAGCAAATAGACTCAAACCAATGAAAACTCTAAAAATCTGGGATTTTGGTTTAAAAAGTCAGCCAAAACTTAAAATGGCCCTATCTCTGTAAATAATGAAGATAGCGCAAAATAGGCCTTAATTTGGAATCATCAAAATTAAGAAAATTTTTTTTTTTTTTTTAAATTCGGCTCTTCTAACCACACAAAAAATGATAAAATTGTAGTAATGAGGCGTACAGGCAGTCTAAAACAACATAGCAAATAGACTCAAACCAATGGAAACTCTAAAAATCTGGGATTTTGGTTTAAAAAGTTGGCCAAAACTTAAAATGGCCGTTTCTCCGTGAATAATGAAGATAGCGAAAAATAGGCCTTAATTTTGAATCATCAAAATTAAAAAAATTTTTTTTTTTCTTTAAATTTGGCCTTTTTAACCACACAAAAAATGATAAAATTGTAGTAATTAGGCGTACAGGCAGTCTAGAACAACATAGCAAATAGACCAAAGCCCATAAAAACTCTAAAAATCTAGGATCTCGGTTTTAAAAGGGTGCTAAAACTTAAAATGGCCGTATCTCGCTAAATAATGAAGATATCGCGAAATAAGCCTTAATTTAAAATCAATAAAATTAAAAAAAAATTTTTTTTTTTTTTTTTAAGATTAGGCCTCTGCAACTACACAAAAAATGATAAAATTGTAGTAATAAGGCGTACAGGCAGTCTAGAACAACATAGCGAATAGACCCAAGCCCATAAAAACTCTAAAAATCTAGGATCTTGGTTTTAAAAGTTGGCCAAACATTAAAATAGCCGTATCTCCGTAAATTTTGGAGATAGCGCGAAATAAGCCTTAAATTAGAATCATCAAAATTGTAAAAATTTTTTTTTTTTTTTTTTGGAATCAGGCCTTTGCAACTACACAAATAATGAAAAAATTGTCGTAGTTGGGCGTCGAGGCAGTCTAGAACAACATAGCAAATAGACCCAAACCCACGAAAACTCTAAAAATCTAGGATCTTGTTTTTATAAGTTGGCTACAACTTAAAATGGCCGTATCTCCGTAAATAATAAAGATAGCGCAAAATAGGCCTTAATTTGGAATTATTAAAATTAAAAAAATTTTTTTTTTTTTTTAAATTCGGCCTTTTTAACCACACAAAAAATGATAAAATTGTAGTAATTAGGCGTACAGGCAGTCTAAAACAACATAGCAAATAGACTCAAACCAATGAAAACTCTAAAAATCTGGGATTTTGGTTTAAAAAGTTGGCCAAAACTTAAAATGGCCGTTTCTCCGTGAATAATGAAGATAGCGCAAAATAGGCCTTATTTTGGAATTATCAAAAATAAGAAAATTTTTTTTTTTTTTTTAAATTCGGCTCTTCTAACCACACAAAAAATGATAAAATTGTAGTAATTGGGCGTACAGGCAGTCTAGAACAACAAAGGAAATAGACCCAAACCAATGAAAATTAAAGATCTGAGATTTTGGTTTTAAAAGTTAGCCAAAACTTAAAATGGCCGTTTCTCCGTAAATAATAAAGATAGCGCTAAATAGGCCTTAATTTAGAATCATCAAAATTAAAAAAATTTTTTTTTTTCTTTGAATTCTGATTTTTTAATCACACAAAAAATGATAAAATTGTAGTAATTAGGCGTCTTGGCAGTCTAGAACATCATAGCACATAGACCCAAACCCGTGAAAACTCTAAAAATCTAGGATCTTGTTTTTAAAAGTTGGCGAAACATTGAAATTGCCGTATTTCCGTAAATAATAAAGATATCGCGAAATAAGCCTTAATTTGGAATCAATAAAATTAAAAAAATTTTTTTTTTTTTTGAGATTAGGCCTCTGCAACTACACGAAAAATAATAAAATTGTAGTAATTAGGCGTCCAGGCAGTCTGGAACAACATAGCAAATAGACTCAAACCAATGAAAACTCTAAAAATCTGGGGTTTTGGTTTAAAAAGTCAGCCAAAACTTAAAATGGCCCTATCTCTGTAAATAATGAAGATAGCGCAAAATAGGCCTTAATTTGGAATCATCAAATTAAAAAAAATTTTTTTTTTTTTTTTTAATTCGGCTCTTCTAACCACACAAAAAATGATAAAATTGTAGTAATTAGGCGTACAGGCAGTCTAGAACAACATAGCAAATAAACTCAAACCAATGAAAACTCTAAAAATCTGGGATTTTGGTTTAAAAAGTTGGCGAAACATTAAAATGGCCGTATCTCCGTAAATAATGAAGATATCGCGAAATAAGCCTTAATTTGAAATCAATAAAATTCAAAAACATTTTTTTTTTTTTTTGAGATTAGGCCTCTGCAACCACACATAAAATAATAAAATTGTAGTAATTAGGCGTCCAGGCAGTTTGGAACAACATAGCAAATAGACTCAAACCAATGAAAACTCTAAAAATCTGGGATTTTGGTTTAAAAAGTCAGCCAAAACTTAAAATGGCCCTATCTCTGTAAATAATGAAGATAGCGCAAAATAGGCCTTAATTTGGAATCATCAAAATTAAGAAAATTTTTTTTTTTTTTTTAAATTCGGCTCTTCTAACCACACAAAAAATGATAAAATTGTAGTAATGAGGCGTACAGGCAGTCTAAAACAACATAGCAAATAGACTCAAACCAATGGAAACTCTAAAAATCTGGGATTTTGGTTTAAAAAGTTGGCCAAAACTTAAAATGGCCGTTTCTCCGTGAATAATGAAGATAGCGAAAAATAGGCCTTAATTTTGAATCATCAAAATTAAAAAAATTTTTTTTTTTCTTTAAATTTGGCCTTTTTAACCACACAAAAAATGATAAAATTGTAGTAATTAGGCGTACAGGCAGTCTAGAACAACATAGCAAATAGACCAAAGCCCATAAAAACTCTAAAAATCTAGGATCTCGGTTTTAAAAGGGTGCTAAAACTTAAAATGGCCGTATCTCGCTAAATAATGAAGATATCGCGAAATAAGCCTTAATTTAAAATCAATAAAATTAAAAAAAAATTTTTTTTTTTTTTTTTAAGATTAGGCCTCTGCAACTACACAAAAAATTATAAAATTGTAGTAATAAGGCGTACAGGCAGTCTAGAACAACATAGCGAATAGACCCAAGCCCATAAAAACTCTAAAAATCTAGGATCTTGGTTTTAAAAGTTGGCCAAACATTAAAATAGCCGTATCTCCGTAAATTTTGGAGATAGCGCGAAATAAGCCTTAAATTAGAATCATCAAAATTGTAAAAATTTTTTTTTTTTTTTTTGGAATCAGGCCTTTGCAACTACACAAATAATGAAAAAATTGTCGTAGTTGGGCGTCGAGGCAGTCTAGAACAACATAGCAAATAGACCCAAACCCACGAAAACTCTAAAAATCTAGGATCTTGTTTTTATAAGTTGGCTACAACTTAAAATGGCCGTCTCTCCGTAAATAATAAAGATACCGCAAAATAGGCCTTAATTTGGAATTATTAAAATTAAAAAAATTTTTTTTTTTTTTTAAATTCGGCCTTTTTAACCACACAAAAAATGATAAAATTGTAGTAATTAGGCGTACAGGCAGTCTAAAACAACATAGCAAATAGACTCAAACCAATGAAAACTCTAAAAATCTGGGATTTTGGTTTAAAAAGTTGGCCAAAACTTAAAATGGCCGTTTCTCCGTGAATAATGAAGATAGCGCAAAATAGGCCTTATTTTGGAATTATCAAAAATAAGAAAATTTTTTTTTTTTTTTTAAATTCGGCTCTTCTAACCACACAAAAAATGATAAAATTGTAGTAATTGGGCGTACAGGCAGTCTAGAACAACAAAGGAAATAGACCCAAACCAATGAAAATTAAAGATCTGAGATTTTGGTTTTAAAAGTTAGCCAAAACTTAAAATGGCCGTTTCTCCGTAAATAATAAAGATAGCGCTAAATAGGCCTTAATTTAGAATCATCAAAATTAAAAAAATTTTTTTTTTTCTTTGAATTCTGATTTTTTAATCACACAAAAAATGATAAAATTGTAGTAATTAGGCGTCTTGGCAGTCTAGAACATCATAGCACATAGACCCAAACCCGTGAAAACTCTAAAAATCTAGGATCTTGTTTTTAAAAGTTGGCGAAACATTGAAATTGCCGTATTTCCGTAAATAATAAAGATATCGCGAAATAAGCCTTAATTTGGAATCAATAAAATTAAAAAAATTTTTTTTTTTTTTGAGATTAGGCCTCTGCAACTACACGAAAAATAATAAAATTGTAGTAATTAGGCGTCCAGGCAGTCTGGAACAACATAGCAAATAGACTCAAACCAATGAAAACTCTAAAAATCTGGGGTTTTGGTTTAAAAAGTCAGCCAAAACTTAAAATGGCCCTATCTCTGTAAATAATGAAGATAGCGCAAAATAGGCCTTAATTTGGAATCATCAAATTAAAAAAAATTTTTTTTTTTTTTTTAAATTCGGCTCTTCTAACCACACAAAAAATGATAAAATTGTAGTAATTAGGCGTACAGGCAGTCTAGAACAACATAGCAAATAAACTCAAACCAATGAAAACTCTAAAAATCTGGGATTTTGGTTTAAAAAGTTGGCCAAAACTTAAAATGGCCGTTTCTCCGTAAATAATAAAGATAGCGAAAAATAGGCCTTAATTTAGAATTAACAAAATTAAAAAAATTTTTTTTTTTCTTCGAATTCTGTTTTTTTAATCACACAAAAAATGATAAAATTGTAGTAATTAGGCGTCTTGGCAGTCTAGAACATCATAGCACATAGACCCAAACCCGTGAAAACTCTAAAAATCTAGGATCTTGTTTATAAAAGTTGGCGAAACATTAAAATTGCCGTATTTCCGTAAATAATAAAGATATCGCGAAATAAGCCTTAATTTGGAATCAATAAAATTAAAAAAATTTTTTTTTTTTTTTGAGATAAGGCGTTTGCAACTACTTAAAAAATGATAAAATTGTAGTAATTAGGCGTCCAGGCAGTCTAGAACAACATAGCGAATAGACTCAAACCCACGAAAACTCTAAAAATCTAGGATCTTGTTTTTAAAAGTTGGCCAAACATTAAAATAGCCGTATCTCTGTAAATTTTGGAGATAGCGCGAAATAAGCCTTAATTTAGAATCATCAAAATTGTAAAAATTTTTTTTTTTTTTCCGAAATCAGGCCTTTGCAACTACACAAATAATGATAAAATTGTCGTAGTTGGGCGTCGAGGCAGTCTAGAACAACATAGCAAATAGACCCAAACCCACGAAAACTCTAAAAATCTAGGATCTTGTTTTTATAAGTTGGCTACGACTCAAAATGGCCGTATCTCCGTAAATAATAAAGATAGCGCAGAATAGGCCTTAATTTAGAGTCATCAAAATTCAAATAATTTTTTTTTTTTTTTTTTTTAAATTTGGCCTTTTCAACTACACGAAAAATGATAAAAGTGTAGTAATTGGGCGTACGGGCACTCTAGAACATTACAGCAAATAAATCCGAACTGAATTTTTTTGTAATTAGGCTTTTGCAACTACACATAAAACGATAAAATTTAAGAAATTAGGCGTCTAGGCAGTCTGAAACATAGCAAATAGATTCTAACCCGTGAGAACTTTAAAAATCTGGGATTTTAGTTTTAAAAGTTGACCAAGACTTAAAATGGCAGTATCCCTGTAAATAATAAAGATAGCGCAAAATAGGCCTTATTTAGAATCATCAGAATTCAAAGAATTTTTTTTTTTTTTTAATTTGGCCTATTTCACCACCCAAAAAATGATAAAATTGTAGTAATTGGGCGTACAGGCAGTCTAGAACAACAAAGGAAATAGACCCAAACCAATGAAAACTAAAGATCTAAGATTTTGGTTTTAAAAGTTAGCCAAAACTTAAAATGGCCATATCTCCGTAAATAATAAAGATAGCGCAAAATAGGCCTTAATTTAGAATTATCAAAATTAAAAAATTTTTTTTTTTCTTTGAATTCTGATTTTTTAATCACACAAAAAATGATAAAATTGTAGTAATTAGGCGTCTTGGCAGTCTAGAACATCATAGCACATAGACCCAAACCCGTGAAAACTCTAAAAATCTAGGATCTTGTTTTTAAAAGTTGGCGAGAAATTGAAATTGCCGTATTTCCGTAAATAATAAAGATATCGCGAAATAAGCCTTAATTTGAAATCAATAAAATTCAAAAAAATTTTTTTTTTTTTTTGAGATTAGGCCTCTGCAACTACACGAAAAATGATAAAATTGTAGTAATTAGGCGTCCAGGCAGTCTGGAACAACATAGCAAATAGACTCAAACCAATGAAAACTCTAAAAATCTGGGATTTTGGTTTAAAAAGTCAGCCAAAACTTAAAATGGCCCTATCTCTGTAAATAATGAAGATAGCGCAAAATAGGCCTTAATTTGGAATCATCAAAATTAAAAAAATTTTTTTTTTTTTTTTAAATTCGGCTCTTCTAACCACACAAAAAATGATAAAATTGTAGTAATTAGGCGTACAGGCAGTCTAAAACAACATAGCAAATAGACTCAAACCAATGGAAACTCTAAAAATCTGGGATTTTGGTTTAAAAAGTTGGCCAAAACTTAAAATGGCCGTTTCTCCGTGAATAATGAAGATAGCGAAAAATAGGCCTTAATTTAGAATCATCAAAATTAAAAAAATTTTTTTTTTTCTTTAAATTTGGCCTTTTTAACCACACAAAAAATGATAAAATTGTAGTAATTAGGCGTACAGGCAGTCTAGAACAACATAGCAAATAGACCAAAGCCCATAAAAACTCTAAAAATCTAGGATCTCGGTTTTAAAAGGGTGCTAAAACTTAAAATGGCCGTATCTCCCTAAATAATGAAGATATCGCGAAATAAGCCTTAATTTAAAATCAATAAAATTAAAAAAAAATTTTTTTTTTTTTTTTTGAGATTAGGCCTCTGCAACTACACAAAAAATGATAAAATTGTAGTAATAAGGCGTACAGGCAGTCTAGAACAACATAGCGAATAGACCCAAGCCCATAAAAACTCTAAAAATCTAGGATCTTGGTTTTAAAAGTTGGCCAAACATTAAAATAGCCGTATCTCCGTAAATTTTGGAGATAGCGCGAAATAAGCCTTAAATTAGAATCATCAAAATTGTAAAAATTTTTTTTTTTTTTTTTGGATCAGGCCTTTGCAACTACACAAATAATGAAAAAATTGTCGTAGTTGGGCGTCGAGGCAGTCTAGAACAACATAGCAAATAGACCCAAACCCACGAAAACTCTAAAAATCTAGGATCTTGTTTTTATAAGTTGGCTACAACATAAAATGGCCGTATCTCCGTAAATAATAAAGATAGCGCAAAATAGGCCTTAATTTGGAATTATCAAAATTAAAAAAATTTTTTTTTTTTTTTAAATTCGGCCTTTTTAACCACACAAAAAATGATAAAATTGTAGTAATTAGGCGTACAGGCAGTCTAAAACAACATAGCGAATAGACTCAAACCCACGAAAACTCTAAAAATCTAGGATCTTGTTTTTAAAAGTTGGCTACAACTTAAAATGGCCGTATCTCTGTAAATAATGAAGATAGCGCAAAATAGGCCTTAATTTGGGATCATCAAAATTAAAAAAATTTTTTTTTTTTTATTTTTAAATTCGGCCTTTTTAACCACACAAAAAATGATAAAATTGTAGTAATAAGGCGTACAGGCAGTCTAGAACAACATAGCGAATAGACCCAAGCCCACGAAAACTCTAAAAATCTCGGATCTTGTTTTTAAAAGTTGGCGAAACATTAAAATGGCCGTATCTCCGTAAATAATGAAGATATCGCGAAATAAGCCTTAATTTGAAATCAATAAAATTCAAAAACATTTTTTTTTTTTTTTGAGATTAGGCCTCTGCAACCACACATAAAATAATAAAATTGTAGTAATTAGGCGTCCAGGCAGTTTGGAACAACATAGCAAATAGACTCAAACCAATGAAAACTCTAAAAATCTGGGATTTTGGTTTAAAAAGTCAGCCAAAACTTAAAATGGCCCTATCTCTGTAAATAATGAAGATAGCGCAAAATAGGCCTTAATTTGGAATCATCAAAATTAAAAAAATTTTTTTTTTTTTTTTAAATTCGGCTCTTCTAACCACACAAAAAATGATAAAATTGTAGTAATGAGGCGTACAGGCAGTCTAAAACAACATAGCAAATAGACTCAAACCAATGGAAACTCTAAAAATCTGGGATTTTGGTTTAAAAAGTTGGCCAAAACTTAAAATGGCCGTTTCTCCGTGAATAATGAAGATAGCGAAAAATAGGCCTTAATTTTGAATCATCAAAATTAAAAAAATTTTTTTTTTTCTTTAAATTTGGCCTTTTTAACCACACAAAAAATGATAAAATTGTAGTAATTAGGCGTACAGGCAGTCTAGAACAACATAGCAAATAGACCAAAGCCCATAAAAACTCTAAAAATCTAGGATCTCGGTTTTAAAAGGGTGCTAAAACTTAAAATGGCCGTATCTCGCTAAATAATGAAGATATCGCGAAATAAGCCTTAATTTAAAATCAATAAAATTAAAAAAAAATTTTTTTTTTTTTTTTTAAGATTAGGCCTCTGCAACTACACAAAAAATGATAAAATTGTAGTAATAAGGCGTACAGGCAGTCTAGAACAACATAGCGAATAGACCCAAGCCCATAAAAACTCTAAAAATCTAGGATCTTGGTTTTAAAAGTTGGCCAAACATTAAAATAGCCGTATCTCCGTAAATTTTGGAGATAGCGCGAAATAAGCCTTAAATTAGAATCATCAAAATTGTAAAAATTTTTTTTTTTTTTTTTGGAATCAGGCCTTTGCAACTACACAAATAATGAAAAAATTGTCGTAGTTGGGCGTCGAGGCAGTCTAGAACAACATAGCAAATAGACCCAAACCCACGAAAACTCTAAAAATCTAGGATCTTGTTTTTATAAGTTGGCTACAACTTAAAATGGCCGTATCTCCGTAAATAATAAAGATAGCGCAAAATAGGCCTTAATTTGGAATTATTAAAATTAAAAAAATTTTTTTTTTTTTTTAAATTCGGCCTTTTTAACCACACAAAAAATGATAAAATTGTAGTAATTAGGCGTACAGGCAGTCTAAAACAACATAGCAAATAGACTCAAACCAATGAAAACTCTAAAAATCTGGGATTTTGGTTTAAAAAGTTGGCCAAAACTTAAAATGGCCGTTTCTCCGTGAATAATGAAGATAGCGCAAAATAGGCCTTATTTTGGAATTATCAAAAATAAGAAAATTTTTTTTTTTTTTTTAAATTCGGCTCTTCTAACCACACAAAAAATGATAAAATTGTAGTAATTGGGCGTACAGGCAGTCTAGAACAACAAAGGAAATAGACCCAAACCAATGAAAATTAAAGATCTGAGATTTTGGTTTTAAAAGTTAGCCAAAACTTAAAATGGCCGTTTCTCCGTAAATAATTAAGATAGCGCTAAATAGGCCTTAATTTAGAATCATCAAAATTAAAAAAATTTTTTTTTTTCTTTGAATTCTGATTTTTTAATCACACAAAAAATGATAAAATTGTAGTAATTAGGCGTCTTGGCAGTCTAGAACATCATAGCACATAGACCCAAACCCGTGAAAACTCTAAAAATCTAGGATCTTGTTTTTAAAAGTTGGCGAAACATTGAAATTGCCGTATTTCCGTAAATAATAAAGATATCGCAAAATAAGCCTTAATTTGGAATCAATAAAATTAAAAAAATTTTTTTTTTTTTTGAGATTAGGCCTCTGCAACTACACGAAAAATAATAAAATTGTAGTAATTAGGCGTCCAGGCAGTCTGGAACAACATAGCAAATAGACTCAAACCAATGAAAACTCTAAAAATCTGGGGTTTTGGTTTAAAAAGTCAGCCAAAACTTAAAATGGCCCTATCTCTGTAAATAATGAAGATAGCGCAAAATAGGCCTTAATTTGGAATCATCAAATTAAAAAAAATTTTTTTTTTTTTTTTTAATTCGGCTCTTCTAACCACACAAAAAATGATAAAATTGTAGTAATTAGGCGTACAGGCAGTCTAGAACAACATAGCAAATAAACTCAAACCAATGAAAACTCTAAAAATCTGGGATTTTGGTTTAAAAAGTTGGCGAAACATTAAAATGGCCGTATCTCCGTAAATAATGAAGATATCGCGAAATAAGCCTTAATTTGAAATCAATAAAATTCAAAAACATTTTTTTTTTTTTTTGAGATTAGGCCTCTGCAACCACACGTAAAATAATAAAATTGTAGTAATTAGGCGTCCAGGCAGTTTGGAACAACATAGCAAATAGACTCAAACCAATGAAAACTCTAAAAATCTGGGATTTTGGTTTAAAAAGTTGGCCAAAACTTAAAATGGCCGTTTCTCCGTGAATAATGAAGATAGCGAAAAATAGGCCTTAATTTTGAATCATCAAAATTAAAAAAATTTTTTTTTTTCTTCAAATTTGGCCTTTTTAACCACACAAAAAATGATAAAATTGTAGTAATTAGGCGTACAGGCAGTCTAGAACAACATAGCAAATAGACCAAAGCCCATAAAAACTCTAAAAATCTAGGATCTCGGTTTTAAAAGGGTGCTAAAACTTAAAATGGCCGTATCTCGCTAAATAATGAAGATATCGCGAAATAAGCCTTAATTTAAAATCAATAAAATTAAAAAAAAATTTTTTTTTTTTTTTTTAAGATTAGGCCTCTGCAACTACACAAAAAATGATAAAATTGTAGTAATAAGGCGTACAGGCAGTCTAGAACAACATAGCGAATAGACCCAAGCCCATAAAAACTCTAAAAATCTAGGATCTTGGTTTTAAAAGTTGGCCAAACATTAAAATAGCCGTATCTCCGTAAATTTTGGAGATAGCGCGAAATAAGCCTTAAATTAGAATCACCAAAATTGTAAAAATTTTTTTTTTTTTTTTTGGAATCAGGCCTTTGCAACTACACAAATAATGAAAAAATTGTCGTAGTTGGGCGTCGAGGCAGTCTAGAACAACATAGCAAATAGACCCAAACCCACGAAAACTCTAAAAATCTAGGATCTTGTTTTTATAAGTTGGCTACAACTTAAAATGGCCGTATCTCCGTAAATAATAAAGATAGCGCAAAATAGGCCTTAATTTGGAATTATTAAAATTAAAAAAATTTTTTTTTTTTTTTAAATTCGGCCTTTTTAACCACACAAAAAATGATAAAATTGTAGTAATTAGGCGTACAGGCAGTCTAAAACAACATAGCAAATAGACTCAAACCAATGAAAACTCTAAAAATCTGGGATTTTGGTTTAAAAAGTTGGCCAAAACTTAAAATGGCCGTTTCTCCGTGAATAATGAAGATAGCGCAAAATAGGCCTTATTTTGGAATTATCAAAAATAAGAAAATTTTTTTTTTTTTTTTAAATTCGGCTCTTCTAACCACACAAAAAATGATAAAATTGTAGTAATTGGGCGTACAGGCAGTCTAGAACAACAAAGGAAATAGACCCAAACCAATGAAAATTAAAGATCTGAGATTTTGGTTTTAAAAGTTAGCCAAAACTTAAAATGGCCGTTTCTCCGTAAATAATAAAGATAGCGCTAAATAGGCCTTAATTTAGAATCATCAAAATTAAAAAAATTTTTTTTTTTCTTTGAATTCTGATTTTTTAATCACACAAAAAATGATAAAATTGTAGTAATTAGGCGTCTTGGCAGTCTAGAACATCATAGCACATAGACCCAAACCCGTGAAAACTCTAAAAATCTAGGATCTTGTTTTTAAAAGTTGGCGAAACATTGAAATTGCCGTATTTCCGTAAATAATAAAGATATCGCGAAATAAGCCTTAATTGGGAATCAATAAAATTAAAAAAATTTTTTTTTTTTTTGAGATTAGGCCTCTGCAACTACACGAAAAATAATAAAATTGTAGTAATTAGGCGTCCAGGCAGTCTGGAACAACATAGCAAATAGACTCAAACCAATGAAAACTCTAAAAATCTGGGGTTTTGGTTTAAAAAGTCAGCCAAAACTTAAAATGGCCCTATCTCTGTAAATAATGAAGATAGCGCAAAATAGGCCTTAATTTGGAATCATCATATTAAAAAAAATTTTTTTTTTTTTTTAAATTCGGCTCTTCTAACCACACAAAAAATGATAAAATTGTAGTAATTAGGCGTACAGGCAGTCTAGAACAACATAGCAAATAAACTCAAACCAATGAAAACTCTAAAAATCTGGGATTTTGGTTTAAAAAGTTGGCCAAAACTTAAAATGGCCGTTTCTCCGTAAATAATAAAGATAGCGAAAAATAGGCCTTAATTTAGAATTAACAAAATTAAAAAAATTTTTTTTTTTCTTCGAATTCTGTTTTTTTAATCACACAAAAAATGATAAAATTGTAGTAATTAGGCGTCTTGGCAGTCTAGAACATCATAGCACATAGACCCAAACCCGTGAAAACTCTAAAAATCTAGGATCTTGTTTATAAAAGTTGGCGAAACATTAAAATTGCCGTATTTCCGTAAATAATAAAGATATCGCGAAATAAGCCTTAATTTGGAATCAATAAAATTAAAAAAATTTTTTTTTTTTTTTGAGATAAGGCGTTTGCAACTACTTAAAAAATGATAAAATTGTAGTAATTAGGCGTCCAGGCAGTCTAGAACAACATAGCGAATAGACTCAAACCCACGAAAACTCTAAAAATCTAGGATCTTGTTTTTAAAAGTTGGCCAAACATTAAAATAGCCGTATCTCTGTAAATTTTGGAGATAGCGCGAAATAAGCCTTAATTTAGAATCATCAAAATTGTAAAAATTTTTTTTTTTTTTCTGAAATCAGGCCTTTGCAACTACACAAATAATGATAAAATTGTCGTAGTTGGGCGTCGAGGCAGTCTAGAACAACATAGCAAATAGACCCAAACCCACGAAAACTCTAAAAATCTAGGATCTTGTTTTTATAAGTTGGCTACGACTCAAAATGGCCGTATCTCCGTAAATAATAAAGATAGCGCAGAATAGGCCTTAATTTAGAGTCATCAAAATTCAAATAATTTTTTTTTTTTTTTTTTTTAAATTTGGCCTTTTCAACTACACGAAAAATGATAAAAGTGTAGTAATTGGGCGTACGGGCACTCTAGAACATTACAGCAAATAAATCCGAACTGAATTTTTTTGTAATTAGGCTTTTGCAACTACACATAAAACGATAAAATTTAAGAAATTAGGCGTCTAGGCAGTCTGAAACATAGCAAATAGATTCTAACCCGTGAGAACTTAAAAAATCTGGGATTTTAGTTTTAAAAGTTGACCAAGACTTAAAATGGCAGTATCCCTGTAAATAATAAAGATAGCGCAAAATAGGCCTTATTTAGAATCATCAGAATTCAAAGAATTTTTTTTTTTTTTTAATTTGGCCTATTTCACCACCCAAAAAATGATAAAATTGTAGTAATTGGGCGTACAGGCAGTCTAGAACAACAAAGGAAATAGACCCAAACCAATGAAAACTAAAGATCTAAGATTTTGGTTTTAAAAGTTAGCCAAAACTTAAAATGGCCATATCTCCGTAAATAATAAAGATAGCGCAAAATAGGCCTTAATTTAGAATTATCAAAATTAAAAAATTTTTTTTTTTCTTTGAATTCTGATTTTTTAATCACACAAAAAATGATAAAATTGTAGTAATTAGGCGTCTTGGCAGTCTAGAACATCATAGCACATAGACCCAAACCCGTGAAAACTCTAAAAATCTAGGATCTTGTTTTTAAAAGTTGGCGAAACATTGAAATTGCCGTATTTCCGTAAATAATAAAGATATCGCGAAATAAGCCTTAATTTAGAATCAATAAAATTAAAAAAAATTTTTTTTTTTTTTTTGAGATAAGGCGTTTGCAACTACTTAAAAAATGATAAAATTGTAGTAATTAGGCGTCTAGGCAGTCTAGAACAACATAGCGAATAGACTCAAACCCACGAAAACTCTAAAAATCTAGGATCTTGTTTTTAAAAGTTGGCTACAACTTAAAATGGCCGTATCTCTGTAAATAATGAAGATAGCGCAAAATAGGCCTTAATTTGGGATCATCAAAATTAGAAAAATTTTTTTTTTTTTATTTTTAAATTCGGCCTTTTTAACCACACAAAAAATGATAAAATTGTAGTAATAAGGCGTACAGGCAGTCTAGAACAACATAGCGAATAGACCCAAGCCCACGAAAACTCTAAAAATCTAGGATCTTGTTTTTAAAAGTTGGCGAAACATTTAAATAGCCGTATCTCCGTAAATAATAAAGATATCGCGAAATAAGCCTTAATTTGAAATCAATAAAATTCAAAAAAATTTTTTTTTTTTTTTGAGATTAGGCCTCTGCAACTACACGAAAAATGATAAAATTGTAGTAATTAGGCGTCCAGGCAGTCTGGAACAACATAGCAAATAGACTCAAACCAATGAAAACTCTAAAAATCTGGGATTTTGGTTTAAAAAGTCAGCCAAAACTTAAAATGGCCCTATCTTTGTAAATAATGAAGATAGCGCAAAATAGGCCTTAATTTGGAATCATCAAAATTAAAAAAATTTTTTTTTTTTTTTTAAATTCGGCTCTTCTAACCACACAAAAAATGATAAAATTGTAGTAATTAGGCGTACAGGCAGTCTAAAACAACATAGCAAATAGACTCAAACCAATGGAAACTCTAAAAATCTGGGATTTTGGTTTAAAAAGTTGGCCAAAACTTAAAATGGCCGTTTCTCCGTGAATAATGAAGATAGCGAAAAATAGGCCTTAATTTAGAATCATCAAAATTAAAAAAATTTTTTTTTTTCTTTAAATTTGGCCTTTTTAACCACACAAAAAATGATAAAATTGTAGTAATTAGGCGTACAGGCAGTCTAGAACAACATAGCAAATAGACCAAAGCCCATAAAAACTCTAAAAATCTAGGATCTCGGTTTTAAAAGGGTGCTAAAACTTAAAATGGCCGTATCTCCCTAAATAATGAAGATATCGCGAAATAAGCCTTAATTTAAAATCAATAAAATTAAAAAAAAAATTTTTTTTTTTTTTTTGAGATTAGGCCTCTGCAACTACACAAAAAATGATAAAATTGTAGTAATAAGGCGTACAGGCAGTCTAGAACAACATAGCGAATAGACCCAAGCCCATAAAAACTCTAAAAATCTAGGATCTTGGTTTTAAAAGTTAGCCAAACATTAAAATAGCCGTATCTCCGTAAATTTTGGAGATAGCGCGAAATAAGCCTTAAATTAAAATCATCAAAATTGTAAAAATTTTTTTTTTTTTTTTTGGAATCAGGCCTTTGCAACTACACAAATAATGAAAAAATTGTCGTAGTTGGGCGTCGAGGCAGTCTAGAACAACATAGCAAATAGACCCAAACCCACGAAAACTCTAAAAATCTAGGATCTTGTTTTTATAAGTTGGCTACAACTTAAAATGGCCGTATCTCCGTAAATAATAAAGATAGCGCAAAATAGGCCTTAATTTGGAATTATCAAAATTAAAAAAATTTTTTTTTTTTTTTAAATTCGGCCTTTTTAACCACACAAAAAATGATAAAATTGTAGTAATTAGGCGTACAGGCAGTCTAAAACAACATAGCAAATAGACTCAAACCAATGAAAACTCTAAAAATCTGGGATTTTGGTTTAAAAAGTTGGCCAAAACTTAAAATGGCCGTTTCTCCGTGAAAAATGAAGATAGCGCAAAATAGGCCTTATTTTGGAATTATCAAAAATAAGAAAATTTTTTTTTTTTTTTTAAATTCGGCTCTTCTAACCACACAAAAAATGATAAAATTGTAGTAATTGGGCGTACAGGCAGTCTAGAACAACAAAGGAAATAGACCCAAACCAATGAAAATTAAAGATCTGAGATTTTGGTTTTAAAAGTTAGCCAAAACTTAAAATGGCCGTTTCTCCGTAAATAATAAAGATAGCGCTAAATAGGCCTTAATTTAGAATCATCAAAATTAAAAAAATTTTTTTTTTTCTTTGAATTCTGATTTTTTAATCACACAAAAAATGATAAAATTGTAGTAATTAGGCGTCTTGGCAGTCTAGAACATCATAGCACATAGACCCAAACCCGTGAAAACTCTAAAAATCTAGGATCTTGTTTTTAAAAGTTGGCGAAACATTGAAATTGCCGTATTTCCGTAAATAATAAAGATATCGCGAAATAAGCCTTAATTTGGAATCAATAAAATTAAAAAAAATTTTTTTTTTTTTTTTGAGATAAGACGTTTGCAACTACTTAAAAAATGATAAAATTGTAGTAATTAGGCGTCCAGGCAGTCTAAAACAACATAGCGAATAGACTCAAACCCACGAAAACTCTAAAAATCTAGGATCTTGTTTTTAAAAGTTGGCTACAACTTAAAATGGCCGTATCTCTGTAAATAATGAAGATAGCGCAAAATAGGCCTTAATTTGGGATCATCAAAATTAAAAAAATTTTTTTTTTTTTATTTTTAAATTCGGCCTTTTTAACCACACAAAAAATGATAAAATTGTAGTAATAAGGCGTACAGGCAGTCTAGAACAACATAGCGAATAGACCCAAGCCCACGAAAACTCTAAAAATCTAGGATCTTGTTTTTAAAAGTTGGCGAAACATTAAAATAGCCGTATCTCCGTAAATAATGAAGATATCGCGAAATAAGCCTTAATTTGAAATCAATAAAATTCAAAAAAATTTTTTTTTTTTTTTGAGATTAGGCCTCTGCAACTACACGAAAAATGATAAAATTGTAGTAATTAGGCGTCCAGGCAGTCTGGAACAACATAGCAAATAGACTCAAACCAATGAAAACTCTAAAAATCTGGGATTTTGGTTTAAAAAGTCAGCCAAAACTTAAAATGGCCCTATCTCTGTAAATAATGAAGATAGCGCAAAATAGGCCTTAATTTGGAATCATCAAAATTAAAAAAATTTTTTTTTTTTTTTTAAATTCGGCTCTTCTAACCACACAAAAAATGATAAAATTGTAGTAATTAGGCGTACAGGCAGTCTAAAACAACATAGCAAATAGACTCAAACCAATGGAAACTCTAAAAATCTGGGATTTTGGTTTAAAAAGTTGGCCAAAACTTAAAATGGCCGTTTCTCCGTGAATAATGAAGATAGCGCAAAATAGGCCTTATTTTGGAATTATCAAAAATAAGAAAATTTTTTTTTTTTTTTAAATTCGGCTCTTCTAACCACACAAAAAATGATAAAATTGTAGTAATTGGGCGTACAGGCAGTCTAGAACAACAAAGGAAATAGACCCAAACCAATGAAAATTAAAGATCTGAGATTTTGGTTTTAAAAGTTAGCCAAAACTTAAAATGGCCGTTTCTCCGTAAATAATAAAGATAGCGCTAAATAGGCCTTAATTTAGAATCATCAAAATTAAAAAAATTTTTTTTTTTCTTTGAATTCTGATTTTTTAATCACACAAAAAATGATAAAATTGTAGTAATTAGGCGTCTTGGCAGTCTAGAACATCATAGCACATAGACCCAAACCCGTGAAAACTCTAAAAATCTAGGATCTTGTTTTTAAAAGTTGGCGAAACATTGAAATTGCCGTATTTCCGTAAATAATAAAGATATCGCGAAATAAGCCTTAATTTGGAATCAATAAAATTAAAAAAAATTTTTTTTTTTTTTTTGAGATAAGACGTTTGCAACTACTTAAAAAATGATAAAATTGTAGTAATTAGGCGTCCAGGCAGTCTAAAACAACATAGCGAATAGACTCAAACCCACGAAAACTCTAAAAATCTAGGATCTTGTTTTTAAAAGTTGGCTACAACTTAAAATGGCCGTATCTCTGTAAATAATGAAGATAGCGCAAAATAGGCCTTAATTTGGGATCATCAAAATTAAAAAAATTTTTTTTTTTTTATTTTTAAATTCGGCCTTTTTAACCACACAAAAAATGATAAAATTGTAGTAATAAGGCGTACAGGCAGTCTAGAACAACATAGCGAATAGACCCAAGCCCACGAAAACTCTAAAAATCTAGGATCTTGTTTTTAAAAGTTGGCGAAACATTAAAATAGCCGTATCTCCGTAAATAATGAAGATATCGCGAAATAAGCCTTAATTTGAAATCAATAAAATTCAAAAAAATTTTTTTTTTTTTTTGAGATTAGGCCTCTGCAACTACACGAAAAATGATAAAATTGTAGTAATTAGGCGTCCAGGCAGTCTGGAACAACATAGCAAATAGACTCAAACCAATGAAAACTCTAAAAATCTGGGATTTTGGTTTAAAAAGTCAGCCAAAACTTAAAATGGCCCTATCTCTGTAAATAATGAAGATAGCGCAAAATAGGCCTTAATTTGGAATCATCAAAATTAAAAAAATTTTTTTTTTTTTTTAAATTCGGCTCTTCTAACCACACAAAAAATGATAAAATTGTAGTAATTAGGCGTACAGGCAGTCTAAAACAACATAGCAAATAGACTCAAACCAATGGAAACTCTAAAAATCTGGGATTTTGGTTTAAAAAGTTGGCCAAAACTTAAAATGGCCGTTTCTCCGTGAATAATGAAGATAGCGAAAAATAGGCCTTAATTTAGAATCATCAAAATTAAAAAAATTTTTTTTTTTCTTTAAATTTGGCCTTTTTAACCACACAAAAAATGATAAAATTGTAGTAATTAGGCGTACAGGCAGTCTAGAACAACATAGCAAATAGACCAAAGCCCATAAAAACTCTAAAAATCTAGGATCTCGGTTTTAAAAGGGTGCTAAAACTTAAAATGGCCGTATCTCCCTAAATAATGAAGATATCGCGAAATAAGCCTTAATTTAAAATCAATAAAATTAAAAAAAAAATTTTTTTTTTTTTTTTGAGATTAGGCCTCTGCAACTACACAAAAAATGATAAAATTGTAGTAATAAGGCGTACAGGCAGTCTAGAACAACATAGCGAATAGACCCAAGCCCATAAAAACTCTAAAAATCTAGGATCTTGGTTTTAAAAGTTAGCCAAACATTAAAATAGCCGTATCTCCGTAAATTTTGGAGATAGCGCGAAATAAGCCTTAAATTAAAATCATCAAAATTGTAAAAATTTTTTTTTTTTTTTTTGGAATCAGGCCTTTGCAACTACACAAATAATGAAAAAATTGTCGTAGTTGGGCGTCGAGGCAGTCTAGAACAACATAGCAAATAGACCCAAACCCACGAAAACTCTAAAAATCTAGGATCTTGTTTTTATAAGTTGGCTACAACTTAAAATGGCCGTATCTCCGTAAATAATAAAGATAGCGCAAAATAGGCCTTAATTTGGAATTATCAAAATTAAAAAAATTTTTTTTTTTTTTTAAATTCGGCCTTTTTAACCACACAAAAAATGATAAAATTGTAGTAATTAGGCGTACAGGCAGTCTAAAACAACATAGCAAATAGACTCAAACCAATGAAAACTCTAAAAATCTGGGATTTTGGTTTAAAAAGTTGGCCAAAACTTAAAATGGCCGTTTCTCCGTGAAAAATGAAGATAGCGCAAAATAGGCCTTATTTTGGAATTATCAAAAATAAGAAAATTTTTTTTTTTTTTTTAAATTCGGCTCTTCTAACCACACAAAAAATGATAAAATTGTAGTAATTGGGCGTACAGGCAGTCTAGAACAACAAAGGAAATAGACCCAAACCAATGAAAATTAAAGATCTGAGATTTTGGTTTTAAAAGTTAGCCAAAACTTAAAATGGCCGTTTCTCCGTAAATAATAAAGATAGCGCTAAATAGGCCTTAATTTAGAATCATCAAAATTAAAAAAATTTTTTTTTTTCTTTGAATTCTGATTTTTTAATCACACAAAAAATGATAAAATTGTAGTAATTAGGCGTCTTGGCAGTCTAGAACATCATAGCACATAGACCCAAACCCGTGAAAACTCTAAAAATCTAGGATCTTGTTTTTAAAAGTTGGCGAAACATTGAAATTGCCGTATTTCCGTAAATAATAAAGATATCGCGAAATAAGCCTTAATTTGGAATCAATAAAATTAAAAAAAATTTTTTTTTTTTTTTGAGATTAGGCCTCTGCAACTACACGAAAAATAATAAAATTGTAGTAATTAGGCGTCCAGGCAGTCTGGAACAACATAGCAAATAGACTCAAACCAATGAAAACTCTAAAAATCTGGGATTTTGGTTTAAAAAGTCAGCCAAAACTTAAAATGGCCCTATCTCTGTAAATAATGAAGATAGCGCAAAATAGGCCTTAATTTGGAATCATCAAATTAAAAAAAATTTTTTTTTTTTTTTTAAATTCGGCTCTTCTAACCACACAAAAAATGATAAAATTGTAGTAATTAGGCGTACAGGCAGTCTAAAACAACATAGCAAATAGACTCAAACCAATGGAAACTCTAAAAATCTGGGATTTTGGTTTAAAAAGTTGGCCAAAACTTAAAATGGCCGTTTCTCCGTAAATAATGAAGATAGCGAAAAATAGGCCTTAATTTAGAATCATCAAAATTAAAAAAATTTTTTTTTTTCTTTAAATTTGGCCTTTTTAACCACACAAAAAATGATAAAATTGTAGTAATTAGGCGTACAGGCAGTCTAGAACAACATAGCAAATAGACCAAAGCCCATAAAAACTCTAAAAATCTAGGATCTCGGTTTTAAAAGGGTGCTAAAACTTAAAATGGCCGTATCTCCCTAAATAATGAAGATATCGCGAAATAAGCCTTAATTTAAAATCAATAAAATTAAAAAAAAATTTTTTTTTTTTTTTTTGAGATTAGGCCTCTGCAACTACACAAAAAATGATAAAATTGTAGTAATAAGGCGTACAGGCAGTCTAGAACAACATAGCGGATAGACCCAAGCCCATAAAAACTCTAAAAATCTAGGATCTTGGTTTTAAAAGTTAACCAAACATTAAAATAGCCGTATCTCCGTAAATTTTGGAGATAGCGCGAAATAAGCCTTAAATTAGAATCATCAAAATTGTAAAAATTTTTTTTTTTTTTTTTGGAATCAGGCCTTTGCAACTACACAAATAATGAAAAAATTGTCGTAGTTGGGCGTCGAGGCAGTCTAGAACAACATAGCAAATAGACCCAAACCCACGAAAACTCTAAAAATCTAGGATCTTGTTTTTATTAGTTGGCTACAACTTAAAATGGCCGTATCTCCGTAAATAATAAAGATAGCGCAAAATAGGCCTTAATTTGGAATTATCAAAATTAAAAAAATTTTTTTTTTTTTTTAAATTCGGCCTTTTTAACCACACAAAAAATGATAAAATTGTAGTAATTAGGCGTACAGGCAGTCTAAAACAACATAGCAAATAGACTCAAACCAATGAAAACTCTAAAAATCTGGGATTTTGGTTTAAAATGTTGGCCAAAACTTAAAATGGCCGTTTCTCCGTGAATAATGAAGATAGCGCAAAATAGGCCTTATTTTGGAATTATCAAAAATAAGAAAATTTTTTTTTTTTTTTTAAATTCGGCTCTTCTAACCACACAAAAAATGATAAAATTGTAGTAATTGGGCGTACAGGCAGTCTAGAACAACAAAGGAAATAGACCCAAACCAATGAAAATTAAAGATCTGAGATTTTGGTTTTAAAAGTTAGCCAAAACTTAAAATGGCCGTATCTCCGTAAATAATAAAGATAGCGCAAAATAGGCCTTAATTTTGAATTATCAAAATTAAAAAAATTTTTTTTTTTCTTTGAATTCTGATTTTTTAATCACACAAAAAATGATAAAATTGTAGTAATTAGGCGTCTTGGCAGTCTAGAACATCATAGCACATAGACCCAAACCCGTGAAAACTCTAAAAATCTAGGATCTTGTTTTTAAAAGTTGGCGAAACATTGAAATTGCCGTATTTCCGTAAATAATAAAGATATCGCGAAATAAGCCTTAATTTGGAATCAATAAAATTAAAAAAATTTTTTTTTTTTTTTTTGAGATAAGGCGTTTGCAACTACTTAAAAAATGATAAAATTGTAGTAATTAGGCGTCCAGGCAGTCTAAAACAACATAGCGAATAGACTCAAACCCACGAAAACTCTAAAAATCTAGGATCTTGTTTTTAAAAGTTGGCTACAACTTAAAATGGCCGTATCTCTGTAAATAATAAAGATAGCGCAAAATAGGCCTTAATTTGGGATCATCAAAATTAAAAAAATTTTTTTTTTTTTTATTTTTAAATTCGGCCTTTTTAACCACACAAAAAATGATAAAATTGTAGTAATAAGGCGTACAGGCAGTCTAGAACAACATAGCGAATAGACCCAAGCCCACGAAAACTCTAAAAATCTCGGATCTTGTTTTTAAAAGTTGGCGAAACATTAAAATGGCCGTATCTCCGTAAATAATGAAGATATCGCAAAATAAGCCTTAATTTGAAATCAATAAAATTCAAAAAAATTTTTTTTTTTTTTTGAGATTAGGCCTCTGCAACTACACGAAAAATGATAAAATTGTAGTAATTAGGCGTCCAGGCAGTCTGGAACAACATAGCAAATAGACTCAAACCAATGAAAACTCTAAAAATCTGGGATTTTGGTTTAAAAAGTCAGCCAAAACTTAAAATGGCCCTATCTCTGTAAATAATGAAGATAGCGCAAAATAGGCCTTAATTTGGAATCATCAAAATTAAAAAAATTTTTTTTTTTTTTTTAAATTCGGCTCTTCTAACCACACAAAAAATGATAAAATTGTAGTAATTAGGCGTACAGGCAGTCTAAAACAACATAGCAAATAGACTCAAACCAATGGAAACTCTAAAAATCTGGGATTTTGGTTTAAAAAGTTGGCCAAAACTTAAAATGGCCGTTTCTCCGTGAATAATGAAGATAGCGAAAAATAGGCCTTAATTTAGAATCATCAAAATTAAAAAAATTTTTTTTTTTCTTTAAATTTGGCCTTTTTAACCACACAAAAAATGATAAAATTGTAGTAATTAGGCGTACAGGCAGTCTAGAACAACATAGCAAATAGACCAAAGCCCATAAAAACTCTAAAAATCTAGGATCTCGGTTTTAAAAGGGTGCTAAAACTTAAAATGGCCGTATCTCCCTAAATAATGAAGATATCGCGAAATAAGCCTTAATTTAAAATCAATAAAATTAAAAAAAAAATTTTTTTTTTTTTTTTGAGATTAGGCCTCTGCAACTACACAAAAAATGATAAAATTGTAGTAATAAGGCGTACAGGCAGTCTAGAACAACATAGCGAATAGACCCAAGCCCATAAAAACTCTAAAAATCTAGGATCTTGGTTTTAAAAGTTAGCCAAACATTAAAATAGCCGTATCTCCGTAAATTTTGGAGATAGCGCGAAATAAGCCTTAAATTAAAATCATCAAAATTGTAAAAATTTTTTTTTTTTTTTTTGGAATCAGGCCTTTGCAACTACACAAATAATGAAAAAATTGTCGTAGTTGGGCGTCGAGGCAGTCTAGAACAACATAGCAAATAGACCCAAACCCACGAAAACTCTAAAAATCTAGGATCTTGTTTTTATAAGTTGGCTACAACTTAAAATGGCCGTATCTCCGTAAATAATAAAGATAGCGCAAAATAGGCCTTAATTTGGAATTATCAAAATTAAAAAAATTTTTTTTTTTTTTTAAATTCGGCCTTTTTAACCACACAAAAAATGATAAAATTGTAGTAATTAGGCGTACAGGCAGTCTAAAACAACATAGCAAATAGACTCAAACCAATGAAAACTCTAAAAATCTGGGATTTTGGTTTAAAAAGTTGGCCAAAACTTAAAATGGCCGTTTCTCCGTGAAAAATGAAGATAGCGCAAAATAGGCCTTATTTTGGAATTATCAAAAATAAGAAAATTTTTTTTTTTTTTTTAAATTCGGCTCTTCTAACCACACAAAAAATGATAAAATTGTAGTAATTGGGCGTACAGGCAGTCTAGAACAACAAAGGAAATAGACCCAAACCAATGAAAATTAAAGATCTGAGATTTTGGTTTTAAAAGTTAGCCAAAACTTAAAATGGCCGTTTCTCCGTAAATAATAAAGATAGCGCTAAATAGGCCTTAATTTAGAATCATCAAAATTAAAAAAATTTTTTTTTTTCTTTGAATTCTGATTTTTTAATCACACAAAAAATGATAAAATTGTAGTAATTAGGCGTCTTGGCAGTCTAGAACATCATAGCACATAGACCCAAACCCGTGAAAACTCTAAAAATCTAGGATCTTGTTTTTAAAAGTTGGCGAAACATTGAAATTGCCGTATTTCCGTAAATAATAAAGATATCGCGAAATAAGCCTTAATTTGGAATCAATAAAATTAAAAAAAATTTTTTTTTTTTTTTTGAGATTAGGCCTCTGCAACTACACGAAAAATAATAAAATTGTAGTAATTAGGCGTCCAGGCAGTCTGGAACAACATAGCAAATAGACTCAAACCAATGAAAACTCTAAAAATCTGGGATTTTGGTTTAAAAAGTCAGCCAAAACTTAAAATGGCCCTATCTCTGTAAATAATGAAGATAGCGCAAAATAGGCCTTAATTTGGAATCATCAAATTAAAAAAAATTTTTTTTTTTTTTTTAAATTCGGCTCTTCTAACCACACAAAAAATGATAAAATTGTAGTAATTAGGCGTACAGGCAGTCTAAAACAACATAGCAAATAGACTCAAACCAATGGAAACTCTAAAAATCTGGGATTTTGGTTTAAAAAGTTGGCCAAAACTTAAAATGGCCGTTTCTCCGTAAATAATGAAGATAGCGAAAAATAGGCCTTAATTTAGAATCATCAAAATTAAAAAAATTTTTTTTTTTCTTTAAATTTGGCCTTTTTAACCACACAAAAAATGATAAAATTGTAGTAATTAGGCGTACAGGCAGTCTAGAACAACATAGCAAATAGACCAAAGCCCATAAAAACTCTAAAAATCTAGGATCTCGGTTTTAAAAGGGTGCTAAAACTTAAAATGGCCGTATCTCCCTAAATAATGAAGATATCGCGAAATAAGCCTTAATTTAAAATCAATAAAATTAAAAAAAAATTTTTTTTTTTTTTTTTGAGATTAGGCCTCTGCAACTACACAAAAAATGATAAAATTGTAGTAATAAGGCGTACAGGCAGTCTAGAACAACATAGCGAATAGACCCAAGCCCATAAAAACTCTAAAAATCTAGGATCTTGGTTTTAAAAGTTAACCAAACATTAAAATAGCCGTATCTCCGTAAATTTTGGAGATAGCGCGAAATAAGCCTTAAATTAGAATCATCAAAATTGTAAAAATTTTTTTTTTTTTTTTTGGAATCAGGCCTTTGCAACTACACAAATAATGAAAAAATTGTCGTAGTTGGGCGTCGAGGCAGTCTAGAACAACATAGCAAATAGACCCAAACCCACGAAAACTCTAAAAATCTAGGATCTTGTTTTTATTAGTTGGCTACAACTTAAAATGGCCGTATCTCCGTAAATAATAAAGATAGCGCAAAATAGGCCTTAATTTGGAATTATCAAAATTAAAAAAATTTTTTTTTTTTTTTAAATTCGGCCTTTTTAACCACACAAAAAATGATAAAATTGTAGTAATTAGGCGTACAGGCAGTCTAAAACAACATAGCAAATAGACTCAAACCAATGAAAACTCTAAAAATCTGGGATTTTGGTTTAAAATGTTGGCCAAAACTTAAAATGGCCGTTTCTCCGTGAATAATGAAGATAGCGCAAAATAGGCCTTATTTTGGAATTATCAAAAATAAGAAAATTTTTTTTTTTTTTTTAAATTCGGCTCTTCTAACCACACAAAAAATGATAAAATTGTAGTAATTGGGCGTACAGGCAGTCTAGAACAACAAAGGAAATAGACCCAAACCAATGAAAATTAAAGATCTGAGATTTTGGTTTTAAAAGTTAGCCAAAACTTAAAATGGCCGTATCTCCGTAAATAATAAAGATAGCGCAAAATAGGCCTTAATTTTGAATTATCAAAATTAAAAAAATTTTTTTTTTTCTTTGAATTCTGATTTTTTAATCACACAAAAAATGATAAAATTGTAGTAATTAGGCGTCTTGGCAGTCTAGAACATCATAGCACATAGACCCAAACCCGTGAAAACTCTAAAAATCTAGGATCTTGTTTTTAAAAGTTGGCGAAACATTGAAATTGCCGTATTTCCGTAAATAATAAAGATATCGCGAAATAAGCCTTAATTTGGAATCAATAAAATTAAAAAAATTTTTTTTTTTTTTTTTGAGATAAGGCGTTTGCAACTACTTAAAAAATGATAAAATTGTAGTAATTAGGCGTCCAGGCAGTCTAAAACAACATAGCGAATAGACTCAAACCCACGAAAACTCTAAAAATCTAGGATCTTGTTTTTAAAAGTTGGCTACAACTTAAAATGGCCGTATCTCTGTAAATAATAAAGATAGCGCAAAATAGGCCTTAATTTGGGATCATCAAAATTAAAAAAATTTTTTTTTTTTTATTTTTAAATTCGGCCTTTTTAACCACACAAAAAATGATAAAATTGTAGTAATAAGGCGTACAGGCAGTCTAGAACAACATAGCGAATAGACCCAAGCCCACGAAAACTCTAAAAATCTCGGATCTTGTTTTTAAAAGTTGGCGAAACATTAAAATGGCCGTATCTCCGTAAATAATGAAGATATCGCAAAATAAGCCTTAATTTGAAATCAATAAAATTCAAAAACATTTTTTTTTTTTTTTGAGATTAGGCCTCTGCAACTACACGAAAAATAATAAAATTGTAGTAATTAGGCGTCCAGGCAGTCTGGAACAACATAGCAAATAGACTCAAACCAATGAAAACTCTAAAAATCTGGGATTTTAGTTTAAAAAGTTGGCCAAAACTTAAAATGGCCTTATCTCTGTAAATAATGAAGATAGCGCAAAATAGGCCTTAATTTGGAATCATCAAAATTAAAAAAATTTTTTTTTTTTTTTTAAATTCGGCTCTTCTAACCACACAAAAAATGATAAAATTGTAGTAATTAGGCGTACAGGCAGTCTAAAACAACATAGCAAATAGACTCAAACCAATGAAAACTCTAAAAATCTGGGATTTTGGTTTAAAAAGTTGGCCAAAACTTAAAATGGCCGTTTCTCCGTGAATAATGAAGATAGCGAAAAATAGGCCTTAATTTAGAATCATCAAAATTAAAAAAATTTTTTTTTTTCTTTAAACTCGGCCTTTTTAACCACACAAAAAATGATAAAATTGTAGTAATCAGGCGTACAGGCAGTCTAGAACAACATAGCAAATAGACCCAAGCCCATAAAAACTCTAAAAATCTAGGATCTCGGTTTTAAAAGTTGGCCAAAACTTAAAATGGCCGTATCTCCGTAAATTATGGAGATAGCGCGAAATAAGCCTCAATTTAGAATCATCAAAATTTAAAAAATTTTTTTTTTTTTTTCTTCGAAATTAGAACTTTGCAACTACACAAATAATGATAAAATTGTCGTAGTTAGGCGTCGTGGCAGTCTAGAACCTCATAGCAAATAGACTTGAACCCGTGGAAACTCTGAAAATCTGGGATTTCGGTTTTTAAAGTTGGCCAAAACTTAAAATGGCCGTATCTCCGTGAATAATGAAGATAGCGCAAAATAGTCCCTAATTTGGAATCATCAAAATTAAAAAAATTTTCTTTTTATTTATAAATTCGGCCTTTTTAACCACACAAAAAATTATATAATTGTAGTAATTAAGCGTCTTGGCAGTCTATAACATCATAGCACATAGACCCGAACCCACGAAAACTCTAAAAATCTAGGATCTTGTTTTTAAAAGTTGGCGAAACATTAAAATGGCCGTATCTCCCTAAATAATGAAGATATCGCGAAATAAGCCTTAATTCAAAATCAATAAAATTAAAAAAAAATTTTTTTTTTTTTTTTCAGATTAGGCCTCTGCAACTACACAAAAAATGATAAAATTGTAGTAATAAGGCGTACAGGCAGTCTAGAACAACATAGCGAATAGACCCAAGCCCATAAAAACTCTAAAAATCTAGGATCTTGGTTTTAAAAGTTGGCCAAACATTAAAATAGCCGTATCTCCGTAAATTTTGGAGATAGCGCGAAATAAGCCTTAAATTAGAATCATCAAAATTGTAAAAATTTTTTTTTTTTTTTTGGAATCAGGCCTTTGCAACTACACAAATAATGAAAAAATTGTCGTAGTTGGGCGTCGAGGCAGTCTAGAACAACATAGCAAATAGACCCAAACCCACGAAAACTCTAAAAATCTAGGATCTTGTTTTTATAAGTTGGCTACAACTTAAAATGGCCTTATCTCCGTAAATAATAAAGATAGCGCAAAATAGGCCTTAATTTGGAATCATCAAAATTAAAAAAATTTTTTTTTTTTTTTTAAATTCGGCCTTTTTAACCACACAAAAAATGATAAAATTGTAGTAATTAGGCGTACAGGCAGTCTAAAACAACATAGCAAATAGACTTAAACCAATGAAAACTCTAAAAATCTGGGATTTTGGTTTAAAAAGTTGGCCAAAACTTAAAATGGCCGTTTCTCCGTGAATAATGAAGATAGCGCAAAATAGGCCTTTTTTTGGAATTATCAAAAATAAGAAAATTTTTTTTTTTTTTTTTAATTCGGCTCTTCTAACCACACAAAAAATGATAAAATTGTAGTAATTGGGCGTACAGGTAGTCTAGAACAACAAAGGAAATAGACCCGAACCAATGAAAACTAAAGATCTGAGATTTTGGTTTTAAAAGTTAGCCAAAACTTAAAATGGCCGTATCTCCGTAAATAATAAAGATAGCGCAAAAAAGGCCTTAATTTAGAATTATCAAAATTAAAAAAATTTTTTTTTTTCTTTGAATTCTGATTTTTTAATCACACAAAAAATGATAAAATTGTAGTAATTAGGCGTCTTGGCAGTCTAGAACATCATAGCACATAGACCCAAACCCGTGAAAACTCTAAAAATCTAGGATCTTGTTTTTAAAAGTTGGCGAAACATTAAAATTGCCGTATTTCCGTAAATAATAAAGATATCGCGAAATAAGCCTTAATTTGGAATCAATAAAATTAAAAAAATTTTTTTTTTTTTTTTTTAAATTCGGCCTTTTTAACCACACAAAAAATGATAAAATCGTAGTAATTAGGCGTACAGGCAGTCTAAAACAACATAGCAAATAGACTCAAACCAATGAAAACTCTAAAAATCTGGGATCTTGTTCTTATAAGTTGGCTACAACTTAAAATGGCCGTTTCTCCGTGAATAATGAAGATAGCGCAAAATAGGCCTTTTTTTGGAATTATCAAAAATAAGAAAATTTTTTTTTTTTTTTTAAATTCGGCTCTTCTAACCTCACAAAAAATGATAAAATTGTAGTAATTGGGCGTACAGGTAGTCTAGAACAACAAAGGAAATAGACCCGAACCAATGAAAACTAAAGATCTGAGATTTTGGTTTTAAAAGTTAGCCAAAACTTAAAATGGCCGTATCTCCGTAAATAATAAAGATAGCGCAAAAAAGGCCTTAATTTAGAATTATCAAAATTAAAAAAATTTTTTTTTTTCTTTGAATTCTGATTTTTTAATCACACAAAAAATGATAAAATTGTAGTAATTAGGCGTCTTGGCAGTCTAGAACATCATAGCACATAGACCCAAACCCGTGAAAACTCTAAAAATCTAGGATCTTGTTTTTAAAAGTTGGCGAAACATTAAAATTGCCGTATTTCCGTAAATAATAAAGATATCGCGAAATAAGCCTTAATTTGGAATCAATAAAATTAAAAAAATTTTTTTTTTTTTTTTTGAGATAAGGCGTTTGCAACTACTTAAAAAATGATAAAATTGTAGTAATTAGGCGTCCAGGCAGTCTAAAACAACATAGCGAATAGACTCAAACCCACGAAAACTCTAAAAATCTAGGATCTTGTTTTTAAAAGTTGGCTACAACTTAAAATGGCCGTATCTCTGTAAATAATGAAGATAGCGCAAAATAGGCCTTTATTTGGAATCATCAAAATTATAAAAATTTTTTTTTTTTTATTTTTAAATTCGGCCTTTTTAACCACACAAAAATGATAAAATTGTAGTAATAAGGCGTACAGGCAGTCTAGAACAACATAGCGAATAGACCCAAGCCCACGAAAACTCTAAAAATCTAGGATCTTGTTTTTAAAAATTGGCGAAACATTTAAATGGCCGTATCTCCGTAAATAATGAAGATATCGCGAAATAAGCCTTAATTTGAAATCAATAAAATTCAAAAACATTTTTTTTTTTTTTTGAGATTAGGCCTTTGCAACTACACGAAAAATGATAAAATTGTAGTAATTAGGCGTCCAGGCAGTCTGGAACAACATAGCAAATAGACTCAAACCAATGAAAACTCTAAAAATCTGGGATTCTGGTTTAAAAAGTCAGCCAAAACTTAAAATGGCCCTATCTCTGTAAATAATGAAGATAGCGCAAAATAGGCCTTAATTTGGAATCATCAAAATTAAAAAAATTTTTTTTTTTTTTTTAAATTCGGCTCTTCTAACCACACAAAAAATGATAAAATTGTAGTAATTAGGCGTACAGGCAGTCTAAAACAACATAGCAAATAGACTCAAACCAATGGAAACTCTAAAAATCTGGGATTTTGGTTTAAAAAGTTGGCCAAAACTTAAAATGGCCGTTTCTCCGTGAATAATGAAGATAGCGAAAAATAGGCCTTAATTTAGAATCATCAAAATTAAAAAAATTTTTTTTTTTCTTTAAATTTGGCCTATTTAACCACACAAAAAATGATAAAATTGTAGTAATTAGGCGTACAGGCAGTCTAGAACAACATAGCAAATAGACCAAAGCCCATAAAAACTCTAAAAATCTAGGATCTCGGTTTTAAAAGGGTGCTAAAACTTAAAATGGCCGTATCTCCCTAAATAATAAAGATATCGCGAAATAAGCCTTAATTTAAAATCAATAAAATTAAAAAAAAATTTTTTTTTTTTTTTTTGAGATTAGGCCTCTGCAACTACACAAAAAATGATAAAATTGTAGTAATAAGGCGTACAGGCAGTCTAGAACAACATAGCGAATAGACCCAAGCCCATAAAAACTCTAAAAATCTAGGATCTTGGTTTTAAAAGTTGGCCAAACATTAAAATAGCCGTATCTCCGTAAATTTTGGAGATAGCGCGAAATAAGCCTTAAATTAGAATCATCAAAATTGTAAAAATTTTTTTTTTTTTTTTTGGAATCAGGCCTTTGCAACTACACAAATAATGAAAAAATTGTCGTAGTTGGGCGTCGAGGCAGTCTAGAACAACATAGCAAATAGACCCAAACCCACGAAAACTCTAAAAATCTAGGATCTTGTTTTTATAAGTTGGCTACAACTTAAAATGGCCGTATCTCCGTAAATAATAAAGATAGCGCAAAATAGGCCTTAATTTGGAATTATCAAAATTAAAAAAATTTTTTTTTTTTTTTAAATTCGGCCTTTTTAACCACACAAAAAATGATAAAATTGTAGTAATTAGGCGTACAGGCAGTCTAAAACAACATAGCAAATAGACTCAAACCAATGAAAACTCTAAAAATCTGGGATTTTGGTTTAAAAAGTTGGCCAAAACTTAAAATGGCCGTTTCTCCGTGAATAATGAAGATAGCGCAAAATAGGCCTTATTTTGGAATTATCAAAAATAAGAAAATTTTTTTTTTTTTTTTAAATTCGGCTCTTCTAACCACACAAAAAATGATAAAATTGTAGTAATTGGGCGTACAGGCAGTCTAGAACAACAAAGGAAATAGACCCAAACCAATGAAAATTAAAGATCTGAGATTTTGGTTTTAAAAGTTAGCCAAAACTTAAAATGGCCGTTTCTCCGTAAATAATAAAGATAGCGCAAAATAGGCCTTAATTTAGAATCATCAAAATTAAAAAAATTTTTTTTTTTCTTTGAATTCTGATTTTTTAATCACACAAAAAATGATAAAATTGTAGTAATTAGGCGTCTTGGCAGTCTAGAACATCATAGCACATAGACCCAAACCCGTGAAAACTCTAAAAATCTAGGATCTTGTTTTTAAAAGTTGGCGAAACATTGAAATTGCCGTATTTCCGTAAATAATAAAGATATCGCGAAATAAGCCTTAATTTGGAATCAATAAAATTAAAAAAATTTTTTTTTTTTTTTTTGAGATAAGGCGTTTGCAACTACTTAAAAAATGATAAAATTGTAGTAATTAGGCGTCCAGGCAGTCTAAAACAACATAGCGAATAGACTCAAACCCACGAAAACTCTAAAAATCTAGGATCTTGTTTTTAAAAGTTGGCTACAACTTAAAATGGCCGTATCTCTGTAAATAATGAAGATAGCGCAAAATAGGCCTTAATTTGGGATCATCAAAATTAAAAAAATTTTTTTTTTTTTATTTTTAAATTCGGCCTTTTTAACCACACAAAAAATGATAAAATTGTAGTAATAAGGCGTACAGGCAGTCTAGAACAACATAGCGAATAGACCCAAGCCCACGAAAACTCTAAAAATCTCGGATCTTGTTTTTAAAAGTTGGCGAAACATTAAAATGGCCGTATCTCCGTAAATAATGAAGATATCGCAAAATAAGCCTTAATTTGAAATCAATAAAATTCAAAAACATTTTTTTTTTTTTTTGAGATTAGGCCTCTGCAACTACACGAAAAATAATAAAATTGTAGTAATTAGGCGTCCAGGCAGTCTGGAACAACATAGCAAATAGACTAAAACCAATGAAAACTCTAAAAATCTGGGATTTTAGTTTAAAAAGTTGGCCAAAACTTAAAATGGCCCTATCTCTGTAAATAATGAAGATAGCGCAAAATAGGCCTTAATTTGGAATCATCAAAATTAAAAAAATTTTTTTTTTTTTTTTAAATTCGGCTCTTTTAACCACACAAAAAATGATAAAATTGTAGTAATTAGGCGTACAGGCAGTCTAAAACAACATAGCAAATAGACTCAAACCAATGAAAACTCTAAAAATCTGGGATTTTGGTTTAAAAAGTTGGCCAAAACTTAAAATGGCCGTTTCTCCGTGAATAATGAAGATAGCGAAAAATAGGCCTTAATTTAGAATCATCAAAATTATAAAAATTTTTTTTTTTTTATTTTTAAATTCGGCCTTTTTAACCACACAAAAATGATAAAATTGTAGTAATAAGGCGTACAGGCAGTCTAGAACAACATAGCGAATAGACCCAAGCCCACGAAAACTCTAAAAATCTAGGATCTTGTTTTTAAAAATTGGCGAAACATTTAAATGGCCGTATCTCCGTAAATAATGAAGATATCGCGAAATAAGCCTTAATTTGAAATCAATAAAATTCAAAAACATTTTTTTTTTTTTTTGAGATTAGGCCTTTGCAACTACACGAAAAATGATAAAATTGTAGTAATTAGGCGTCCAGGCAGTCTGGAACAACATAGCAAATAGACTCAAACCAATGAAAACTCTAAAAATCTGGGATTCTGGTTTAAAAAGTCAGCCAAAACTTAAAATGGCCCTATCTCTGTAAATAATGAAGATAGCGCAAAATAGGCCTTAATTTGGAATCATCAAAATTAAAAAAATTTTTTTTTTTTTTTAAATTCGGCTCTTCTAACCACACAAAAAATGATAAAATTGTAGTAATTAGGCGTACAGGCAGTCTAAAACAACATAGCAAATAGACTCAAACCAATGGAAACTCTAAAAATCTGGGATTTTGGTTTAAAAAGTTGGCCAAAACTTAAAATGGCCGTTTCTCCGTGAATAATGAAGATAGCGAAAAATAGGCCTTAATTTAGAATCATCAAAATTAAAAAAATTTTTTTTTTTCTTTAAATTTGGCCTATTTAACCACACAAAAAATGATAAAATTGTAGTAATTAGGCGTACAGGCAGTCTAGAACAACATAGCAAATAGACCAAAGCCCATAAAAACTCTAAAAATCTAGGATCTCGGTTTTAAAAGGGTGCTAAAACTTAAAATGGCCGTATCTCCCTAAATAATAAAGATATCGCGAAATAAGCCTTAATTTAAAATCAATAAAATTAAAAAAAAATTTTTTTTTTTTTTTTTGAGATTAGGCCTCTGCAACTACACAAAAAATGATAAAATTGTAGTAATAAGGCGTACAGGCAGTCTAGAACAACATAGCGAATAGACCCAAGCCCATAAAAACTCTAAAAATCTAGGATCTTGGTTTTAAAAGTTGGCCAAACATTAAAATAGCCGTATCTCCGTAAATTTTGGAGATAGCGCGAAATAAGCCTTAAATTAGAATCATCAAAATTGTAAAAATTTTTTTTTTTTTTTTTGGAATCAGGCCTTTGCAACTACACAAATAATGAAAAAATTGTCGTAGTTGGGCGTCGAGGCAGTCTAGAACAACATAGCAAATAGACCCAAACCCACGAAAACTCTAAAAATCTAGGATCTTGTTTTTATAAGTTAGCTACAACTTAAAATGGCCGTATCTCCGTAAATAATAAAGATAGCGCAAAATAGGCCTTAATTTGGAATTATCAAAATTAAAAAAATTTTTTTTTTTTTTTAAATTCGGCCTTTTTAACCACACAAAAAATGATAAAATTGTAGTAATTAGGCGTACAGGCAGTCTAAAACAACATAGCAAATAGACTCAAACCAATGAAAACTCTAAAAATCTGGGATTTTGGTTTAAAAAGTTGGCCAAAACTTAAAATGGCCGTTTCTCCGTGAATAATGAAGATAGCGCAAAATAGGCCTTATTTTGGAATTATCAAAAATAAGAAAATTTTTTTTTTTTTTTTAAATTCGGCTCTTCTAACCACACAAAAAATGATAAAATTGTAGTAATTGGGCGTACAGGCAGTCTAGAACAACAAAGGAAATAGACCCAAACCAATGAAAATTAAAGATCTGAGATTTTGGTTTTAAAAGTTAGCCAAAACTTAAAATGGCCGTTTCTCCGTAAATAATAAAGATAGCGCAAAATAGGCCTTAATTTAGAATCATCAAAATTAAAAAAATTTTTTTTTTTCTTTGAATTCTGATTTTTTAATCACACAAAAAATGATAAAATTGTAGTAATTAGGCGTCTTGGCAGTCTAGAACATCATAGCACATAGACCCAAACCCGTGAAAACTCTAAAAATCTAGGATCTTGTTTTTAAAAGTTGGCGAAACATTGAAATTGCCGTATTTCCGTAAATAATAAAGATATCGCGAAATAAGCCTTAATTTGGAATCAATAAAATTAAAAAAATTTTTTTTTTTTTTTTTGAGATAAGGCGTTTGCAACTACTTAAAAAATGATAAAATTGTAGTAATTAGGCGTCCAGGCAGTCTAAAACAACATAGCGAATAGACTCAAACCCACGAAAACTCTAAAAATCTAGGATCTTGTTTTTAAAAGTTGGCTACAACTTAAAATGGCCGTATCTCTGTAAATAATGAAGATAGCGCAAAATAGGCCTTAATTTGGGATCATCAAAATTAAAAAAATTTTTTTTTTTTTATTTTTAAATTCGGCCTTTTTAACCACACAAAAAATGATAAAATTGTAGTAATAAGGCGTACAGGCAGTCTAGAACAACATAGCGAATAGACCCAAGCCCACGAAAACTCTAAAAATCTCGGATCTTGTTTTTAAAAGTTGGCGAAACATTAAAATGGCCGTATCTCCGTAAATAATGAAGATATCGCAAAATAAGCCTTAATTTGAAATCAATAAAATTCAAAAACATTTTTTTTTTTTTTTGAGATTAGGCCTCTGCAACTACACGAAAAATAATAAAATTGTAGTAATTAGGCGTCCAGGCAGTCTGGAACAACATAGCAAATAGACTAAAACCAATGAAAACTCTAAAAATCTGGGATTTTAGTTTAAAAAGTTGGCCAAAACTTAAAATGGCCCTATCTCTGTAAATAATGAAGATAGCGCAAAATAGGCCTTAATTTGGAATCATCAAAATTAAAAAAATTTTTTTTTTTTTTTTAAATTCGGCTCTTTTAACCACACAAAAAATGATAAAATTGTAGTAATTAGGCGTACAGGCAGTCTAAAACAACATAGCAAATAGACTCAAACCAATGAAAACTCTAAAAATCTGGGATTTTGGTTTAAAAAGTTGGCCAAAACTTAAAATGGCCGTTTCTCCGTGAATAATGAAGATAGCGAAAAATAGGCCTTAATTTAGAATCATCAAAATTAAAAAAATTTTTTTTTTTCTTTAAATTCGGCCTTTTTAACCACACAAAAAATGATAAAATTGTAGTAATCAGGCGTACAGGCAGTCTAGAACAACATAGCAAATAGACCCAAGCCCATAAAAACTCTAAAAATCTAGGATCTCGGTTTTAAAAGTTGGCCAAAACTTAAAATGGCCGTATCTCCGTAAATTATGGAGATAGCGCGAAATAAGCCTCAATTTAGAATCATCAAAATTTTAAAAATTTTTTTTTTTTTTTCTTCGAAATTAGAACTTTGCAACTACACAAAAATCAATAAAATTGTGGTAATTAGGTGTCTTGGCAGTCTAGAACATCAAAGCACATAGACCCTAACATGCGAAAACTCTAAAAATCTAGGATCTTGGTTTTAAAAGTTGGCCAAACATAAAAATGGCCGTATCTTTGTTAATGATGAAGATATCGCGAAATAAGCTTTAATTTAGAATCAATAAAATTCAAAAACATTTTTTTTTTTTTTTTCTGAAATTAGGCCTTTGCAACTACACAAATAATGATAAAATTGTCGTAGTTAGGCGTCGAGGCAGTCTAGAACATCATAGCAAATAGACTTGAACCCGTGGAAACTCTTAAAATCTGGGATTTCGGTTTTTAAAGTTGGCCAAAACTTAAAATGGCCGTATCTCCGTGAATAATGAAGATAGCGCAAAATAGTCCCTAATTTGAAATCATCAAAATTAAAAAAATTTTTTTTTTATTTATAAATTCGGCCTTTTTAACCACACAAAAAATTATATAATTGTAGTAATTAAGCGTCTTGGCAGTCTATAACATCATAGCACATAGACCCAAACCCACGAAAACTCTAAAAATCTAGGATCTTGTTTTTAAAAGTTGGCGAAACATTAAAAAGGCCGTATCTCCCTAAATAATGAAGATATCGCGAAATAAGCCTTAATTTAAAATCAATAAAATTAAAAAAAAATTTTTTTTTTTTTTTTTGAGATTAGGCCTCTGCAACTACACAAAAAATGATAAAATTGTAGTAATAAGGCGTACAGGCAGTCTAGAACAACATAGCGAATAGACCCAAGCCCATAGAAACTCTAAAAATCTAGGACCTTGGTTTTAAAAGTTGGCCAAACATTAAAATAGCCGTATCTCCGTAAATTTTGGAGATAGCGCGAAATAAGCCTTAAATTAGAATCATCAAAATTGTAAAAATTTTTTTTTTTTTTTTTGGAATCAGGCCTTTGCAACTACACAAATAATGAAAAAATTGTCGTAGTTGGGCGTCGAGGCAGTCTAGAACAACATAGCAAATAGACCCAAACCCACGAAAACTCTAAAAATCTAGGATCTTGTTTTTATAAGTTGGCTACAACTTAAAATGGCCTTATCTCCGTAAATAATAAAGATAGCGCAAAATAGGCCTTAATTTGGAATCATCAAAATTAAAAAAATTTTTTTTTTTTTTTTAAATTCGGCCTTTTTAACCACACAAAAAATGATAAAATTGTAGTAATTAGGCGTACAGGCAGTCTAAAACAACATAGCAAATAGACTTAAACCAATGAAAACTCTAAAAATCTGGGATTTTGGTTTAAAAAGTTGGCCAAAACTTAAAATGGCCGTTTCTCCGTGAATAATGAAGATAGCGCAAAATAGGCCTTATTTTGGAATTATCAAAAATAAGAAAATTTTTTTTTTTTTTTTAAATTCGGCTCTTCTAACCACACAAAAAATGATAAAATTGTAGTAATTGGGCGTACAGGCAGTCTAGAACAACAAAGGAAATAGACCCGAACCAATAAAAACTAAAGATCTGAGATTTTGGTTTTAAAAGTTAGCCAAAACTTAAAATGGCCGTATCTCCGTAAATAATAAAGATAGCGCAAAATAGGCCTTAATTTAGAATTATCAAAATTAAAAAAATTTTTTTTTTTCTTTGAATTCTGATTTTTTAATGACACAAAAAATGATAAAATTGTAGTAATAAGGCGTACAGGCAGTCTAGAACAACATAGCGAATAGACCCAAGCCCACGAAAACTCTAAAAATCTCGGATCTTGTTTTTAAAAGTTGGCGAAACATTGAAATTGCCGTATCTCCGTAAATAATGAAGATATCGCGAAATAAGCCTTAATTTGAAATCAATAAAATTCAAAAACATTTTTTTTTTTTTTTGAGATTAGGCCTCTGCAACTACACATAAAATAATAAAATTGTAGTAATTAGGCGTCCAGGCAGTCTGGAACAACATAGCAAATAGACTCAAACCAATGAAAACTCTAAAAATCTGAGATTTTGGTTTAAAAAGTCAGCCAAAACTTAAAATGGCCCTATCTCTGTAAATAATGAAGATAGCGCAAAATAGGCCTTAATTTGGAATCATCAAAATTAAAAAAATTTTTTTTTTTTTTTTAAATTCGGCTCTTCTAACCACACAAAAAATGATAAAATTGTAGTAATTAGGCGTACAGGCAGTCTAAAACAACATAGCAAATAGACTCAAACCAATGAAAACTCTAAAAATCTGGGATTTTGGTTTAAAAAGTTGGCCAAAACTTAAAATGGCCGTTTCTCCGTGAATAATGAAGATAGCGAAAAATAGGCCTTAATTTAGAATCATCAAAATTAAAAAAATTTTTTTTTTTCTTTAAATTCGGCCTTTTTAACCACACAAAAAATGATAAAATTGTAGTAATCAGGCGTACAGGCAGTCTAGAACAACATAGCAAATAGACCCAAGCCCATAAAAACTCTAAAAATCTAGGATCTCGGTTTTAAAAGTTGGCCAAAACTTAAAATGGCCGTATCTCCGTAAATTATGGAGATAGCGCGAAATAAGCCTCAATTTAGAATCATCAAAATTTAAAAAATTTTTTTTTTTTTTTCTTCGAAATTAGAACTTTGCAACTACACAAATAATGATAAAATTGTCGTAGTTAGGCGTCGTGGCAGTCTAGAACCTCATAGCAAATAGACTTGAACCCGTGGAAACTCTGAAAATCTGGGATTTCGGTTTTTAAAGTTGGCCAAAACTTAAAATGGCCGTATCTCCGTGAATAATGAAGATAGCGCAAAATAGTCCCTAATTTGGAATCATCAAAATTAAAAAAATTTTCTTTTTATTCATAAATTCGGCCTTTTTAACCACACAAAAAATTATATAATTGTAGTAATTAAGCGTCTTGGCAGTCTATAACATCATAGCACATAGACCCGAACCCACGAAAACTCTAAAAATCTAGGATCTTGTTTTTAAAAGTTGGCGAAACATTAAAATGGCCGTATCTCCCTAAATAATGAAGATATCGCGAAATAAGCCTTAATTCAAAATCAATAAAATTAAAAAAAAATTTTTTTTTTTTTTTTTGAGATTAGGCCTCTGCAACTACACAAAAAATGATAAAATTGTAGTAATAAGGCGTACAGGCAGTCTAGAACAACATAGCGTATAGACCCAAGCCCATAAAAACTCTAAAAATCTAGGATCTTGGTTTTAAAAGTTGGCCAAACATTAAAATAGCCGTATCTCCGTAAATTTTGGAGATAGCGCGAAATAAGCCTTAAATTAGAATCATCAAAATTGTAAAAATTTTTTTTTTTTTTTTGGAATCAGGCCTTTGCAACTACACAAATAATGAAAAAATTGTCGTAGTTGGGCGTCGAGGCAGTCTAGAACAACATAGCAAATAGACCCAAACCCACGAAAACTCTAAAAATCTAGGATCTTGTTTTTATAAGTTGGCTACAACTTAAAATGGCCTTATCTCCGTAAATAATAAAGATAGCGCAAAATAGGCCTTAATTTGGAATCATCAAAATTAAAAAAATTTTTTTTTTTTTTTTAAATTCGGCCTTTTTAACCACACAAAAAATGATAAAATTGTAGTAATAAGGCGTACAGGCAGTCTAGAACAACATAGCGAATAGACCCAAGCCCATAGAAACTCTAAAAATCTAGGACCTTGGTTTTAAAAGTTGGCCAAACATTAAAATAGCCGTATCTCCGTAAATTTTGGAGATAGCGCGAAATAAGCCTTAAATTAGAATCATCAAAATTGTAAAAATTTTTTTTTTTTTTTTTGGAATCAGGCCTTTGCAACTACACAAATAATGAAAAAATTGTCGTAGTTGGGCGTCGAGGCAGTCTAGAACAACATAGCAAATAGACCCAAACCCACGAAAACTCTAAAAATCTAGGATCTTGTTTTTATAAGTTGGCTACAACTTAAAATGGCCTTATCTCCGTAAATAATAAAGATAGCGCAAAATAGGCCTTAATTTGGAATCATCAAAATTAAAAAAATTTTTTTTTTTTTTTTAAATTCGGCCTTTTTAACCACACAAAAAATGATAAAATTGTAGTAATTAGGCGTACAGGCAGTCTAAAACAACATAGCAAATAGACTTAAACCAATGAAAACTCTAAAAATCTGGGATTTTGGTTTAAAAAGTTGGCCAAAACTTAAAATGGCCGTTTCTCCGTGAATAATGAAGATAGCGCAAAATAGGCCTTATTTTGGAATTATCAAAAATAAGAAAATTTTTTTTTTTTTTTTAAATTCGGCTCTTCTAACCACACAAAAAATGATAAAATTGTAGTAATTGGGCGTACAGGCAGTCTAGAACAACAAAGGAAATAGACCCGAACCAATAAAAACTAAAGATCTGAGATTTTGGTTTTAAAAGTTAGCCAAAACTTAAAATGGCCGTATCTCCGTAAATAATAAAGATAGCGCAAAATAGGCCTTAATTTAGAATTATCAAAATTAAAAAAATTTTTTTTTTTCTTTGAATTCTGATTTTTTAATGACACAAAAAATGATAAAATTGTAGTAATAAGGCGTACAGGCAGTCTAGAACAACATAGCGAATAGACCCAAGCCCACGAAAACTCTAAAAATCTCGGATCTTGTTTTTAAAAGTTGGCGAAACATTGAAATTGCCGTATCTCCGTAAATAATGAAGATATCGCGAAATAAGCCTTAATTTGAAATCAATAAAATTCAAAAACATTTTTTTTTTTTTTTGAGATTAGGCCTCTGCAACTACACATAAAATAATAAAATTGTAGTAATTAGGCGTCCAGGCAGTCTGGAACAACATAGCAAATAGACTCAAACCAATGAAAACTCTAAAAATCTGAGATTTTGGTTTAAAAAGTCAGCCAAAACTTAAAATGGCCCTATCTCTGTAAATAATGAAGATAGCGCAAAATAGGCCTTAATTTGGAATCATCAAAATTAAAAAAATTTTTTTTTTTTTTTTAAATTCGGCTCTTCTAACCACACAAAAAATGATAAAATTGTAGTAATTAGGCGTACAGGCAGTCTAAAACAACATAGCAAATAGACTCAAACCAATGAAAACTCTAAAAATCTGGGATTTTGGTTTAAAAAGTTGGCCAAAACTTAAAATGGCCGTTTCTCCGTGAATAATGAAGATAGCGAAAAATAGGCCTTAATTTAGAATCATCAAAATTAAAAAAATTTTTTTTTTTCTTTAAATTCGGCCTTTTTAACCACACAAAAAATGATAAAATTGTAGTAATCAGGCGTACAGGCAGTCTAGAACAACATAGCAAATAGACCCAAGCCCATAAAAACTCTAAAAATCTAGGATCTCGGTTTTAAAAGTTGGCCAAAACTTAAAATGGCCGTATCTCCGTAAATTATGGAGATAGCGCGAAATAAGCCTCAATTTAGAATCATCAAAATTTAAAAAATTTTTTTTTTTTTTTCTTCGAAATTAGAACTTTGCAACTACACAAATAATGATAAAATTGTCGTAGTTAGGCGTCGTGGCAGTCTAGAACCTCATAGCAAATAGACTTGAACCCGTGGAAACTCTGAAAATCTGGGATTTCGGTTTTTAAAGTTGGCCAAAACTTAAAATGGCCGTATCTCCGTGAATAATGAAGATAGCGCAAAATAGTCCCTAATTTGGAATCATCAAAATTAAAAAAATTTTCTTTTTATTTATAAATTCGGCCTTTTTAACCACACAAAAAATTATATAATTGTAGTAATTAAGCGTCTTGGCAGTCTATAACATCATAGCACATAGACCCGAACCCACGAAAACTCTAAAAATCTAGGATCTTGTTTTTAAAAGTTGGCGAAACATTAAAATGGCCGTATCTCCCTAAATAATGAAGATATCGCGAAATAAGCCTTAATTCAAAATCAATAAAATTAAAAAAAAATTTTTTTTTTTTTTTTTGAGATTAGGCCTCTGCAACTACACAAAAAATGATAAAATTGTAGTAATAAGGCGTACAGGCAGTCTAGAACAACATAGCGTATAGACCCAAGCCCATAAAAACTCTAAAAATCTAGGATCTTGGTTTTAAAAGTTGGCCAAACATTAAAATAGCCGTATCTCCGTAAATTTTGGAGATAGCGCGAAATAAGCCTTAAATTAGAATCATCAAAATTGTAAAAATTTTTTTTTTTTTTTTGGAATCAGGCCTTTGCAACTACACAAATAATGAAAAAATTGTCGTAGTTGGGCGTCGAGGCAGTCTAGAACAACATAGCAAATAGACCCAAACCCACGAAAACTCTAAAAATCTAGGATCTTGTTTTTATAAGTTGGCTACAACTTAAAATGGCCTTATCTCCGTAAATAATAAAGATAGCGCAAAATAGGCCTTAATTTGGAATCATCAAAATTAAAAAAATTTTTTTTTTTTTTTTAAATTCGGCCTTTTTAACCACACAAAAAATGATAAAATTGTAGTAATTAGGCGTACAGGCAGTCTAAAACAACATAGCAAATAGACTTAAACCAATGAAAACTCTAAAAATCTGGGATTTTGGTTTAAAAAGTTGGCCAAAACTTAAAATGGCCGTTTCTCCGTGAATAATGAAGATAGCGCAAAATAGGCCTTTTTTTGGAATTATCAAAAATAAGAAAATTTTTTTTTTTTTTTTAAATTCGGCTCTTCTAACCACACAAAAAATGATAAAATTGTAGTAATTGGGCGTACAGGTAGTCTAGAACAACAAAGGAAATAGACCCGAACCAATGAAAACTAAAGATCTGAGATTTTGGTTTTAAAAGTTAGCCAAAACTTAAAATGGCCGTATCTCCGTAAATAATAAAGATAGCGCAAAAAAGGCCTTAATTTAGAATTATCAAAATTAAAAAAATTTTTTTTTTTCTTTGAATTCTGATTTTTTAATCACACAAAAAATGATAAAATTGTAGTAATTAGGCGTCTTGGCAGTCTAGAACATCATAGCACATAGACCCAAACCCGTGAAAACTCTAAAAATCTAGGATCTTGTTTTTAAAAGTTGGCGAAACATTAAAATTGCCGTATTTCCGTAAATAATAAAGATATCGCGAAATAAGCCTTAATTTGGAATCAATAAAATTAAAAAAATTTTTTTTTTTTTTTTTTAAATTCGGCCTTTTTAACCACACAAAAAATGATAAAATTGTAGTAATTAGGCGTACAGGCAGTCTAAAACAACATAGCAAATAGACTCAAACCAATGAAAACTCTAAAAATCTGGGATCTTGTTCTTATAAGTTGGCTACAACTTAAAATGGCCGTTTCTCCGTGAATAATGAAGATAGCGCAAAATAGGCCTTTTTTTGGAATTATCAAAAATAAGAAAATTTTTTTTTTTTTTTTAAATTCGGCTCTTCTAACCACACAAAAAATGATAAAATTGTAGTAATTGGGCGTACAGGTAGTCTAGAACAACAAAGGAAATAGACCCGAACCAATGAAAACTAAAGATCTGAGATTTTGGTTTTAAAAGTTAGCCAAAACTTAAAATGGCCGTATCTCCGTAAATAATAAAGATAGCGCAAAAAAGGCCTTAATTTAGAATTATCAAAATTAAAAAAATTTTTTTTTTTCTTTGAATTCTGATTTTTTAATCACACAAAAAATGATAAAATTGTAGTAATTAGGCGTCTTGGCAGTCTAGAACATCATAGCACATAGACCCAAACCCGTGAAAACTCTAAAAATCTAGGATCTTGTTTTTAAAAGTTGGCGAAACATTAAAATTGCCGTATTTCCGTAAATAATAAAGATATCGCGAAATAAGCCTTAATTTGGAATCAATAAAATTAAAAAAATTTTTTTTTTTTTTTTTGAGATAAGGCGTTTGCAACTACTTAAAAAATGATAAAATTGTAGTAATTAGGCGTCCAGGCAGTCTAAAACAACATAGCGAATAGACTCAAACCCACGAAAACTCTAGAAATCTAGGATCTTGTTTTTAAAAGTTGGCTACAACTTAAAATGGCCGTATCTCTGTAAATAATGAAGATAGCGCAAAATAGGCCTTTATTTGGAATCATCAAAATTATAAAAATTTTTTTTTTTTTATTTTTAAATTCGGCCTTTTTAACCACACAAAAATGATAAAATTGTAGTAATAAGGCGTACAGGCAGTCTAGAACAACATAGCGAATAGACCCAAGCCCACGAAAACTCTAAAAATCTAGGATCTTGTTTTTAAAAATTGGCGAAACATTTAAATGGCCGTATCTCCGTAAATAATGAAGATATCGCGAAATAAGCCTTAATTTGAAATCAATAAAATTCAAAAACATTTTTTTTTTTTTTTGAGATTAGGCCTTTGCAACTACACGAAAAATGATAAAATTGTAGTAATTAGGCGTCCAGGCAGTCTGGAACAATATAGCAAATAGACTCAAACCAATGAAAACTCTAAAAATCTGGGATTCTGGTTTAAAAAGTCAGCCAAAACTTAAAATGGCCCTATCTCTGTAAATAATGAAGATAGCGCAAAATAGGCCTTAATTTGGAATCATCAAAATTAAAAAAATTTTTTTTTTTTTTTTAAATTCGGCTCTTCTAACCACACAAAAAATGATAAAATTGTAGTAATTAGGCGTACAGGCAGTCTAAAACAACATAGCAAATAGACTCAAACCAATGGAAACTCTAAAAATCTGGGATTTTGGTTTAAAAAGTTGGCCAAAACTTAAAATGGCCGTTTCTCCGTGAATAATGAAGATAGCGAAAAATAGGCCTTAATTTAGAATCATCAAAATTAAAAAAATTTTTTTTTTTCTTTAAATTTGGCCTATTTAACCACAGAAAAAATGATAAAATTGTAGTAATTAGGCGTACAGGCAGTCTAGAACAACATAGCAAATAGACCAAAGCCCATAAAAACTCTAAAAATCTAGGATCTCGGTTTTAAAAGGGTGCTAAAACTTAAAATGGCCGTATCTCCCTAAATAATAAAGATATCGCGAAATAAGCCTTAATTTAAAATCAATAAAATTAAAAAAAAATTTTTTTTTTTTTTTTTGAGATTAGGCCTCTGCAACTACACAAAAAATGATAAAATTGTAGTAATAAGGCGTACAGGCAGTCTAGAACAACATAGCGAATAGACCCAAGCCCATAAAAACTCTAAAAATCTAGGATCTTGGTTTTAAAAGTTGGCCAAACATTAAAATAGCCGTATCTCCGTAAATTTTGGAGATAGCGCGAAATAAGCCTTAAATTAGAATCATCAAAATTGTAAAAATTTTTTTTTTTTTTTTTGGAATCAGGCCTTTGCAACTACACAAATAATGAAAAAATTGTCGTAGTTGGGCGTCGAGGCAGTCTAGAACAACATAGCAAATAGACCCAAACCCACGAAAACTCTAAAAATCTAGGATCTTGTTTTTATAAGTTGGCTACAACTTAAAATGGCCGTATCTCCGTAAATAATAAAGATAGCGCAAAATAGGCCTTAATTTGGAATTATCAAAATTAAAAAAATTTTTTTTTTTTTTTAAATTCGGCCTTTTTAACCACACAAAAAATGATAAAATTGTAGTAATTAGGCGTACAGGCAGTCTAAAACAACATAGCAAATAGACTCAAACCAATGAAAACTCTAAAAATCTGGGATTTTGGTTTAAAAAGTTGGCCAAAACTTAAAATGGCCGTTTCTCCGTGAATAATGAAGATAGCGCAAAATAGGCCTTATTTTGGAATTATCAAAAATAAGAAAATTTTTTTTTTTTTTTTAAATTCGGCTCTTCTAACCACACAAAAAATGATAAAATTGTAGTAATTGGGCGTACAGGCAGTCTAGAACAACAAAGGAAATAGACCCAAACCAATGAAAATTAAAGATCTGAGATTTTGGTTTTAAAAGTTAGCCAAAACTTAAAATGGCCGTTTCTCCGTAAATAATAAAGATAGCGCAAAATAGGCCTTAATTTAGAATCATCAAAATTAAAAAAATTTTTTTTTTTCTTTGAATTCTGATTTTTTAATCACACAAAAAATGATAAAATTGTAGTAATTAGGCGTCTTGGCAGTCTAGAACATCATAGCACATAGACCCAAACCCGTGAAAACTCTAAAAATCTAGGATCTTGTTTTTAAAAGTTGGCGAAACATTGAAATTGCCGTATTTCCGTAAATAATAAAGATATCGCGAAATAAGCCTTAATTTGGAATCAATAAAATTAAAAAAATTTTTTTTTTTTTTTTTGAGATAAGGCGTTTGCAACTACTTAAAAAATGATAAAATTGTAGTAATTAGGCGTCCAGGCAGTCTAAAACAACATAGCGAATAGACTCAAACCCACGAAAACTCTAAAAATCTAGGATCTTGTTTTTAAAAGTTGGCTACAACTTAAAATGGCCGTATCTCTGTAAATAATGAAGATAGCGCAAAATAGGCCTTAATTTGGGATCATCAAAATTAAAAAAATTTTTTTTTTTTTATTTTTAAATTCGGCCTTTTTAACCACACAAAAAATGATAAAATTGTAGTAATAAGGCGTACAGGCAGTCTAGAACAACATAGCGAATAGACCCAAGCCCACGAAAACTCTAAAAATCTCGGATCTTGTTTTTAAAAGTTGGCGAAACATTAAAATGGCCGTATCTCCGTAAATAATGAAGATATCGCAAAATAAGCCTTAATTTGAAATCAATAAAATTCAAAAACATTTTTTTTTTTTTTTGAGATTAGGCCTCTGCAACTACACGAAAAATAATAAAATTGTAGTAATTAGGCGTCCAGGCAGTCTGGAACAACATAGCAAATAGACTAAAACCAATGAAAACTCTAAAAATCTGGGATTTTAGTTTAAAAAGTTGGCCAAAACTTAAAATGGCCCTATCTCTGTAAATAATGAAGATAGCGCAAAATAGGCCTTAATTTGGAATCATCAAAATTAAAAAAATTTTTTTTTATTCTTTAAATTCGGCTCTTTTAACCACACAAAAAATGATAAAATTGTAGTAATTAGGCGTACAGGCAGTCTAAAACAACATAGCAAATAGACTCAAACCAATGAAAACTCTAAAAATCTGGGATTTTGGTTTAAAAAGTTGGCCAAAACTTAAAATGGCCGTTTCTCCGTGAATAATGAAGATAGCGAAAAATAGGCCTTAATTTAGAATCATCAAAATTAAAAAAATTTTTTTTTTTCTTTAAATTCGGCCTTTTAAACCACACAAAAAATGATAAAATTGTAGTAATCAGGCGTACAGGCAGTCTAGAACAACATAGCAAATAGACCCAAGCCCATAAAAACTCTAAAAATCTAGGATCTCGGTTTTAAAAGTTGGCCAAAACTTAAAATGGCCGTATCTCCGTAAATTATGGAGATAGCGCGAAATAAGCCTCAATTTAGAATCATCAAAATTTTAAAAATTTTTTTTTTTTTTTCTTCGAAATTAGAACTTTGCAACTACACAAAAATCAATAAAATTGTGGTAATTAGGTGTCTTGGCAGTCTAGAACATCAAAGCACATAGACCCTAACATGCGAAAACTCTAAAAATCTAGGATCTTGGTTTTAAAAGTTGGCCAAACATAAAAATGGCCGTATCTTTGTTAATGATGAAGATATCGCGAAATAAGCTTTAATTTAGAATCAATAAAATTCAAAAACATTTTTTTTTTTTTTTTCTGAAATTAGGCCTTTGCAACTACACAAATAATGATAAAATTGTCGTAGTTAGGCGTCGAGGCAGTCTAGAACATCATAGCAAATAGACTTGAACCCGTGGAAACTCTTAAAATCTGGGATTTCGGTTTTTAAAGTTGGCCAAAACTTAAAATGGCCGTATCTCCGTGAATAATGAAGATAGCGCAAAATAGTCCCTAATTTGAAATCATCAAAATTAAAAAAATTTTTTTTTTATTTATAAATTCGGCCTTTTTAACCACACAAAAAATTATATAATTGTAGTAATTAAGCGTCTTGGCAGTCTATAACATCATAGCACATAGACCCAAACCCACGAAAACTCTAAAAATCTAGGATCTTGTTTTTAAAAGTTGGCGAAACATTAAAAAGGCCGTATCTCCCTAAATAATGAAGATATCGCGAAATAAGCCTTAATTTAAAATCAATAAAATTAAAAAAAAATTTTTTTTTTTTTTTTTGAGATTAGGCCTCTGCAACTACACAAAAAATGATAAAATTGTAGTAATAAGGCGTACAGGCAGTCTAGAACAACATAGCGAATAGACCCAAGCCCATAGAAACTCTAAAAATCTAGGACCTTGGTTTTAAAAGTTGGCCAAACATTAAAATAGCCGTATCTCCGTAAATTTTGGAGATAGCGCGAAATAAGCCTTAAATTAGAATCATCAAAATTGTAAAAATTTTTTTTTTTTTTTTTGGAATCAGGCCTTTGCAACTACACAAATAATGAAAAAATTGTCGTAGTTGGGCGTCGAGGCAGTCTAGAACAACATAGCAAATAGACCCAAACCCACGAAAACTCTAAAAATCTAGGATCTTGTTTTTATAAGTTGGCTACAACTTAAAATGGCCTTATCTCCGTAAATAATAAAGATAGCGCAAAATAGGCCTTAATTTGGAATCATCAAAATTAAAAAAATTTTTTTTTTTTTTTTAAATTCGGCCTTTTTAACCACACAAAAAATGATAAAATTGTAGTAATTAGGCGTACAGGCAGTCTAAAACAACATAGCAAATAGACTTAAACCAATGAAAACTCTAAAAATCTGGGATTTTGGTTTAAAAAGTTGGCCAAAACTTAAAATGGCCGTTTCTCCGTGAATAATGAAGATAGCGCAAAATAGGCCTTATTTTGGAATTATCAAAAATAAGAAAATTTTTTTTTTTTTTTTAAATTCGGCTCTTCTAACCACACAAAAAATGATAAAATTGTAGTAATTGGGCGTACAGGCAGTCTAGAACAACAAAGGAAATAGACCCGAACCAATAAAAACTAAAGATCTGAGATTTTGGTTTTAAAAGTTAGCCAAAACTTAAAATGGCCGTATCTCCGTAAATAATAAAGATAGCGCAAAATAGGCCTTAATTTAGAATTATCAAAATTAAAAAAATTTTTTTTTTTCTTTGAATTCTGATTTTTTAATGACACAAAAAATGATAAAATTGTAGTAATTAGGCGTCTTGGCAGTCTAGAACATCATAGCACATAGACCCAAACCCGTGAAAACTCTAAAAATCTAGGATCTTGTTTTTAAAAGTTGGCGAAACATTGAAATTGCCGTATCTCCGTAAATAATGAAGATATCGCGAAATAAGCCTTAATTTGAAATCAATAAAATTCAAAAACTTTTTTTTTTTTTTTGAGATTAGGCCTCTGCAACTACACATAAAATAATAAAATTGTAGTAATTAGGCGTCCAGGCAGTCTGGAACAACATAGCAAATAGACTCAAACCAATGAAAACTCTAAAAATCTGAGATTTTGGTTTAAAAAGTCAGCCAAAACTTAAAATGGCCCTATCTCTGTAAATAATGAAGATAGCGCAAAATAGGCCTTAATTTGGAATCATCAAAATTAAAAAAATTTTTTTTTTTTTTTTAAATTCGGCTCTTCTAACCACACAAAAAATGATAAAATTGTAGTAATTAGGCGTACAGGCAGTCTAAAACAACATAGCAAATAGACTCAAACCAATGGAAACTCTAAAAATCTGGGATTTTGGTTTAAAAAGTTGGCCAAAACTTAAAATGGCCGTTTCTCCGTGAATAATGAAGATAGCGAAAAATAGGCCTTAATTTTGAATCATCAAAATTAAAAAAATTTTTTTTTTTCTTTAAATTTGGCCTTTTTAACCACACAAAAAATGATAAAATTGTAGTAATTAGGCGTACAGGCAGTCTAGAACAACATAGCAAATAGACCAAAGCCCATAAAAACTCTAAAAATCTAGGATCTCGGTTTTAAAAGGGTGCTAAAACTTAAAATGGCCGTATCTCGCTAAATAATGAAGATATCGCGAAATAAGCCTTAATTTAAAATCAATAAAATTAAAAAAAAATTTTTTTGTTTTTTTTGAGATTAGGCCTCTGCAACTACACAAAAAATGATAAAATTGTAGTAATAAGGCGTACAGGCAGTCTAGAACAACATAGCGAATAGACCCAAGCCCATAAAAACTCTAAAAATCTAGGATTTTGGTTTTAAAAGTTGGCCAAACATTAAAATAGCCGTATCTCCGTAAATTTTGGAGATAGCGCGAAATAAGCCTTAAATTAGAATCATCAAAATTGTAAAAATTTTTTTTTTTTTTTTTGGAATCAGGCCTTTGCAACTACACAAATAATAAAAAAATTGTCGTAGTTGGGCGTCGAGGCAGTCTAGAACAACATAGCAAATAGACCCAAACCCACGAAAACTCTAAAAATCTAGGATCTTGTTTTTATAAGTTGGCTACAACTTAAAATGGCCGTATCTCCGTAAATAATAAAGATAGCGCAAAATAGGCCTTAATTTGGAATTATTAAAATTAAAAAAATTTTTTTTTTTTTTTAAATTCGGCCTTTTTAACCACACAAAAAATGATAAAATTGTAGTAATTAGGCGTACAGGCAGTCTAAAACAACATAGCAAATAGACTCAAACCAATGAAAACTCTAAAAATCTGGGATTTTGGTTTAAAAAGTTGGCCAAAACTTAAAATGGCCGTTTCTCCGTGAATAATGAAGATAGCGCAAAATAGGCCTTATTTTGGAATTATCAAAAATAAGAAAATTTTTTTTTTTTTTTTAAATTCGGCTCTTCTAACCACACAAAAAATGATAAAATTGTAGTAATTGGGCGTACAGGCAGTCTAGAACAACAAAGGAAATAGACCCAAACCAATGAAAATTAAAGATCTGAGATTTTGGTTTTAAAAGTTAGCCAAAACTTAAAATGGCCGTTTCTCCGTAAATAATAAAGATAGCGCAAAATAGGCCTTAATTTAGAATCATCAAAATTAAAAAAATTTTTTTTTTTCTTTGAATTCTGATTTTTTAATCACACAAAAAATGATAAAATTGTAGTAATTAGGCGTCTTGGCAGTCTAGAACATCATAGCACATAGACCCAAACCCGTGAAAACTCTAAAAATCTAGGATCTTGTTTTTAAAAGTTGGCGAAACATTGAAATTGCCGTATTTCCGTAAATAATAAAGATATCGCGAAATAAGCCTTAATTTGGAATCAATAAAATTAAAAAAATTTTTTTTTTTTTTTTTGAGATAAGGCGTTTGCAACTACTTAAAAAATGATAAAATTGTAGTAATTAGGCGTCCAGGCAGTCTAAAACAACATAGCGAATAGACTCAAACCCACGAAAACTCTAAAAATCTAGGATCTTGTTTTTAAAAGTTGGCTACAACTTAAAATGGCCGTATCTCTGTAAATAATGAAGATAGCGCAAAATAGGCCTTAATTTGGGATCATCAAAATTAAAAAAATTTTTTTTTTTTTATTTTTAAATTCGGCCTTTTTAACCACACAAAAAATGATAAAATTGTAGTAATAAGGCGTACAGGCAGTCTAGAACAACATAGCGAATAGACCCAAGCCCACGAAAACTCTAAAAATCTCGGATCTTGTTTTTAAAAGTTGGCGAAACATTAAAATGGCCGTATCTCCGTAAATAATGAAGATATCGCAAAATAAGCCTTAATTTGAAATCAATAAAATTCAAAAACATTTTTTTTTTTTTTTGAGATTAGGCCTCTGCAACTACACGAAAAATAATAAAATTGTAGTAATTAGGCGTCCAGGCAGTCTGGAACAACATAGCAAATAGACTAAAACCAATGAAAACTCTAAAAATCTGGGATTTTAGTTTAAAAAGTTGGCCAAAACTTAAAATGGCCCTATCTCTGTAAATAATGAAGATAGCGCAAAATAGGCCTTAATTTGGAATCATCAAAATTAAAAAAATTTTTTTTTTTTTTTTAAATTCGGCTCTTTTAACCACACAAAAAATGATAAAATTGTAGTAATTAGGCGTACAGGCAGTCTAAAACAACATAGCAAATAGACTCAAACCAATGAAAACTCTAAAAATCTGGGATTTTGGTTTAAAAAGATGGCCAAAACTTAAAATGGCCGTTTCTCCGTGAATAATGAAGATAGCGAAAAATAGGCCTTAATTTAGAATCATCAAAATTAAAAAAATTTTTTTTTTTCTTTAAATTCGGCCTTTTTAACCACACAAAAAATGATAAAATTGTAGTAATCAGGCGTACAGGCAGTCTAGAACAACATAGCAAATAGACCCAAGCCCATAAAAACTCTAAAAATCTAGGATCTCGGTTTTAAAAGTTGGCCAAAACTTAAAATGGCCGTATCTCCGTAAATTATGGAGATAGCGCGAAATAAGCCTCAATTTAGAATCATCAAAATTTTAAAAATTTTTTTTTTTTTTTCTTCGAAATTAGAACTTTGCAACTACACAAAAATCAATAAAATTGTGGTAATTAGGTGTCTTGGCAGTCTAGAACATCAAAGCACATAGACCCTAACATGCGAAAACTCTAAAAATCTAGGATCTTGGTTTTAAAAGTTGGCCAAACATAGAAATGGCCGTATCTTTGTTAATGATGAAGATATCGCGAAATAAGCTTTAATTTAGAATCAATAAAATTCAAAAACATTTTTTTTTTTTTTTTCTGAAATTAGGCCTTTGCAACTACACAAATAATGATAAAATTGTCGTAGTTAGGCGTCGAGGCAGTCTAGAACATCATAGCAAATAGACTTGAACCCGTGGAAACTCTTAAAATCTGGGATTTCGGTTTTTAAAGTTGGCCAAAACTTAAAATGGCCGTATCTCCGTGAATAATGAAGATAGCGCAAAATAGTCCCTAATTTGAAATCATCAAAATTAAAAAAATTTTTTTTTTATTTATAAATTCGGCCTTTTTAACCACACAAAAAATTATATAATTGTAGTAATTAAGCGTCTTGGCAGTCTATAACATCATAGCACATAGACCCAAACCCACGAAAACTCTAAAAATCTAGGATCTTGTTTTTAAAAGTTGGCGAAACATTAAAAAGGCCGTATCTCCCTAAATAATGAAGATATCGCGAAATAAGCCTTAATTTAAAATCAATAAAATTAAAAAAAAATTTTTTTTTTTTTTTTTGAGATTAGGCCTCTGCAACTACACAAAAAATGATAAAATTGTAGTAATAAGGCGTACAGGCAGTCTAGAACAACATAGCGAATAGACCCAAGCCCATAGAAACTCTAAAAATCTAGGACCTTGGTTTTAAAAGTTGGCCAAACATTAAAATAGCCGTATCTCCGTAAATTTTGGAGATAGCGCGAAATAAGCCTTAAATTAGAATCATCAAAATTGTAAAAATTTTTTTTTTTTTTTTTGGAATCAGGCCTTTGCAACTACACAAATAATGAAAAAATTGTCGTAGTTGGGCGTCGAGGCAGTCTAGAACAACATAGCAAATAGACCCAAACCCACGAAAACTCTAAAAATCTAGGATCTTGTTTTTATAAGTTGGCTACAACTTAAAATGGCCTTATCTCCGTAAATAATAAAGATAGCGCAAAATAGGCCTTAATTTGGAATCATCAAAATTAAAAAAATTTTTTTTTTTTTTTTAAATTCGGCCTTTTTAACCACACAAAAAATGATAAAATTGTAGTAATTAGGCGTACAGGCAGTCTAAAACAACATAGCAAATAGACTTAAACCAATGAAAACTCTAAAAATCTGGGATTTTGGTTTAAAAAGTTGGCCAAAACTTAAAATGGCCGTTTCTCCGTGAATAATGAAGATAGCGCAAAATAGGCCTTATTTTGGAATTATCAAAAATAAGAAAATTTTTTTTTTTTTTTTAAATTCGGCTCTTCTAACCACACAAAAAATGATAAAATTGTAGTAATTGGGCGTACAGGCAGTCTAGAACAACAAAGGAAATAGACCCGAACCAATAAAAACTAAAGATCTGAGATTTTGGTTTTAAAAGTTAGCCAAAACTTAAAATGGCCGTATCTCCGTAAATAATAAAGATAGCGCAAAATAGGCCTTAATTTAGAATTATCAAAATTAAAAAAATTTTTTTTTTTCTTTGAATTCTGATTTTTTAATGACACAAAAAATGATAAAATTGTAGTAATTAGGCGTCTTGGCAGTCTAGAACATCATAGCACATAGACCCAAACCCGTGAAAACTCTAAAAATCTAGGATCTTGTTTTTAAAAGTTGGCGAAACATTGAAATTGCCGTATCTCCGTAAATAATGAAGATATCGCGAAATAAGCCTTAATTTGAAATCAATAAAATTCAAAAACATTTTTTTTTTTTTTTGAGATTAGGCCTCTGCAACTACACATAAAATAATAAAATTGTAGTAATTAGGCGTCCAGGCAGTCTGGAACAACATAGCAAATAGACTCAAACCAATGAAAACTCTAAAAATCTGAGATTTTGGTTTAAAAAGTCAGCCAAAACTTAAAATGGCCCTATCTCTGTAAATAATGAAGATAGCGCAAAATAGGCCTTAATTTGGAATCATCAAAATTAAAAAAATTTTTTTTTTTTTTTTAAATTCGGCTCTTCTAACCACACAAAAAATGAATAAATTGTAGTAATTAGGCGTACAGGCAGTCTAAAACAACATAGCAAATAGACTCAAACCAATGGAAACTCTAAAAATCTGGGATTTTGGTTTAAAAAGTTGGCCAAAACTTAAAATGGCCGTTTCTCCGTGAATAATGAAGATAGCGAAAAATAGGCCTTAATTTTGAATCATCAAAATTAAAAAAATTTTTTTTTTTCTTTAAATTTGGCCTTTTTAACCACACAAAAAATGATAAAATTGTAGTAATTAGGCGTACAGGCAGTCTAGAACAACATAGCAAATAGACCAAAGCCCATAAAAACTCTAAAAATCTAGGATCTCGGTTTTAAAAGGGTGCTAAAACTTAAAATGGCCGTATCTCGCTAAATAATGAAGATATCGCGAAATAAGCCTTAATTTAAAATCAATAAAATTAAAAAAAAATTTTTTTGTTTTTTTTGAGATTAGGCCTCTGCAACTACACAAAAAATGATAAAATTGTAGTAATAAGGCGTACAGGCAGTCTAGAACAACATAGCGAATAGACCCAAGCCCATAAAAACTCTAAAAATCTAGGATTTTGGTTTTAAAAGTTGGCCAAACATTAAAATAGCCGTATCTCCGTAAATTTTGGAGATAGCGCGAAATAAGCCTTAAATTAGAATCATCAAAATTGTAAAAATTTTTTTTTTTTTTTTTGGAATCAGGCCTTTGCAACTACACAAATAATAAAAAAATTGTCGTAGTTGGGCGTCGAGGCAGTCTAGAACAACATAGCAAATAGACCCAAACCCACGAAAACTCTAAAAATCTAGGATCTTGTTTTTATAAGTTGGCTACAACTTAAAATGGCCGTATCTCCGTAAATAATAAAGATAGCGCAAAATAGGCCTTAATTTGGAATTATTAAAATTAAAAAAATTTTTTTTTTTTTAAATTCGGCCTTTTTAACCACACAAAAAATGATAAAATTGTAGTAATTAGGCGTACAGGCAGTCTAAAACAACATAGCAAATAGACTCAAACCAATGAAAACTCTAAAAATCTGGGATTTTGGTTTCAAAAGTTGGCCAAAACTTAAAATGGCCGTTTCTCCGTGAATAATGAAGATAGCGCAAAATAGGCCTTATTTTGGAATTATCAAAAATAAGAAAATTTTTTTTTTTTTTTTAAATTCGGCTCTTCTAACCACACAAAAAATGATAAAATTGTAGTAATTGGGCGTACAGGCAGTCTAGAACAACAAAGGAAATAGACCCAAACCAATGAAATTTAAAGATCTGAGATTTTGGTTTTAAAAGTTAGCCAAAACTTAAAATGGCCGTTTCTCCGTAAATAATAAAGATAGCGCTAAATAGGCCTTAATTTAGAATCATCAAAATTAAAAAAATTTTTTTTTTTCTTTGAATTCTGATTTTTTAATCACACAAAAAATGATAAAATTGTAGTAATTAGGCGTCTTGGCAGTCTAGAACATCATAGCACATAGACCCAAACCCGTGAAAACTCTAAAAATCTAGGATCTTGTTTTTAAAAGTTGGCGAAACATTGAAATTGCCGTATTTCCGTAAATAATAAAGATATCGCGAAATAAGCCTTAATTTGGAATCAATAAAATTAAAAAAATTTCTTTTTTTTTTTTTGAGATAAGGCGTTTGCAACTACTTAAAAAATGATAAAATTGTAGTAATTAGGCGTCCAGGCAGTCTAAAACAACATAGCGAATAGACTCAAACCCACGAAAACTCTAAAAATCTAGGATCTTGTTTTTAAAAGTTGGCTACAACTTAAAATGGCCGTATCTCTGTAAATAATGAAGATAGCGCAAAATAGACCTTAATTTGGGATCATCAAAATTAAAAAAATTTTTTTTTTTTTATTTTTAAATTCGGCCTTTTTAACCACACAAAAAATGATAAAATTGTAGTAATAAGGCGTACAGGCAGTCTAGAACAACATAGCGAATAGACCCAAGCCCACGAAAACTCTAAAAATCTCGGATCTTGTTTTTAAAAGTTGGCGAAACATTAAAATGGCCGTATCTCCGTAAATAATGAAGATATCGCAAAATAAGCCTTAATTTGAAATCAATAAAATTCAAAAACATTTTTTTTTTTTTTTGAGATTAGGCCTCTGCAACTACACGAAAAATAATAAAATTGTAGTAATTAGGCGTCCAGGCAGTCTGGAACAACATAGCAAATAGACTCAAACCAATGAAAACTCTAAAAATCTGGGGTTTTGGTTTAAAAAGTCAGCCAAAACTTAAAATGGCCCTATCTCTGTAAATAATAAAGATAGCGCAAAATAGGCCTTAATTTGGAATCATCAAATTAAAAAAAATTTTTTTTTTTTTTTTAAATTCGGCTCTTCTAACCACACAAAAAATGATGAAATTGTAGTAATTAGGCGTACAGGCAGTCTAAAACAACATAGCAAATAGACTCAAACCAATGGAAACTCTAAAAATCTGGGATTTTGGTTTAAAAAGTTGGCCAAAACTTAAAATGGCCGTTTCTCCGTGAATAATGAAGATAGCGAAAAATAGGCCTTAATTTAGAATCATCAAAATTAAAAAAATTTGTTTTTTTCTTTAAATTTGGCCTTTTTAACCACACAAAAAATGATAAAATTGTAGTAATTAGGCGTACAGGCAGTCTAGAACAACATAGCAAATAGACCAAAGCCCATAAAAACTCTAAAAATCTAGGATCTCGGTTTTAAAAGGGTGCTAAAACTTAAAATGGCCGTATCTTCCTAAATAATGAAGATATCGCGAAATAAGCCTTAATTTAAAATCAATAAAATTAAAAAAAAATTTTTTTTTTTTTTTTGAGATTAGGCCTCTGCAACTACACAAAAAATGATAAAATTGTAGTAATAAGGCGTACAGGCAGTCTAGAACAACATAGCGAATAGACCCAAGCCCATAAAAACTCTAAAAATCTAGGATCTTGGTTTTAAAAGTTGGCCAAACATTAAAATAGCCGTATCTCCGTAAATTTTGGAGATAGCGCGAAATAAGCCTTAAATTAGAATCATCAAAATTGTAAAAATTTTTTTTTTTTTTTTTGGAATCAGGCCTTTGCAACTACACAAATAATAAAAAAATTGTCGTAGTTGGGCGTCGAGGCAGTCTAGAACAACATAGCAAATAGACCCAAACCCACGAAAACTCTAAAAATCTAGGATCTTGTTTTTATAAGTTGGCTACAACTTAAAATAGCCGTATCTCCGTAAATAATAAAGATAGCGCAAAATAGGCCTTAATTTGGAATTATCAGAATTAAAAAAATTTTTTTTTTTTTTTAAATTCGGCCTTTTTAACCACACAAAAAATGATAAAATTGTAGTAATTAGGCGTACAGGCAGTCTAAAACAACATAGCAAATAGACTCAAACCAATGAAAACTCTAAAAATCTGGGATTTTGGTTTAAAAAGTTGGCCAAAACTTAAAATGGCCGTTTCTCCGTGAATAATGAAGATAGCGCAAAATAGGCCTTATTTTGGAATTATCAAAAATAAGAAAATTTTTTTTTTTTTTTTAAATTCGGCTCTTCTAACCACACAAAAAATGATAAAATTGTAGTAATTGGGCGTACAGGCAGTCTAGAACAACAAAGGAAATAGACCCAAACCAATGAAAATTAAAGATCTGAGATTTTGGTTTTAAAAGTTAGCCAAAACTTAAAATGGCCGTATCTCCGTAAATAATAAAGATAGCGCAAAATAGGCCTTAATTTTGAATTATCAAAATTAAAAAAATTTTTTTTCTTCTTTGAATTCTGATTTTTTAATCACACAAAAAATGATAAAATTGTAGTAATTAGGCGTCTTGGCAGTCTAGAACATCATAGCACATAGACCCAAACCCGTGAAAACTCTAAAAATCTAGGATCTTGTTTTTAAAAGTTGGCGAAACATTGAAATTGCCGTATTTCCGTAAATAATAAAGATATCGCGAAATAAGCCTTAATTTGGAATCAATAAAATTAAAAAAATTTTTTTTTTTTTTTTTGAGATAAGGCGTTTGCAACTACTTAAAAAATGATAAAATTGTAGTAATTAGGCGTCCAGGCAGTCTAAAACAACATAGCGAATAGACTCAAACCCACGAAAACTCTAAAAATCTAGGATCTTGTTTTTAAAAGTTGGCTACAACTTAAAATGGCCGTATCTCTGTAAATAATAAAGATAGCGCAAAATAGGCCTTAATTTGGGATCATCAAAATTAAAAAAATTTTTTTTTTTTTATTTTTAAATTCGGCCTTTTTAACCACACAAAAAATGATAAAATTGTAGTAATAAGGCGTACAGGCAGTCTAGAACAACATAGCGAATAGACCCAAGCCCACGAAAACTCTAAAAATCTCGGATCTTGTTTTTAAAAGTTGGCGAAACATTAAAATGGCCGTATCTCCGTAAATAATGAAGATATCGCGAAATAAGCCTTAATTTGAAATCAATAAAATTCAAAAACATTTTTTTTTTTTTTTGAGATTAGGCCTCTGCAACTACACGAAAAATAATAAAATTGTAGTAATTAGGCGTCCAGGCAGTCTGGAACAACATAGCAAATAGACTCAAACCAATGAAAACTCTAAAAATCTGGGATTTTAGTTTAAAAAGTTGGCCAAAACTTAAAATGGCCCTATCTCTGTAAATAATGAAGATAGCGCAAAATAGGCCTTAATTTGGAATCAACAAAATTAAAAAAATTTTTTTTTTTTTTTTAAATTCGGCTCTTCTAACCACACAAAAAATGATAAAATTGTAGTAATTAGGCGTACAGGCAGTCTAAAACAACATAGCAAATAGACTCAAACCAATGAAAACTCTAAAAATCTGGGATTTTGGTTTAAAAAGTTGGCCAAAACTTAAAATGGCCGTTTCTCCGTGAATAATGAAGATAGCGAAAAATAGGCCTTAATTTAGAATCATCAAAATTAAAAAAATTTTTTTTTTTCTTTAAATTCGGCCTTTTTAACCACACAAAAAATGATAAAATTGTAGTAATCAGGCGTACAGGCAGTCTAGAACAACATAGCAAATAGACCCAAGCCCATAAAAACTCTAAAAATCTAGGATCTCGGTTTTAAAAGTTGGCCAAAACTTAAAATGGCCGTATCTCCGTAAATTATGGAGATAGCGCGAAATAAGCCTCAATTTAGAATCATCAAAATTTAAAAAATTTTTTTTTTTTTTCTTCGAAATTAGAACTTTGCAACTACACAAATAATGATAAAATTGTCGTAGTTAGGCGTCGTGGCAGTCTAGAACATCATAGCAAATAGACTTGAACCCGTGGAAACTCTGAAAATCTGGGATTTCGGTTTTTAAAGTTGGCCAAAACTTAAAATGGCCGTATCTCCGTGAATAATGAAGATAGCGCAAAATAGTCCCTAATTTGGAATCATCAAAATTAAAAAAATTTTTTTTTTATTTATAAATTCGGCCTTTTTAACCACACAAAAAATTATATAATTGTAGTAATTAAGCGTCTTGGCAGTCTATAACATCATAGCACATAGACCCGAACCCACGAAAACTCTAAAAATCTAGGATCTTGTTTTTAAAAGTTGGCGAAACATTAAAATGGCCGTATCTCCCTAAATAATGAAGATATCGCGAAATAAGCCTTAATTTAAAATCAATAAAATTAAAAAAAAATTTTTTTTTTTTTTTTGAGATTAGGCCTCTGCAACTACACAAAAAATGATAAAATTGTAGTAATAAGGCGTACAGGCAGTCTAGAACAACATAGCGAATAGACCCAAGCCCATAAAAACTCTAAAAATCTAGGATCTTGGTTTTAAAAGTTGGCCAAACATTAAAATAGCCGTATCTCCGTAAATTTTGGAGATAGCGCGAAATAAGCCTTAAATTAGAATCATCAAAATTGTAAAAATTTTTTTTTTTTTTTTGGAATCAGGCCTTTGCAACTACACAAATAATGAAAAAATTGTCGTAGTTGGGCGTCGAGGCAGTCTAGAACAACATAGCAAATAGACCCAAACCCACGAAAACTCTAAAAATCTAGGATCTTGTTTTTATAAGTTGGCTACAACTTAAAATGGCCGTATCTCCGTGAATAATAAAGATAGCGCAAAATAGGCCTTAATTTGGAATCATTAAAATTAAAAAAATTTTTTTTTTTTTTTTTTAAATTCGGCCTTTTTAACCACACAAAAAATGATAAAATTGTAGTAATTAGGCGTACAGGCAGTCTAAAACAACATAGCAAATAGACTCAAACCAATGAAAACTCTAAAAATCTGGGATCTTGTTCTTATAAGTTGGCTACAACTTAAAATGGCCGTTTCTCCGTGAATAATGAAGATAGCGCAAAATAGGCCTTTTTTTGGAATTATCAAAAATAAGAAAATTTTTTTTTTTTTTTTAAATTCGGCTCTTCTAACCACACAAAAAATGATAAAATTGTAGTAATTGGGCGTACAGGCAGTCTAGAACAACAAAGGAAATAGACCCGAACCAATGAAAACTAAAGATCTGAGATTTTGGTTTTAAAAGTTAGCCAAAACTTAAAATGGCCGTATCTCCGTAAATAATAAAGATAGCGCAAAAAAGGCCTTAATTTAGAATTATCAAAATTAAAAAAATTTTTTTTTTTCTTTGAATTCTGATTTTTTAATCACACAAAAAATGATAAAATTGTAGTAATTAGGCGTCTTGGCAGTCTAGAACATCATAGCACATAGACCCAAACCCGTGAAAACTCTAAAAATCTAGGATCTTGTTTTTAAAAGTTGGCGAAACATTAAAATTGCCGTATTTCCGTAAATAATAAAGATATCGCGAAATAAGCCTTAATTTGGAATCAATAAAATTAAAAAAATTTTTTTTTTTTTTTTTGATATTAGGCGTTTGCAACTACTTAAAAAATGATAAAATTGTAGTAATTAGGCGTCCAGGCAGTCTAAAACAACATAGCGAATAGACTCAAACCCACGAAAACTCTAAAAATCTAGGATCTTGTTTTTAAAAGTTGGCTACAACTTAAAATGGCCGTATCTCTGTAAATAATGAAGATAGCGCAAAATAGGCCTTAATTCGGAATCATCAAAATTATAAAAATTTTTTTTTTTTTATTTTTAAATTCGGCCTTTTTAACCACACAAAAATGATAAAATTGTAGTAATAAGGCGTACAGGCAGTCTAGAACAACATAGCGAATAGACCCAAGCCCACGAAAACTCTAAAAATCTAGGATCTTGTTTTTAAAAATTGGCGAAACATTAAAATGGCCGTATCTCCGTAAATAATGAAGATATCGCGAAATAAGCCTTAATTTGAAATCAATAAAATTCAAAAACATTTTTTTTTTTTTTTGAGATTAGGCCTTTGCAACTACACGAAAAATGATAAAATTGTAGTAATTAGGCGTCCAGGCAGTCTGGAACAACATAGCAAATAGACTCAAACCAATGAAAACTCTAAAAATCTTGGGTTTTGGTTTAAAAAGTCAGCCAAAACTTAAAATGGCCCTATCTCTGTAAATAATGAAGATAGCGCAAAATAGGCCTTAATTTGGAATCATCAAAATTAAAAAAATTTTTTTTTTTTTTTTAAATTCGGCTCTTCTAACCACACAAAAAATGATAAAATTGTAGTAATTAGGCGTACAGGCAGTCTAAAACAACATAGCAAATAGACTCAAACCAATGGAAACTCTAAAAATCTGGGATTTTGGTTTAAAAAGTTGGCCAAAACTTAAAATGGCCGTTTCTCCGTGAATAATGAAGATAGCGAAAAATAGGCCTTAATTTAGAATCATCAAAATTAGAAAAATTTTTTTTTTTCTTTAAATTTGGCCTTTTTAACCACACAAAAAATGATAAAATTGTAGTAATTAGGCGTACAGGCAGTCTAGAACAACATAGCAAATAGACCAAAGCCCATAAAAACTCTAAAAATCTAGGATCTCGGTTTTAAAAGGGTGCTAAAACTTAAAATGGCCGTATCTCCCTAAATAATGAAGATATCGCGAAATAAGCCTTAATTTAAAATCAATAAAATTAAAAAAAAATTTTTTTTTTTTTTTTTGAGATTAGGCCTCTGCAACTACACAAAAAATGATAAAATTGTAGTAATAAGGCGTACAGGCAGTCTAGAACAACATAGCGAATAGACCCAAGCCCATAAAAACTCTAAAAATCTAGGATCTTGGTTTTAAAAGTTGGCCAAACATTAAAATAGCCGTATCTCCGTAAATTTTGGAGATAGCGCGAAATAAGCCTTAAATTAGAATCATCAAAATTGTAAAAATTTTTTTTTTTTTTTTTGGAATCAGGCCTTTGCAACTACACAAATAATGAAAAAATTGTCGTAGTTGGGCGTCGAGGCAGTCTAGAACAACATAGCAAATAGACCCAAACCCACGAAAACTCTAAAAATCTAGGATCTTGTTTTTATAAGTTGGCTACAACTTAAAATGGCCGTATCTCCGTAAATAATAAAGATAGCGCAAAATAGGCCTTAATTTGGAATTATCAAAATTAAAAAAATTTTTTTTTTTTTTTAAATTCGGCCTTTTTAACCACACAAAAAATGATAAAATTGTAGTAATTAGGCGTACAGGCAGTCTAAAACAACATAGCAAATAGACTCAAACCAATGAAAACTCTAAAAATCTGGGATTTTGGTTTAAAAAGTTGGCCAAAACTTAAAATGGCCGTTTCTCCGTGAATAATGAAGATAGCGCAAAATAGGCCTTAATTTAGAATCATCAAAATTAAAAAAATTTTTTTTTTTCTTTGAATTCTGATTTTTTAATCACACAAAAAATGATAAAATTGTAGTAATTAGGCGTCTTGGCAGTCTAGAACATCATAGCACATAGACCCAAACCCGTGAAAACTCTAAAAATCTAGGATCTTGTTTTTAAAAGTTGGCGAAACATTGAAATTGCCGTATTTCCGTAAATAATAAAGATATCGCGAAATAAGCCTTAATTTGGAATCAAAAAAATTAAAAAAATTTTTTTTTTTTTTTTTTGAGATAAGGCGTTTGCAACTACTTAAAAAATGATAAAATTGTAGTAATTAGGCGTCCAGGCAGTCTAAAACAACATAGCGAATAGACTCAAACCCACGAAAACTCTAAAAATCTAGGATCTTGTTTTTAAAAGTTGGCTACAACTTAAAATGGCCGTATCTCTGTAAATAATGAAGATAGCGCAAAATAGGCCTTAATTTGGGATCATCAAAATTAAAAAAATTTTTTTTTTTATTTTTAAATTCGGCCTTTTTAACCACACAAAAAATGATAAAATTGTAGTAATAAGGCGTACAGGCAGTCTAGAACAACATAGCGAATAGACCCAAGCCCACGAAAACTCTAAAAATCTCGGATCTTGTTTTTAAAAGTTGCGAAACATTAAAATGGCCGTATCTCCGTAAATAATGAAGATATCGCAAAATAAGCCTTAATTTGAAATCAATAAAATTCAAAAACATTTTTTTTTTTTTTTGAGATTAGGCCTCTGCAACTACACGAAAAATAATAAAATTGTAGTAATTAGGCGTCCAGGCAGTCTGGAACAACATAGCAAATAGACTCAAACCAATGAAAACTCTAAAAATCTAGGATTTTAGTTTAAAAAGTTGGCCAAAACTTAAAATGGCCCTATCTCTGTAAATAATGAAGATAGCGCAAAATAGGCCTTAATTTGGAATCATCAAAATTAAAAAAATTTTTTTTTTTTTTTTAAATTCGGCTCTTTTAACCACACAAAAAATGATAAAATTGTAGTAATTAGGCGTACAGGCAGTCTAAAACAACATAGCAAATAGACTCAAACCAATGAAAACTCTAAAAATCTGGGATTTTGGTTTAAAAAGTTGGCCAAAACTTAAAATGGCCGTTTCTCCGTGAATAATGAAGATAGCGAAAAATAGGCCTTAATTTAGAATCATCAAAATTAAAAAAAATTTTTTTTTTCTTTAAATTCGGCCTTTTTAACCACACAAAAAATGATAAAATTGTAGTAATCAGGCGTACAGGCAGTCTAGAACAACATAGCAAATAGACCCAAGCCCATAAAAACTCTAAAAATCTAGGATCTCGGTTTTAAAAGTTGGCCAAAACTTAAAATGGCCGTATCTCCGTAAATTATGGAGATAGCGCGAAATAAGCCTCAATTTAGAATCATCAAAATTTAAAAAATTTTTTTTTTTTTTTCTTCGAAATTAGAACTTTGCAACTACACAAAAATCAATAAAATTGTGGTAATTAGGTGTCTTGGCAGTCTAGAACATCAAAGCACATAGACCCTAACATGCGAAAACTCTAAAAATCTAGGATCTTGGTTTTAAAAGTTGGCCAAACATAAAAATGGCCGTATCTTTGTTAATAATGAAGATATCGCGAAATAAGCTTTAATTTAGAATCAATAAAATTCAAAAACATTTTTTTTTTTTTTTCTGAAATTAGGCCTTTGCAACTACACAAATAATGATAAAATTGTCGTAGTTAGGCGTCGAGGCAGTCTAGAACATCATAGCAAATAGACTTGAACCCGTGGAAACTCTTAAAATCTGGGATTTCGGTTTTTAAAGTTGGCCAAAACTTAAAATGGCCGTATCTCCGTGAATAATGAAGATAGCGCAAAATAGTCCCTAATTTGAAATCATCAAAATTAAAAAAATTTTTTTTTTTTATAAATTCGGCCTTTTTAACCACACAAGAAATTATATAATTGTAGTAATTAAGCGTCTTGGCAGTCTATAACATCATAGCACATAGACCCAAACCCACGAAAACTCTAAAAATCTAGGATCTTGTTTTTAAAAGTTGGCGAAACATTAAAAAGGCCGTATCTCCCTAAATAATGAAGATATCGCGAAATAAGCCTTAATTTAAAATCAATAAAATTAAAAAAAAATTTTTTTTTTTTTTTTTGAGATTAGGCCTCTGCAACTACACAAAAAATGATAAAATTGTAGTAATAAGGCGTACAGGCAGTCTAGAACAACATAGCGAATAGACCCAAGCCCATAGAAACTCTAAAAATCTAGGACCTTGGTTTTAAAAGTTGGCCAAACATTAAAATAGCCGTATCTCCGTAAATTTTGGAGATAGCGCGAAATAAGCCTTAAATTAGAATCATCAAAATTGTAAAAATTTTTTTTTTTTTTTTTGGAATCAGGCCTTTGCAACTACACAAATAATGAAAAAATTGTCGTAGTTGGGCGTCGAGGCAGTCTAGAACAACATAGCAAATAGACCCAAACCCACGAAAACTCTAAAAATCTAGGATCTTGTTTTTATAAGTTGGCTACAACTCAAAATGGCCTTATCTCCGTAAATAATAAAGATAGCGCAAAATAGGCCTTAATTTGGAATCATCAAAATTAAAAAAATTTTTTTTTTTTTTTTAAATTCGGCCTTTTTAACCACACAAAAAATGATAAAATTGTAGTAATCAGGCGTACAGGCAGTCTAAAACAACATAGCAAATAGACTTAAACCAATGAAAACTCTAAAAATCTGGGATTTTGGTTTAAAAAGTTGGCCAAAACTTAAAATGGCCGTTTCTCCGTGAATAATGAAGATAGCGCAAAATAGGCCTTATTTTGGAATTATCACAAATAAGAAAAATTTTTTTTTTTTTTTAAATTCGGCTCTTCTAACCACACAAAAAATGATAAAATTGTAGTAATTGGGCGTACAGGCAGTCTAGAACAACAAAGGAAATAGACCCGAACCAATAAAAACTAAAGATCTGAGATTTTGGTTTTAAAAGTTAGCCAAAACTTAAAATGGCCGTATCTCCGTAAATAATAAAGATAGCGCAAAATAGGCCTTAATTTAGAATTATCAAAATTAAAAAAATTTTTTTTTTTCTTTGAATTCTGATTTTTTAATGACACAAAAAATGATAAAATTGTAGTAATTAGGCGTCTTGGCAGTCTAGAACATCATAGCACATAGACCCAAACCCGTGAAAACTCTAAAAATCTAGGATCTTGTTTTTAAAAGTTGGCGAAACATTGAAATTGCCGTATTTCCGTAAATAATAAAGATATCGCGAAATAAGCCTTAATTTGGAATCAATAAAATTAAAAAATTTTTTTTTTTTTTTTTGAGATAAGGCGTTTGCAACTACTTAAAAAATGATAAAATTGTAGTAATTAGGCGTCCAGGCAGTCTAAAACAACATAGCGAATAGACTCAAACCCACGAAAACTCTAAAAATCTAGGATCTTGTTTTTAAAAGTTAGCTACAACTTAAAATGGCCGTATCTCTGTAAATAATGAAGATAGCGCAAAATAGGCCTTAATTTGGGATCATCAAAATTAAAAAAATTTTTTTTTTTTTATTTTTAAATTCGGCCTTTTTAACCACACAAAAAATGATAAAATTGTAGTAATAAGGCGTACAGGCAGTCTAGAACAACATAGCGAATAGACCCAAGCCCACGAAAACTCTAAAAATCTAGGATCTTGTTTTTAAAAGTTGGCGAAACATTAAAATGGCCGTATCTCCGTAAATAATGAAGATATCGCGAAATAAGCCTTAATTTGAAATCAATAAAATTCAAAAACATTTTTTTTTTTTTTTGAGATTAGGCCTCTGCAACTACACGAAAAATGATAAAATTGTAGTAATTAGGCGTCCAGGCAGTCTGGAACAACATAGCAAATAGACTTAAACCAATGAAAACTCTAAAAATCTGGGATTTTGGTTTCAAAAGTTGGCCAAAACTTAAAATGGCCGTACCTCCGTAAATAATGAAGATAGCGCAAAATAGGCCTTAATTTGGAATCATCAAAATTAAAAAAAATTTTTTTTTTTTTTTAAATTCGGCTCTTCTAACCACACAAAAAATGATAAAATTGTAGTAATTAGGCGTACAGGCAGTCTAGAACAACATAGCAAATAGACTCAAACCAATGAAACTCTAAAAATCTGGGATTTTGGTTTAAAAAGTTGGCCAAAACTTAAAATGGCCCTATCTCTGTAAATAATGAAGATAGCGCAAAATAGGCCTTAATTTGGAATCATCAAAATTAAAAAAATTTTTTTTTTTTTTTTTAAATTCGGCCTTTTTAACCACACAAAAAATGATAAAATTGTAGTAATTAGGCGTACAGGCAGTCTAAAACAACATAGCAAATAGACTCAAACCAATGAAAACTCTAAAAATCTGGGATTTTGGTTTAAAAAGTTGGCCAAAACTTAAAATGGCCGTTTCTCCGTGAATAATGAAGATAGCGAAAAATAGGCCTTAATTTAGAATCATCAAAATTAAAAAAATTTTTTTTTTTCTTTAAATTCGGCCTTTTTAACCACACAAAAAATGATAAAATTGTAGTAATTAGGCGTACAGGCAGTCTAGAACAACATAGCAAATAGACCCAAGCCCATAAAAACTCTAAAAATCTAGGATCTCGGTTTTAAAAGTTGGCCAAAACTTAAAATGGCCGTATCTCCGTAAATTATGGAGATAGCGCGAAATAAGCCTCAATTTAGAATCATCAAAATTTTAAAAATTTTTTTTTTTTTTTCTTCGAAATTAGAACTTTGCAACTACACAAAAATCAATAAAATTGTGGTAATTAGGTGTCTTGGCAGTCTAGAACATCAAAGCACATAGACCCTAACATGCGAAAACTCTAAAAATCTAGGATCTTGGTTTTAAAAGTTAGCCAAACATAAAAATGGCCGTATCTTTGTTAATAATGAAGATATCGCGAAATTAGCTTTAATTTAGAATCAATAAAATTCAAAAACATTTTTTTTTTTTTTTCTGAAATTAGGCCTTTGCAACTACACAAATAATGATAAAATTGTCGTAGTTAGGCGTCGAGGCAGTCTAGAACATCATAGCAAATAGACTTGAACCCGTGGAAACTCTTAAAATCTGGGATTTCGGTTTTTAAAGTTGGCCAAAACTTAAAATGGCCGTATCTCCGTGAATAATGAAGATAGCACAAAATAGTTCCTAATTTGGAATCATCAAAATTAAAAAAATTTTTTTTTTATTTATAAATTCGGCCTTTTTAACCACACAAAAAATTATATAATTGTAGTAATTAGGCGTCTTGGCAGTCTATAACATCATAGCACATAGACCCAAACCCACGAAAACTCTAAAAATCTAGGATCTTGTTTTTAAAAGTTGGTGAAACATTAAAATGGCCGTATCTCCGTAAATAATAAAGATATCGCGAAATAAGCCTTAATTTAAAATCAATAAAATTAAAAAAAAATTTTTTTTTTTTTTTTGAGATTAGGCCTCTGCAACTACACAAAAAATGATAAAATTGTAGTAATAAGGCGTACAGGCAGTCTAGAACAACATAGCGAATAGACCCAAGCCCATAAAAACTCTAAAAATCTAGGATCTTGGTTTTAAAAGTTGGCCAAACATTAAAATAGCCGTATCTCCGTAAATTTTGGAGATAGCGCGAAATAAGCCTTAAATTAGAATCATCAAAATTGTAAAAATTTTTTTTTTTTTTTTGGAATCAGGCCTTTGCAACTACACAAATAATGAAAAAATTGTCGTAGTTGGGCGTCGAGGCAGTCTAGAACAACATAGCAAATAGACCCAAACCCACGAAAACTCTAAAAATCTAGGATCTTGTTTTTATAAGTTGGCTACAACTTAAAATGGCCGTATCTCCGTAAATAATAAAGATAGCGCAAAATAGGCCTTAATTTAGAATCATCAAAATTAAAAAAATTTTTTTTTTTTTTTAAATTCGGCCTTTTAAACCACACAAAAAATGATAAAATTGTAGTAATTAGGCGTACAGGCAGTCTAAAACAACATAGCAAATAGACTTAAACCAATGAAAACTCTAAAAATCTAGGATCTTGTTTATAAAAGTTGGCGAAACATTAAAATTGCCGTATTTCCGTAAATAATAAAGATATCGCGAAATAAGCCTTAATTTGGAATCAATAAAATTAAAAAAATTTTTTTTTTTTTTTTTTGAGATAAGGCGTTTGCAACTACTTAAAAAATGATAAAATTGTAGTAATTAGGCGTACAGGCAGTCCAGAACAACATAGCAAATAAACTCAAACCAATGAAAACTCTAAAAATCTGGGATTTTGGTTTAAAAAGTTGGCCAAAACTTAAAATGGCCGTTTCTCCGTAAATAATAAAGATAGCGAAAAATAGGCCTTAATTTAGAATTAACAAAATTGGAAAAATTTTTTTTTTCTTTGAATTCTGTTTTTTTAATCACACAAAAAATGATAAAATTGTAGTAATTAGGCGTCTTGGCAGTCTAGAACATCATAGCACATAGACCCAAACCCGTGAAAACTCTAAAAATCTAGGATCTTGTTTATAAAAGTTGGCGAAACATTAAAATTGCCGTATTTCCGTAAATAATAAAGATATCGCGAAATAAGCCTTAATTTGGAATCAATAAAATTAAAAAAATTTTTTTTTTTTTTTTTGAGATAAGGCGTTTGCAACTACTTAAAAAATGATAAAATTGTAGTAATTAGGCGTCCAGGCAGTCTAGAACAACATAGCGAATAGACTCAAACCCACGAAAACTCTAAAAATCTAGGATCTTGTTCTTAAAAGTTGGCTTTAACTTAAAATGGCCGTATCTCTGTAAATAATGAAGATAGCGCAAAATAGGCCTCAATTTGGGATAATCAAAATTAAAAAAATTTTTTTTTTTTTATTTTTAAATTCGGCCTTTTAACCACACAAAAAATGATAAAATTGTAGTAATAAGGCGTACAGGCAGTCTAGAACAACATAGCGAATAGACCCAAGCCCATAAAAACTCTAAAAATCTAGGATCTTGGTTTTAAAAAATGGCCAAACATTAAAATAGCCGTATCTCCGTAAATTTTGGAGATAGCGCGAAATAAGCCTTAATTTAGAATCATCAAAATTGTAAAAATTTTTTTTTTTTTTCTGAAATCAGGCCTTTGCAACTACACAAATAATGATAAAATTGTCGTAGTTGGGCGTCGAGGCAGTCTAGAACAACATAGCACATAGACCCAAACCCGTGAAAACTCTAAAAATCTAGGATCTTGTTTTTAAAAGTTGGCGAAACATTAAAATTGCCGTATTTCCGTAAATAATAAAGATATTGCGAAATAACCCTTAATTTGGAATCAATAAAATTAAAAAAATTTTTTTTTTTTTTTTTGAGATAAGGCGTTTGCAACTACTTAAAAAATGATAAAATTGTAGTAATTAGGCGTCCAGGCAGTCTAGAACAACATAGCGAATAGACTCAAACCCACGAAAACTCTAAAAATCTAGGATCTTGGTTTCAAAAGTTGGCCAAACATTAAAATAGCCGTATCTCCGTAAATTTTGGAGATAGCGCGAAATAAGCCTTAATTTAGAATCATCAAAATTGTAAAAATTTTTTTTTTTTTTCTGAAATCAGGCCTTTGCAACTACACAAATAATGATAAAATTGTAGTAATTAGGCGTCCAGGCAGTCTAGAACAACATAGCAAATAGACCCAAGCCCATAAAAACTCTAAAAATCTAGGATCTCGGTTTTAAAAGTTGGCCAAAACTTAAAATGGCCGTATCTCCGTAAATTATGGAGATAGCGCGAAATAAGCCTCAATTTAGAATCATCAAAATTTAAAAAATTTTTTTTTTTTTTTCTTCGAAATTAGAACTTTGCAACTACACAAAAATCAATAAAATTGTGGTAATTAGGTGTCTTGGCAGTCTAGAACATCAAAGCACATAGACCCTAACATGCGAAAACTCTAAAAATCTAGGATCTTGGTTTTAAAAGTTGGCCAAACATAAAAATGGCCGTATCTTTGTTAATAATGAAGATATCGCGAAATAAGCTTTAATTTAGAATCAATAAAATTCAAAAACATTTTTTTTTTTTTTTCTGAAATTAGGCCTTTGCAACTACACAAATAATGATAAAATTGTCGTAGTTAGGCGTCGAGGCAGTCTAGAACATCATAGCAAATAGACTTGAACCCGTGGAAACTCTTAAAATCTGGGATTTCGGTTTTTAAAGTTGGCCAAAACTTAAAATGGCCGTATCTCCGTGAATAATGAAGATAGCGCAAAATAGTCCCTAATTTGAAATCATCAAAATTAAAAAAATTTTTTTTTTTTATAAATTCGGCCTTTTTAACCACACAAGAAATTATATAATTGTAGTAATTAAGCGTCTTGGCAGTCTATAACATCATAGCACATAGACCCAAACCCACGAAAACTCTAAAAATCTAGGATCTTGTTTTTAAAAGTTGGCGAAACATTAAAAAGGCCGTATCTCCCTAAATAATGAAGATATCGCGAAATAAGCCTTAATTTAAAATCAATAAAATTAAAAAAAAATTTTTTTTTTTTTTTTTGAGATTAGGCCTCTGCAACTACACAAAAAATGATAAAATTGTAGTAATAAGGCGTACAGGCAGTCTAGAACAACATAGCGAATAGACCCAAGCCCATAGAAACTCTAAAAATCTAGGACCTTGGTTTTAAAAGTTGGCCAAACATTAAAATAGCCGTATCTCCGTAAATTTTGGAGATAGCGCGAAATAAGCCTTAAATTAGAATCATCAAAATTGTAAAAATTTTTTTTTTTTTTTTTGGAATCAGGCCTTTGCAACTACACAAATAATGAAAAAATTGTCGTAGTTGGGCGTCGAGGCAGTCTAGAACAACATAGCAAATAGACCCAAACCCACGAAAACTCTAAAAATCTAGGATCTTGTTTTTATAAGTTGGCTACAACTCAAAATGGCCTTATCTCCGTAAATAATAAAGATAGCGCAAAATAGGCCTTAATTTGGAATCATCAAAATTAAAAAAATTTTTTTTTTTTTTTTAAATTCGGCCTTTTTAACCACACAAAAAATGATAAAATTGTAGTAATCAGGCGTACAGGCAGTCTAAAACAACATAGCAAATAGACTTAAACCAATGAAAACTCTAAAAATCTGGGATTTTGGTTTAAAAAGTTGGCCAAAACTTAAAATGGCCGTTTCTCCGTGAATAATGAAGATAGCGCAAAATAGGCCTTATTTTGGAATTATCACAAATAAGAAAAATTTTTTTTTTTTTTTAAATTCGGCTCTTCTAACCACACAAAAAATGATAAAATTGTAGTAATTGGGCGTACAGGCAGTCTAGAACAACAAAGGAAATAGACCCGAACCAATAAAAACTAAAGATCTGAGATTTTGGTTTTAAAAGTTAGCCAAAACTTAAAATGGCCGTATCTCCGTAAATAATAAAGATAGCGCAAAATAGGCCTTAATTTAGAATTATCAAAATTAAAAAAATTTTTTTTTTTCTTTGAATTCTGATTTTTTAATGACACAAAAAATGATAAAATTGTAGTAATTAGGCGTCTTGGCAGTCTAGAACATCATAGCACATAGACCCAAACCCGTGAAAACTCTAAAAATCTAGGATCTTGTTTTTAAAAGTTGGCGAAACATTGAAATTGCCGTATTTCCGTAAATAATAAAGATATCGCGAAATAAGCCTTAATTTGGAATCAATAAAATTAAAAAATTTTTTTTTTTTTTTTTGAGATAAGGCGTTTGCAACTACTTAAAAAATGATAAAATTGTAGTAATTAGGCGTCCAGGCAGTCTAAAACAACATAGCGAATAGACTCAAACCCACGAAAACTCTAAAAATCTAGGATCTTGTTTTTAAAAGTTAGCTACAACTTAAAATGGCCGTATCTCTGTAAATAATGAAGATAGCGCAAAATAGGCCTTAATTTGGGATCATCAAAATTAAAAAAATTTTTTTTTTTTTATTTTTAAATTCGGCCTTTTTAACCACACAAAAAATGATAAAATTGTAGTAATAAGGCGTACAGGCAGTCTAGAACAACATAGCGAATAGACCCAAGCCCACGAAAACTCTAAAAATCTAGGATCTTGTTTTTAAAAGTTGGCGAAACATTAAAATGGCCGTATCTCCGTAAATAATGAAGATATCGCGAAATAAGCCTTAATTTGAAATCAATAAAATTCAAAAACATTTTTTTTTTTTTTTGAGATTAGGCCTCTGCAACTACACGAAAAATGATAAAATTGTAGTAATTAGGCGTCCAGGCAGTCTGGAACAACATAGCAAATAGACTTAAACCAATGAAAACTCTAAAAATCTGGGATTTTGGTTTCAAAAGTTGGCCAAAACTTAAAATGGCCGTACCTCCGTAAATAATGAAGATAGCGCAAAATAGGCCTTAATTTGGAATCATCAAAATTAAAAAAAATTTTTTTTTTTTTTTAAATTCGGCTCTTCTAACCACACAAAAAATGATAAAATTGTAGTAATTAGGCGTACAGGCAGTCTAGAACAACATAGCAAATAGACTCAAACCAATGAAACTCTAAAAATCTGGGATTTTGGTTTAAAAAGTTGGCCAAAACTTAAAATGGCCCTATCTCTGTAAATAATGAAGATAGCGCAAAATAGGCCTTAATTTGGAATCATCAAAATTAAAAAAATTTTTTTTTTTTTTTTTAAATTCGGCCTTTTTAACCACACAAAAAATGATAAAATTGTAGTAATTAGGCGTACAGGCAGTCTAAAACAACATAGCAAATAGACTCAAACCAATGAAAACTCTAAAAATCTGGGATTTTGGTTTAAAAAGTTGGCCAAAACTTAAAATGGCCGTTTCTCCGTGAATAATGAAGATAGCGAAAAATAGGCCTTAATTTAGAATCATCAAAATTAAAAAAATTTTTTTTTTTCTTTAAATTCGGCCTTTTTAACCACACAAAAAATGATAAAATTGTAGTAATTAGGCGTACAGGCAGTCTAGAACAACATAGCAAATAGACCCAAGCCCATAAAAACTCTAAAAATCTAGGATCTCGGTTTTAAAAGTTGGCCAAAACTTAAAATGGCCGTATCTCCGTAAATTATGGAGATAGCGCGAAATAAGCCTCAATTTAGAATCATCAAAATTTTAAAAATTTTTTTTTTTTTTTCTTCGAAATTAGAACTTTGCAACTACACAAAAATCAATAAAATTGTGGTAATTAGGTGTCTTGGCAGTCTAGAACATCAAAGCACATAGACCCTAACATGCGAAAACTCTAAAAATCTAGGATCTTGGTTTTAAAAGTTAGCCAAACATAAAAATGGCCGTATCTTTGTTAATAATGAAGATATCGCGAAATTAGCTTTAATTTAGAATCAATAAAATTCAAAAACATTTTTTTTTTTTTTTCTGAAATTAGGCCTTTGCAACTACACAAATAATGATAAAATTGTCGTAGTTAGGCGTCGAGGCAGTCTAGAACATCATAGCAAATAGACTTGAACCCGTGGAAACTCTTAAAATCTGGGATTTCGGTTTTTAAAGTTGGCCAAAACTTAAAATGGCCGTATCTCCGTGAATAATGAAGATAGCACAAAATAGTTCCTAATTTGGAATCATCAAAATTAAAAAAATTTTTTTTTTATTTATAAATTCGGCCTTTTTAACCACACAAAAAATTATATAATTGTAGTAATTAGGCGTCTTGGCAGTCTATAACATCATAGCACATAGACCCAAACCCACGAAAACTCTAAAAATCTAGGATCTTGTTTTTAAAAGTTGGTGAAACATTAAAATGGCCGTATCTCCGTAAATAATAAAGATATCGCGAAATAAGCCTTAATTTAAAATCAATAAAATTAAAAAAAAATTTTTTTTTTTTTTTTGAGATTAGGCCTCTGCAACTACACAAAAAATGATAAAATTGTAGTAATAAGGCGTACAGGCAGTCTAGAACAACATAGCGAATAGACCCAAGCCCATAAAAACTCTAAAAATCTAGGATCTTGGTTTTAAAAGTTGGCCAAACATTAAAATAGCCGTATCTCCGTAAATTTTGGAGATAGCGCGAAATAAGCCTTAAATTAGAATCATCAAAATTGTAAAAATTTTTTTTTTTTTTTTGGAATCAGGCCTTTGCAACTACACAAATAATGAAAAAATTGTCGTAGTTGGGCGTCGAGGCAGTCTAGAACAACATAGCAAATAGACCCAAACCCACGAAAACTCTAAAAATCTAGGATCTTGTTTTTATAAGTTGGCTACAACTTAAAATGGCCGTATCTCCGTAAATAATAAAGATAGCGCAAAATAGGCCTTAATTTAGAATCATCAAAATTAAAAAAATTTTTTTTTTTTTTTAAATTCGGCCTTTTAAACCACACAAAAAATGATAAAATTGTAGTAATTAGGCGTACAGGCAGTCTAAAACAACATAGCAAATAGACTTAAACCAATGAAAACTCTAAAAATCTAGGATCTTGTTTATAAAAGTTGGCGAAACATTAAAATTGCCGTATTTCCGTAAATAATAAAGATATCGCGAAATAAGCCTTAATTTGGAATCAATAAAATTAAAAAAATTTTTTTTTTTTTTTTTTGAGATAAGGCGTTTGCAACTACTTAAAAAATGATAAAATTGTAGTAATTAGGCGTACAGGCAGTCCAGAACAACATAGCAAATAAACTCAAACCAATGAAAACTCTAAAAATCTGGGATTTTGGTTTAAAAAGTTGGCCAAAACTTAAAATGGCCGTTTCTCCGTAAATAATAAAGATAGCGAAAAATAGGCCTTAATTTAGAATTAACAAAATTGGAAAAATTTTTTTTTTCTTTGAATTCTGTTTTTTTAATCACACAAAAAATGATAAAATTGTAGTAATTAGGCGTCTTGGCAGTCTAGAACATCATAGCACATAGACCCAAACCCGTGAAAACTCTAAAAATCTAGGATCTTGTTTATAAAAGTTGGCGAAACATTAAAATTGCCGTATTTCCGTAAATAATAAAGATATCGCGAAATAAGCCTTAATTTGGAATCAATAAAATTAAAAAAATTTTTTTTTTTTTTTTTGAGATAAGGCGTTTGCAACTACTTAAAAAATGATAAAATTGTAGTAATTAGGCGTCCAGGCAGTCTAGAACAACATAGCGAATAGACTCAAACCCACGAAAACTCTAAAAATCTAGGATCTTGTTCTTAAAAGTTGGCTTTAACTTAAAATGGCCGTATCTCTGTAAATAATGAAGATAGCGCAAAATAGGCCTCAATTTGGGATAATCAAAATTAAAAAAATTTTTTTTTTTTTATTTTTAAATTCGGCCTTTTAACCACACAAAAAATGATAAAATTGTAGTAATAAGGCGTACAGGCAGTCTAGAACAACATAGCGAATAGACCCAAGCCCATAAAAACTCTAAAAATCTAGGATCTTGGTTTTAAAAAATGGCCAAACATTAAAATAGCCGTATCTCCGTAAATTTTGGAGATAGCGCGAAATAAGCCTTAATTTAGAATCATCAAAATTGTAAAAATTTTTTTTTTTTTTCTGAAATCAGGCCTTTGCAACTACACAAATAATGATAAAATTGTCGTAGTTGGGCGTCGAGGCAGTCTAGAACAACATAGCACATAGACCCAAACCCGTGAAAACTCTAAAAATCTAGGATCTTGTTTTTAAAAGTTGGCGAAACATTAAAATTGCCGTATTTCCGTAAATAATAAAGATATTGCGAAATAACCCTTAATTTGGAATCAATAAAATTAAAAAAATTTTTTTTTTTTTTTTTGAGATAAGGCGTTTGCAACTACTTAAAAAATGATAAAATTGTAGTAATTAGGCGTCCAGGCAGTCTAGAACAACATAGCGAATAGACTCAAACCCACGAAAACTCTAAAAATCTAGGATCTTGGTTTCAAAAGTTGGCCAAACATTAAAATAGCCGTATCTCCGTAAATTTTGGAGATAGCGCGAAATAAGCCTTAATTTAGAATCATCAAAATTGTAAAAATTTTTTTTTTTTTTCTGAAATCAGGCCTTTGCAACTACACAAATAATGATAAAATTGTCGTAGTTGGGCGTCGAGGCAGTTTAGAACAACATAGCAAATAGACCCAAACCCACGAAAACTCTAAAAATCTAGGATCCTGTTTTTATAAGTTGGCTACAACTCAAAATGGCCGTATCTCCGTAAATAATGAAGATAGCGCAGAATAGGCCTTAATTTAGAGTCATCAAAATTCAAATAATTTTTTTTTTTTTTTTTTTAAATTTGGCCTTTTCAACTACACGAAAAATGATAAAAGTGTAGTAATTGGGCGTACGGGCACTCTAGAACATTACAGCAAATAAATCCGAACCGAATTTTTTTGTAATTAGGCTTTTGCAACTACACATAAAACGATAAAATTTAAGAAATTAGGCGTCTAGGCAGTCTGAAACATAGCAAATAGATTCTAACCCGTGAGAACTTTAAAAATCTGGGATTTTAGTTTTAAAAGTTGACCAAGACTTAAAATGGCAGTATCCCTGTAAATAATAAAGATAGCGCAAAATAGGCCTTATTTAGAATCATCAGAATTTAAAGAATTTTTTTTTTTTTTTAATTTGGCCTATTTAACCACACAAAAAATGATAAAATTGTAGTAATTGGGCGTACAGGCAGTCTAGAACAACAAAGGAAATAGACCTGAACCAATGAAAACTAAAGATCTGAGATTTTGGTTTTAAAAGTTAGCCAAAACTTAAAATGGCCGTATCTCCGTAAATAATAAAGATAGCGCAAAATAGGCCTTTATTTGGAGTCATCAAAATTAAAAAAAATTTTTTTTTTTTTTTCGAAATTTGGCATTTTCAACTACACGAAAAATGATAAAATTGTTGTAATTGGGCGTACAGGCAGTCTAGAACAACAAAGAAAATAGACCTAAACCAATGGAAACTCTAAAAATCTGGGATTTTGGTTTTAAAAGTTAGCCAAAACTTAAAATGGCCGTATCTCAGTAGATAATAAAGATAGCGCAAAATAGGCCTTTATTTGGAGTCATCAAAATTAAAAAAATTTTTTTTTTTTTGAAATTTGGCCTTTGCAACCACACAAAAAATGATAAAATTGTAGTAATTAGGCTTTCAGGCAGTCTAGAACATTATAGCAAATAGACCTGAACCCGTGAAAACTCTGAAAATCTGAAATTTTGGTTTTAACAGTTCGCCAAAACTTAACATGGCCGTATCTCTGTAAATAATGATGATAGCGCGAAATAAGCCTTAATTCGGAATCATCAAAATTTAAAAAAAATTTTTTTTTTTTTGAAATTAGGCCTTAGCAAGTACACAAAAAATTTTGAAATTGTAGTAATCAAGCGTCCAGGCAGTCTAGAACATCATAGCAAATAGACCCAAACCCGTGAAAACTTTGAAAATCCGGGATTTTGGTTTTAAAATTCGGTGAAAACTTAAAATAGCCGTATCTCTGTAAATAATAAAGATAGCGCGAAATAGCGGTTGAGTTCGGGCGAGCGCAGGCGAGCGCGGGTTGACGGCGTGCGCCCAATCTCGGTCCCCGAACATACCTATAGTCATGATCACATTACGGACTACCCAGTCACCTACAACCATAGAGATATTATAGATAGAGTAGGCAAGCCTGGAAGTGCAAGCGTTGACACGTTAAAAAGAGATGCAACATCGAGCTACCTTTCTATCTCTCTCTGTGGTTACTACTAATTGCCTATGGCCATATATATGTAAAACATCTGTAGCCAATCAGCAGCAAGCACAGAGAGAGATAGAAAGGTAGCTCAATGTTGCATCTCTTTTTATCGTGTTAACGCTGCCACTTACAGAAGAATCGGTGGCTTGCCTACTCTATCTATAATATCTCTATGCCTACAACTCCGCATCTCCAGTTGTCCAGTTATATATACAGTTAATTGTCATTAGCAGACGACGCTCGTAGGGTAATCAAAAAACACCTCGGTCAAGTTAATGTAGTATATTCTCATATTTGTGCAAATTGGGGATGTCATTTTTGTAAAATAAATACTGTCTGGAGCAATAAATTTGAATTTGGTAATCATACTTTTACTCTGCAGTCTTTACTAATGTTATTTGTGAGTATTTGAATTCGATTCAGCTTGGTTAACCTATCAAATTCAGTTCAAATTGTTACTTTTGTAATTTTGATTTATTATTATTAAAGTAGTTGTATGACTTTTTCTCCTAGTACATTTTCAAGTTGTGTTATTACGTGTTTATCAAAAACGTCTTTCTTTTTCCAGAAATATTGATATCAGCTATAGTATTCAAGTAAGGATATAACTATAACCATGAGTTACCGCCAAAGTAACCATGCCAAAAAGTCTAAAGGATTTGGGTTTACGGGCTTTCAAATGCCCAGTAGTCGTAAGCGTGCTGGAGCTGCTATACCTCCTCCACCACCAAACTTGGGTTATCACATGATGAATTCCATCACTGAAACCGCCCTGTCAGCCAGCTGTGGAGCACCAAAGAAACGCAGTAAAACTGAAGACGAGTTGGGTTATTTGGTTTAAAATTATATAAAAGTTCCACGTTGTTCATGCAAATTTCAACTTGATAGGTACTTTGATGATGATCAGACGATTCGTCAAAACTGGAATACATTCCAGCGCCAGGCTCACCTTTGTGCTCACCAGCTAAAAAGAAACTTAAAAGCCATGATGACAGTGACAGCAAAGAGGCTCCATTGGATGCATTTATGGCTGGAATAAACGCTCAAGTTGAAAAAAATCAAAACGAAAATAAAGATGATAAAAGTAGAGGTGTTAGAGCAGACATTGATGTCGAGGATGATGAAGAAAGTTATTACAGGTAATACAATATTTATAATTGTTACAAATTATTTTGTACGTCATCATCATCTTGATTGATCAGTAGATATATCGAAGAAAATCCAAATGCAGGGCTCCATGCAGATGACTCTGATCAAGAAATTGAATACGACGAGGATGGAGATCCTATGGATCCGCTTAGAAAGAAAAAAATTGATCCCTTGCCACCAATAGATCACAGTGTCGTTCCTTATGAGCCATTTGAAAAGAATTTTTACAATGTGCACCAAGACATTGCGAATCTCGATAAATAGTAAATTGATGATTTGAGAAAAGCATTGGGCATCAAAGTGACAGGGCCAGCTTTGCCTGATCCCGTATCAAGTTTTGGACATTATGTGTTTGATGAGCATTTAATCAAGGGCATACGAAAATACGAGTACACTCAACCCACTCCGATTCAGGCACAAGCAATCCCTGTGGCAATGAATGGTCGAGACTTGATTGTCATTGCTAAAACAGGTAGTGGTAAAACGGCTGCATTCGTATGGTCCATGCTAATTCTCATAATGGATCAAAAAGAATTGGCTGATGGTGATGGACCCATAGGACTCGTTCTAGCACCAACCAGAGAATTGTCGCAACAGGTGATAATTTTTTGTCCTTTGAAACCAAACGATGTTTTACAATTCGTTTTTTTCCCCCCTCCAGATATATCAAGAAGTAAAAAAATTTGGTAAAGTGTAAAATGGTTTGTTGTTGCTACGGGGGAGGTAGCAAGTGGAAAGCCACCAATTTAGAATGAGTTACATTTTTGGTTCTTGACAAAGCCGATAAAATGTTTGACATTTGGTAAGTATTAAAGAGTCACTTGTAAAATCATGAATACATTGATATCATTGAATTTTTAACCATCAGAGCCACAAGTTAGGTTCATATGTAATCACGTTAGGCCTGACAGGCAAACGTTGCTCTTTAGCGCTACTTCGAAAAACTTGCCAGAGACGTGTTGACTGATCTAATAAGGATCGTTCAAGGTGATGTTGGCGAAGCGAATACAGATATAACGTAGCACGTGGTAGTATTTAATAATGATGCTGTTGGTAAATGGAATTGGCTTAATCAAAATTTAGTTCAATTTTTAAGTAATGGCAGTTTGCTGATATTTGTCATCAAATCAACAAATTTTAGCGTATAATGAAAAAAAATTTTTTAGTTGAACGCTGAAGAATTAGCAAACAAATTAAAGTTGAAAGAACACGACGTTATGTTGCTTCACGGAGACATTGACCAAATTGAACGAAATTAAGTTATAACTGCTTTTAAAAAGAAACAAGTTGACATATTAGTTGCTACGGATGTCGCAGGTATGATTAATCGGTTGTATTTTTCCAATTGAAAATCATTGTTATCATTGTAATCATCTGTGCAGCTCGAGGTTTGGATATTTATAAAAAGATTGTAAACTACGACGTAGCCCGGGACATAGACACTCACACGCACAGAATCGGCCAAACTGGTCGAGCTGGGGAAAAAGGTATTTACGCTCGTTAACGAAAGGGACAAGAAATTTACTGGTCATCTCGTGAGAAATCTCCAAGGAACAAACCGACGAGTGCCAAAGAGTTGCAAAGTAATTGGTTTAAAAAGTCGAGATTCAAAAGCGGAAAGGGTAAGCAAGTGACTATAGGTGTGCAGGTTTTGGTTTTCGAGGCAAAAGCACGCAATCTGAGCAGAGCTTGGAATCATCGTCAACCTCTCAAGGATCCTAAGATATTAGTCAAGTAGTCAAAACGTTGGAGAAAGCAAGGCCATGCAGCGACTGACTTGTGGCAATGAAAGCTGCTTTCAGGAGTCAGTACTCTACACAGGTAAAGTTCATTTTCACTCCAACAGTCTCTTTGTCACCATTCTTACTAGCAAGCATTCATTTTGTAGTTTCGAGCTTCATCGGATCACACCTGGGAGCAAACGATAACACCTTTATCTGTGATTATGCCACCACCTCCGCCTCCGCCAAGCACTCTGACAACTTCTTCAACACCTTCAAACAGCCAATCGACCCAAGAAAACTCCAACGCAGTACAATCTGAGAAACAAGATCGAAAAAATGGCAGGAAAAGTTAATGGGAGACAAAGTGGTGTGTGTATCCATTTTTGTTTTATATTTTACTTGGAAAAAAATAATTGTGTAACTAAAGGAATTGCTTCTTGATTTTTTCCATTTTTTGTTTTTTTATTTATATTATTTTTTTTTTTTTTTAATATTTTTAACTTACATTACTCCAAAAAATTATTTTAAGTCTCGCAAATGACTCACCCCACGCGATTAGTATAGTTTTTGTTGACGTAAAAGTCTGTTATCATTTAGTGATCTACTGTATCTATCAGGCTGCAAACCTCGTTCCAGTTTATTTTTTCATTACCTTTTTTTTTAGATCCGTTTAAAACCTCGGTCCAGTTCATGTAATGTTAAGCTCGTTAATTTAATTAATTAAAGGCGAGCAACTTGTAATTCAGTGACTACGTTTGGCATACATCATATTTAAGATTGTGTCACCATCAATAACCAACTCGTTCAGGAAATGCAAGTATACTTGAGCGATATATTTATATATAATAAACAGACGACACTCGTAACACAATAAATTTGGCCCGAAAATACAAATGTTTGGAGAGCCGGACAAAGTTGGTTGATGAATAATTTTTAAAGGTGTAAGCATATATTACTTTTAAGATTGTATAACTTCATTCATTGTATAAGATTATTTAAATTTATTTTTTGTATTTTTACTATGAACCATGACTCATCAAAATAGAGACCACTTGAATTATAAAATTATTCTTCTGGTAAATAAACGTTATCTCGTGATTAATTTTGTAATTGATGTACATGTAAAACTTTTTTATTACTTGGCCCTATAATGTTTTTCAAAATATTGAGAAAAAAATTTTTCCATCACCACTTTTGTAGATAAAATTTCAAAGTGTTAAAATAAAAGAAACAACAGTATCAAAGTTGGGCCTAAAGTGATTACAGTGTGCTGAGCTGCTGAGCATGGTGTAAAAAATATATAAGGGGTGTGTTCCAGTAACGCTCTCAGACAACTTAATTATGTCTTACGATATCTTGCGTCACGTTTAAGTTGTCGGTAAGTTGTCGGAGAGCGCTACTTGAACACACGGCACGACGTAGAAGAGCGCGCGGTGGCTCCGTCGGCTAGGTCGTGGATTGGCACGTGGGAGACCGTGGTTCGATTCCCGGCCAGTGTGACTTTTTCGGGCAAGTGTATACCTCTGATTTTTCACATGTGCTTTTTCACCACGCAATGCTCCTTGAGGAGGGTTTTAGGCGACCTTCTCGCAGCAAAAATTGCCTAATTTCCCCCTACCCCCCCCCTCCCAGTAATGGGAGGCCTCCCATCCCTCTTTCCCTTCCTTCTCCCAAGTGCTAAGTGCCCTTATTAAAGGAGCCGGACGTAGAGCACACTAATATAAAAAAAAAAAAAAAAATCTATACTTACTAAGTATCTAGATAGATAAGTATCTCTTACTTCGTGACACACGGCTGGTCGGCTCTTCTTTAGCCACCGAACTGATCAGCCAATCAGGAGGCTTGGAACAAGCGACCATCCATATTGGATTTTTCACCTATGAGCGTATAGAGAGCGCGTTGTTCAACTACTATTGCTACAGTGCTACACATAAACAAGAGTACAGGGTAAAAAATTTCCTCAAAAAATAATATGTTTAAAATTTATTAGGTGCACTGTTTTATGCATAAATATAATTCTATATGATGATCTGATTATTTGTAAAATATACAATAAATAAAGTTTATTAAATATTTCAATAAACAAATTTTACAATTTTTTTTTCTTTTTATGAGAATTTTAACATCAAAAGTCAGTTTTTTTGTTCATATCTGGCAATCTAATTTACGTTATCATACGTATACGAAGCTTTTAATTTGATACTGCTTTTCGAGGTGAGTGGTATTTATTTTCAGCAATAAAGTGTAAGTATAGTTAAACAACGCGCTTTCTACGCTCATTGGTGGAAAATCCAATATGGAAGGTCGCTTGTTCCAAGCCTCCTGATTGGCTGATCGGTTCGGTGGCTGAAGAGCCCACCTTTATTTTTTATACCATGGGTGCTGAGTGTGGTATGTCATAATAGTAATAAGGTGTAGTAATCGTTGATGAAAATTTTCAAACAAGAATGAAAAAAATACTAAATAGTGTACGCATGCAACTTAATTGTCACGGTCATAACAGAAAAATAGCGTAGATTAAACAAATGGAGCAACAAGAACTGTGAAACTCTGTGTGGGAGAAAAGCAAGCAAGAGCGCCAAGAGCTCGAACTACAACGCAGTAGCTCAAAGCTCAACCTCAGTCGAGTTTTCGAAACGGAACAGTTTGCGTCTTCAGTGACTTTGTCTTGAGTTCTCGTCTCTTAAAAACCTTGTCGCGTTGTTGTCGTTGCATCGTAACTATCGCAAGTTAAGAAAAACAAAGCTCACTAATTAAGCTCTGCTCGGGAAAAAAAACTTGCTGCAAAAGCAACGATCGCTTCTCGCAGGTTTACTTGCGTATATGTGCATTCGAGAAACAGAGGGAGAAATAAGTTGTGCGTGTCAGCAGTCCTTTCGTCCTTTGCCCTTATAGTGTCGTACTGTCGTGTGCTGTGTGCTCCCCCATCCCTCTTTGAACAAAAGCTGCAGCCATCGACCCTCTGCAGAAATATGCAGCTGCTGCAGCAACAACCTTGATGCAGGCAGATTGGCAGACGTGACGTGTATACATATATATACATCATTTTGACGACGAATAAACTTATCTATAGTTTGGCTACCCTTTTTTATCATCGTCCTCGTAGGCCAGAGCAAGCCAGCAGCAGGCACTTTGAGTGTCATTATAGGTAGCTGGTGACGACGGTGGAAAAGACATATAGATAGAGAAAGAAAAAAAGTCCAATTACTGTGACGTGAACAAACGTCCATAGTATTATACATTATCGCAAAAAGAGTGAACGACAGTAATTTAAACGTAAACGCTACGGACGGAAAGACATGGCGCAGCCAACGAGCAGCGCGATACGCGCGCTAGCGCTCGAATACAAGAGCCTACAGGAGGAACCGGTCGAGGGCTTTCGCGTCAAGCTCGTCGGCGAAGACAATATGTTCGAGTGGGAGGTCGCGATATTCGGCCCACCAGATACGCTCTACCAGGGTGGATACTTTAAGGTTAGCGTCCACGTTTATATTATCAAGATCCACCTACATGGTCATTTTCAATCGGGTTTTTTTTTTTTTTTTTTTTCTTCATCCCTTGGCATCATTGTAGGTACAATTTACGTGTGTTCTACTGTCCTTTGTGCTCTAGCAGCATCAGTCCCGAAGAAGAGATTTTTAAATGCACACCGTACACATACACACACAAGTAGGATCAAAGAGAGAGCAGTGAGCACTAGGTGTTTACTATACACATAGGTATAAGTACAACGCTTATAGTAGTACAGTAGCGCAGTATAGCAGCAACAATGAGCAACGGAACGTTGGCGTCAATCGCTTTCTCTTTCTCTCTGCGGCTGTTTAGTGTGCTCAAGTTTTGTATATAAAGCACGCATTTACATAGGTATCAGAAACATCAGCATGATTGGTGCACATGTACATTGTACGCATAACCAGACCCTGCCAGGGCTAGTTAAGTAACATATAATAATTTAGTAGCATCATACATCTGGTTGTTTTTATGTACGTTCCTTGGCTCGACTCGGCTCTGTCACAGAGCCTCTGTGTAGCTGTGCGTCTGCTCTGCCTGTAACGCACGATATCAACAAAAGAGAAACATGCAACATTACAACTGTAGAAACTCACAATGAAGCTTTGAGTTCCAAATTTTTGTATTATAAGGTTCAATCTAGACACAGAGTACTTAATAGAGTTATGTCGAAATACAAACGTTTTTTTTACTCTATGAATAATGCAATGCAGTTGCTTTCGTTATTAAATTATACGAGCAGCAGCTCCAAACTGATTAGAATAAATTTTAAAGGGCAAGGTAGTTTTTTGTGAAGTATGAAAGTAATTGTGATTAACCTATAATTTTTTTCTAATTCTTTTATGTATTCCTGGGCTTTTCCGACCTTGCACCTGCGTTACTACTACATATTATATCGTATAATAATAATTCTTAAATCACTGAGATCTTGTCCTTTGAAAAAGGCTTCCAAGTTAAAATTCCGAGACTTTTAATTTTTAAACAATGCACTAGATTTCTAGAAATTAAAATAATCGTACTTAGTTATGACCTTGGCTCCCATGGTGTTGAAAAGTTTAGTGCCTGTAAGTACTTGATAGATTCCAAAATCTCTCCAAGCTGGAGCATGTCTACCGCTTTCCACCGCCTTTCCAACTTTCCACAATAAATATTGGGTCGGATACCTCTTTGTTTTATTGTATACGCATACACGAGATATTTGCAAAGAGGTGTGAGCAAGTACAAGAAGGTTGAAGGTTGAAGGTTTTTATTTATGACCTTAGGGTAAAACCCCATCTGGCCTATCAGGATTGTACAAATGTTAACGAAAAGCATGATACAGTAAAAAATCGCTCTCTCAACATATGATGCAGTCACTATAGGTGATAGAGAGATAGAGAGAGAGAGAGAGAGAACAAAGCGCGCGTCGAGTTCTCTCTGTCAAAGTATTCGACTCAACAACACAACGTACCTTTTATTATTCCGTAGTTTTTTTTTTTTTTTTTTAAATTGAATTTAGGTAATCCCCAAATTAATTATCCCAGGTTTTTAAGTGCCGCAAGAAGGTTGTGCGTAAATTTAAAGTATATGCACGGAAGACACAGAAAAAGACGCTCTCGGACTTTGACCATATTATTATTATTATTTTTGGGAGAGGTTTCTCCTGGTCATGTCCTCTTTGTTCGAAAGATTACTTGACAGAAAATGATGTTAAATGAAGGTACTGGACAAGTTGGACTGATGCTACAATCAAACAGATCGATTAATGATGTTTCACATAAACACCTTTTTTGAAATGCTTTGGTTGTCCCTAGAGTCGTGTTGTTTTAGCACTTGTACTTTAGCAAAGAGCAAAAAGCTGGGGTGTTGGTAAAGACGAGCCAACGCACCACTTTTACAATAAATTGTTGAAACACCGAAATCAATGAAACGTGTATACATAACAACATCATATTCATCAGCTGCTGCAATCAACCTATTGTATAAAAAAAATATCAGATAATACTTATACTTGTGTGTAGGTATTGGTCGCGTTTTCGCGCGCTCACCTCGATTCCGCTTTCTAAACCACTCTCGCGTTTTATTGGGCCTCTCTCGCGGCAACGGTACATTTACGTTGTGCTCTCTCGAGTATAGTTGTTACTCTGCTTGTAATTACTTACTTGAACAATTTTATCGTGTATAAGGTCTCCCTCATCATCATCATCATCATCATCATCATCATCATCACAACATCCGCCTCGATCTCCAAGTTTTTATTATTTCTTTTTGCTCTACGAAATCACACATCTGTTGGATTTGACGTAGTTTTTGGTAGAAGCGAGAGTAGTTGAATCTCAAACATGGATCGAGTTACTTTATTTACTTAAAATTAAAATCGAAACGGGAAAGATTAGTGGCTTTGTTTTGGAATAAATGTTAGTATGATTAGTATAAGCGTTAATTGACAGAGTCAACAAATTGGAGCGTACCTACTTGGGCTCGAAAAATGTGTGATCATCATCATCATTTGTGTACCATCAAGGATTATTGGTAACGCCTTTCTGTTTGTCTGTGTCACATAGTACATGGTATATATTTTTCGTGCTTCCTCAAATTAAGTACGTGCATATATTATCATACAATTATTGAAAAAGGTAACACCGAGAGCTGTTAACGGGGCACGCTTCCCAACCCGATATTTTTACCGGCACATTTGATTCTTCTCCTCTTCCATAGTCTCGTATATTATAGTTGTATAAAAATAATAGTTATAATAGTAATAATAATAATAATAATAATAATAATAATAATAATAATAACACTAGCCCGACTTTCTCTTGCGCTCACTCGATTATTCCTCTCGAGCTACATCTCAGCAATCCACGTTCCGCTCTATACTATTTACTGCCATATACTTATTTACTTAATTATTATATTTACAAGAGTATGGGCAATGCGTGAGTTGATACTTGATAAGTTGATGCAAAAAAGAACGTGCGTATCCCGGGTATAAGTATAAGTATAAGTATAGTAGGTGATGAGAAGGAAAGGAAGATTGGAGAATCGGGGCCAATTCTACTTACATACACTACCCCACCCACCCAATCCTATATTGCCCATGTACAGACAGGAAGGAGGCAGCACTAACGCCACGAAACTAGCTTATGGCGCGCTACTTAGTACATATACTTGAGACGTATACGTATAGGGTATAATACTAACTCTGGAGTTGCAAAATCTCTATATAGAGACACAAAAGCGGTTTAAGTTGGAAAAAGTCACGTGCATTTGTAAGCAAGTAGGTATTATTTTTATATAAGTATATCGGTCGTACAATGCGGGACCTGTATAAATGCAGTTATAAAAACACGCGACAAAGAGAATATAGGTATGTATATCTGATGTATACATATGTATAAAAGGATCCCCGAGGAGGACAAATTAAGGAGGAAGAGAGGTGGAGCTAGACCGGAGCTAGGATGTATATTTGGGCCATGACCAGGTCGCGAGCGCCATCAAAAGATCAATGTGTGTGCCCCATTTTCCGCTCTCAGCCCAGTTCTCTTTTTTTTTTTCTTTTTCCCCCATCTCCTCCCTCGCTGCTGCACCCTTATACACGTTTGCACGCGCAGGAAGCGACAACTACCACCCTTTTATTCTTATTCATCGAAATTGTGTAACAAGCTGTAACAATACTTTGTACGTAATTAATAGATGTAAGGTAAGTATATAAGGATACACAAGATGGTCCCTCCTCGTCAGCAGGTTGTTGTTGCGCGAATCTACAACTATTCTTGTAAAGACCTTGGAGTGCGTGGCAGTTTACTTTCACTAAAGGTCTTACATTTTTCTTCTCTTTCTTCTCTTTCTTTTGAGTACAAATTATTTACTGTCACTTTTACTTTTAACGTGAATTTTTACAAGTAGACTCTCCCCCCACCTTCCCTTTTTTCACCTGGAGATTATAAAATCAAAATAAAACACGTAAATAACAGAAGGAGGTGTATTAAAAAAACATTTCGACAGCAGCTGCAGTATTTCTATTGGTAACAAAAAAATAAAATAAAGTACCTGCGCGTTACGTACGTCAACTGTTGTACGAGCTGAAAATCCAGGCAGTTCTCGGGTTTTGTCCTATTTTGCACGTAGGTGAGGCGTTACGAAATTTCCGAAATTCCAGACAAGTGCATGTCGTGTGCTCTATTTTGCAGATGAATCCTCGACCTATGATGATAATATATTGATATTAAAGGGGTTCGGGCCCATAAATGCAAATGGCTTTGATCGTTATGCGATAGATGAAATATAAAATTGACTGTATACAGTTGGATTTGTAAAACGAACTTGTATAGGTAGATGAGCCACTTAATAAACGATGAGCGTTTTACAGTGATGAAAGAAAAAATTTAACGAGTCTTAATTTGTTTTTTTTTTTTGTTTTTTGTTTTTACTCGCAATTAAGTAATTACATCACCATATGCACAATCACCGTCACCTCGGGTGCGCGGGTATTTTTTCTAATGTTTTTTTCACCTTTTGACTCTGGCTGTTTTTTTTACAGGCACACATGAAGTTCCCACCAGATTACCCGTACAGTCCACCGAGCATTCGCTTCAAGACCAAAGTCTGGCATCCCAACGTTTACGAGGTGGGTTGTTATTGTTAACCGTAAACTCAGCTTTTTTACAAACCCTGCGTATACTTACCTCGATACTTACTTATGCATTATATATATATATATATATATATATATATATATATATATATATATATATATATATATATATATATATATATATTAATGGGCGACTGTCCGAGTATTTATTGAACCAAACACACTACGATATTGTATAACATTAGCAAACGAGCCTCCAGCAGCTATTATTATACAGCGTATTACACTGTGGGTATATATTTCCAAACACATATACCATGTATACTCACATACGCTGTCCATGTATGAAAAATGTGTACTTACACAGTAAAAAATGACTTTAGTGGATTTACTATTCCTCTAGTAAAAATTCCTTCGTTCCGCGATGTAAAAGTACTAGTTTGTAGTGTTCTCACTAAACTTCTTGTAAATCTACTACTACTGTTGTAATTTTACTATGCTTAGCATGGGAAATAATCCGACCTATGCTGAACGTAGTAATTGTACTACGCACAATAGTAACCAAATTTACTACCAAATAAGTAAAATTACAACTGTCTTATAGTTTATTACGCTTCGCTAAATATAATACCTATTCACGTAGTAAAGTTTACTATTAGAGTAGTAATTCGAAAAAGTGCAGATATTCATAACTCTCAAGCAAGTCATGGGGTAAAGAACTAAAGAACCATGAGGTATTCTGTTTTTGCTTTTTCACGTTGTTCACAAATCAATCGGTGTTGTGATCGATCTCCTTAAATAAAAAGTAGCGCAGCAATAAATCTAAGCATTTATAAAAAATAAGTCATTCTTAGTATTAGCAGTTACAAAATCTCATTAAACAAAAGACTTCAAACGTAATTTAAAAAAATTTAAATGTAATTTACATTATGCGCTTTTGCATTAAGTGTTAATTTGAGTATTTATAAGATTACATAAATTAAAAATAGTTTTCTTCATTTTCATGTATGAAAGTACAATACTTTAAATTTAAGATTTCTTTTTATGCGTATTGATTAAATTGAAATATTTTACTACGATTGCGGTCACGCCATCTACTGCATACGTTGCATACTTACCACTACTTCAGTATATTTACTATTGGAATAGTAAAAAAACAACTCAGACACTACTCCCCCTTTTTAATTCTAGCCTTACAAAGTGGGCAGTAAATTTACTATCACAGTAGAATTTTTACTACTGCTGTAGTAAATATACCACGCTCAGCATAGGTCGGATTATTTCCTATGCTAAACGTAGTAATTTTACTACGATATTTTTTACTGTGTACGTGTGGAAGCGAACGAGCCGCGCGCGTGCGACAATTATCGACTTTCAGCTACTAATACCTCTCTTTTCTCCCGTTTTCTCTCTCTCTCTCTCTCTCTCTCTCTCTTTTATTGTATCCCTTCTTCTCACTGTTGCCGCTGCATTTCGACTCCCAAGTGTATTCACTCCATACTTTTGTATGTGTGTGTGTGTGTGTGTGTGTGTGTGTGGAGGAGGGGGGGGTGTACATTTCACATCTGTCTCCATAAAATATAATATATACTTAATTACATTATTGTTATACGGTTACTAGATTTAATGAAGAACCTATACACTCACAGTCAAACTTTTTTTTCCTGCAATTTTGTCGACATACTTGAGCCAAATTTCGAAGCAGTCGGATAGTAGTGATGGACGGTGGTTTTTATTTGTTTATTTATTTGTTTATTATTTTTTTCTTTTAATGTAAATACGCATAAATAAATGACGTGTATTATTTGATATTTATCCGCTAAAAAGACGCTTTTGCAGAGGATGAAGAGTTGTTTCAGTCACATTGTACGTAATATTTCAATTTAAAAAGCTATCTTTGACATTTGACTTTAACCCTTAAGTATTCAATAAAAATAATGTCTACCAATTAAAACACTCGCATACCAGATATTGTTTCGGTCTTTAATTTTTTTTTTTTTTTTTTTTATGTAAACCCGGATGTTCCACACGTATTTATTTATTTATTTTTTTAATTAAATTCCGTAAACGCATACTTACAGTTAAATCCACATGGTAATAAAATATTGTAAATTAAGTTCATCATTGACAGAAAAAACAAACGATCGATTTGTAATTATGGCTCTGGTAAACACATGGTGTGTATTATTATGCTTTTTAATGTACTGACGTCGAATCAAGTGCCGCACCAGTATGCAACAATAAAAAAATACGCTTTTGCAAGGCACGATGGTACAATAAATAAAATAAAACAACGTTTCTAAGTTGAATGTATGTAGTAATTAAAGAAAAAAAAAAAAATTTCTTTTTTTGTCTCCCATTGTACGCGTAAGTGACTATGTACGCCCGGAAATTGAAACCGCTATACTCGCAAAAATGAGAAAACAAAAGAAGAGCAGAGCACCAAGACCGTGAGTCACGAATCTCTTTCGGCAAGTAACTTGAGTGCGCTGACTGCGCTCATTGGGCTTGGTGCTTTGAGATAATGGACTTGAATTACCTACTGGCACTCAAAAAAAAAAAAAAAAATTTCTTGGGGTTATTTAATCTTATCGATAGATCGTCGGGTAAAATGTTATGTCGTAAAGGACGAACAAGTGACCGAAAAATGTTTTGCGATAGGTGCGTTATTGACCTCGAGGTGCAGCATATCAGATTTTCCCTTTGTCTCTCTTTCTTTTCATCGTTACACTAGAGTAGGTAATTATTGCCGAGCTATAATTTTTTTTTTTTTTTTTTTTTATATATATTAGAGTGCTCTACGTCTGGCTCCTTTAATAAGGGCACTACTATGGGCACTAAGCACTTGGAAAAGGGACAAGGAAAGGGAAGGGAGGCCTCCCATTTACTGGGAGGGGGGTAGGGGGAAATTAGGCAATTTTTGCTGCGAGAAGGTCGCCTAAACCCTCCTCGAGGAGCATTGCGTGGTAAAAAAGCACATGTGAAAAATCACAGAGGTACTTGTCCGAAAGTCGCACTATGGCCGGGAATCGAACCACGGTCTCCCACGTGCCAATCCACGACCTAGCCGACTGAGCCACCGCGCGATAATCTTCCGAGCTATATAGTTAAATATTATATACTTGACTCAATACTACATTTTAGTTCTTCTCGATGTAGGGTATATAATTACGATAGAGGGATGATGGAAATGAGCTTGAAAACGTTTTTGTAGAAATATCGAGATAAGTGTCAGCGTGTAGCGGTATGGAAAGCTAGGTCGATGGGGGTACACTAATTATATATCACTTGTATAGACTCAGCACAGGTCGTGTTTGTTGTCTCTCTGTGCTGATGAGTATGACGACGTGCCGCGATATATTATACATACATCAGTATAAATATTTAGGAAGAAATCACCAACGACTTGGCTTTTCTTCGTCCAATGAATCACGCGTTTACCTGCAATCATAAAAAAAGAAAAAGAGAAAAACAAAAAACAACGAGTAAGTGATGGTAAGATAAATTGTCTTTTGTCTTTTGCAGAACGGAGACCTGTGCATATCCATCCTACACCCGCCGGTTGACGACCCGCAGAGCGGCGAGCTGCCCTGCGAGAGGTGGAATCCAACGCAGAACGTCAGGTGAGCCGAGTGCCAACGACCGACAACGGCCACCATCACACCTTATTATACATATATCACTAGTATTAGGTGCAATCTTTGAAAAAATTGTGAAATGGAAGAAACAAAAGTTGAAAATGCATGTTTTCGAGTGATGGATACATAATAACTGCAGGATTGAATTGGGTAGTTGGTGTCTCATTCCAATACAATTAGCTCTTTTGGGCAACACCCCCATTATTTTTATAATGATGCTACGTTGAATCAACGAAATTAGTCTCTCTCTCTCTCTCTTTCTCTTCTCATGCATTTAAAGGCGTTTGAGAGCCCTCGTATGATAATCGAAAAAATTGATCGGGCTACTGTAGGTCCTATATGGTTCATTTAAAAGCTTATCAATCTTGAAATCTAGTTTCAAGCTAATCGAATTTTGTTCAAATATAATTTTCACATAGTTTCACGCAGGTATTTTTGTACAATCGTATTTGTCTTACAGTAGCATGTGCGCGAGGTAGTATTTGCCTACTACCATGGATGTATTGAGTACAATACCTACCTATATACTGTTTGCTGCTACTGCTACTGATTGTCGTTGAAAAATTCAGGCAAGCGTATCGAACGCGAGTCCGGTTATATTGCCTTACATATCAATGTGTACGTGTACATTTGCACATAATGCATACAAACCGTTACGTGTCGGCTGAATTGTATTTGTTCTTATCCGTGATATCATCACCATCTATTTATACATAGGTAGCTGTTTATTCTTTTTTTTTTTTTTTTTTTTTTTTTTTTTTTCACGCTATTTCTTAAAGTTTCTTGTCAAACTTTGTGTGGGTCGCAACCGATGCAAACGAAACCATACATACACGTCAAACTACTAAAATCGTTGCGGTGCGTGACATCACGCGCGTTTACCAACAATAAACTTGTAAGCTCGACACTCGCGAAAAACATCGACGACGACATTGCTTTTCCATTATGAGTTGCAGCAAAAATAAAAGCGCAGCCTTGGATTACCACGAAAAAAACGAGGGAACAATATAATTGAGCGGTCGCGTCGGCTCTTTCTTTCTATTTCATCGTCCCAATCGAGAGCAAAATGTTCGATTCTTTCGCAAGTCGGGGACCAAAAAAAAAAAAGTTCGGCTAGATTTACTCGCACCCGAGTATACGACATATCACCCGACAAACGCAAACCTACACTCTTTGAGGTGTATGTGCACATAATATATATATTTGAACAGTGTCTTTCTAGCTCTGTTGTCTGGTGAAATAAATATCTACAGAGAAGAAAGAGAAGAAAGCAGGAGGCGTGACAAGAGAGGCTCGACTTGATTATCATCTTTTTTATTTTATTTTTTTCTTAATTTATTAATTTTGTTGCAGAACGATCCTATTGTCGGTTATCTCGCTGCTCAACGAGCCCAACACTTACAGTCCGGCCAACGTGGACGCGTCAGTGATGTACAGGCGCTGGCGCGACTCCAAGGGTCGAGACAAGGAGTATGAGAATATCATCAGGTGAGAGGAGGCCGCTGCATTGCAGCACCAGCCGATCGCTCCTTTCGATATACGGAAAATGATATTATTGGCATTGGAAGGCGAGAGCGAGGCATGCTCGCTTGTTTTTCTCTTTCTGATACCCGTGCCAATTATCATCATTCGTTTCGCCCCCTCACCTTTCTTTCCTAGCTCATTCTGACTTGCACCTGGAGATTAAATTGGCTCTAGTTTTTTTTTCCGCATTTTTTGTTTTTGTTTATGGGCCAGATATGCGACGGCGATGATGATGATGCAAATGACATTACATTTTTCTTCTTCAAGTATACTCGACAATAATTGCAGAAATGCTTGCAAAAATATGTTGTAACGAAAATTTTTCATTACAGAAAGCAAGCACAAGCAGCAAAGATGGAGGCAGAAAAGGAGGGCATCGTGGTGCCGGTGACCCTCGAGGATTATTGCATCAAGACCCGAGCACGGCCCGCTGAACAACATCTCGATATGACCGACTTCTACGACGACGAGTATGAGCTCGACGACGACGATGACGACGATGACGATAACGAGGAACACCAGAGCGCGAGCGAATACGAGGACGGTGACGACAGCGGTAACGGCGAGTCGTGATCCATCTTCTGAGCAGCCTCTCCCGCTCTTACCGAGATTCATTGATCATACACGTATATACCTACCTACACATACTTACAGTCGTACAGAGTCTTCAGAGAGAGAGAGAGAGACCGCCCGGACAAGAAAATTATTTACACACAAAACTACAATGAAATACACCCACATGAAATATTTTACAGAGGTGGAGACAAGTATACGACTGTAAACGAGAATTAAATAACAGCCGTTAACTACGCGCTCGCATGCGACTCGTCATCTTACCCTGGTTCGTGCTTTACATTTTCCGCATGTGACCTACGATATTTTTTTAGAATTTTTTTCTTTCCGAGGAACCATTGTATCAATACCGAATTTACACAAGAAAATACTCAGCACACTATTATTACTAAAAATCATGTCTTTAATCACTGCACTCTTGCAGTTTAGTCCAGAGGGTGAAAGCTTGGCTCTAAAAGAGACTACAGCGAGTAAACTTGTTGTACACGTCTAAAATTAAAAAATTAAAAAAAAAAAAACCATGTATATGAGCTTCTCTTTGTCGTCAAAAAAAAAAAATAATAATAAATAAGTAAATCATAATACGTCGGTCCGCTTTGCAACAATAGAGCGATACGGAGCCGGTGAGTTTAGGAAAACTTTGACTAAGTATCCAATAATTTTAGAAAATTTCTATTGCTTTGCTCAATTTCAAGTAAGCTATTTTTTTCTCTGTATAAAGATTATTGTTACATAATTTCTCTACCATCTTTAGACATTCATATTCATACGTACGATTCCCTGAAAATCATTATATCTGCTTCTCTTACTCTCCAGGTTTCATAATCAATATTTACTGTTTTATGTGTCGATTTTGTTGCGGTATCGAAATAAATTTTTAAAAAATCTATACATTACCGACATTCTCTTTCTCTCTGTTTGTGCACATTGCCCCTCAACGCCGAAAATTTTCCAAGTTTATAGATTTAAACCCAAAAATCAACAAACACGATAGATCTCTCTCCTCCACATATTTAATTGTTTCTTTAATGTGTTAATGTTAGCAAAATGAATACATACACCCTGTTGAAAACGAAATGAAGGCGTTGATCAATTAGTTATTTAGTATAATTTGTGTAATTCTTAATTGTAAATATATTGTGCGTTAAACAAATTACTTTATGTTTATACATGAATTTCCCTCCTACATTATAAACAAGTCAATTTCTCTTGAGTGGAGCGCTTTATTATTATAATCATTGTTATTAACAAGGTTACAATCAACTGTCCACTTGTAGGTATTTCAAGTGGTCTATAAAAAAATTTTGGTGATAATATCCCGTGCTTTTAGTTAAGATTTGGGAAAAAGAACCTAGACAAATTAAAATTTATGTATTAGGAATATTTATTTAATAAATTATACTTACGAGAAACAGTTCCGTCGTGTCTAGAAAAGTTTCTTATGTTCCATGAAATAAAAACATTGAAATTTTTTTATCCACGTTCAGTTATTTATTTTTCATTTATTCAATTAATCAACCCGGTCTCTTGTATCTACAAAACTACAAAAATCTGATCTTTAGCCTACTTGGCCAACCAACAAGTAAATGATTTTTAGGCGAACAAGTCTCTGGTAAAAGTTTGCTCAAGTGGACGTTATACCCATGTTCCTCAGCCTGCAACTTTCTATCCGTATCAATAACCATCATGCATTCGTATCCTTGTTTCGTCTTTGCGTTTTCAGCATCGTGAGTCTGATCTGCAGCATGTCCCAACGTCAAATAATTCCTTTTATCTAAAATACCTTTCATTACCTGGCTACGAGGATAAATAATCTTGTAGCAGTCTTGAACGGATCCATAACAGCAGGGGCAGCAGACAAATGCAGCGTTCTGGCCGATGCACTGCTGAAGGACTAAATCGGTAGCCACTCCACAAGCATGAAGACACACACCAATATCAAAGTGTCCTATGTAGTAATCAAGATTACTTTGATAAAACGTTACGTTCGTCAGGGATAATTTGGCTACGCGCTCTTTGGCTTTCTTCATGGATTCTGATTTGTTTTCCAAGAGGATAACACTGCATTTAGGTAACAAATAAGCCAAAAGAATGCCTAAATGTCCACACCCCGAACAAAAATCGACTATAACGTCGCCTTCTTTGGCAAGCTTTAACACAGGCTTACATAAACTTTCCAACTGTTGGAGCTTCCTATGCGAACGACTACTTGGAAGGTTCCCTCCTTCTGGAGTTGCTTCATAAGGAATATTGGGCCAGTCTACCGTCTTTTCTATACCAAATAACTCATCCAGATGGATTTGTAATTGAAAACACTTGACTCTGTTTAAAGAGTAATCTATGTCTGATTGGCGCGTGTGAATTCGGTTTCCAGATGGGTACTTTTTTTGGTCGCTTTTGTATAAGCTATGGTTTTCAATTACTGGCAAGCTGTAAGCGAGTATTAAATTTGTACTGTACAAGTCTTGGATGCACAATATTTCCATACATCTGAGAATATGTTCATTAGTCAACATGTTATCATACCACTTCATAGTAAGTGGAGCAACGTCAAAAATCTGGTTTTTGTCCACAAACGTGAAAAACATGCGAATGCATACAAAAATCATAACATCTGCTAGCGTTATACTCAAACCTTCTGAAAAAACGTGTTCTGGCATAATACTTTTGTTTTTGTCAAAATCGGGAGTAGTATACTTTTTCGACATGGTGTATTTATACAAATTGTGCAGTCTTACAGGCTGCGACATGTGGTTTTCAAACTTGGCTAATGACACAGGCAAAATGCTATCTTGATTTTGTTTGTCAATCGATTTTAACATTGAGACAATGTCTATTTCGCAAAATCGAGTCCAAACACTTACCTCTGAACAAGCCAACAGACAAGCTTCTTTAAAGCCCAATAATTTTATAGAATAATGTTCTGGATGCTTGATAAGAACATTTTTAATCACTTGTCTCAGCGTTGCGCATAGTCCAGCTATACAGCTTGTACCATTCTCTTCCAAATTGGGCAACTCGCAACAACTTGCAATCTTTGACATTTCAGCACGTTCTATCAATTCATACTCAAATGTTGACAAATCTACCAAAAATGAATTTTCCGTGCAGACGGGGATATTTTTTACTAGCATAATCTGCACATCCGAGTTACAATATTTAATTGTGAATAATGTTATGAGAGTTTCAATAGGCACTTGACACAAACTGTCAGCCGTGAATACTTTAAGATAAATCTTTGCCATTACGTTGTTTCAACAAACGGTCACACACTCCCTCTCAACTGCCTTGCTACCTTTCTTACTATTCTTTGTCTGAGAACGTTTTCTCTCCAAAAGACTGTGATACACGACAGTACAGCTCCGACAAAAGTTAAACTCTCAAACTGCCAAAATGCTCTTTCCTCTAACCATGCAACCTTGTCACAACTGAAAAAACATGGTCGAGCATTAATATGTGTTTAATAAACTCACACAAGATGTGATTGAAAAATTAAAAAAAAAAAAAATTACGTACCTCCGAGTAATTTTATCACCAGAATTACATTCAATGACTTCTTTAAACCTTCCTTTTTTACAAGCAATGGAACTCTCACTAGCTATTTCAAAAGCCGTACAGGGTACGCATTCGGAAACCACTTTAAAACTTTCACCAGGTGAACAAGTGGAGTTTGCTTCAGTATTTCTTACTACCAAGGTATTTCCAGTACTGTCTGTCCAGTGGCTTTCCACAATCAGCACTAGAATTGTTAACCTAACAATGCACAGTCAGGCTTTAATAAAAAATGTAAGCAAGTGAATATGAACAATGAAATTGGTGCCTTCTTTTATCAAATAAAATCAACTTACCCCCCCAACAGTGTTATACCCAACAGCATACGTTTTTTTGAGCAAGACTCAATCATTGTAGCTGATACTGATAAGATGTATCGCGTAACGCTGATTGATTCAATCGTTTATAAAAGGATTTTGTTAATTATTTGAAACTGCACAAGTTAATTTTTTTTCAAACATTCGACTTGAGTTGAGCAAATGCAGCAGCCACGGTAACCGAACCAACAGACTACAACGACGACGACGACGAGGCGACTTATGTCGAAGGTTATGTCGTCGTTTGTTACACACACACACACACACACACACACACATAAATACACATATAATGGGTTTAATAACAGTAGGGGGAAACGGTAGATAGATCGGTAGGTTTATTGAAGTACAAAACGCATCCAGAAAAAAACCTCATTCATTGATGAAATTTTTGTCCAGAGTGGGATTTGAACCCCGGCCATCAAGATCTGTAGGCAGACATATATAATTGTAATACAATTCTCGACAAGGTCACTTAGTTAAAAGTGCGTATGAGGGAATGGGTATATTAAGTAATCATCAGCCCTTTTTTCCCAGTTTGTTCAGTTTTTACTTATTATTCATGCATGCATGCATGTATGTTATATGTACTATAAGTCAGTAGTACTTACACACATATGGAACATAGCAGCCAATAAAGTGACTAAATAATTAATTTACCGGAACTGGGTATCCGTGATGATAAAAGTTATTCACTGCAACTGTTGGTTTTAATCATTCACGGTCGTCAAATTTACAAAACAAGCAGTCGAAATAATTTATATATCAGCGGTATTATTGTGGTAACTCATGTTACCGCAATATGTCCTCACGATGGGTAAAAATTCGTCTAAACATGTCACGTACAGCATTTGATAAAAATTACTCCTGTGTTTGTGCTATTATTGATTAATGTTTTTTAAAACATTCAAATTTTTTTTTAATTTCAACGAACGCCGTACCAATCAATTATCGATACAATCTCCAGATTTGATAAAACGTACACCTTAACGATGTACACAAAAAAATCTTTACTAGGATCGGCGTTGTAGCATTTCTTAAATCCACCAAAGGATCGACAACTTTCTTGTTTTCGAAGATAATGAAACAGCTAATTAATACAAAACTAAAGTTATTCACACTGCTAAAATCGTATATTGTATTTTCACTAAAAACAATAACGAAGGGAGCTGAATGCTTGTAGCTAAAATTGTTGCTTGCACTCAAATCTGCTCCTGATAAAACATTTAAATTCTCATTTGTATCGAATATTGTAATGTAATATTAAAATATCGAAATGTTCTTTTTTTCAAATCATGTATGTAAGTATTTACAAACACTATGTACATGCCACTTACAGTATTGAATCCAATTTATTCTTGAAGAATTTTTGTAATTAATATACTTATTGACTGTGGGTGAAACTTTAAACCAAGTCTTATAGTAGCAGCCAAATTTTCTAGTGCATATACTAGTGAAGTAGTGAAATGGAGAGAATGTGATGTATTAATGTGTGTATATATATATATATATATACACATACATACATATATATCAATTTAATCGTTTTTTATTTGGTCATCAATTTGTTCTCCATACATACAGCGACATACTTACACTTTTCCGATCGCGCCAAATAATTTCTCTTGAAATTACGCGGGATATATTACAAGTATTCAACATATTTCAACGTATGTGTTGTAATATCCAATAGAATGTGTGTGTGAATGTGAAACCGCCAAGTTAATAAACGCGAAGAGCCGGTTTTATTGCTTGTTTTTAAGTAATCTCTCGCGGTCGCACGCCCAATATACCTATATACAAGTGTAAGTTGTAAGTGCCTATATAAGATAAGTATAATTTTTCCACACGGCAGGTCGGTATTGTCGGTAGAGAGAGCAGTCGGAACTCGGACGACTCACGACAGTGTGTATATACGCCAGGCGATACATCGGCACTTGTTATTTTTGCGTAACTCGGTATACTTACTTATCGTATCGTGGCCTCCAAACATCTTGTTCGCAACGGTATTAATCGTGAATCAGCACATCTTCGGATTTTTCTCGAACTATCTCTCTGACATTGTTTCGTTCAATTACTCAAGTACCTTCGTTCAGCTTTTACGAAAAATCATGGTCAAAGCGGTCTGTGTACTCCAGGGCGACTGCAAGGGTACTTTGTTCTTTGAGCAGGCGGTAAGTGTATACTTGCATGACGATGCATTACTTGATTTTGTTATTTTCGTTTATTAAAAAAGACTGCTCATAGGATTTGTTGATAACGAGTTTTACGTTTTTTTGTTTATTATCTGTACAGAACCCGGCTGATCCCGTCAAGGTCACCGGTGAGGTATCCGGCTTGAAACAAGGACTCCATGGCTTCCATGTCCATGAGTTTGGTGACAACACCAATGGTAACCCTTATAATTCTACATTATACTTCTTGATAAGTTTGTGTGTACTTAGTGTCAAGATTTTTTTTTTTTTTTTTTTAAAGGATGCACTAGCGCTGGGCCGCACTTCAATCCCCTGGGTAAGGATCATGGAGGTCCGACAGACGAGGTGCGCCATGTAGGAGATCTTGGCAATGTAGAAGCTGGTTCTGACGGTTTGGCAAAAGTTAACATTGCAGACAAGCAGATTCAACTCCAAGGAGCTCACAGTATCATCGGCAGAACTCTTGTTGTAAGTCTTGTTTTAATTGAACGTTTGATAGTTTAGCTAACTGGAATTATGATTTGTTATTTTGTGGTTTTTTTTATTTTTTTTTATGATACACAGGTTCATGCAGATCCTGATGATTTAGGAAAGGGTGGTCATGAACTGTCAAAAACTACTGGAAATGCAGGCGGACGTTTGGCTTGCGGTGTCATTGGAATCACAAAGGCATAAATGTACAGTAACATTCAAGAAACCAACAAGCTGTAGATTGTTTTTTATGACACATGTTATAGTTGATAAAAACAAAAATATCATTCCTCCAAATACAACTAGGTCCAACAAATATTACAAACCAGGTTCTATTATATTTTTAAAAATATGTATATTATCTTGAAGGATCAGAATTAGGTTCATTGTAATTCATTTTGGATAAAAAAAAATCAAACCAAGAAATTTACCAATAAGTTTTTTTTTCACGTTTTAACATGTCACATACAATTTCATTACATATTATATCTCTATGCTTATAAAAAATTATTTTTTGTCGCAAAATGTTTAAAGCTTTCAATTTTTTAATACTTGACAACGATTTAATAATTATATACACGATATATATTTTCGAAAATGATTGACATATTTAATTATTAAAAGTGAAATGCACTATCTTCCTTGGTACCTAAATTGATCCTGATGCGAGTTTGGCCTGAAATTTGCGTAGTGTTGCTTCAAAGTTGAACCATAGCCTATAGCCTTTTGACTACTCATGAGAGCTGCTGGCACTGCAGGAGTATTAGCACTGCCCTTGATCATTGCATATATAAGCCAGTAGAAACCCGCCACACATTTTGTCAAAAATTCAAAAATGCCCATACATATTGGAGTAGAAACATGAACAAAATTTATCATCACATAACTAAATCTTATACTGAGGTCAGCTAAATATTTTAAGGCCTCGATGAAAAAAGTAAAAAGGGCCATGAATAAAATTATAGTAAATTTGAATGCTTCGCATACATTCGAATAAGTAAAAATCTGAAAGTAACAATATGAAAAATGTATATTGTATATTTTGTGAAAACATTCCGTTAGGTATAAATATTACCTCTTTTGGATCAAAGGAAGGAAAATCTGTGTCACTGATATTAAAACTCCTATCAGGAATACGAAATGGCTCAACATGCTTTACTTCTACCAGAATTTCTTTTGTCTCAATAGTTATTCCACTTAAGTGAAACCAATGTTTACCAACCGGTACCTCTTTCAGATGGGTCCATAAGAGGCAGCTTTGGGAACTTATGTTTTGAGGGTCTTCTAGAAAACAAAATAAACGATCAGATTTGCATAAAAATCATAAATTTTGAGAATATAAATAATCAACTCCTGTATACTTGTAATACCGATCCATCTATTAACCATAAATTGTTCCAATAACTTTTTTATTTCAAACAGTTTATCAACATCGTTGGGTGATTCGATAACAATGACGTCCCTTTATTCATTAATTTTAAAACAAATCTTATGTTTCAGTCCATATTTATTTTTTTACAAAAAAAAAAAAATTGATCCTTTAGTTATACCTGTACACTTCAAGCGATTCTACATAACGTTTGTCAGTATATTTTCCTAGAATAATTTTATGCTCCAGTATTTCTGTAATTTTTTGACGAACACTCATCAATTCTGATTCATCAGTTTTGCTATGGGCTAACGTTGTATCCATATCTACATACGTCAAGTGTTAATTGAAAAATATTTTTTTCACAATCAGCCTGTGTACATATGTCATTCTATATAAACCGTATCGATAATGGTTAAACAGCTTGCTTCTTTTTTTTAAATAGTTTACCTGTTTGGCTTGCAGCTGTCTCTCTGCTAAATTATTTTTGGACTTTCAAAACCATCAACACTTTGACTGTTGCACTAGTTCATGAACTTAGTTTTTTCAGCAAGATAAAAGGAATATGTTAAATTTTGGTAAAAAAATGACACAACGAATTCACCAGCAGATAAGTACCATGTTTTTTACAAAAAAAATCTTGAAAGGATAAGTATGCAGGGATTTAAGAAAATGTAAAATGTACTTATGCCTAAATAAAAATGACAAGCGCTCTTCTTCCCTGCAGGGAAGGGTATATATACATGTATATAAGAATATTATAATTACGAATATTACGATCAACCAGAGTCTACCACTCTATACGTACACTCTAGCACTAGCAGACAGAAAAAAATAAAAAATAAAAATTGTAAGATTTGAGGATCAGCGCTATCTAGTGATATTTTTCTTCTCAACTCAACTTTTTTCAAAAAGTCGGCCCCAACCCCAAACCCCCAAACCAAATTTTTTTGGCTACCATTGGATTGGGACAGACTTTTTGAAAAAAGTTAAGAAGAAAAATATCACTAGATGACGTTGATCTAATTTTTTTTTTTCTTTTTTTTTCCTAATTTTCTTCGTTTTGTGTGGCAGTCTGGCAGTGGCATTGCGTCTTTACATTTTAGACCGCGGCTACATAGAGTGGCTATAGGCGATCGCGGAAAACACCGTGCAACGACTCCGATAAGTAGATCAACTCCCCAAAACACGTGCCATATATCCACACATACTTTTTTTTATAGTTTGGCAGTAAAGAATTAACTAATATAGGCGTAGTTCGTATAAGTAGTAGGATCAAACCATCGCACATCGGGCGCACTAATGCGGCCTTATAGAAAATGATAAAGCAAATCTGTCAAATCAGTTGTCGGTCAATAATTTTTTTTTAACTACTGCAGGTACAGTAGGCAGAAAAATGTACAGGGTTTAGAATTCTTAAATTGTTTTATAACAAATAAACGTAAAAAATGGTTTTAACGTTTTTTTACTAGTTTTTAATACTACAATTATTTATCACTATATTTTTATTTTATGCTTATGGTTGTTCCTCATGTTTTTATATTACTTACAAATAATTTCAAGAATTCAAACTTCACGGCTAGCAAGAGTACCAAGTTTGTAGTACACATACATTAGCATACTTGTCAAAATGTAGGTGTGCAAATTACACAGTGTACTTAATGAGTGACTTGTTAAGTTAATTATTGAAAATAGTATTACATCTATAAGTATCATGCACAGTACAGAGTAAGTACAGCATAAACAGCACAGAAGGCACAGGGCACAGGCTACACAAAACATTGAACATAGGTATACTTACAGCTTACAGGAGTTTAGTGGCGCAAGATGCCAACATGCATCACCGTAAGCCGGTTGCAGGTCAGTGCACGTGTTTTTAGTAGCATTTAAGTACATGTGCTGTGAAAGAAGTTACGTTATTACGTGATATTCAATTAAATCTCGATTAATCAAGTCTTTGGATGGCAAAAGTACGTTTCGATAACAGTTTTTTTGTTACTCTCAACAGTTGGTAATATAACCCAACTTTCATGTTTAGAAAAAAAGAGGTATTTAATTTGAAATGTCAACTTTCAGAATGCGAGAGTATTGCCCATTGTGTGAAAAAAATGGAGTCAGAACGAGTATCAAGTGTTTCCAGGTCAACTGGAAGGAGGCCATCTTCATGTGCTCATCCACAAAGGTAAGTTACATACTTTTACTAGAGCATTAATTATGTATACATACAAGTGACGATTACTTTTCGTGATTATTATGGTTACTTTTTCATGATAATTATTAGACTCGGTACCATGTTTTATTACAATTTTTTTTTGTTTACTTAACAGTGCCCTTGGCCCATGGAGTTGGAAGATCTTAAAGTTATACTGAGGCCGGTTGATATTTACAAAACTGTGACCGCCATGGAAGAAATGGCAAACAAGTATTTCATGAAGGAAGTAGACTTTTCCCATGCTTTTTTATCGACGTACACCCCACCTCAAACTCCTGAGGTTGTAATTAAAGATGTTACAGTTAGCACTCTAGGGCAATGTTATGATTCAGTACCTGCGTCCTCGTTGACTTCAGTCGATGTCAAAGACCATGCGAAAAACATTAGAGATATTTCTATCAGTGTAAGCATACCATGTGATAAACGTCAAACTTCTAGTAATAAGAATAATACGCGTATTATTAAGTTGACTTCTTGTTCCCAGCCAGCTAACTTTAAGCTCGAAAAACTGCGTTTGCCAAACAAAAAATGTGTGTTCAAGGGCATTAGTAATAATTTGCTCAAATCTAAGACTAGTATACCTAAAGATATAGGTAATAAGATTCAAGACTTGCGTACCTCATTACCTAATAAGCCTGTAGTTGTTAAGAATGAGCCTTGTGATTCTAAATTAGTTGCCCAGGCCAATATGTTTAGGTCAACTTTAAAAAGTAAGTCGCAAAATTTTTTATTTGCCAAAAAGACGTTACAGCTGAGTAAGTTTACTTTTGAAGATTTTAAGAAAAAAAAAGAAAGTACAATGGCTAATAATATTTGTAAAGAAAGTGATATAGCAGTAGCTAACAAAGACATTGATGTAAATACAGAGATTAAGTTGGATAGGGTTAAGAGCGATGTAAATAATAAAGCGTTGACCAGTGAATCGCAAAATGCCAGTGTACTTAAGATAAATAGTCTAGATAGAGAACTACCAGAACTAAAAGATTGTCTAAATGACAAGGATATTCTTGATTTTGACCAGTTCTTTGGCACCAATGACGAAGGTAATGGAAGTTTGACGCATCAAGGTATAGAAGACCCTAGTGAGTCTGATATCGAAAGCATTATCATGAGCCTGTCGCAAGACACTCAGATGGTTCAGGATACCAAGAGCCTAGTCAATTGCGATCTACAATACTTCATGGCCCAGAATTCCGAGGCTTTGAACAACGTGCTCCAAATGAGCGACGATCAGGACGATTTTGAGTGGCCGTATCCTTAGCGTGAAAAAAAAAAAAAAAAAAAAAAAAAAAAACTGTTTCGTACATTGAATAAAAATTAAAACAATAAACTCTACATACTTGTATTTTTTTATTTTTTTATTATTCTCTTTTTGACTAATTCCTTTTGATTCAAGAGTTACCTGGGGTTTAGAGATACCCAAATAGGAGATACAAAAACAAAAGGGGGATTTGGAGGAAACATGTGAAAAAAAAAAAAAAAAAGAAGCACAGCATCAGTATTATACATATAATACGAAGAAGGATGTAGTTGGTGAAGACTCCAAGGGGAACCGAGAGAAAGGCAGAGAGTACGTAATTGATATAATGATGTATACCGGGCGAGAGGTAAGTATTCCGGTATACTACCATATAATGCGATCATCGATTCGAGGTCTTGCGGGGAAGAAGAAAAGAGAGTCGGTCTTTCTATAATAAAATATCTGCGCCCTGCGGTATGCGAAAAAATAACGTCGTAGGAGTGAGGAGGTATAGCTTTATATTATATTGTATATACAAGGAGCAAGCAGTCCGCGGGGCATATTTTGAAATCGAGTCGGTTTTTCGGTCGCGCAATTATCCCTCCGAGGGAAACACAGAGAAATAACAAAACCGCGGTCTTTTGTGCCTGTCTGTGTGCTGCTGCAGCATGGATGTATCGCTGTAAATTACAGCCTGACAGAGTGAGTCCTGACACGTAAATTGGCTTCCACGACTTTTATCTACGTGTACGAGAGTCGAGAGACGATGTTTGCCGCGCGGTTGTGGGGAACGAATAAATATATACCCCTATACCTATACGTATACGAGTTGAGTGCGAGCAAGGGAATAATTTTTTTCCGTCTCCTCAAATTGACTGTTCCTTGCAGTCCATGTGTGTGTTCACGCATGCATTCGACATATATGTATACGTATACAACATACGTGTGTAACGCAAGTGTTTTGGATTTGTTGTCAAGATTCGCTCTACCTCGGCATACTTCATACTTGTTTACTTCCTTTCTATTCATCATCCATTTGTATAATTTCTTCAATCGTGAAAAAGTTTGCCATCATTGATGATAATTTTGGTTGGACGTAAAATAGTGCAAAAGAAAGTAGGTACATGATGGTACTACATGGGGTGAATTCCGCAAAAAGTGTACCGAAATCTACCCTGTTGACAAAGAACCTATTACTATAGTATACACCTCCATATTCGATAAGTTATACAAATCAAGTATACTTGGATCTGTATATATACTACGAATCCAACAGACGCACATTAAATATATGCTCTCCAAGTCAATCAAGAGCAGCAGGAGGAAGAAGAAGAGGTGGTGGTTAAGAAATCGTTAGGGTGATCGGGAAAGAAGAGGATCGAGCAGGTGATGCACGCATAGAAAGTAGAGAGCCATCAACTCGCTTGCTCGCGCCGGCCGCTTGCAGTTACTTAAAAGTAAGCCCAGTCGAGTCAAGTATAAGTAGTGCCGCGCAGTGTTCTTCTCTCTTCTCGCAGACTAAGTATCATCAGCCTTAGATTGGGATCTCAGTACCTCCGAATGGAAAAGGTACTAAATACACTTAAATATTATCATAATATCACATAATATAATATAAGGATATAAGTACTCTTATACGATTATGCATGTAAAATCGCTTATAATTCTCTCACTACATACACATAATGCCTCACGGCGGTCGTATATGGTGCCGAAATTTTCGAGATCACAGTTAAGGGTCACACAGGAATTGACCAAATGAGAAAAATTGTACATCATCGAGGTACACCATCGTCTTCACCATTAAGTACTTACTTACTTACTTATCATCGAAAAGCAAAATCTCAGATAGGTAGATACATATGATTACACCTACACTCGTACGCTGACGTAAAGTACCCCGGCAACCTCTTTTATATTTTTCTCTGCGATCCAGGTATTAAGTAAGTACATACGCAATATGTGTATTTAAATATTAATTGCCAGGACTAAGAACTTTCAAGGGGAGGGGAATGCAATTTTCGCCAGCGAGTGAGAAAAAGAGGTCTAACATAACCTATACTTACTTATGTATATGTGTACAAGAGAGAGAGCGCGCCGATGTCGCGTGGGAGTAATATAATAGGGGCCGTCATCGTGATCCGGGGCGGAGCTCGGGGCCGCCAACCAGAGAGTGAGAGCCCTGGTCGCACAGCGACAAAGAAGACGACGACCCTCCCATGCATACAATATATAGGTATATGCCTGGAGTACCAACACACACCCACGTAGATACATCTGAGCAGAGGACTGCATTGCTGATGCTATACTTGCTCGTATTTTTTATCATTCAATGGCCCCAGGTCCAAACTATCAATAAGACAAATCGATTGTATAGTATGCCTTTTTCCTAAACATACACTTATACCAGCTATAGTAGTGGGTGTGCTTATTGTATAAGCGCATATTGTTATAAGTACATCCACCATTGATTTATACCAAAATTCGGTTGGATGTTACTTTTTTCCAAACTCCTGCCAGAGACATAAATAACAGGAGTAACAGTTTTGTTTCTCGGAATAAGGTTATTAGTCTTGAATGATCAGAAATGAACTTCAGTTCAATTTTTACAAGCTAATCACCGATAGAAAAAAATTTGTAACTTTTTAGACCTCACAGTCAGTAATTGATCTACTTATATATGAACTGAGAATTATATTTTTTTGGTTTTGGTTTTTGTAATAACAAAACAATTTGTTAAAAATGTGTGTGTGTGTAACGTGGTGCATGTTTTGTCATTAAAGAACACTTGCCAGTTCATTTATACGTCTCACAACACTTTTTCTCCTATTGTTCAAATTGGATGATTATTGATAAAAAATGTAATAAATTCAAAGGCCTTAAGTGTTTTTATAACACAAAAAATCGTTTAATAAACATTCACCATCGTGCTTCGTAAAAAAAACTGCAAGTAATTCCCATACTTTCTAAAGTTGTATTTCTACCTTTGAAAAAGTTATTATTTTTTTTTTTTTTAATTTAGTCCATAGCTCTCTTTTTTTGTAGCCATGATGTATATATATATATAATATGTAAGTGGTATCACACAATACAGCTTTTTGCCAAAACACATTATTACAATAGTTAATTATTTGACATACCATTCACTGATTATGTACGCATACATGCATTCAACTCTAAAAATTGATTAACAATACCGTGTAAAAAAGACTTGGCAAAATGCGAGAAGTGTTCGAACGAAGAGAGAAAAATCACACAAGTAATGTGCAAGTGGGTACACGTACCTACATTATATTAGTTATTCAACCCAAGACTTTTGTTAAATAAATATACCTTCATCTAATTAAAAGAAGAAAAAATATATACAGAGATGTATGTATTATAGGTTAGAAAAAAAAAAGAATGCGTTATGGCGTGTCCATTCAGCTGTACAATAGTTTAAGTACCTATATATACACGAGAAGCTCAGTTAGTGTTTATCTACATGCCGACGACACGTCCGTGTCTGTGATTTTTCTTCCCTACATACATACAAATGTTGCAATGATCTTTTTTCCCAGATTTTCAGAGTAAATCTCAGATCCGACAACGAAAAGGAAACGAGAGAAAAATAAGCAACGCGCACCGGCCCAGACGGGGTTGGCGTATAAATATAATGATGACGGATACATAAATAGTTCCCTGGTCAAACTCCCCTTGCCATGTTCTCTCTCTCTCTCTCTCTCTCTCTACTTTTCCACGCTTTTCTTCCCTTGCCGTTTTTACTTCTCGATAGCAGTAATTTGACGTACATTACGTGCAGACCTGATAGCAATCATCGTTGTCGCTGGAAAAACAGCTAGCCTTGATTTATTTTTTTTTATTTATTTATTTCATACTTCGCCCCTTTCGGGTTTGGAGGGGTTCCATTACACATTTAACATTCGGGCTAGCCTTGTTTTTCTATGCCAAAGGTGCTCGTTGATGACTAGCTGGTTGGTTTTATTTGAAATAATGTTACGAGTGGCTGTTGGTTACATTACCCCCCTACAATTTCGGAGCGGTACGATGGCGGTGGATCAGTCACCATCCAAATAATGTTTAATGTTTCAAAAATTATGCATTTAGTGTGTATATATGTATATACATACACATACGGAGAATATCAAAGGTGATTAATTTTTCATTCCACACCATTATCCTGTTTAACAATTCATTCAAACATTTTCTGCAAGTGTAGAATGTGCAGTCAATGCAGGTATAAATGTATTTGATCATTTTTTGTAATAAGTATAAATTTATTTGAAGCATATTGCAAAGGGACAATAAAAACAATGGCTTTCCCAAGTGCACAAACAATTTTAGAATCTCGAACAAAATGTCTGAAATATTTGTAAAATTTACAAAAACAGTACCCTCACGAGGAAGCTCGAGTGTAGGTCTCACCGATATCCGAACTCGGACTGCTGGATTCAAAGTCCGGAGTGCTAACCGTTGTTCCCCGAAAAACATCTTCTATGCTGGCATAAGATACAATTATTGCTGTTTACATTTTTGTTGCCTCTATTCTCCTTGTACTACAGGCCTTTTCTTTTAATACATCACAAGTTGGTGCGCTATTGGTTTCCTACTCTTTTGCATCAACATCGGTCGGGAGAATCAGCGTGTGACGGTGTGACGCTTTAATCGTTTTATAACTGCCGACTGCGCTATTCCACTCTCGTGCACTTGTATACATTATATGTATTATAACAAGCATGCGTATATACGTTACGTAACATGGGCTGGGAAATAATAAAGCAACACAATTTTTTTTTTTTTTTTTTTTTTTTTTTTTTTTTCCTTAAAAAAAGTGTATTCTGTACTGAGTTGTTTTCGAGCAAAAATTCGTGTCGCACGTATACTTTACCCGCGTGTAAGGTATGTCTACCTACGTACACATACATACCTCAACGGACTTACAAAAAAATAAAAAAATGCACCCGGAGGTATTGGTAAATATGTAGTTTTCTATTATTGTAAATAAGTGCATCGATGCGCCCAAATTCGCATTATCCAAAAACATACACTGTCATTAAAGTGTTGTAAAATCTATCGTTTGGAGCGTCAATATGACGTGACGAGCGCTTATATTATATTGGTACTAAAGTTTAGAAGAAAAAAAAGCGAGTCGTTTGATTTTGTGCAGTTCCACTACTTGGGACAGTTTTATTACATTAAACAGTTTACATGTAAAAAAACATAAAAAAAGCGTGTTTTTATTATTTAATTATTACCGATGGACGTAACACGGTGGTTTAAGGTGGCTCCAGCGCCTAGTGCCGTATCAAAATGGAGTGACTAAAAATAAATCATTATTTTCTTTAAGATATGGTATAAAATTATCGTAGAGACTGTTGTAAGCCATATTCTACATTTTATCTGTTACTTTAGTGAGTAAATATAAAAAAACAAAAAAGTTTTATGGTGCCCTAATTGATGAACTGTTACGGTACGCTCCTAAGTTCAAGAGTAGTTATACCTATATATATATGTACTCTGCAGAATGCAGACAGCTGAGAGCTGACTTGCACTCGCAACTGTATACTTAGTCTCCGATTATTTAAAGATTTTGTTCGATAACAAGACACTTTTCTCATGTCATCGAAAACTGCGTAATAATATATACAAGATAGTATATTTTTTACACCTTACGGGTTATTTATATAAGTGCAGCAGTAGGTTGTATATCGCGTAAGCTTGCATTTCCTATCCAACCCGTCTTAAAACTACGATTTTGTAAGCATGATTTCTTACAATTTTCATCGTCAACCTTAATTTTTTTTTATACGAATAGAAAGATGGGAATTCAAAGAATGTAATTCAATTTTATTAACCTCGGTTGGGTTATTTATAATTTTAACATTGAGGCCACTGGAGCCACCTTAAACTACAATTATTGTAAGGGTGCTCCCTGAGGCTTGGTAACACGTGCTCACGATTACACACACAGTTCATTTGAATGACTGTAAAGTATAAGGGGAGGAGGGGACGGGGAAACAGAATTGGTGTTTAATTGAAATAAAAAAATCCGATACACGAGCCCTGATGACAAAATACATGATACACTTGTTGCTCGGGTTGAAAACAAACACCAAAGCGATAGATCAAAGGCGCGAAGGCATGTGACGAAAAAAAATGTTTGAAAAAACCGAGGAATTCCCTTTGTAAGTATGACGAGTGGATAGCAAAGAGTGAAATCGGCGGAAGGCGCGTATTATACATGTGCATGAAAAAAAAAAAGGAAAAGAGGTGGTGGGTAGGTGAAATGGACGATTGTCTTACGGCGTTTACCCCCCCCCCCAACTTCCGGCTGAGTGTGTGCGTATAGGTACATAGTATATACATCCAGGAGGCCTCTCTGGTTGGCTGCTGAGCTTTCGCGCCCACAACGTCTTGTGTAGTCGTCGTCGTCGTCGTCGTCGTTGTTAATGTTGTTGTTGTTGGTCTCTGCAATTAAAGTAATTGGCCTCATTGTGCTGTCCAGGAAAGAGACATAGAGAATGGGAGCACATACACATGAGTTTGTTGGCCCAAAGGCAAAACCGAGGTACCCGTACGCACTCTTTCTCTCTGTATAAAATATGTACCTATAATGTAATAAATAATATATCACAACACCTGATGGGCATAAAATATATCTATAATTTTTATTATTTCTTGTTGGATAAAATTTTGCATTTTTCTGTACATACATAGTGAGAGAAAAAACGACTTGCCAATGTGTCGAATATTGTCGCGCTTCAAAGGGTATAAGTACAAGGGGGTATATATATATATATATATATATATATATATATATATTAATACCACTTCCTCCCACTTCTCATTTCAAGCTAATATAAGTATTAGCTTAAATCATTACCAAAGTAAAAGTATATATGTAACATGAGTTTCGCCACTCTGCTGACATGCGTGTGATGCCTGCACAACAATACACTGCATATATACACTATATTACACGTGGAGGAGTGAAAAAAGCCGAGTATCTCATTAAATGCTCAGGTAATGAGGCGCATTCCTCGAGACTTTTTACGATCGCTCTTTCTCTCACTCTATGCACCGGCAGTCCACTTAAGTGATCCTTCCCCGAGTTTAGGTATGCATATTATACATATATGTGTAATGCGGGTGCGTGTATGGAATGGCATGTACCCACATACCTATAACGTAGAAGCAATAACCGATTTATATTATGCGTTGAGTTGCGTTAATAATCGTTGCTCTCGCACTTCTTCGCTTCTCGCTATTTTACACGGTTGCCCGACTCCGTTTGCCGCGGTATTTGCATCAAAGAATGGCTGCACGTGTTATAGATAATACATCAGGTACGATCCTAAATGGCATCGATTGTAAAAAAAAAAATAAAATAAATAAAGATACGCGTACAGTGTGCTACATGGGTGCTCGGACGCGATAAAATTCACACGCACGCGTGCGTGCAATTACAAGTATAGTATGCTTACTTAGGCAAACTCACATTATACCTACTTACTAATTGCAAGAGTGCACCGTATAACAGCTCTTTATTGTTACGTAGTGCTGATTTACGCGCATCGACGGCTTTTTTCTTCTCTTATTTATTATGTTGCTTCGCTCGTGTGTGTGTGTGTGTGTGTGTGTGTGTGTGTGTGTGTGACTGTGAGCACATGCGTAAAGGTGTATTTTACATATAGCATGGGTACATGACGTGTAGCTCAAGAAGATTTCGAATTACACAGTGTCAGGTGCTTAATTGAATTGTAACAATGATCATGGTCTGATTGCACCTGAGATATATTATGCTCTGATTGCCAGATGATCGCAGATCTCTGTGGTATGCCCATCATAATAAGGTATCATTGCTGCTTTCGCGTTGTTGATGTACAATTTTATTTGCATTGAAAAAACAACAAGTTTTTCTCTACTTACCTCAATTTGGAAAATAATCAAGGTTTATCAGTCAAATTAGGTAATATATATTTTCAATCCGTTTAATGATAATACTATATACTATTGTTAAGCATCACAAAATTGAGCAATCATCCAAACTTTTATTCGTAATATAAAAAAATAAAAATAAAATAAAATATATATATATATACACGTATATATACCATTTAGACATTGCTCTTACCCATGAATTGCAAATATACCTGCAGGTACGTAGCGTATATAGGAAAAATAAAAGTTCAGAGTAGTCATGCATGGATGGTGGAAAAAAAAAAAGTTGCCCCAAGTCCATGAAAAAAGAGCAATGATAATGCCTTAGTAATGTTATACAGCCAGGCGATTTTCCGATGGAAACGGAAGAGCCCAATACCTATATATATATATATATATATATAACGCGGCGCGATAATCGTGCAAAGCTTGCGGTCACCATTATCAACTGTATATTTATGCACACGTCCACTGCTATTATCATCGTTATTTCGTCTTGGTATAATTATTATATATCCCTACGGTACATGCGTGTACCTATATATTTCAAATAAGACAAGAGAGAGAAAGGTGACTCGCGATACCTATATAATATTAAGTACCTTTACCAAAAAAAGAAGGACAACGTTGCGCGTGTGGCGGGTTCGGGTGGGGTGCCACATTAAATGCAACGCGTTCCGCTGTAAAGGGAATCCGAGGGAGAAGTGTGGATGATGCACACACGCATGTCTTGTAGAAAAAGCCGGTCGCTGGTCGGTTGATAATTAGATTCCGAGATTACGATAATTGGCGTATAATGCGTGAGTGCGCGCGAGTCTTGTATTATAATTATTGTGTACACCCCTCGCGCAGAGTCATCGTCCCAGCAGCTGTAGCGTTGCGCGTATCATATCATCATTATAACTATTAAGTAGGTATATGTAGTAGCCGAGGCTCTTAATGAGCTCCGATCGTACATAAATTTACCCCAAAAACGTCGTCGCAACACACACACGCACACACGTAATAGGTATATTATATATTCATTGGTGATGCCCGCGAACGCGAAGGCGACGCTGTTTCCTGTTTTCTCAATTACTTAGCCCTGCATTTCTAATATGACGTTTACGACCGACGCACCCTTTTATTTATGAACTCTCTCGCATAGGTGCACAACCACACACACACGAATTTTCAGAGGCATATTTTAACGTTGCGTAGATTTATTTTTCCGCAGGGTCATACAAGTACGACGTGTGTGCAGCTATAGCGATGATCATATATATACATGTATACGTGTACAGTTATACATTAATTTATTTATCCACGAGGATAAGGCAAGTGGCTGACTTCATTTTCATGCTAATGAGCATAATCGCATTACTCTATTAAATAAATAATCATAATAGGTATAGGTAGGTACCTCCTGTATGATAAAATACTTGATGTAGGTATGTTATACCCAGCATATTTAAATTATTTTTATTCATGTGACCATCAAGTGAATTGTCCCCAGAATAATATAAACATATTATTATTATTATTATTATTATTATTATTATTATTATTATTATTATCATTATATACACACGTGACGAGAGAGTAATGTATGATTTAGCATCAATGATGTGAGTATAAGAGCGATACGATGACACTGGAGTGTCATGGCAGGCGATGATGGATACATATCATATTTATATTTATGTAATGTTATATAATATTATAGAGGAGTCAGATATTATAATGTATAAGATCAAGTATACGTGCACATAGGTATATTATAACGTGTATTTGGGTTTAAAGAGGAGGAGGGAAGGATCGATTATCGAGTCGACGTTTCGTGGATGGACGTTTATAATAATGGAAAGCGGGAAACTTTGTTACTTAAACATATTCGGGCGTAAAGGGGGCCACTGCACGTTCGAGCTCCCTGCACTTGCATGTACTTACAGGTATATACACACACGCACGTCTCCTCGACAGTCGACCCCTTCCCGTCACAGCCCACAGCAAAGAGAGTGAGAGAGAGAGGTCCGACTGACAGTTTGATCGGCTCGTAATTACGTCTCTCACCCTCTCTCCTCCTCTTCTCGCGCACACGCGTGTGTGTGTGTGTATATGTATTGTGTACCTACAGGCATATTTTCGAGTTTGTTTGTAGTGCACATCCATCAATCGAAGCCTGATAAGTATAGATATACATGCCTGCTTTCTGTACGTGTATTGTACACGTCTCAACATTTTGATTGACCTCTGATGTTCCGTCGTGCATGTTAATTTTTTTTTTTTTTTTTTTTTTTTTTTTTTTTTTTTTTTTCTTGCCCACAAACTTGAAACGAATTATTTATTATATTCAGCTGGAATGTAAATTTTTCAACTATACAATATTACTATAAGTGATGTAGTGTCAAACGATGAAAGGAAAAAAACAAAAAACAAAAAAAGATCCATCAGGCTCGATCCGAATGGGTGACCCATATTAATTATAGATCCTACATAAGTATAGGATACGTGTACATGCTGTCGATTTTTATCCGCGTATACCTACACCAACCCAGAAATTTTTTAATCATTGCTTATACCTCACCTCGCGTTTTATCGTCACAATAAATTGACGTTGCAATGTAAATATCGTCTCACATGCGCAGTGTTGCACCAGTTTTCAACATCTCATCAATTAATATTACTTTGAAAGGTGCACGTTGCAACCCATATTTCAACATAATAGCAATTCATGATTAAAGTCATTGTTCTCAACTTATATGACTCGTTCATTGCGTATTATTTATATTTTGTCCGCAGTTGTTACAAACAAGGCTTCGCCCCTGAAAAAAATGATGACATTGACGGACGAATGACCACGATTTGGATGAGGATGAAGCGGTGCGTTTATTCCGCAGGCGTATAGGTGGTGATGGGAGAGCTTCGTTTTCAAAGGTAAGTGGGTAAAATAATATTATAAGTATATAATGTATATTCTTTATTATTTTCGCGCGGTGCACTGAAAAACGCGCAAAGGAAACGGAAAGCAAAAAGAGGAAAAAAAAAAAAAAAAACGCGACTGGGCAAAGCTGCTTATTAAAGGAGCCGACAGATAGGATCGGCCGAGTTTTTAGTCCCTCGAAAGCTGCACATACATCTTTTTCTCTCTTTTCTTTCCGTGTTCGTGTATGCCTACCTAACTGCGGGCCATATACCACACGTCACGACGTCACCCTGTAACCATGCACACGCGCGTCTCCTCGAAATAATACGCGCGCTGTATTTTATATTATGTCGGTATTGTATAAGTAATATATAGTATACGTGTGAAATGTATACCTATACATATACCATAACCAGCACACGTCTCGAATCGCGCGGCCTATCTTATCTTTTTCCCCTCGGGCCGCCGCTCGTCAGTCTTTAACTCGTAAGCAGCTACTTACTGGTGTATATACGTATACAATATAACGCAACTCCTCAACTTTCGAAACGCCCGAGTCGCGTGAGCGAGATGGGAATCAAATTCAAGGTGCAGCGAGCGCGTTGGAGCCGACGATTTTTATTCAAGTGTGACCCGCGTGCGTTACGTTTGCTGAGTAAGGGAGAGGGGAATTTTTTTTAATGGCCTCTTAATCAAATGGCTTCATTATCGCGCCATATCTACGATTTTTTTGGGTGCACTGATGCCTTATGTGTTTACGCATTAGCATCTCCGTTAGTAGATAGGTATATATATTTCATTTACCGTGGATATTTGTATGAGCTGGAAATTTTCATTACTGCAGAGGATCTTTGACAGACTCTACCGAGTATTTAGAGGGCCAGCTGGCTCTCTCGAAGCCTCGGTAAAAAAAAAAAAAGTGGTTTTAAAAAAAAAATAACTTCGATAGTGGGCCGAGCTGCGCCTCGAATTCTATTCTGATGAATAAACAGTCCCGCAAGCGTCAATTTGTCGTTATACCGTAGTGTCCTTAAATGTATTTATATAGTCGGCAGGTGATGGCGTGAAAAAGAAAAGTGAGTACAGGTGGTATTAATTGATTAACTTGCAAGTGCATGCATATAATACACATTGTATGTGGAGACGCGTGGGGCCAGAGAGCCCGCCCCCAGATCCCCACTTCCGGGGCTTCGCTCTTGTATACGAAGAATTGTGGAGGGCGGGGGAACTTCCGGGGTCGCGCCCCGTCGGGTTGCCCGCATGGTTGCTATCCTATGGATGTACGTGTACACATATACATACCCATGCGTGTACCCCATGCGATCTGTATACCTGTATCGTTGAGTGCAAAAAAGATTTCGCCCTGCTCAATTATTCGTGCAGCACATAGCCATCGACCGATATATATATATATATATATATATACATATAACGCCATTTTGTGATGTGTCTTTTTCACTCTACTTATTTGCCCGCGTTTTGTGCTCGCGTAAACAGCGGTTTTTATTTTTATGATTTCCCTCTCATTTAGCTTCGTATGCACACACACACACACACACACTTTTCTGCTTCTTGCGTGTTTTTTTTCTTTTTTTTTTTATTTCATCACGCGTCTCGTAAAGTATAACATATATATTATTTGATTTACAAAACCATACGATGGATTTCAACAATATGATAATAATCGTGCATCGTGATCATCAAAGTGAAAAACCATCTTGTTATTTCCTGCATGATGCAACTGATCTATAGTGCCACTCACAAGACATGATTTATTACGGAGCGTCTACTTATTCTTACGAGGTTTTTCACACTCGATAAATTTTAATCAGATCAAATGCTCATTCTCTACCCATCAAAATAATAGCACACTAAGCCGGAGTCACGAGACAATTTAGAAATAAAAAAATTAACTTTTTTTTTTTTTTTTTCTTTTCTTAAATTAAGTACAGCACACGCAGAATATCATCGGAATTTCAGTGCATAAGTATTCATCTTTTACTCTCTCCCCAGCTCAAGTTAGAGGTGATGCACGCGCGAGCGTTTACATTCGCATTATATGTTATATATTCGTACTTATCCTGCAGGTGCTCAAGAACAAGAATTTCACACACATGAAGTATGCATATTGTGTGCTCAGTTTTAGGGGGTATAAGTATACTAAAAGTTAATGTATACAGATAAAATAATATATAATGTCTGGATTGCTATACGTTTGACGTCAAATTTTCGTTCAAACAATCGTTCGTTCTTTATTTACTGAAACTTTCTATACAATCCCAGCTTAGAAACGTATAGAATTGAGAGCTTAAAAACAATAATAATTCATTTCAGATTGATATACAAGATTGTTATGTAAGGGAAACTTAAAAGTGAGATTTCTATTTCTTTTGTTTGATAAAAATACATTTTAATAGGCAAAACAATAATGCTTACGGTACTTGATCCTTCAGAGTTGAACTTCGTTATTCCCTAAACTTATAATTTTTAGCTACAACATGAAAAATATATAGATAATATCACAGTCAAAATTTGTGTACTTTACCTAAATACATAAATTAAATGTCAAAATCATACGATTATGAATTAATATTCTAGAATCGTAAAAATGAAAAATATTTTTTTCAACTATTGATCTTAGCCCGCTCGAAACGATAAAATATCCTTTTGTAAATGTGCAATGTCCTTCAGACTATAGCTTGATATTTCTCTGACAACTCACAAAAAAGCAGCGACTGTGCTCTGAATTTGAGATTTCTCAAAAGAGCCCGAAAAAGGTAGTGGGTACTTTCCAAATTTGTAACTTTTAAATTGAAAATTATCAAAATCTTTAAATCACAACATCTCCACGAAAAATGCGTAAATCAAAAAAAGAACGATTTTTCGTAATTATGAAAAATGTAAAAAATTTATTTTTAATCCTTGGAATGCTGGCTATGTGTAACGATTTAATATGACTTCAAAATTCTTGAATATCATACAGATTGGCTTAATATACCACACGGAGGCCAAAAAAAGGTAGTGGCTATTTTCTAAATTTGATATTTTTAAACCTTAAATTATTCAAATTTTGAAATCGTTGTATGGATGATTCCGATTTCTGTAGCGCTGAGCTATAAACAGATATATTTGGTTATTAGGGCGCCTATTATAAATATTAGGCACCACAGAAATCGTAATCATGCCTATCTTTGTAAGTCAAGCAGATATTGCAATGAAAGACGATATTTTGTGATGACGAAAACAAAATAATTTGTTTTTAAACCGTAAGACTTTGGCTGCTTAAAGTGATGAAATACATTATTTCAAATACTGTAATGTTTAACATATTATTTTGTTATACCATAAAGGGCTCGAGGAAAGTGTAGTTCACAGTTGAACATTTTTTAAACTCTTCAAAATGACATAAATTAAATGTCAAAATTACAAAACTTTTTTACTTAAAATAATATCCATACATATACGAAATTAGTGTATGATAACAATTGGCATATAAGACTGAAATCCACAAGATTTGTGTATTTTTCCAAAATATTTGTGTTAAATGCAACTGACATACACAGAGTATATAATAGCCTGTTTAATTGAAAATAAAATTTATCTCTTCTAAATTAAATAGAGTGTGAACAGTGGCGCCCATTAAGTTTTATCCAAAACTAGTTGAGGGTATAGTTATATCTGTTTGTGTCATTTGTTGATTATATAATAAAAAAATTGTTTGGATTTTGGTATTTAATAGGTAGTTACCACCTTAATTATGGTAAAAAAAAAAATTCATTTAAGGTAAATACTAAAGACAAAACGTTGTAGGTCTCCGGAGATTTTATACCATCCGAGCAACACCTCCGACATTGCTCAGTCATAGCTGAAAATCGGGACATTGAGTGGTAAACAAGAGAAATCGAACTTTATTGGGCAGTCTTTACGTATTCACTCGCGAAACAAAGTCGTGTAAAGTGAGCAGCTCAAGAAACGAGACTCTACCTCTCTCGCCCCCAAAATATTAATCAAGCGGGTTTTAAGTTATTTATTGATACATTAACCGGCCTCTCTCTCTCTGCAGGGAATCCTTACAGCACAAAGACCTGCATATATGCTGAACTATTTACTTTCAAGTCTGCCTCACCAAATGCAATCAACCTCAGAAATTCGAATACCGCAGAGTTACTAGTGACGCGTGTTAATTTAGATGCTTATAATCATTCGTTTACCATTGGAGCTGCCATTGAATTGAATGCACTGCCTGCTAACCTACGATCCATCCAAACTCCAGCATTATTTAAAAGCAGATTATTTAAATATATTATTAGTGAAGATTTTAGACTTAAGTAATGAAATTATAGATTATTTTATATGTTGTTACATGTGCAATTAGTTAGCCTATATTTAAAATTTTTAAGAATACTGCAATCATCAGCAGATTTTATTATATTTGATTTTTACTATTTAATTTATTTTAAATAACATTATTGTAATTAATTTATCTATGATATATCTTGTAATATTGTGACCTGCGTGTCACTAACCTTGTATAAACTGCTTTTAGCAGTCTTGTAAAGACTTGAGCCTAGGCTAATACGGACCGTAGGTCCTTAGCTTAAATAAATACACTCTACTCTACACTCTCTCTCTCTCTCTCTCTCTCTCTCTCTCTCTCTCCTATAAAACAAATACTGCGGGAATAATAAACAAGCCTACGAGTTTACGATGTTTTTCTCCTTGTCCGGCATGTATGTGCCAGCGAGCCTGCGAAAAACGACGTGTACTCGTTAGTCACGTAAGTTGGTGCATAATTATGGTGCAGTGCAGGGGGGCCCCAAAAGTTTGAAAAGTTCAGTGAGCCATCAGGAAAATTATAATATCGGGCACGGCGATCAGGGCGGTGTAAATCTGTCGCCCGCTTTGCTTAAAAAATTGAAGGAAAATAAAAAACTAAGCGAAAACCCTCCCTGCGTGTAAGACTACACCTTTATAGCTTTGCGCGCGTATTATCAGATATTCCGTACGCGCGCGCACGGGTTCAGTCTCTGCAGCTTGGCTCAAGACAGAGAGGGATTTAAAAAAAAAACGGTGACTGCGTTCAACGCTCTGATATAGCCCCATGAAGCCGGCGCGCCCGCGATTTATGCTTCTGGCGTGATGCAAAATTTATGACTTTATCGTTTCTTCCCTCCACCTCCTCGCTCTTTTTTTTTTTTTTTTTTTTATACTTATGTGTGTGCGGGTTTGTACGTTATTCCACCTTCTCCTCTTCTTAGCTGTATAAGGTATGGATCTTTCTCTTATTACCTTATACCTACGACGAATGAGCTTTTTATCATCGTTCATGAACCCGCAGGTACATCTATGTGTATATACATTAATACTCAGCTCTGGTGCAGTGATGTTAGTGCTGAGGGCGCTCATGCAATGAGGCTACTTATCTGTAGTGACAGGCAAATCGGACTGAAAGTGATGGAGGGGCCACATTATTATTATTATTATTATTATTACTATTATTATAAGCAAGTACTTGACAGTACTATGATTAATTAATTAATTTAGTAACAACAGTGTAATTAGGTACACAAAGATAAAAATTCGATTTGTCATTCCTTCTAAAACATTAACATGACGTAATTCTCGCAAACACATTGACTGTGATTATTTTAAAAAAAATCGACTAAAAACATATTATTTAGAAAAATTGTTAAATTGCAAGGCTGAGTAAAAAAAAAAAAAAAAAAATGTCCACCCACATAGATACTTACATGATGGGTCCACTAGAGTTGGTACAATAAAAATGTAATTGAGGTATCATTTCGAGATGATGCATACTTAAATTATACTCTCGGGTGCCTCGGACTCGAAAGCCAGAGAGGTATATTAATCATTAACTTTTGTGTAAAAGGGTAGGTATAGTACACATACACATACACGCACTTTTTAACGAATAACAAACACCGACTTATGCGTATAATCGTTATATACCTATTCATACAAGTGCAACGGAATTTAGTTCGAGCGTATAATCGTGTATTTGCGTACACGCACGAGCCCTTATGTGGTGTCGATGTTGTATTATCTTTCTATGTACGAATCACCATCGTCATCATCATCATCAGTAACACTGGAGCTTATTGGCACAGGTAGTATAGGTATAGGGTATAAAATATGTATTCCCTCGTAAGTATATAAGGAGAGATGTGGGATGAAACAGACAAACACCATCAGTTGGTGTCGGGTAACGTAAGGAGAAAAACAAAGTTCTCTTTTGTCAAATTGAGCAGCACGAACTGTGGCAGGTGCATCTATATTTATGTATATACACCAATATTCACACAACCATCGTCATCGTGAAAACACTTTCGTTCGGACACACACATCACGAAAGTAAGTAGGTACCTCATCCCAAGCCAATAAGAGACAGTCAGTCGGGGCGAGTCACCTATGCACGCACGTGACGTCAGACACACGCATCATCATCAGGAGAGCTCGAGAGCACTTTTACAATTGCTTACGTGTAAAACAAAAGGCTTGGTTGTTGATTCGTCTCGTGTCATCGGGCGAGGAAGAGAGAAAAGAGAGAGAGTGGGGGGGGGGGAAGAAAGAAAAGAAGCGCCGTGCGTGATCGGATGCGAGAAGCGAGCGCATCACGCACCTACCACCACGTCCCACTGACTGACTGACCCGTTCCGTCGACGCGGGTATGCACCTATACATCGGTACATGTCCCACCATACTTGGCGTGCGCGCCTGCAGTTTTCTTCCGCTTTTCGGTAACGTATGGAGAGAGAACGAAAACTCGATTGTAAATTACAAACACATTCCCTCGCGATCGAATAAGTATAAGAATTCGCACACGCGCGCATAATGAAAGTGGGTACATAAGTGTAGTACGCGAAATAAATTTCCCTTCGCCGTCCCTTTTATATATATAGATGCAGTTCCGTGCAACGGCATATGCACAGGTACCACACAAATTTCAAGTATACGTGTATCGGTATGATATAAATACAAAGTAGAGTTGAGGCATCATCGTCAGATAAATCAAGCCGATAAAAGCCGTCCCGGCGATATAAAATTATTAATTGTTTTAATCGCCCTTCACATTAACTGGCTCATTATTATCTCCGCGGCAGGTAGTGCATCATGCTACACACCTATAACTTTGTACACGTGTATGTGTGCAAAAACAAGGGAGAGAGAGAGAGCAGGTGACATTCGCGTCTGTTACGTATACACATATATCATCCCTCCGTTAATTAGCCTGTACTTGGCCGGACATCGATGCCAGACCGAATTAGCCATCCGCGCGATTATAATAAACATCAGCCATCAGCCGGCGCTCATCATTTGCATATATATGTATGTATATACTTGAGCCATCAACACGAATCGGTTATTGGCTCCCGGTCTCCCTCTGCGGAAGTTTCATTTTCGTCCTGTCGGTGAACCCGATTGATGGACGATGTAACGGTTGTCGCTCCGTTTGGGCGCAAAAATGATCACATCATTCATGCATCATAACCCGATTGATAGAGGACGGCAGACTTGTATAAATCAAAACCGTGTGTGTTCTTGATATTTCATATGGGGTTATTGGTTCGATTGCCACGGGGGAGTATATAGGGATGAGTGAATCTATACCTATAGGTGAAAGAGGAGACCTCCCGTATAATTATAAGAGGGGATATAATATAATTGTGTTTTTATATGTCTCGCCGTAAAGGGACACCATATACACCCTCGAGTTGTGTAACACTACCTGTAGCCAATGATATACCTATACTAAACACAATAAATATTATATACGGAGGACTGATGAAACAGCGATTCCGGAGATGATTAGTTATTGTCGATTTCTCGAGATGATTGTTTGATATGTAATATAACTATCTATATACGGGTACGGGGGAAGGAAGGAAAAAAAAAAAAAAAAAAAAAGAAAAAAAAAAGCGAGTACTTAACCAATTAACCGTGCGTACTATAAGCTGATGGCACACGCGCGCAGGTACACATGCATATAGGTATATGAAAAGTGCTCACGAGAAATGGGAGAAGCTAGAGACGGACTCGCTGTAATAAAGTGGAGAAGCGGGGCTCGTGCATCAAGCTCGGGGGTTCATAAAGAGCCAACGTGTAGGTACTACACGGGCGCGCAATAAAACAGCGAACTAAGCGTATACGTATACCTATATAGAGGAACATAAGAAGAAGGAAGGATAAGGTCCGCCGCAGCGCGGAGCTCGCGGATTTACGATGTCTCACTTTCGCCGCGCGGGGCACACCATAATATATACATATACTACTGCGGCGGTGGCAGCAGCTGCGTGTAGATATACCAATATACCCCATATACATACATGTAATATCACTATTGCTTTTTGCATTCCATCGTATCATATAGCGCATCGGAGACAGGCAGGGCGCTCGGCGCGCTATTTACTGGCGCCGCGGTATCATTAACAAATTATTCCGAGAATCGAAAGGGACTGCTGCGTACAGTATATGTGTGTATGTTTATTATTATTATTATTATTATTATTATTATTATTATATGGTGTATAGCTATATATACATGCATGGGACTTGGAAGCGCGACGATTTGTCGGAGGGCCTCCGTACTTATCTCCGCGGTGCCACGCGGTAACGGCACCCGACCGCGCTTATCCACGTGACTGCTGCATGCGTGGTATCTCCCACTGCGCGAATATGATATTATTCCCCTCGCCCTTTCCTTTTTTCCTATCATTTTACTACTACCTCCGCTGTATAATAAACAACCACTACAAGGGAATGGTATCGATTTTACGGGACGCGTGTATATAGTACGTATACGTATATAAATTTGCATTTCTTTTCTCTTTTGGATAACGTGTGGACGCACGTATACATTAGGGTTTTCTTTTCGTTGTTTCGGGATATAATGATTTAACTTGATGTCAGGATCGAATAAATGTTTTGTTTTTAGGTATGTGCTTTGCTTTTACATTTTCGGCGATGAAATAAATTTTTCGATTTTGTTGATGTTAGCTGACGGTTGTTGAGACTTTTTTTTTTTTTTTCGATTTTACAATAAACTGAAATCTAAAAATATTTTTATGGAAAAGCACCTAGGTATACCTATACTTAATAACATTAATTATATACTCGGGTATAGTTACGGTTAAATGATCGAATGTCGCTTAGTGTTTGCAATAAAAAAAACAATGATGTGTAGATAGAAACGAATATTTTGTAAAGTCAAACAAAATATGTTTTTTTTTACCCAAATATATGTGTTTTTTTGTATTAATCATAGGTACAGGTTATAGGTATATCAAATTATACATATATGTGTGTGTGTGTGTGTGTGCGTGCGTGCGTGTGCGTGTGTGAGAGAGAGAGTATAATAATTATAGGTATAGGTTTATATGCCAAAGAAGCTGCGAGAGGCTCGTCATCCGTTAGGAGTGACGACGTTTTTACGAGCCTCTCGGATTGTAATTCAAATATTTGTGTAGGCATACGTTATGGATACGTATACATGTATACGATTACCTCTATGGGTACTGTTGCTGCTCAGGCCTATAGCGCTCATAATGTTGAACGTATATATATGTATATATATATATATATATATATGTTGAAGATAATCGGAGCGACGGCCCCCGCGCACGGACGTCACGCTGCGTCAGACCCGTACGTCATCCTCGTGAGCCTCCCCCGAGCACACGTGTTGCTGTTGCCCATCCATGGGTATACTTATACCTATACCAACCTTTTTATTTCATTTTTTTTTTTCTTCTTTCCCCCCCTCCCCTTCCCTCCACACTTCATTCCGTTTCTTTTTATTAAACTTTCAAATGTATGCGTTTCTCGAGAGGGTGTCGATGAAATGTTCAAAGTACCCGATGATTTACGGTCAGGTGGGCATGCATTACATCCGCAAATGGCGGTGATATGGTGGCAGATGGGGAAAAAAAAAAAAAAAAAAAAAAAAAGAATTACAGTAATTCCATGTATATGTATATATACTTATAGTACCCAGCTAACCGTACGTATATTATATACTTACGGGGCGGGAGCGAGATGAATATTCAAGCTATGAAAACATTGTTAATTCCCGCGGCGTGTCGAACGATCAACATGTAAGCATATCAAAGTACACATAAGTACGACGGAAAGCCAAGCCATCTATGTATATCTAGGATATATATTATGTATCTATACCCTATCTGCGTGCGATTCAAGCCGAGTTTTTTCCTATATCTTCCATACCGAGGGGCATGCACTTACGTCATTGTTAACCTCCGTTAGAGCGGAGCATCCCCCGTTGCGGCGCAAAAAAACAAAAGAGCGTGCGCGCCCGTCTCCGAGAAAACCTCGGCTCAGGGGGAAACTCGCGCGTTACGGGTGGCATGCGCGCTCTCATTGTAAATTTAAAAATCTTACATTCGAGTGCATCCAACGCCAATGGTCAGAGCATGCCGGGAGATTTTTTGCCGCCACAACCCGAGCTCAAGGAGGAATAAATAAACACCCATGCATAGCCATGGTATTCCTTGATGTATCTGGGTAATTGCGTATACCCACGTGTAACACAATTGCGTACTGCGACTCAACGCCCTGGTATGGGCCGCATTAGATCTATAGATAAGCTAGGGATTCGAACCCCAAGAGCAAAACAAAACAGTGGTCATCATCGTGATGCACGTACCTATATAGGGTACCTGACCCCTCCCTCGGTAGGTATCCGATGGGACCGAGAGATGGATAAAAAAAAGGGCTCCCTCTTTTTCGCGCGCAATTACCAGCAACCCTATTATATGCACTACACGTGCCTCCTCCTCCGTTCGTGCAAATTTTTTTTTTTTTTTTTTTTCGTCTTTTCGTTGATCCCTGCAATACATACCTTATCCGTATACATACAGATCCACATACACCTGCCCTGTATACTCCTCCGTTACTTAATTTTTTTTTCTCCCGTTGTAAATTGCCGTTAATTAGCGAGCGCCCGATGCCCACGTATCTACGCACACATCCCCGCTCGTCTTTATAATATGGTGTACATGCATATTATATGTATATACCTCACTTATACTTACATTCATGTACACCAATGACACGTGTCGCTCACACGGTGTGGGATGTAAGTATATAATATACTTAATTGATCCTGCATCTATGGCACGCGTCTGTACTTACTCCCAATCGGAGATTTTTCAAAGAGCAATGTATGTGCACAACTGGTGATGGCTCCTTTTTCCTCGCGCTTGGGACACGCGTACGTAATTATCAAATATACCTGTACCTGTCTTACGCGAGGCGATTAACAAAGCTTTTCGTATACTATGACCGATGCGTTATGTTATGTATTTTATATATATATTTAATTAAGCTGGTGCGTTGAATGCACCTATATTATTATATCCACATTTTATTTATTCTCTCCTCGCTGGTCCACGATTTCATACATGTTGTAAGTAAGCACAGATAAACTTGCCCTTTGGGCGTTTTGAGATCCGTAAAGGGTATGTATAAGTATATTTACATACCCATGCATACATACAGTAACCACAAGCGTAGAGACCTACAAATCGGGACGACCACCCGCATGATGTCGCGAACATGCACGCACGCGCCCACATGTTATACAGGATGAGTAGGGAGAAAAAAATCTTTCACGATACACTTGTATGTTTTATTGATTTTTTTTTTCTTTAACTCCTTCCACTGCGTGAAATTAACTCCATTTGCAGATGCGTAGGTAACTACATAGAACGATAAGACGTTTATTTTTTCACACACACTAGCTTTCAGTACCGTGTATAATTAATTATACTTAAGTACTCAAGCGTAACCTATGAAAAAAAAAAAAAAAAATCCAGCCCACAGTCTGATCTTTTGATGCCCTCCTGGACTATCACGAGAATAAATTTCAATGTGTTTTATATTATACTAGGGAGCTGCGCCCCCTGCGCGCTCCACACGCCAACCCCCAAAATTTAATCAAACATTTATTTTCTATATTTTTAAAGAAAAATACAATAGTTACATCTTTGTCGTAACACGTAATGTTGTAATATTTATCAAATTACAAATTAAATGACTTTTCACTGATTTTTCTAAATCTCATTTTTAAATCCACCCGCGCTTGATCAGTCTCAGCCAATCACGCGACGAATAAACAGGCTTCATCACGTGACCTATCGTTTTTTTAAGATAGGAATCATCGGATGGCTTACGACTCAGTCAGTATAGCGTTAGGAAGGCCGCACTACCTATGATCTCTCGAGGTCCAACAAGTATTACCATACTTTCTGTTTTTTAATCCTCGAAACTGTGTAGGTAAAATAGCTCTATATATTCGTTGATAATTTTTCTTAACACCTTTAAATCGATTTTTTTCATTAAAACGTTTCTCGGCTGAGCACTCTAAAGTATAGAACTTACTCGATAGTGATGCTTTTTAATTTTCAGCTAACTTACAGTTCATATAAAATATATTATACTATAGTCAGGTTAAATATTAGACGATTTTTGTACATAAGTATATTTTATGCGAGCCTCCCTATTCACTTACCTCATATTATTATTGCGTGTGGCAACTAACACATTCGCGACGTCACGTACACTATAGTATTACACACACGCATATCCAACTTTTATTGATGCGACGGCGATGTAGATTCTTCGTTTGGTCGATCGAATAAGGCTTGGTTGATCAAATATCAAAAAAAGTTTACCACGAGAATGAAAAAAATAAATACCAGATGGGAAAAAAGCATTCGAGTATATCAAGCGCCAAAGGCCTATTGTTCGCAAAGAAAATTAAAATCTCTATACAGTGCGTGTATATATGTGTATATTTAGTTTGTACGTATCGTCACGTATCTACTTGAACACATGTATGATTATACTTAAAATCTATGGTTTAAAAAAATTTGGACTCGAGCAAAGCGAAAATACAAAAATCAAACTAGAAAGGTATGCCTACAATAAATAATTTCTTCATTTTTGTGTTCCCCCCCCCTTTTTTTTTCTTTGCTTTTGGTAAAACGGCATAATAATTGTACGAATAGGTATATTATTTTGTTATCCATATAAAAAATACACTCACGCGAGTCGTATCTATATAACTCGTTGCACCCATCATGCATTCAAACGCTCTTGGAGGGGTAAGTAGAAGGGGCCGTCGTGTCGGTGCGCTTTTCGAGACAGATGCTCGCACACAACGCCCCTTGAAGCGATCGCTATCGATCAGCGGAGCCGTACTGGATGATGCACCGGCACCGGCTCATTAAGTACATATACGCATTCACAATCATTTGCATTTCCCTTAACTCCTCATCGTTCGCTCTATCGCGATTACTTTTTTTTTTTTTTTTTTTTTTTTTTTTTTTTTTTTTTTTTTTTTTTTTTCTTCCCCACCGATTTTAATCCCCTGTATTATACCTACACGTGTATCGTCCGATCCCCGTAATGAGGCATGCGGTGCGCGTCATGACTTTTGGCTTCTCCCCATCCTTGCCATTAACAACCAATTTGATATCGATGTACATATTTATCATCAACGCGCGCGCAACCTATACACGTCTACATGATATAATATATAATGCTCTCGATGTAAAGGTGCAGCTCACGAGAGTAGGTAAATATACCTATATATACGTGTATACGGGCGCACCGTTGGAGGTGTTAATGGCTAAAGTCGTGTAGTCCTCGCGTACCAGCTGCTGCTGGTGATTGTATGATTTATCTACCCAATATATATATACATATAGAGAGAGAGAGAGAAACGTATTTCCTGACTTTTCGGCTGGTTGATGCATAATAACCAATAAATCTACTTTCGATTTTTTACGCGCAACACATTGCAGGACATAATATGTACGTATACATGCACAATGTGCACACTGCATACATTGGCATTTATTATTAATATTTTACCCGAAGCCATGGCCAAGCACATACATATGGAAATAACAAAATATTATTTTGGTGAGTGTAAAAATAGGTATACATGCAGTATAGGCGGACTTCATGGCAAGACACAACAAGTACACCTATTAATATATATATATATATTAATATACATGGCACAAAGAGAACGCGGGAGGAAATGAGCGCGGTCCCGCGTGCGAATACAAGAGTCTGAATGCCCGCGAAAAGTAGCAGCATATACTACTCATTAGGCGCATACAAGTGAGCAGGAAGGAGAAAAAAAAAAAATAGCAGCAAAAGGTCAAAGCGCCTACTGTCCATAAATGATGGACGAGCCTCGCTTTTGAGCAATTCCGCCTCGTCCGCCGATGCCAATTCTTGCAGGCCGTCAAAGGGACGCAGCCCCGTCTTCGCCGTCGCGTCTCTATACTTACTTATTTTTTGCTAAATTTTGCGCGTCTCCGTCCCGCCGATTATTATACACATCAGCAGCCTCTCTGACGAGCGAACATTGTTCCCAAAGGCACTCGATCACCATACGCACCACACGTTTTACCTAAAATCAAATTTTCCTTTTTTTTTTTTTTTTTTTTTTTTTCTTCCACACAAGCAAGTATCCGTCCGGTGTCATTTCGTGTAACCTCCGCTAGAAATGTATATACTATACCTAACCTCCGTGTATTTGTGACAGAAAATCGTTGAAGCAACGACAAAGTGGCCGCGTTATAAATACACACACACACACACACATATATATATATATACACGTGTATAGGGTATAGGTACCTATACTTACATGATGTATAATTCACGCTGCGGTGTGCGTTGTTGCGCAACCCATTATAAGTATGGCTCCTTCGTTGCGCAACTATTGTCGTCGTCGTCTCATTGCCGTTTCGCGGAACACATTGCACTGAGTCTGCAGGATATTCCATCAAATAATTTAACTAGGTATACGTATAACGTATACTTACATATAAATTTATATTTCGTTCGGTTGCACTCATGTGAAACTTTGGTTCTGTTCGTATAAATTAAGACACCCCAGCACGCAAAAATAAACTCAAGACCCCTTCTGGCTCTCACCGGGGGATATTGGTATATAACATGTATATTGTCACACCGTGTTTTTTCTGCAAATATAGAGAGACCGTATTGGTACTTGTGTCGATATGGTTACGCGTGTATATATATATATATATATCACAAGTGCACACTATAGGTATAAGTGTTAAAATCAAGTCTCGCGGTCTCGCTAACCAAGTCATTTCGCAAGAAGAAATCGGCATCGCAAGTTTGAAAACGTTAATATAATGTGTCGCAAAGGGGTTCACGCCGATGGGTCCGAGGGGGCCAGGGCCCCTCAAAGGATACGGCGTAATTGTCGGGCTCAGAGTTTTTCGCTTCGCGGAAACGCTTTTACAATGAGACGGCGACTAAGAAGAATAATAATAAGTATATAATACATGAAAAGACGCGCTTCGGTAAATTGCCCTTTTTTTCTCTCTCTCTCTCTCTCTCTCTCTTTCTTGCTTATTAATTTTCAAAAGAGAACATCATTTCACACACAAGTGATGAGTATAATATAATATATATAAATGACCTCGAACAGCCAATTAGAACCGAAAGAAGGAATGACTATACTTAACACTGGATTGAAAAATTTTTTCGTTTTCTTTCCCAACATAAGTAAGTATACATACCTTATACCTCACATATCATATGTATGTATACATCATCCCACCCACTCACGATCGATATACGTATTGACTTTACGGTTCGCATCGCGATGTGCAAAGGTATATCGGTACACCACCTCCACAAAAAATAACACAGCAAACACCTGTGGCATAATTATAATATATATTTTTTTTTTTATTTACTCCGAGGAGATGCCTACGCATGTATGTATAAATTTATGTATGGTATTTCTCGCCAGTAGTGCGTATATTATATAGCACGGTGTGCCAATACTCTATGGTGGAGTATATATATATATATATATATTATATGTGTCTATTACATGTAAATGATACTGCCGAACAAAAGATTACTACTTGTGTGTTGGGCCTATATATGTATGTATAGCAAATAGGATGAAAGCGTTTTATCTCGGCGTCGATCCCCGCCGGCAGAAGAAAATGAAAAAAAAAAAAAAAAAAAAAACAGAGAGCGACCTGAGTCAATGCAACCTGCTTCTCCTCGCGTATACTTCTAATAACGTAAAAAAAAAAAAAAAAAAGAAAAAAAAAGGTGGTACGCAGACGGGGGGAAAAAAAGTGAACGGAGAGAGGGAGAAAAAATACCGAGAAAGGTATAATATACCCCGTGTGCAACGTGTATATACATGTATACACACGACGCGGCCGATCGCAAAGATGGCGCATTGCCCCGCCGAGAGCAAATAGAGCGTCCATTACGTTTTGCACCCTCTCTCTCGCGCACTCGCGTTATAGTTGTTCCGCGGAGCCGCGCGAGAGCTTATATATATAAATATATATATATATATGGTGTAATTGCAGAGCAGGAGAGAGGAGCCGCCTCGTGTGTGTTGTAACATTGGTATGTGTAGATGTATACCTACGTGACAGCGGGTGCGTGGGATATGCATCTCGATCTCTTGTCTCCCTCGCGGTGGCGTCGACGTTTCCATGTAAGTACCGTGTGGACGATGAGCACAAACCTTTTTTTTTTCCCTGCTCGTGCTATACAGATGTATAAATATATATGTACCGGTGCATTGTCTTTTATCCATGATCTGTGTGGGTATACAATACTGTACAGCCTACATGCAGGAGTTTGGCTCGCTCCCTCTCCCCCTTCGCTATTTTGGGGCGGTGTATAAATAAAGTAACAAGGGGGTGTACCCATATATGACAATTACATTATAATAGGCACGCATATACCTAACGCTACTTGTATTTTGTTTTTTCCATCCCGTTGCTATACAAACGCGTACAAACGTACACTCGCGTAGGTATAACTCGTCTCAAACATTTTCCAATGGCGCGCAATATGTTTGTTTTCCAGTGCAAGTAGTCTCCAGTGTAGGTAGTCTCACCAAACAATTTCATTTCCCTTCTAAATAATGACTGGTATGATGCGCAAAGCGTATCATATACATACATGTAGGTACTCGTACGTTTTTGCACATTGACTGCAGAGTTTTAAAAATGTCTTGCATTTTTTATAGATTTTTTAAGGAAGGGTTGAGGAGGAAGGAGGGCATGCGCATGCGAGCGTCCGGTACAATATTATTATTGTTGTTGTTGTTGTTTTCGCAATAGAGCTCTGCAGCGGACTAATTAGCTGGTCGCAACTGCATTTTGATCGATAATTGAAATGGAAAAAAAAAAAAAAAAAAAAAAAAAAGGATGCGAGAAAAAAATTCATGAACGCCAACGCAATGTTGCTCGTTTTACTGATGTGCCTGATAATCCTTATGAAATTCGCCGCAATTTCAGCGGTTGCACAACGTGCACCACCACCGTCGTTCGCGGTGGCAATTAGGCTTCTCATTTTGTCTTTTTTAAACACATATACGCACTCACGTATCGATCAGCGGTCCATCGCGAATTAACTATAAACTCAGTTATTTTCCGCGGCTAGTATAGGTCGAGATATCGGAGTCGTATGCATACGCTTGATAAGGTTTTTTTTTACAATCGGAGCTTTTTATTATATTTAAACCATGAACGTACTGGAAAAAATAAATGTTTGAAAAAAGCTCAAAGATTCGGCAAATTTTAATCGATAAGCTGATGTCTGTTAATTTACAATACATCGCGAAAATAAGATACGCATGTAATTAATTTGGTTTATACGATGTTTATGATTTGTGCGAGTAGATTTTAGAAATGCATCACGCTTCAGAGAAAAAGATTCTTCATCAGCAATAATATACCTACCTGCCTAGGACATTTTTGGATTTTTACCGGCCCAAATTACATTTTTTTTCTTTTGACTTTTATCTTAAAAAGATGAGTACGCATAAAACAATAGTTACTTTCAATCACGTGTGACCTTCAAAAGCGTCTTTGGCTAATCATTTAATTGTAGCTTGAATTATAAGGAAACTACAATTATGTGTGTAGGTACTACTTTTTATACATGACTCTAGTACTTATCTTGTTCAAAACATTATTTTATAGAGTGGTCGGTTGAGTGGAGCAAATCTCGTAACTAAACAGTCTCAGTGTGCTGTGTGTTGTTCGGGCTCGAGGGACACGAGTGTATAAAAAACACCATTACTTCTCTCACTAATTTAGTGCGTAACTAAGAACAGTTAAAGTTGTTTCAATGAATTCAATGGGAATGAACAAAAATACGTTGGAATTCAACTTTGTGAAAAATAAATTTTTTTTTTTTTTTTTTTTTTTTTTTTTTTACAAGGTTTCTGGCAACAGTGCCTACACCGTCTGCAGTTTTCAGGGTGGAGTCGTTTTCCAAGTCGCACTGAAACATGCGTTTAGCAACTTGCTCTCACTGAATCGTGCATATATATTTTTCGGTGTACCAAAGAATAGTTGAAGCTAACCAAAAAAGTGTGCCTATATGTATTGCATATTGATCCTTATGTAAGTGTAAAAGAAATAATCGTAAGAGAACATTTATTATGGTGCAACAGTAAGTATAAGCCCAGTAATTCAATTATTTTTTCCAAGTATTATTATTGGACAATAATCTTTTCAAGGTAACATTATCCAATGCAACTTCCATACTTATATATACTTATTGCCATTCGGTGTCATTTTTGATGTCCGTTGCGGAAAAAGAGCCATCGGCAGCTCGATCGAATAATGTGCAAATCTTTCCTCGTACATCCACCAACTTATTCCGTATGATATTCATTTACGTTTTTTTTTTTTTTTTTTTTTTTTTTTTGTTTTATAGCGTAAGAGAAAGAAAATTGTTTCACTGATTCCGAGAAAACAATTTTATTGCTGATTATGCCGAAGACACGATCCAACCAACATAATGGGTGGAAAAATAGTTGTTGTCATCTGACCTTGGGAATAAGTTAATTTCGCATAGAAAAATATTTTACGTAAGAATCGTTTGAATCAACATTATATTTCACAATACGCACAGAGTACAAAACCACTGTGACTTGAAAAATATTCGTCCACTCATTGCAGGGCTCTCGCGCCCACTGCACACGCTAATCTAAGAAATTCGAAAGAAAGAACAGAAGAGAGGGAAGGGAAAAAAGAAACAATTTACAGCCCATGCAACCGCGCGATCCCAGAAGCAATTTGCACTCGTCCCGTCTTTTTTTTTTTTTTTTTTTTTTTCCTACACAGAGGGCGCGCACACATTTCTCGGGACTTTCGGGGAAAAATGTGCACAATCGAATCGATCTCGCCTCTCTTCTGATGCCTACCGCCCCCCAAAACAAAAATCACGATGGCTCTGCAGTTTTTTATAGTGTATGGTAAATTTATGGATGAGACGACTCGAGTAGGTATACTATGTATATAGGTACCCCGTACCCGAGGAGATCAATTGTTGAGGTGCAGGTTATTGTTTGATTGTATTAAAACCAACAGCGGACCTCGGACGATGCGAACATTCGATTGGATAATCAAGTGGTAGCTATGCTCATTCGATATAACCTTCACAGGTCGTGATTCATCAAAGATGAAGGAGGCACCCGAGCAAGTATCATCGATGACGGATGTGGAATAAAAGCTGCTTTCTAACGTCACTTAAGCAAGGTGCCTTTCCCTCCTTCTTGGCGGGTGAGGGGTATTTATAAACAAAAAAAAAAAAAAAAAAAAAAAAGAGAGGAGACATCGTGGAAAGATGAAAGGCACAGGTGGGAAACAGCGTGACCGCGACTCCCTTCTCCGTTCCTCGCTTTTGTTGCGGTGAATGTTTCGGGTGCACGTACGCCGTGGACAGAGATTTTTTTCAACAAAAGCGTCGTTGCAAAAAGGGGGGAGGGAAAGAATTGTCGGTAACGCGTATAATTGGATGCGTCGCTTGATTCTAAAAAAAAACGGAGAGGAGGCAAAAAGGTACCTTTGGGCGCATAATATAATATACCTACTCTTGTTGAAAAGCGTTTCCCCTGTCCCTGATCCGCAGCACCTGTTGAATGAAATCGAGAGAAAGAGAGAGTGAAGTCTGTTTGTTTGTTTCTTGGCTCTTTGTAAAACGTAACGGTCGGTGGTTCAGTTTCGAGAACTCGATCTCTCGACAATAATAATCATCATCGCGTGCTCTTTTCGATTTCTAATAATTTCGTAACACAAATGTGTATAACTCGTTACGTATAGGTACGGCAGATGTCTCGAAGAAAGAACTTTTTGGAAATAAACATTTTCCACCATAGGCATATAGGAGAAAGCTCTCGCAAAGCAATGAAAAAAAAAAAAAAAAAAAAAAGGATGCAAGTTTTTATTACCAGACCAGAGGCTCTATACGGTATGTATACATGTAGGTATTGGGGGGTTGTTCCGACGGAATCGTGTTGGGTTTTATAGAGGGTGTAGGGGGGGGGGCATCGTGAGGTCGTATAGTTGAAGTCCTAGGGCGTTCAGCTTGCCTTGTATACACTACGTAGATAACGTATACCATCTTTCATAGTATTTGTCTATTGTATATACCTAAATAGTGTATATATATATCTGTATACGCTATAAAAAAAAAATAAATAATATTATCATGTAATGGTTGAAATATATACAATGTATGATGAACAGTTAGTGCACGAGCATCAGATTCGATTGAATTGACCATGGCGTGCAGTATACTTAGTGGCAATATATGTATATGTCCGTCGCGGTATGATCATCGCGAACAATTGGCCATTTGAGCTATTTATATATATTGCACGGTACACGTATATAGGTAACTTTGCAAGTATAAACTGGCACATCCACTTGAATGATTATACTTACGTTCTCATCAGTGAGAATAAATCGTCCAATTGGGGCGACTCCATTTATTTCCGTAGCAGAGTCGTACACACACACACACACCTGCAATCAATGTTTAATTATCGGACGCCTCGTTTTCTCGTTTCCAGCTAACTTGTTCCCCAAAATTTCAACTTAACAACGTTTAATAGCTCGGCCCAACATTAATATACACATTCAACACACGGCTTGCGCAATATACGCGTATACTTATAGGGTGATGGATTATCTTTTTATACATACACACACGCGCGCGTGTGGGTATAATCGCTACGGCCAATAATCATGAGATTATCCCTGAACTCTGCATCCCGTAGGTACGAAGAGAAAGAAAGAGGGATGATAAAAAGACGAAGGCGATTGGGAAATGCCGCTGCTGTCAATCATCCATCCCTGGAGCCGTAGACTGCCAATTTCGCCTTATAATGTTCCACCCGACGCACGCCGAGACGTTGGTGTATGGATAATTTCTTCGAAGTCTGGTCTGATCTGCTATAGGCACCGCACCATCATCATATTATACTATCTGTGTGTTCCTGTAGATGCACAACCTCGCAAGTATGTTGTTATTATCATCATCATCATCATCATTATTATTATTATTATTATTATTATTATTATTATTATTATTATAAAAGACGCCGGCAAATTGCACTGATCAAGCGCTAGTGGTGGTATGGTTTTATGTGTGTGTATATATGTATATAGTTGTTTTGCCATTGCGTACATATTATATGTATAGGTAAACCTTCTTCGTCTTCTTCATTATAATACCTTAAAAAAATATGTGCCTAAATTAATGCGCACCGCTCGCGACTCCCTCTCCTAGTGTTTGTTTCTCTTCTTCTCGTTTTACTTTGATATTCTTTCTTGAGGTCCGTATAATTACATCCGGGGCTAATACTCGGGCATTCGTGCATCACCAATGCTCCTCCATGCACGTTCACGCGAGGGTCTGTCCATACGTGATTCGAATGATTCAAAATCACGAATGAATCATTTTTAATCATGAATAAAAATTGAAACATCTAATATAATTGAAGCTTTATTGAAGCATGCTCACTCGCCTAAGAGCACATTTTATAAACTAACATAATAATAAAAATAAGCTACACTTTCAAAAATTACTCACTGATTATTATATACATATATATATGTATTCACGATATAAACGATATTTCACGGGGGATAATTAATTGCCATGTATCGACGGCAGTCTACCTACATTGTATACGGAACAATTGCCCAAAATTATAATATCATCGGAACCAAAGGATTTAATTTCCTAAACATTATGCGTGAAATGCATCCACCCACGAACGAGATGATAAATGAATTACACGCTCTGTGGGAGTATATCGTTTTCAATGGTATTGACAAGGAGGGGGCGAAAGGCCATCAACGAGCATCAAGGAGGGAAAAACGAGCAGCCGGTGGGTAGCAGCATATTGGGCGGATCCATCAAATAAATCGAGCTGGAAAAGCCCCGGAACAGCGAGACCTGCAATACACATCAACAATGCATGGACCACATGCCGGGCACCACGACCCTTTCAATGCCAGATCCATACGTACGTGTATACGTGTGGGCGCGTGCCCTCGTACACATATATACATTTTGAATCGACAGTTTCATTCCATTTAAGGACCCCCGCTGTGGGAGCTTCCGTGAGGGACGATACTTTGCACGGTGTACCTAATACACTTCCGTGAAACTTTGACTTATTTGGACGTATACTCTACACATACGTAGACGTGGGTAGGTACATACCAATGCCCTTGTGGACAATCAAATGTTCCGAATAACCCAACCCCGAAATCGTGCTGGTGGTTACTTTTATACATGACAATGTTTTGATCGCACAATAAGTGCGCAAGACCCGATACCGAGCACTTGAAATAATTGCATATACCTATACATATGGCTAACAGTTAATTGTGATACGCGGTTTTTTTTTTTTTTTCTTTTGAAAAAATGAAAACCCGCAAAGCTTTAATTTTTAGCGAAATGAGGGACAATGGACCAGAGAAACATAAAAACATACCTATGTACAATTGCGTATGTGCAACGGCGACAACAATGAAACAATGGGAGACTTCCCTACATACTTAATGACGAGCCATACGTTCTACATATTATATAGAATACGTACCCATGAATGGCACACACGCATAAATATAATAATGCGTCTCCACGCTTGCGTTATACCACCAGTCATGTCATGTCATATATTCCAGCAGCGTGTACAGGTATGTACTTACAATTGCACCCGTAGCCAAACCATTGTTGTTTTGTGGAAAACAAAAAAAAAATTAACACATTAATGATGTCCGAGAATTTAGTACTTTGACGAAGATGTTATTCGTTTCAATTTCGCAAACGGTGCCCATCATCCTTCTCGGATGGTTGAATGGATTATCGAGGGGGCCCGAGATAAATTGCATTAGTCACTTTAATCGGAATAAAAAATCTCGTTGGGGTGGAATTCGTATCTACGTATCTTTGCGTTTGCTCAATGCAACCTCGTTTTCAACTTATTAAAAGTAAGTATACCTACTTACATAGATGAGTGCAATGTATATGAATGCGCTCTTGGGCATACGCGCACAGCCAGGCTTTTTTTCTAAACTACCGTGTAACCTGCCTATGGATATTTCAACCTTTGTACATAGTTAGATATTATGTGCATATACACGTTTTTGACCGAGATCTCAAGTTTAGTAAAAAATTAATTAATTACAAGTTTATACGAATTTTGTCGATTGGTTCAAAAGTTAATGTTGGTATGATATCAGGCGTGTACAAGCAAATGCAATAAAATAAATCATACCAGCCTAAAAGTGTACGTTTTTTTGAAATGATAAATAAATAAATAAATGTAACAAAAAATACCTATTATGTCTTGTGTCATTTTATGACTATATTCACGTATTACGTGCACATGTATTTAAACATCACTTTCTTCATTTTATAAATTACGATCAATTCTCCGGCTATCGAAATTTTTTTTTTTTCATTCCTAGAAAGCAATCGTCGTCGTGGTTATCTAACCCAGAGGATCTCGTGTCTCAAAATTGGCGCGTATTAAACATGTTCTTTTCATTTTTTTTTGTTCTATTAGAATCGTACAGTCATCGGGTAATCAAAGGAACGATGTTTTCTTTTTCCCCCACTGGGCTATACATAGTAACTTTGCGTTTGAAACGCAGCGGAGAGGAGCTCGTTTGCACGATTGATCGAGGGTAGGAAAAGGGGGTAGCTCACACCCCTTGGATCGTAAGACCAAGACAAGCCGGGAGGGTTGATTGCTAGACTGGGCTTTGTTCCAATAGATGGCGACGCGAGTTCCATACCCTCGCGAGGAGGACTACCCCTTTTCAAATGCCCCGATTGAACAGATTCAACGGTTCAAACAATCCAATGATTACAGTCACCCGATCCTTGATTATTATTGTTATTATTTATTTACTGGTTATTATTATTATTATTATTTTTTTTTTTTTTTTTAATCACACCTGCACCTATGCCTACTTAAAAATCCTTTGTTACCCATATTTTCACAAGAGCGCAATAATCCCTTATACTGATACGTAACAAAATGTGTTTAAATCAAAGTGAGCAGTTTCTATGCGTCTAATGAACGTTTAAAAAATACGCACTTTGCCTGTTTCAAAAAGGAATCGAGTGAGAGGAAAAAAAAAAAAAAGGGGGTGTATTCATAATTATATACCTACTTGTCTAATTTAAAGAAAGGAAAAGAAATGTCGGAGCAAAACATATGCATGGCAGCCGGTTAAAGTGCGCAGCGCAGGCTTACTTAAATGTTACGGCACACGACGACGATCGAGAGGAAAAAGGGACTCGGAAGCAGGGTGTCCGGAAGATTAGTCGCGATGCGTATAACAAGTAAGTAAATACGTGTATACACCAATACCTATGAGCAATAAGCATAGCAGCGCGGGTGCGTGTGGCACGTGAGGTGTTGTGCCATTCACTCCACTGCACGCAGAGGCATATGTTTATATACCTATACCTACATGAATGGAATTTTTGTAGCAAAGAGCACATCACGATGAGTCCAAATCGTCCAAATATATAGATCTTAGACGTGCGTATATATATATATATATATATATATATATATATATATATATATATATGAGTGTGTGTGTGTGTGTGTGTGTGTGTGTGTGTGTGTGTGTGTGTGTAGGTATACCCTGAGCTGACCTTTACTCGTGTGCCATCAGGCACTATCGTCAAAATCCATTAAATCGCTACATCGGCTGCTCAATGGTCCGTTACCCCTTTATTCTCTCTCTCTCTTTCTCACCCCTGCGTGAAAAAGCTGCTCCCCCTTTCCCTCCCAACTCTAATTCTCGTTGCGTTGGCGCGCGGATTACTTTTACTTGACGTATAGCTTGCGGGTTATTTATTGCTGGCACGCGCGCGCTTCTGGAATACTTATGGGAGCCACCGCTTGTTTTACAACAGATACCAAATACATACATATATACATATACTATATATGTGTGTGTATGTGTGTGTGTGTGCTCTCTTAGGATGATTATATTGTTATGCATGTAGTCCGGGACTTGCAAATTGGATAAATTAGTAATTGTATGTAAATAAATAAACCCTGTCGTCTCGAAAAATATACAACACAGTGCATCGCGGAATCAATAGGTTACATTTATATTTTATATTAAATCGAATCGATTCAATACATATATAAGAGGTCAAGAGCCGATCCAATTAATATCTTATCCAAGGCAAATAAAATCGTGTTCGGCAGTCAAGGTGCGATGATCGTCGCGTGTCTTTCCCGCGTTTCGGACCTAGGCTTGCACACCTATACATGCCTATACTTACGTAAATTGCACTGTTAAAAAAATTCTTAAATTTAAGAGATATTTAAGAGACATTTGTATCTTAAGTTTCATAATTAAGTAACTGAAAATAATTTAATATAGGATATTATAAATTTTTTAGAGAAGCTTATGAAAGTTGATAAAAGCATGTATTAAAATCAACGAAACTTAACTGAAAATAAAATTTGGCTACCGATTATCAACATTCATAAAAAATTTTTATTTATTATTAAAAAAGTTCTTAAATTTAAGAGATATTTAAGAGACACTTCTAACACAAGTTTCATAATTTAGTTACTTAAAATAATTTAATACAGGGTATTACACATTTTTTAGAGGAACTTATTGACACTTGATGAAAGTATGTATTAAAATCGATGAAACTTAACTGAAAATGAAATTTGGCTACCGATTATTGACATTTATAAAAAATATCTATATTTCGAACGTAAAATTTAATAAATTTTAATTTTTTACTAACTTTAAAATATGAAAACACAGAAAAATTAATTAAAAAAACGTTTAAACATTAAGTAGATTTTTATATTTTTATGGATGAACATATTAAATTTTGGCAACATTGGTGTTTAAGTAGTAATTTATTAAAACATAATTGTCAATATCTCTTAGGAATGATTGCAAAACAGTTATCAATTTCAAAAGTAATGAAACTAGATTATAATCAATCCACCCCTTTTTTCTGTTTCAGTCATGAAATAGATATTTTCATATTATTATAAATAATCAAATGCGAATTTTATAACTAATTGTTACGTATACGTTCATATATATATATACATACAATGTATAATGAATACTTGAAAAATTAATAAATTATCGATAATCATGTCTTATTTAAATGCATAATAAATAACAAATACTTAAAAGACCATACGTTTACAGCTATCAACAATTGCATAAATAATAAACGGTAATAATAAATGTAAGGAAATTTTTTTCATGAATATTTATGGTATTTTAATAATTTTTTTAAAACACATACATCTTTATTTTAAAAGATATGTTTTTTAACTACTATACAAACGATTATTACTTTTATATATTAATACCTAAATAATTAATACTCTTTTTTATTAATTTTTTAGATATAGTTCTTAAAATTACACTATTCTATTGGTATTAAACTCATAAACTATTTATTAAATTTCAATATTGTGTTTTTAAACCTCAAAATTGATTATGAAATTTGCTTCCAATACATAAATATGAAATTTAATTCATATTTTTCTAACAGCAAGTATAGTGTGTTGGTTCAATGGAAAAGAGTGGCATTTGATCGCCGTACGATATTACTCAACATAACACCCTCCTGTAAAAAAAAAAAAAAAAAATAACAAAAAGTTATTATTATTATTACACATATGCATGCAAGTGTCACACATACCACCTATCAGAGGGAGAACAAGAAAAAAAAAACGCAGAAACCCCCTGTACCTATACACTACCCGTACACAGTGACAACCCCTAGCAGCATTTTTCTTCTCTGACCCAATAAGACCGCACGGAGAGAGAACAAATCCCACTGCCTGTTGACTGTAAGTATACAGCGGTTAAAATAGCGGACGGGGAAGGGGGTTGCAATAAAATAAAAATAAGCGTGTGATAACAGAGATACCCGATATATGTATGTATTTATGACACATGTATGATGGGTATAAATTACTGTATAGGTAAGTATACGCAACACACGGTAGAGTATAATATTATGTAGATACCGAATGTCGCGACAAAGTGCATCAGTGCAGAAAACAGAGGTGAAAAGTGAAAAGTGTGAAGTGCAGGAGTAAGTAAGTAGGCGGTGGTATCAAAGGCTGGGGAGGAGGGCATACACACTAGGGTGACTGTGGAGGGGCGGGAGGGCAGTATTGTAGGCGCGTCGCCATGCTGCCTCGCCAGCTCGACGGATTGGGCAGCCCAGCTCGGCAGTAGGCGTGGTCTCGCGGTTCACGATGAGCTATACGTACTTTGAAATACTGACCGAGTGGGGAGGGCTGGCGCGACAGGCGGGAGAGGGGGCTGACGCAGCCGAGAGGCCCCCTGCACGTCTCGGTTGCCGCCAGTGCACGAGTCGTCGTCCGTGAGTTCGCATCGTGGGTAATGCGTTATCATTAATCATCTGCCATGACATTGTTTTTATTAAATAATTAAATACTATGTAAGTGCAATGTGCGCGTACTTTATCTGTTACGCGACTCGCGAGTTAAGTATGTAATACTGTACTTGCAATTCGTCCCCGTGCCCGATGACTGTGCAACGAATTTTTTCTCTACATAGTTTTCGGAAAATTCCTCGAAACCCGAGCAAAGTATACAACAACCAATACGACTGTACCTACAGTAAGTTGGAAATAAAAATTGTGTGCCGTGATGATGAGGACGTTGTACGGTTGTTCAGTTCAAGTACTTGTATAGTCAGAGAACAGAGAAATAAGTGAGGAAGAAGGGAAAAGAACAAAAAAAAAAGAGCTAACGAGTATAATGACGGGAGGCCCGCGGAGGTTTGGTATCGACAGTGTTGTAGCAGTTTTGATAACCATAGTCGGGAAGACGGGCGCCAGGGCCGATCACCCGTAGCCGTGTACGCGCTGGAGATAAGAGCCGGGGGCCTGGGGGTCCTTGGGCCGGGCGGCATTAGCACAAGCCACTTTGCCGACCACCAGCAGCAGCAGCAGCAAACATGTTATGCGCCCCCGTCGAGTCTACTACCCCAGGCCCTCGATGGGCCCCCTCCCATATTGTCGCAGCAACAACACACGAGTGAACAATTGTTGGTGCAAGAGCAGCTGGGTGTCAGCAGTACTAGCAGTTGCAGTGCTACGACGGCGGCCTGCACCGCGACGATGACGCCAACTTCGGCGCCGGCGGCCGTCGCCGCGAGCCCCAACAATCCCGTGGCCATGAGCCAACTCGGCACCGTCTACGCTACCAAAAGGCGCAGGCGCAACGGCAAAAAGTACGAACAATTTTTTTTAATTTCTTGTATTCTTGGATTAATATATAGCGACGTGTAGTTTTAACCGCGTAGGGCGGTGGGGGGGGGGGGGGGGGCAAAAAGGAAAATAGTAGATAATCAAAAGTACATAACTATGAATAAGACATAATAGATTTGTGATTTTAGTTGAATACATTAGGTCTATAAGTAGTCATTAGCCGCTTTCATGTAAAATCTAACAGTCGAATCCCCCCACTTGTTGTTGCAGCAATAATGAGATCAAACGAGTGATGAAATGTGCACGACGTTTATGTACGTGGGAGGTATATTGCAGAATTTGAGTTGAGTGGAGGAAAAAAAAAAAAAAAAAAAAAAATCAAGAAAATCGTTAACCATCATCTTCGGTCGAGCTTTCGTATGAATTTTAAAAGCTCATTAGGAGTATTTTGTAAAGTGTGCACTGTTAAGTTTTCGATTTACTTCCAAGCGGCTTGGCAAGAAGTGCTCGGGGAAAACTAAGCCGATTATTTACAGGCGCGTCTTGAATATTGTTTTAAAATTTAGCGCGGTAAGTAATTATTCGGGACTCCTCGCTCCATATTGTATGTAATAGGTTTTTCTTGCACACGCTTACATAATTTACCAGTTAATTTGTAACGACGCGTTTGCCTATACGTTGGGAAAATATATAGCTATTAAGATAAAGTTAGGTGCATGAGCGATGCAATGTATATAAACAGTAGATTGACCTCCCCAGGTGCATTAATTGTTACGTGACATGAGCTCTGAGGATAATTTTTTGTTTTGTTTTCTATACTCCCTCCTCATTGAATGTTATTTAATGTGCTTTTCTTCGGAGACGAAAATTCATTTTTAACTATGTGCTACGTTTTAAACATCATATATATTTAAAAGAAATTTATCGAAGTAACCTCTTACAAAGTAAATTAACCTAAATACTCATCGCGAATATTATTACACACTCGATCGAGCGGACTGTCGTAATGTTCCAAGGCACGATAGGAAAAAAAAAGGCAAACGAATTAATGCAAGCCGGCTGGTCGATGCTGGAGAGACTAATCCATCGCCTAATGCAAAGTGTCGTGTGCGCATTAACGCCTTGGCTCGATAAGCTCTCGCTGGATGGACATATAACGTGCTGCGACGGGGTGGGAAGAAAAAAAAAAAAAAAAAAAAAAGAAACCTAGATTGGTAAGCAACGAGATCTCTGAAAAGCTTGCACGTATACAGGTATAATATTATATTGAAATACGATTTTTGGGGGCAATAATAGTAATAATAATAATAATAATAATAATAATAATAATAATAATAATAATAATAATAATACATGGGCCTTTATATACGTGTACAGCGAGATAAAATAAAATAAGTGGCGAAGGAAGAAAGGAACCTTGAGATTGTTAAATCAATAGTCCCGTGGGCCGTGCAGTAGCGCCTACATATATTATACACCTGTAATGTAAAACGTGGATACACGACAGAGAGAGAGAGAGAGTGCCTGAAAGGGGAGGTACAAAAATAAACATATGTATATATGCACGGATCAGGGGGTTGGTGGTTGTTTACGGTATATAGAAAAAACGTGCACGCGGTCACCAACTCTAGCCGAAGAATAAGTATAACCTATAGGTATGGAAAGAAAAGAAGAAATCAAGGGAGAAGAATGTAGCACGTGTAATTATACTATATACGCGCGATAATATCTCCTCCACCCATAGTATAGTTACATGGCTCGAGGAGTGTATGGGGCTGTACCAACTTTGAGGAAAAAAAAAAAAAAAAAATTATGTTGGTACATACGCAACGGCAACAATAATCCAACGACCCCTTACAAAAGGGAGGAAAGGGGTAGGAGGAGTGTACTGTTGCGGATCGCCGGGCAAAGCACTCGGACGTCCGGTGGTAGCGAGCGCGCGCGTTCCCCATAAGTACGTAAGTAGGTAGGTATAGATAAATGTAAGGGAGTAGTTATTGCGAGACGCGGTAGCAAGTAGGTAGGGAAAAGCAAAGACAGGGGGTGAAAGGGAGGAGGAGGAGGGTGTATTATATTTATAGGGTACGATGGCCAAGTGCACATGGTGTAGGTATATGTATACATAGATACGCGCGGATTCTTCTTTCTCTTTTCTTTCGATGCAGTAATTTGCGAGATTTGGAGAGCGAAATTCCCCCTGCGTTCGTCGTCGTCGTCGTCGTCGTCTCCTGGGGTCCAAGAGGGATTACTCTTCTTATTAGGTATGAATTATACCTACACCTACTTGGTGCTGTTGCACACAACAACACGCCTATTTGCAGCAGATAATAAATATCGAAGCAGAGCAGCCGCTTGTCGCCTTACTGTAACTATATACTTTTCTTCTTCTCCTCCTCGAACCCTTCTGAGGCCCTCGCTATAGGGTATACGAGATGATGATGATAATGTCCTCTTTTATATATATAGGCACTGGTCCGCTTTTATTCGTTTGTCCATACACACCCCCCCGTCTCAGCTGCTCTCCTCCCTCTTTATTGTTCACATATTTACGCGGTTACACCACTCACTACCAAACGGATGATGCAATATTTTACCGTACACCCACCCTTACTTCCACTGACAAATTATAATGTAATCGTGATTGGTACACACAAGCAAATTGCATCTTTTGTAATCATACTGAAGCTGGATATACATATATTAAAGATACGATTTGTGTGAAATTTTCAACGTCTGGCCACATTATTCCATACTTAATGCCTTTCATTACTGATCACCACGCAACAATTTTCTGGTAAGTATATAGTTTCACGCGTGAGTTTTTTCATTTAAGAAACGTTCGTCCACGTCCCTGACCACCCGAATAAAACTTGGATCACGTGTTCTCGTAATTAAAAATATTAAACTATACTCTACGCTTAACTCTATCGATTACTCGGATGATGGAAGGTGGGAGGAGGGGGGCTGGACCAAAAGAGAGGGAGAGCATTACATTGAAAGGAAGAAAGGGGTAAGTACCTCGTGAATATAATATATTACATAAGTATTAACGCTATGGATAGCTGGCCTTTGCTGAACAATCGTAAGTTTCGCCAGTGCCGGCTGCATTATTAGGTACCTATACCTCCCCGATATAGTAATATTGTATATGCACATGTGTACACGTGTATAGGTACTGCTGGCGGCGCCACGCCCTACTTATACCACGCACTGCATATTATAAGCCCCAATACCAATATCCAATTATACACACACACACACACACACACACACACACACACACACACACACACACACACATAATTATATCGCCACCGATAATCCAGCAGCAACGCAGCTATAGCATAGCCGGCTTTTACTACCCTGCAAGCCCTGTATATATAACATAATATGGGTAGCCTGCGTTTCTTCCTCCTCACCTCTCGATGCACCAATTTACATTATTTATGTGGACGGGTACGTATACCTATAACGTGGAGCCATTCAGTCAACACACCGTCACAAAGGTGATGGATACACATACGTTCAACCCTATGAATATAAAATGCATATTTACATGCGAGTTTGTGTAGGTGTACACGTGTATACCCATAGGTGGTTTGAGCCCACCACGGGATTTTTTCTCGCGGTCCGAGGTGCGACTATCTCTCACGTTCCGCGCTCGAGATGTATATCTACTTACCTACTGGTTATTGTGCTCAACGTATGCGCGTGTGCATCTATGTAGACCAAAACCACCCGTTTGCTGTTTCTGGTTGTTTTATGTTCTTCCTTCTTCGTTGTACCTTGGGCTGGAAAAACCAAAGCAGCAGTTCTTCAACACCTGCAATATTATTGAATACATTGCCGTTATATATATATTTTTCTCTCTCGAATAAATACTCCAAACATACACTCTACTACTTCACAGAGGCCAATTTTTTCGAATTTTTTTTTTGTATTTTTGTCACTCGAGCAACGAAAACCGAGTTTCGAAATGAAACCTGCACAGTTTCCATTTTCTCATGATTAATTTTCACGCATTCGCTCTAACGTCGTAGTCCATCGCTCTTCCGTTGAAAAAAAAAAAAATGGAGCATCGCGGCTTATGAACGCACTAGAATTTTATCTCGCTTCCATCTAGTTACAATTACAACAATAGGAGGCCAACATTAGCAAAACTTGTTTCATTAAAATTAATTGGCCACCGGCGTCGGTGCACGAAATTTCTGTACTTACTTTTAATTAAAATTATCATTACAACACACATGTGTTAATCTACATACTTACTCGTATTTTGTATTGGCATTAAATAATTCGACAGATCCATTTTCTCCACCTTCCACTTCCAACATTTATCATCATCCCTTGTCACATTATTGGTGGAATGGCAAATATTATGAGTCTTTGTCTGCAATGTTGCGTAGTGCGACTCACGATTTTATACATTTATATTTTTGTTGCAATATGTCAATGACATATATAAGCACACGATAGCTGGGAATTCGAGAACTATACCCCCCTGGACTAATATTCTCTCTCTGTGTGTGTGTGTGTGTGTGTGTATATGTGTAAAAACCAATGTACGTCGCGTGGTGTGGGTGCACATATGTATTTACGGAGAAACGCAGGAGGGCTCTTGCAAAAACTTAAATGTTTATTATTATTATTATTAAATGCCGGGCTTTCACAAGTGGACTTGCTCGTTGAAATTAAAAAACAAAAAAAAAAGGGGGGGAGGAAGTCGTGTCATCAATACATTGTGACTCGTATTCCTTAATCATCTCAAAGAGTCTGTGTAGGCGTGTAGACCTTTGAACCCGTCCCAAAACTTAACCTCGCGTTTTTATTGTACATTCAGTTGGGATAATTCAAAAACGCGTATCAAAGGGCTGAGTTTGGATACGTCACGTTTCGCAGACTCGTTTAAAAGTGAAATCGAGAGGGAGGCAATGATCCGAAAAGCTCGCCCCGCCTATAATTAAAAGAATGAACAGCAGTAGAGATCAGCGAATTACCCTGCCTTGGGGGGAGAGAGTGTATTCCTGTTCCTCCTCCCTCTCGGTAATTACAATGGGGGAGGGGGGCTCCCGATCAGCGCATCGCGCGAAGTGCAGGAAAGAAGGAAAAAAAAGGGGGGGGGATGCGAATTCAAGTAGAATCATCGGCTGCTGCAACGTGGTATGTTCGTTCAACAACGACCCATATACTTTAGCATACCCAGAGCATCGCATCATCATCATCATCATCATCATCATCACCGGGGCTCGACGACGCGGGGAAGCGAGCGTGTATGTGTGCGCAGGTATGTATCCTTACCCTCGTAGCCCTCATTTCTCAGATATTTGCATGCATATACCTACAGTTAACTGAAGAAAGAAAAGAAAAAAAAAAGGGGGGGGGAGAATGAGAAGGTTGTGGGTCTGAGAAAAGAAAGCCGCCACCGAATCGCGAAAACAGGAGGAGGTAGGCCGCGCGCGAATTTCGATCGATCGCCCTAGCCGGCGTGGGCGCCGCACACCTAACCACACGGAGCCATTACACGTGCGTGTGTGTGTGTGAGACGCGGGAGCGTATGATTACTCCGCCCAGTGGCTAGCTCGGGCAAGATTACACGTCTGCTCTGCTCCCGATGCTTTAGCTGCTCTATACTCCATGGAGCACATATTATTGTGCATACGTAGCATTTGGATACATATATACACATGTGTGTGTTATCCTTCAGACACTCGCGAGAGCCCGAATCTGAAAAAGCACGAGAGAGATGCCGTCTGCAACTTATTGGCTCGTCTCGGATAACCCGACACCCAAGCGACTCTCCCGATACCCGATCTTTCTTTTCGTCCTTTTCGCGCTAAAAAAGCACCAGCGCCACCAAAACATATAAAATAGTATCTACCTTATAATTATAGGTATTACATTTAGGTATATATACTCAAGTACGTATATGTACTTGTGATGCAGAAAGCACACCCGCGAAAGAAAGTAATATATTTATAAGCAAACACACACGCACTTTGTGCTGTTTTTTTTTTTTTTTTTTTTTTTTTTTTTTTTAGTCAATTTTAATGTACACTTAAACATACCCTATTTTTGTATTTTTCATTTTTTTGCGTGCTTTCTTCTTATGTAAGAGATCACGCAGACGCAAAGCCAACAGCATGCCCATGCCTTATGATCAAGATCGTGTCGATGTAAGATGGTGCATCTTTCAAAAAAGTAAGACTACTTTAGTAGTTTGGTGCAGGGCAATTGCATAGCGGCACGACACACGAGGGCTCTACAATACCTACCTACTTGACATTTATTTGTCACGTGGGTGCATTGTTGTAGCAGCGTAAAATCAGTCGAGGAAAACGTTACTTTACATTTTAGCTTTGATCGTTGAAAAATTTATGGGTATTATAAATAGTACATGCTTGTTGGGGTATGCAAGTATATACACCTTTTTTTTTTTTTTTTTTTTTTTTTTTTTTATTTCTTTCTTTCATTTAAAATGAAAAGGCAATTTCAAATTAAATGGCAATGAGAAAATCAAACAGCCATTATTATTTCATGTGTTGGGTTGATAGTACTAATATATTCTTCCAACTTTAGTTAACGTTACCAATTACCTACATATTATAGTATTTGTAGGTATATAAATGCAGTGGTGATAGTTGCAACAGATAAATTATCTCCAGACCTACTTTCAGGATGGCACGAAAATATTCATAATTAAATACTGGCTGTATAATCCCTCGTAGACCATTAGTTACGTCAGCCTAAAAAAAAAAAAAATAAAAATAAATAAATAAACGATACAGCAGTGCTAACCATAAAATTTTTTTTTATTTTCAACTCCATTCTGTACGTGGTCGGTGAACTTATCCGACAAATTTCCCACGTAACTTGATGTAACTTTTCCATTCTCCGTTAGGGGTAAGAAACGAACGAACGAACGAACGAACGAACGAACGAGAGTGCCTTATATTTCCCCTGTCGGGCGCACGTATAGTATCCCATTAGCTGTATGGGTATACACATATAAAGAATGACAGCAAAGTGTGGAACGAAGGTGTGTATATATATATATATACTTGAAGCTACCTCATACACCTATTTAAAAAAAGGAAGAAAGAGAGCGAGTGGACCCGGGGGAATAGGTGGCGCACCCGCCAAATGGAATTAGCGCCGTGGTACGCACACACACACGTATCTGTTGTATATGTATACCTTGTATATACGCAGGGGCTCATAAATATATCCCCGAGCAGTCCAACGTCGCCTCTGTACTTATACTCTTTTCTCCTCCTGCAGGCCCCCTTTTGGGTTTAGGTATACCCAATCCACAGAGACGGGCGCTACCCAATGCCATCACGAGGATAGTCGTCGACTCGCGTGAAATATTAAGTACAAGTACAAATGGAGTGTCTCGCGAACGAATCACAGCTCCTTGCCTGTACTCACACATCGTGTGTACATCATCACCATACAATACATACTCTCACATATGTATAATTATGATAATAATAATAGTATGCGCGTTAAGAGTGGACTGAGTGCCACTGAGTGGAATGTAATTAGCCGCACGTGAGTGCATTTGATGCATGCCGACCATTACCTACTTAAGATGCAGCGGCAGTTCCCTCCCTTTCGTATGGTGTATTACATAATATGTACCCAACTATCTACGTGCCTTTTACAAGTACCGGTGTATGATACAATATTATACATAGATACATACGTTATACAAATGCCTCAACTTGGCAAACGCGTATAATATATTTATAATACTGGACATGTATTTTTAACTGGCTCCAACAATATGTACGAAAGGTCTGCAGAAATTCTCGAGGTTGTCTGTGTTCGTTGGTCGCTTCGGTTCTTTCTATCGACATGCGCTGGGTTTTTTTTTTTTTTTTTTTTTCTCTTAATTATAGAAAGAGCCATAGAAATATACAGGACATCGCATTGATTCTCATCGTCAAACTGCGAAACTAATTGCAAGCAGTCGTATAACTTAAAAAGAGCGGAAGGGGGAAGTTTGGTGAATTATGTGCGCGCGGTTGCATAGCAGCAGCCGAGCAGCAGTATTGGTTACGTACATGCATACTTATATACTTTTGTATATAATAGTTACACTACCACCACCACGACGGCGATTCACCCCTCCCCCCCTCCCCAAGGTTCCTCGTCGTATCATCGAGGTCTCGAGGCTCCTTCGACCCCTATTTTCTTCCTATCCTATCCGTCCATCCTCGCGATACGGACCTCCTCCTCTATACCTTACCTATATATAATAAACGCCCTCGGAGCGTTGCTGGTGATTTATCGCTGCCTATATTCCCATTTTTTCCTCATCTTAACCCCCATTTATTATTATTATTATTATTATTATTATTATTATTATTATTATTTCCTCCTTTCGACGCGATATACGTATATACACTATCTACCTGGTTGGCTGTCATCTTGAGGAAAAAGTACCGCCTACTCTGTTCGTTCCTTCCCCGATCCCATTGATCCGTATCACGTACTCTTGCACACTCGTGGACTTACGATTGGACGATTGGTCGAGGTTAAAGAAGAAAAACAGTGATGATTGATATACTTGTTCGGAGGTATTTCCTTGTGGCCACGAGGACCGAGAGGATATTGAGTACAATGAAGCACAACCAATGGTACTCGTATTCTATACACGAAAAAGTTGCTTTGCAGTACAACTAAGTACACCTATGCTACAATAATTATATATATATATATATATATATATATATATATATATATTTACGAGGAAATTCGAAAAAAATATTCTGTTTTTGTACCCCATTTTAATTTAAAAAAACTTTTTTTGAGGCACACCTTCGAAATAGGGATCATTTTACTCGCAATGTCAAGTACTACGAGGAAAAAAAATTTTAACATGATGAGGTTTAGTGAGGGTGACACCCTTTTTCTGCGATTTATATTTTAATATTGTATATAATTATAGCTATCACATTCATGGCATTACTAGTAAAATGAGCCCTATTTCGAAGGTGTGCCTCAAAAAAAGTCTTTTTTTATCAAAATAAGGGACAAAATGTATATTTTTCGTGGATTTCCTCATTACTCACACTGTGATCATCGAATACTTTGCAAATTTATTGAATATAAAACGGCAACAACCAGAGTTTCTGTTTTAAGGTGTATAGGATAAAACCCAAGCGAAAGATGATATATTTCAAATGTTAATTTTAAATAATGGACGGTGAATGAGGAAAAGATGATGAATTATTATTTTGTACCCAAGATTTAAGGGGAAAAAAAAAAAAAAAAAAAAAAAAAACATAGTTCACGGCTGATGAAGCAGAATATGTGTGCTACGTAGATGAAAAAATTCGAGACGATCGGATTATTTTACGTGTGTATAAACGTAAATTATATATGTATTCGCATCACGCAATAAAGTAGGGTGTGCACGTATATAATAAAATCACAATACATGTATAATGAATGTATTTTATACCACCGACACAGAAACGATGTAAAAATTGCCTGAAATTGGTTTGGCAACTTGCCCGTAAATTGATTTTTCCTATACCTACAACAAAAGCTTTAGATTCAAGAAGTAGGTAATATGTGCAGATACGCGGAACTATTGTTGTGTTCTAACCCCTTCCCCCCTATACCGTTGGTGCTCGCGCTGGTGCTTGTAGCTTCCTTTTGCTTTTTGTCTGACGCCAACAAATAATTTCCACAAAATCAATTAATAAAATAAATGATAAAATGAATCAACAACTCGTTTGAAAATGCAAAAAATACATTTTTTTTAAAGTCCTCCTTGAATTTGATTATTTTCGCGTTTCATTTCACGGTTCGATTCCTGTTGTAATAGCTCGGACCAATACCAATAAAGACTTATGAAAATACCCATCATATACTTATCCTTGTGGGGCTCTGGGCCGTGTACTGGTCGCCAGGAGTTGTGTGGCTTGGGATAAATCCACAAGATCCGAACCGATCCGAACCACCAAAAAAGAACTGCATTTTCATTATTATACATGTTAATACAAAGAAATTACCCGCGTAAAAATTTTTACGTTTGGCCAAACTTTCGTTAAAGTTCATGTGGTCAACGTTTGGCCAAGCTTGAGCAATGAGAAAATCCCAAACTTGGATTTTTGTTGGAATATTTTACTCAATATTTTTCGTAAGTCATATATACAGACCAACGAATATACTGACGCAACAAATTAATTTTTTAAACGTTTGGAAGAACATTTGCTAAACTTGAGTAAAATATTCCAACAAAAATCCAAGTTTGGGATTTTCTCATTGCCCAAGCTTGGCGAAAGTTTGGCCAAACGTAAAAATTTTTACAAGTGGTGGCGTTACTTATCGAGGTGGGGAGATTGAAAAAGTATTTTTTCATCTCCTCATTTCTCACACGTATGTTTGATTAATAACTTTGTTTCCATTTAAGACAGAATATTATTAACAGTCGTCAATACAATTGTATTAAGTTTTTTTTTAATTTTATTTTTTTTTTTCCCCATTTTACTAATGAGTTATTTCCTGCACAGACGTATTGATTCCACCCCGGCGCTTCCTTTCGTTTTAGATGTGCAAAAAAAGTAACAGGTTTGAAAATTAACGCCTCGTGGATGAAAATCTCAGAAAAAGCGACACGTACGAATCCCAGGCGCATTGTTTTGAAAGAAGAAGAAAAAACAATCGCAACTCTTTGGCTCTCTAAAGAGAAAATAAGGCACACCCGAGGGCCGGCTGTAACATAACTGCTGCAGCTACAAGTATAACAGACTCGCCGCTGCTCACGTCCGAAGAAATAATGGTTATATTGCGTTATAGCCTCATTGCCGCGCTGTAATTCCTTTCTCCTCCTCCTCGTGTGATTTTTGGACTCGGTCTCTCTCCGCTAGAAGGAGGAGGAGACGGTCAAGCCCTCGAGTCCGCCCCCGGCGCGTAATTGCTTTTATATTGATACGACTAATATATGTATACATGCATACGTGTACGGGCTCTCGCACGTGCCTTGCCGGTATATACCTGTTATTGAAAAAATAATATATTATAAAATAAATTAAAGAGCAGCTGCATTCAAACTCCGGGAGCTTTATCGGGGATTCGGTATATCTCTCGCAAATCTTGCGGGTGTCGTGTTTCGCGCGCGCGAGCTCACGTGGGAAAAATTCATCTCTCTCTCTCTCTACGTGTGTGTGTGTGTGTGTGTTTTTTTATCATCTCTACAAAAAAACAATATAATATACACATGTGCTTTCTCTCTCTTGTGGATCGCTCGATCTTTTCTCACTCACAAAAATATACATAGGTATAGGTATATCACCTTTTTACAATATTATAGGTACACACACGCGTCCTGTCTTCGATATAATTATTCGATATGACAATATAATACGCCCCGTCGTCGTCGGCGTGGCCATCCTTGTTTTATTTCCCTCTGGCGTCACCGATTTATTTTCAACGAGGAAAATGACTCACACATCTCTCCCCTCCTCCTCCCTCACCGCCACTCGAGCGTAAAAGTCATCGCGTGTCGTTCGTTAACTTAGGATGTGTAAGTGTACGTATATATATATATATATGCAAATGAGGTTCCGTAATTTTGAAAATCAAGGAGCAGCAGCAGCAGCAGCAGCAGCAGCAGCAACGCTGTTAATTATCATTGCATGAATTATATTACGGATCGAGCTTTCGTTTATACACGTACAGTGGTATATACTCATTACACACGCACATTAAGTAGAGTAGAAACTTTTATCCCTCCTCCTCCACCTCTGTTCTCTTATTTATGTTTTTTTCCGCCTTCCGAGCAGATATAATCATATAGAAAAAACACAAAAATCCGAGGGGCTGTCCACGGGATTCAAAGATTCAAGAAATAATAACGATTCAATTAGGATTTGAATCTTGAATCACAAAAAAAAATTTAATTTAATTAAATAACCTTTTGAGCAATCAAGCATCGGCGATAAGAAACCCAATAGTTTATCAGTATATTTATTAACAATATCTGCCTTGGTGAGTAAGCAGCGGTGATTAAAAACCCAACTGTTTTTTTGGAAATTAGATATTAAATAATTTTAGAGGCGAGTAAGCATAGGCAATTAGAAACCCAATTTTTTTTCACTGGATTTATTTATAAAATAATCTTTTAAAAGAGTAAGCATAGGCGATTAGAAACCCAATTGTTTTTCACTGGATTTATTTATAAAATAATCTTTTAAACGAGTAAGCATCGGCGATTAGAAACCCAACTAATTATTTGACAATTAATTAAAAAAATAATTTTTGAGGCGAGTGAGCATCGGCGATTAGAAACCCAACTGTTTTTCACTGGATTAATTAATAAAATAATCTTTTAAACGAATAAGCATCGGCGATTAGAAACCCAATTGTTTTTCACTGGATTTATTAATAAAATAATCTTTTAAACAAGTAAGCTTCAGCGATTAGAACGTCAACTGTTTATTTGGGAATTAAATTAAAAAATAATCTTTGAGGCGAGTAGGCATCGGCGATTAGAAACCCAATTGTTTTTCACTGGATTTATTAATAAAATAATGTTTTGAAAGAGTAAGCATCGGCGATAAGAAACCCAACTGTTTTTCACTAGATTTATTAATAAAATAATCTTTTAAACGAATAAGCATCGGCGATTAGAAACCCAACAGTTTATTTGGGAATTTTTTTTTTTTTTTCAATCTTTCAGGCAAGTAGGCATCGGCGATTTAAACGTCAACTGTTGATTTGGGAATCAAATTAAAAAATAATCTTTGAGGCGAGTAGGCTTTAGGGATTAGAAACCTAACTGGTTTTTAGGGAATTTATTTACAAAATTAATCTCTTAGGAGATTTTTGAATAAATATACTAAACAACTGTATGATTCCTTGTCGCCGATGCTCACTAGCGTAAAAGCTTATTTTACTAATAAATTCACAAAAAATATGTTGGGCTCCGTATCACCACCGCTTACTCGCCAAATTTATTTGAATCTCTTTTGAATCGTGAATAAAACTTTTTCAAAAACGATTGCAACTCAAACAAATGTTATGGCGATTTTTCAAACTTTTTTTCTGGGATAAAAGTTACTGTCTTCACCGGATGATTCAACTCCTTAAATAATTTCATCGCAGAATAAATAGCCACCTACAGTTTTTGTAACTCACAGCAGAATTTTGATCGAGATCTTACGTAAATACCTTTTGAATCGTAAGTGAAACTTTTTGAATATCAAACGTTTAACCATCGAAAAACTTTGAAATTTTTTTTGCTTAGAAATATCTTATCACATCATATCGATAGATGCACTTGAGTTGTGCGCTTCAAAAAAGATTTAATGTGGCTGAATTAATATGAATGTAAAGTTTCAACTATTATCATTATGATTTGATCATATAAAATACTACTGATACTATAAATACGATTTTGTTAATAAGGTTTCTAAATTTAATACATTAAAAAATTGTCTAATTACACGTATGATAGTGTATTCGCATTACCCACAACAGGACGTATAAAATGCTTCAGATTCAAAATTCAAATTACCATTAAATTATGGTTGAATCGCCATTGAATTTCATTTGAATACCTTTTGAATCTTTTTTGTATCGCCAATAAATTTTTTTCAAAGACAGCCGTTGTTTAAACGTAAATCTCTGAACCTCAATTTTTAGATTCGAAATATTTTACCACTTGCATCGGTATATGCATTGGAATACAGTAGTAAAAAAAACTTCATTTGGCTGATTTGATATGAAAGTCTATTTTTAAATTCATTGACATTTATTGATCACGCCAAATAAAAATGTCACATTAACAGTAACAAATGAGGAGTTTCATCGAAAAAAAGCATATTGCCTACTATCAATGTTGCTTAGTTGTAATTTAACTTGGATATCTAATAAAATTTCTCACGATGCCTGAATCTTTAGTACCGCTTCGAGTAACAGTTCGAGTAAATGGGGCCTTTATCTGTAGTCTGATAGATTCAAGATTCAAATCTCCATTGAATGGTAGTTGAATCGCAATTGAATTTCATTTGAATACCTTTTGAATCTTTTTTGTATCGCCAATAAATTTTTTTCAAAGACAGCCGTTGTTTAAACGTAAATCTCTGAACCTCAATTTTTAGATTCGAAATATTTTACCACTTGCATCGGTATATGCATTGGAATGCAGTAGTAAAAAAAACTTCATTTGGCTGATTTGATATGAAAGTCTATTTTTAAATTCATTGACATTTATTGATCACGCCAAATAAAAATGTCACATTAACAGTAACAAATGAGGAGTTTCATCGAAAAAAAGCATATTGCCTACTATCAATGTTGCTTAGTTGTAATTTAACTTGGATATCTAATAAAATTTCTCACGATGCCTGAATCTTTAGTACCGCTTCGAGTAACAGTTCGAGTAAATGGGGCCTTTATCTGTAGTCTGATGGATTCAAGATTCAAATCTCCATTGAATGGTGGTTGAATCGCAATTGAATTTCATTTGAATACCTTTTGAATCTTTTTTGTATCGCCAATAAATTTTTTTCAAAGACAGCCGTTGTTTAAACGTAAATCTCTGAACCTCAATTTTTAGATTCGAAATATTTTACCACTTGCATCGGTATATGCATTGGAATGCAGTAGTAAAAAAAACTTCATTTGGCTGATTTGATATGAAAGTCTATTTTTAAATTCATTGACATTTATTGATCACGCCAAATAAAAATGTCACATTAACAGTAACAAATGAGGAGTTTCATCGAAAAAAAGCATATTGCCTACTATCAATGTTGCTTAGTTGTAATTTAACTTGGATATCTAATAAAATTTCTCACGATGCCTGAATCTTTAGTACCGCTTCGAGTAACAGTTCGAGTAAATGGGGCCTTTATCTGTAGTCTGATGGATTCAAGATTCAAATCTCCATTGAATGGTAGTTGAATCGCAATTGAATTTCATTTGAATACCTTTTGAATCTTTTTTGTATCGCCAATAAATTTTTTTCAAAGACAGCCGTTGTTTAAACGTAAATCTCTGAACCTCAATTTTTAGATTCGAAATATTTTACCACTTGCATCGGTATATGCATTGGAATGCAGTAGTAAAAAAAACTTCATTTGGCTGATTTGATATGAAAGTCTATTTTTAAATTCATTGACATTTATTGATCACGCCAAATAAAAATGTCACATTAACAGTAACAAATGAGAAGTTTCATCGAAAAAAAGCATATTGCCTACTATCAATGTTGCTTAGTTGTAATTTAACTTGGATATCTAATAAAATTTCTCACGATGCCTGAATCTTTAGTACCGCTTCGAGTAACAGTTCGAGTGAATGGGGCCTTTATCTGTAGTCTGATAGATTCAAGATTCAAATCTCCATTGAATGGTGGTTGAACCGCAATTGAATTTCATTTGAATACCTTTTGAATCTTTTTTGTATCGCCAATAAATTTTTTTCAAAGACAGCCGTTGTTTAAACGTAAATCTCTGAACCTCAATTTTTAGATTCCAAATATTTTACCACTTGCATCGGTATATGCATTGGAATGCAGTAGTAAAAAAAACTTCATTTGGCTGATTTGATATGAAAGGCTATTTTTAAATTCATTGACATTTATTGATCACGCCAAATAAAAATGTCACATTAACAGTAACAAATGAGGAGTTTCATCGAAAAAAAGCATATTGCCTACTATCAATGTTGCTTAGTTGTAATTTAACTTGGATATCTAATAAAATTTCTCACGATGCCTGAATCTTTAGTACCGCTTCGAGTAACAGTTCGAGTAAATGGGGCCTTTATCTGTAGTCTGATAGATTCAAGATTCAAATCTCCATTGAATGGTAGTTGAATCGCAATTGAATTTCATTTGAATACCTTTTGAATCTTTTTTGTATCGCCAATAAATTTTTTTCAAAGACAGCCGTTGTTTAAACGTAAATCTCTGAACCTCAATTTTTAGATTCGAAATATTTTACCACTTGCATCGGTATATGCATTGGAATGCAGTAGTAAAAAAAACTTCATTTGGCTGATTTGATATGAAAGTCTATTTTTAAATTCATTGACATTTATTGATCACGCCAAATAAAAATGTCACATTAACAGTAACAAATGAGGAGTTTCATCGAAAAAAAGCATATTGCCTACTATCAATGTTGCTTAGTTGTAATTTAACTTGGATATCTAATAAAATTTCTCACGATGCCTGAATCTTTAGTACCGCTTCGAGTAACAGTTCGAGTAAATGGGGCCTTTATCTGTAGTCTGATGGATTCAAGATTCAAATCTCCATTGAATGGTGGTTGAATCGCAATTGAATTTCATTTGAATACCTTTTGAATCTTTTTTGTATCGCCAATAAATTTTTTTCAAAGACAGCCGTTGTTTAAACGTAAATCTCTGAACCTCAATTTTTAGATTCGAAATATTTTACCACTTGCATCGGTATATGCATTGGAATGCAGTAGTAAAAAAAACTTCATTTGGCTGATTTGATATGAAAGTCTATTTTTAAATTCATTGACATTTATTGATCACGCCAAATAAAAATGTCACATTAACAGTAACAAATGAGGAGTTTCATCGAAAAAAAGCATATTGCCTACTATCAATGTTGCTTAGTTGTAATTTAACTTGGATATCTAATAAAATTTCTCACGATGCCTGAATCTTTAGTACCGCTTCGAGTAACAGTTCGAGTAAATGGGGCCTTTATCTGTAGTCTGATGGATTCAAGATTCAAATCTCCATTGAATGGTAGTTGAATCGCAATTGAATTTCATTTGAATACCTTTTGAATCTTTTTTGTATCGCCAATAAATTTTTTTCAAAGACAGCCGTTGTTTAAACGTAAATCTCTGAACCTCAATTTTTAGATTCGAAATATTTTACCACTTGCATCGGTATATGCATTGGAATGCAGTAGTAAAAAAAACTTCATTTGGCTGATTTGATATGAAAGTCTATTTTTAAATTCATTGACATTTATTGATCACGCCAAATAAAAATGTCACATTAACAGTAACAAATGAGAAGTTTCATCGAAAAAAAGCATATTGCCTACTATCAATGTTGCTTAGTTGTAATTTAACTTGGATATCTAATAAAATTTCTCACGATGCCTGAATCTTTAGTACCGCTTCGAGTAACAGTTCGAGTGAATGGGGCCTTTATCTGTAGTCTGATAGATTCAAGATTCAAATCTCCATTGAATGGTGGTTGAACCGCAATTGAATTTCATTTGAATACCTTTTGAATCTTTTTTGTATCGCCAATAAATTTTTTTCAAAGACAGCCGTTGTTTAAACGTAAATCTCTGAATCTCAATTTTTAGATTCGAAATATTTTACCACTTGCATCGGTATATGCATTGGAATGCAGTAGTAAAAAAAACTTCATTTGGCTGATTTGATATGAAAGTCTATTTTTAAATTCATTGACATTTATTGATCACGCCAAATAAAAATGTCACATTAACAGTTATAAATGAGTAGTTTCATAAAAAAAAAGCATATTGCCTACTATCAATGTTGCTTAGTTGTAATTTTACTTGGATATTTAATAAAATTACTCATAATGCCTGAATCTTTCGTACCGCTTCGAGTAACAGTTCGAGTGAATGGGGCCTTTATCTGTAGTCTGATAGATTCAAGATTCAAATCTCCATTGAATGGTGGTTGAATCGCAATTGAATTTCATTTGAATACCTTTTGAATCTTTTTTGTATCGCCAATAAATTTTTTTCAAAGACAGCCGTTGTTTTAACGTAAATCTCTGAACCTCAATTTTTAGATTCAAAATATTTTACCAATGCATATCGGTATATGCATTGAAATACAGTACTCAAAAAAACTTAATTTGTCTGATTTTATATGAAAGTCTATTTTTAAATTCATTGACATTTATTGATCACGCCAAATAAAAATGTCACATTAACAGTAACAAATGAGAAGTTTCATCGAAAAAAAGCATATTGCCTACTATCAATGTTGCTTAGTTGTAATTTAACTTGGATATCTAATAAAATTTCTCACGATGCCTGAATCTTTAGTACCGCTTCGAGTAACAGTTCGAGTAAATGGGGCCTTTATCTGTAGTCTGATAGATTCAAGATTCAAATCTCCATTGAATGGTGGTTGAATCGCAATTGAATTTCATTTGAATACCTTTTGAATCTTTTTTGTATCGCCAATGATTTTTTTTTAAAGACAGCCGTTGTTTAAATGTAAATGTTTGCATTTTTTTTAGACTAGAAAAATCTTGTAGAAAAATGCTGGTAAATGTATGGGTATAACACGCTGAGAAAAAAAGATTATTTCGATGAGCCGTGATTAGATTCATTTGAATGTTCAGTTTTATTGAAAACAAGAATTATTTAATCATTTCATGAAATGAAGGGAACTGAATTGATGTAAAAATCAAGGTAAATATGGTTTCTTTATTAAGGTAGCTCCCTTGTCTACTGCTCTAGTTAAGTAGGTGAGTTTCACTTGTGTATGTATACGTATATACGTACATCAGTGTTCGTATTCTGCTACAGTCATTTATAACCATGAAGCTGATTTTTACATCTTCCTTGGCAAATATCTTTGAAAAATGCCTCATTACCAGCATTTTACATGACAGGATTGAGAAGAACAGGGATTTTTCTACAAGTACATCATAATTTGTCTGCTCAGATTTTTTATTGTGTGTTGGGAAATGCCTGTAAAGCTGATATTTTTATGCTCTGCCATTTGAGCTCGTGTTAAAATATTCAACTTTAAGCTAAAATATCTCGAGATTTGGCTCCACTTGTGGTATAAACAAGGACACCATTGGATTCAGTGGATTAAAATCTATTGAATGAAACATACTTCATTCCGTAGGATTTCGCAAGGGAGCTACCTTAATTAGTATTTTTACACCTGTCGATGTTTGTGTCATGTGATATACGTTCTAATTGAATTATATTTATCAATATTATTCATCACATTAATAACAATAACAAACGTGTGTACATTAATAATTGAGATTAAAGTACTCCGATATAACCAACCATGTGTTATTTTAAATAAGTAATGGTGCCTATTACAAAGGCATACAAAACAAACTTGTATAATATATATGATGTGGGATCCAATTATTATCAAAACGATGTTTAAACATCAATATCTTGAAAAGTTTTTAATACAATTATACCATTTTATTATATATCGTAGGTCAATTTCACATTAATTTTATTAGAGATTCAAAAATGATACAAGATTCAACAGAGATTCAAATAAAGATTCAAATCTTTTGAATCCCGTGGACAGCCCCTCGCAAAAATCGCACACAAGTACGTACCTATACATGTAAAAGAAGACGCCTGCAATAAATCTCTCGTTAACCAGCTTGCCAAATTTACGAGAGCTCGTACTGAATGATTGCGCCAATAAACGAATCAATTTTCACAATCGTTGGGGGAGTCTCGCGGGAGAGAGAAACAAAAATCCAAAAATTAACCAGGACTTCCCGGGGAAGCCTCTGGCCCCATTCCCGTTGCAAGTAGGCGCACACGAGCGAGACAGGAATCGAACGATTAAAGCTGCTCCGGTGGCCGCAGTGGTTCCCTCAGAGAGAGAGAGAGAGAGAGAGATCCGCGTCAAGAGCCCGGTCGTCGGAAACACTTTTGGACAGTCGAGCGCGGAGGTGGGCTTCCTCCTCTCCGGATACTTTTTTTTTCTTCGATCCTTCTTCGAGTTTTCCTTCATACTCCTGTGTCTGTTTGCAGCAGAACGAGCACGTAAAACAACAACAACACGGTATATTCCCACGCCGCCGCTGGGGCCCTCTTTCCTCGGAAAATCGCCGAGAAAAAGCGAGGCGCCCTTGTACGCCCGAGGGCTTTTATTGCCGGATGCTGGGGCGAGCCCCTCCTCCTTCTCCTCTATTTCTTCTTGATTCTAACGAGGTCAGTTTGCGCCCGAGATACTGTTTTTTTTTTTTTTTTACCATGTACTTCGTACCTACCTACCCAACGATCGTATCGGCTCCTTACGACTTTTGGGAACCTTCTTCCCCGTTTTCGTTTTTGTTCTCGCGTAATTTTCGCCCGTAATGACGGTGGTTGGCGCTCAATTTGAGCTCAGCGTTAAAGGGGAGTGCGGGCATTTGTTGCGCCGTTGTTTTTGTGGTTGATTCGCTTTAAGGTCTGATACGCAATCGGTCAAGGATCGACTGTCCGTGCGTCCCCTCGCGTCCCCCGCTCTTTTCTCCCCACACTCGGGCTTACGTTCGACCCCGCCACGCGTAAACAGAGACACCGGGAGGCTACCGATAGCCCGACTGATCAATTGTCCCGAAACTAGGCCGGCAACCGCTCGTTTTGTCTCGTTTTCTTTTTAAACGTAGGCATTTAATTTTCAACATTTTACAAATTTCCCAAAACATTGAAGAGCAGAGTTCAAGTAAAAACAACAACAACAACAACTCCCTACGAGCAACGGATTCTCAAGAGAAAAAAGAGGACAATTTCTCTGCAACCCTGTCGTTGCTACATTGTTTCAAGGGCCTCGTATCCAACACCATCATCCCCTGAGCCCCTTCTTTCCCCCGAGCAACCCCATAGGTAGGTATATGTGTGTAACACCTAGAAAAGAACCCCGATAAATCGTCCCCAGATCATCCCACGAAACCTCGCGAAACAAAACATTTGCCGCTTTCAGAGAGAGGGATGAATCCCTTTGCGGCCCAACTTATATCTTTCCCGGCTAATAGCATTAGAAAACGCGAGATAACCCTCTCTTTCCTACGCCCCCCCCTCCCATCGGTGGAGATAAGCCGAGCTTTTGATCCGATGCGGTTCGGTAGGTGGATGTGTAGGTATGTGTGTGCAGTGGAGACATAGATAGTCCGCATGAGCCGTCGTCGCGTCGCTCGCAGCCAGACAACGACGACGGCTCTACTTGTCCTCTTTGGAGGAAATTCGAGGCTTCGAGGCGTACGAGCGAGCGAGTGAGAAAGAAAGTGGTACGGGTGTACGGGTTATCCGAGGCTCGACAGAGCGGCTTTGGCACTCGTCGGGATTGCGGCTAGCCCGTCGGCGCGTACCTCTACGGACTAAAGCCACCCTAGAGCAGGCCTTAATGAGATCATGCTCATGTAACCCCCCACGGGGGGCTCGCAGTCCAGCGAAACCTCCATGGGTATACAGCCTACCTGCGAGAGAGAGAGAGAGAGAGAGAGAGATGGGAGGAAAAAAAAGGCACGCACATATACACGCACACGCATCAACACGAGCTCCGACCTTTGCTGCTCTCCCGAGGCTTATTGCCCGCGTGTACGCGCGTTTCTTTTTTTTTCTTTCTTTTGTTTTTTTTTCTCCTAGATGATACATCTCCCTTTGCTCTCTCTCTCTCTCTCTCTCTCTCTATCCCTTTTTTTTTTACCTTCGACCCAACCCGTTTGTTTTCGGCCGGACTGTTGTGGACGTTTCGAAGGAGAGGCCATGAAAGACAAGAACCATCCGAAACGACGACGGGCTTTCGAAAAAGTTGAAGAGAGTTGACTTTTTTGGGGCGTCGTTGGTACGGCAACTGGTCTCGGTGACTTCAATACCGCCCGAGGCCAGGGCGTGGCCCCCCTACGGACGCACAACTAGGATAGGCCGATCAACAACAGCTGTAACACAGATACAAATAAAAAAAGGGCTGGCCGGCAAACGAGATTACTATGATCCCGAATCCAACAGCAGCGGCGGAGGCAAGCAGCACCAGCAGCAGCAGCACAGAGATGCCTCCCAACCGCGGCTTCTCGGCGAATAATCCAATAGATATCGCCGCTCCGGTTCGCCTCTTTTTTTTTTTTTTTTTTTTTTTTTTTTTTCCCTCTCTCCCACAGAGCTTACGATTATCCGAGCGTATATACGTACGTGACGCTTGTTTTTTTTCTTCTTTTTTTTATATACATGTACATGGGCGCTATACGCTTGCACGGTTAAAGCACACACTCAGAGCGCGAAGACCCGCAAATGTTGGGAAACCGATTAGCCGGCTTAGCTGGGAAAATTGCTGAGATTTCTTTTTTCTTTTTTTCATTATTTTATACCTTTGCTCACCTCGACTGACTCCAAAATCGAGGGGAGGGGGAAGGTGGGATTCCCTTGCTTAAACATTTCAGTGATGATCAAATTTTTTTTTTTTTTTTTTTTTTTTTTTTTTACGCAATTGCTCTGTTGGGACAACGAGCCCAAAGACCTGAGGAAGGAGGGACGAGCGCCGGTCTCACAATCGAGCGCGCCAACTTACGCTCGGGCGGTTTCAAGTCGAAGCCGAGCTGTCCAAAATACAGGGTGTCCAAACAGAGATGGTCGACGATTGAAAAAAAAAAAAAAAAAAAAAAAAAAAAGTTTATCTAGAGTTTCGATCGGAACTCGGGCAAGATCGGTAACGTTTCGAGGCCAGTGCAGCCGGCGAAGCGTTTATTCATTCCCGCATTCTCGTCTGTTTTCGCGAGCGAGCCGAGCGTGCAATCAAACTATCAAGACTACCTTGAAAAAGATCATTAACTCGGGGATGCTGATGCTGTAGCCGAAGAACGGAGAAAAGCACAGGTACAGGAGGAGAATCCGCGCAGATGTATTTACGTCTAAATGCAACGTTTCGCGATAATCTTCACCGTCGTCGTCGTTATATACAATTCTCATGCCATCCTCCTCCAGGTACATTATATGTTATGTATACACAATGTATTTTGAAATGTCATTTTTATTTCATCTTTACAGTTGCCACCGTTTAAAGGGGACCACCACAATTGCCTAACCCTTGCATATGCCATTCGTTGCACCTCAGTATATATGCGGGTGCACGAACAAGTGTTCATCCGGGCAGCACAAAGTAGTGGAACCCGATACTCCGCCACCTTGTCCTCGGATAACTTTTCTTCAAAGCGTTTGTCTCCCCGATCGATCTTCCATCCTCGAGGTAACAAGTGGTGGATCCGCTGCTAGGGCTGCGTCCGTACAATATATTACAATACACGGCAAAGAGCGCGACTCTGGAAGAAAGAAAGTCGAGCCCGCTATTCATTTATATTACCTACTTAAATATGTAGGCACAGTGTACGAGTATTCCGTCCGTTCGTCCGTCCGCATATCTTGTACATTACCACCTACTATATATATATATATATATATATATATATATATATATTCTCCTAAGAAGGGATATTGGGTTGCACAGCTTTAAAACACCCCCGTCCTTTTTCTACTTGCTATATATACTCCGCAGTGCGGTGGTGGTTCACGTTTCAATCAATGCAATCCTACACGCACTTGGCACCTGATTTTGTATGTGTGTGTTGTGCAGTTTGGTTGCCGCTGCTACTCCGATGTTTTATACTTGAGTCGTGGACGAAAAGTTGGCTGGCGCGCTCGCATGCAGGCCTAGTATAATAAAGTACACTTGCAATATTATTATTATTATTATTATTATTATTATTATTATTATTATTATTATTATTATAACCAGCTGTATGATAATATACAACAACAGTAGAGGCAAGTGCAATTTGATGTGGCAAATGTAAATTAACTATACATGTATATACATATATACATCCCTCTCCTACACCATCACTCGTGTGCGTGCGTGCTTTTTCCAGTTTAGAAGGAAAACGATGTTATATAATTAGTCTAATTAGTACGAATAATATTTGTTTTTTCCGTATAATAACCGAAAATTCCACTACTTCCATTCAATTATATGAATTATACTTTACATACAGGTATACCTACTAGGATAGGTTACCCTGCACGTTGTAGTGTGTGCAGATATCCATTTAATAGAAGCGTTTAGGGCCCCGAATTGACAGTCACGAATTCTTGGTGCGAGATGCAGTTCTTCTGGAGAGGGAGGAAAAAAAAAAAAAAAAAAAAACAACAACAAGCATAGCCTCGGAATCATCGTGATTCCTTTCTCAAGAGACTCTCTCGGTCTTTTGGCTTGGCTACCCAGAGTCATGCAAAAGTTGCTCGTTTTCTCTCGATCGATCGGGCCCCGGCCGCGAGTGAAGCTTCTCTCTCCTCTCTTCTCCTGCAGTTTGCGAATATCGATCGGAACAGACACCAGCAGCTACCACACGACTCTCTCTCTCTCTCTCTCAGTCTCAGTCTCTTGACTTTTGCAACAAGTTAAGGAGCAGCAGTAGACTCTTCCGTAGGGGGATATAATACAAGCTCCTGGTATGCGCTGCTGCTGCACCGGTATCGATTCATTACCATCTCTTCTTCTTCTTCTTCTTCGGAGGGGGGGGGGAGTGAGCGAGCGCGCGCGCGACCGACCGTCCGAGCACTTTTGTTACAACAGCTACTTATACCAGCTATATACTCGGAGAAAAGAGAAAGAGTCGCAGGGTGCGACTTTGAATCCATTAGGATAATTGCTCTCCTCGCCACGAACCATGGAGACGGGCCCTACCGATAATTCCCTTTTTTTTCGTCTCCCTCTCTCGTTGTACCTAATCCTTCGCTTGCTCCTTTTTTTTGTCGGTCCATTTTTTTTTAGCACTTTTCATTTGGTACACGTGAATATGGTGAAAAAGTTGGAACGAGCAAAGAAAAAAAAAACATACCCCAGAAAAGTCACATTTTGAAACATGTGGGAATCTGAATATCGTGTCTATACTTATAGGTACCTACAGGTATTCCTTCCGAGGTGCCTCTCATAAATTCGCCTCCTCACATCCATACTACGGCAGTCTTGTGTTGTCAGTGTTGACATTCGTATCGATTTCGTAGTTTATAATAAGTATATACCTATATTTATGTAAAAAATGTATTGTATCTAGCCCAAATATGAACTGATCATAAATTTGTCTGATTGTTCGCTTGAACCTTTTATTTTAACTCATTAACAATTAACAGATTTTGTGTTTGGACATACGATGGAAAAGGGGCGAAAATTAAACCATGTTTATTGAGGTTAAATTGTGGGTAGTGTCAAATCGGATTCGAAATTAGGACGTACATGACATCGTGCGAGTGACTGCGTTAACACACGATATATTATTTGCATTGGCCGAATAACATGAAATTATTTTTAAGTGAACAGCCATTCATAGTCGATGACTGCTTCTTTAAATTCACTTCTACTTAAATAGTGATAGAAGGAAAAAGAAAAAAAAAAAAAAAATTGTGTTACATAAGTTCTATTTCATTCAGAATAATTTTGTAGAAATGTAAAATACAAACGTACGGACTTGTTTTATACGATCCTGTCTCTGGAACCCACGAATACGCGCGACTGACTGTGCCATAGTGCACGGACTAGAACTCAAGCAACCAAGTAAGGTAAAAGCAGTTGGATCCCCTGCAGGCCCGTGATTGTATAGGTACTTACACACGCACCCGAATCTGCGAAATGTATGCCTTATTTCTGGGGCCACCACGGACCAGGCGGAAACATCCATCTCCTCCTCTCTGACGTTTAATCCCCGCGCCGCTCCTCATACTTTTTTTCTCAATTATTCATTCCGGCTCTTTCCACTCCTCGGTCCCCTTCGATCGATCGGGCCCGTGTTAATCTGTCGCGTCGACACTTTCGGAATTCCGTTTCTTACTTTCTTTTACTCTGTCGGCTGGCTCCTCCTTGTTCTTTCAACGCTATCAATCCGCAGCAGCAACTCCTCCTACACCTGATTTCCATTAAATTACAATTTAATTTCCCCAATGTCCCTATACGCCAACCCCCCCCCCCCACTAGGTTATAGTTACAATTAATTAATTAAAACTACCCAACACACACTCCCTTACAGTCCCTTCATATACTCCGTCGGGAGTTTGTTTTACTAAAAATTAATAACCTGGGTTTCTGTATATCATATCCTTCATAATCATGATAAAACAAGTGGGTGCAGAGACAATTGAGCATACACGGCATGATACGAGCGGGCGGGGTAGTAAGAGTAAATTAGCAATCAGCGAAATAATAATAAAGCAGAGAGTGTCTCGGTGCACCAAGAGAATTGTACGAACAAGACATAAAAAGTGTACAAACGAGCTCAGCCCAAGGGAGGAAGAGGAGGAGGAGGAGGGTTGACGGTAAAAAAGCGTATGGGGGGTTGTCAACGCCACATCTACATACAAATGTATGCATGGGTATACGGCTCCTCTTTGCGCCCACGCGCGAAACAATTTTGTCGGAACGAGTTGTCACGCCAGCATCATCAGAGGAGAAGGAAGAGCACACGCGTGTGTGTGTGTATATATATATATATATATATATAACTATACCTATACGTGTTGTTGTGTGTGAGATGAGAGCCGCGAGATTAGAATTCGAACGTGTTGTCGCGACTTCCGCTGCGCCTCTCCGCCCCCGCAAAAACATTCAGCCACGCACACACTTATGCATATAAGCAAGAAACGTCTTAATTTCTCTCTCTCTCTCTCTCTCTCTCTCCCTCTCTCTCTCTACCGTGAGGGTTGTTTGGAGCAAAGTGAGAGGAGGGCGGACAGTAGCAACATTTGCATAGGGCCCTGCATACACGTGCACCTACTATATATATTTATACTACAAGAAAAGAAGTGGCCTAATTACCGAGCTAATTAATTGGGGGAATCCTCCATTCTTGGCATGCACGCTGCTCGTGCTGCCGTTCTGTCAATATACGTATATATATATTGTTGTGTGTGTGTGTGTGTGTGTGTGTGTGTGTGTGTCTCCACCCCGCAGCAGCAGCACTAAAAGCAAAAGCCTTCTGTTTCACGCTTCATTATCGCCACTCCACATCTTCGCCTCTCTTTGACTCGCACACACGTACGTGCACGTAGGTGTCTTTCCTCGCACTCGAAGGAGAAAGAGAGAGAGAGAGAGAGAGAAAAAAAAGAGAAACAGCCGCAAGGGAGGAGAGTGTGAATTCGAATTTGATTTGTACCGCCGATCGGGACTCTTCCTTCTCGCCGGAGCGTGAATACTTGGAAATCTAGCTCAGTCTCTCTCGGCCGTGCTTAATTAATCTCTCCTGCTGCCGCTACACTTGAGGCCAATTTTCTTTTTTCTCCCAAAAGCTCTGCTTCTGCAACATGCACCACGGCTTGGGAAGGGGGGGGGGGGAATGACACTCCGATGGAACAAACACCATTTGAAAACCCTCATAGAAATTAAAATTCATACAACTGTACGTTGCACTTGATTATTGTATCTGTTTCGGACGTACAATTTCCAACATTATTACAATATTATGCTTTAATCACGCGGTACATAGGTATAGGTACATACACCCCCTCCCCCCTTTATTCTCCGAAGGATGATAACTCTCGTCTGATTTATCGATGCTGCATACTCATTTTCGTTAAATCTTTTCATGGGTATACATATATATACACATTCGTATGCGTTACTTATACCTCATATATATACACCTACACGCACACGGAGTTTTGGAGGCGCAGCAGCCACGACCGGGGCTACGGTGGAATACATGCACTCTTGCACGTGAGAGCCCATCTCTCGTTAATAACATTTCAACTTACCTATGTATAAATAATATAAAATATTGAAAATCAAAGGTAAATAGTCATTGTTGTTATTATTATTATTATTATTATTATTATTTTTATTATTGTTGTATACTATAAGAGAGCGTGCATGTAATTACGCATATATTATAATATTATAAGTATCAAAGGGTATCTCCTCATTAATTCATCCCTCTCCCCCCTTTTCCAAAGACTGATTAGCCCTGCTGGGGTCTCCTCTTTTATCCGCGAGAGCAAACATCATCAGCAGATATATATATATATATATATATATATATATATATATATATACACCTATATGTACACCTCCTCGGAATTCTTGAATTCGCCGACGACTGGCCTGCGATTTATGGCGCACGTGTGTATACACACACATGGCATGGCCCCGCTTGCATTTCTATTAGGTAGGCCTCGGAGCTCTCGTCGCCTTTCCTCCTCCTTCATTTTTTCCTTTTTATTTTATTTTATTTATTTATTTATTTTATTTTATTTTATTATTATTTTTTTTTCTTTTCCACCTTATCCCTGTCGAAGAAGTAACAGTGGTGGTGCCTGGGATGCCCGGAATATATAATTGTCGCGCGTTTAGCGGGAATTAAGCCCCACGGAGGATAAGAGAAGAAGCCCGCTGCTGCTGCTGCCCAACGATTCATTAACATCCCTCTGCCGCCACCGTCGCCCTCTTGATTACTCGTGTCTCGTTTTTTATTCTCTCTTTCTCTCGAAAAACGCTATCACACACACACACACACACACATCTTTATTTATACATGCACGGGGCCCCCCCGATGACAGATTTATGTGCGCGCGTGCGTATATATATACCTATACTGAATATCGTCAAGTCCCTTTTCTCTCTTCTCGGTCTTCTGTAACTCTCTGCTCCTCGCAGCGTTCATAGAGTTTGGCTCGAATCTTGCTCGTATGAATATACCTATGTACTTGCATGTATAGCGCGAAAAGTCGCGTGAAGCTGGAGTATAATATATAAGCTGAACCACCAGCAACTATATATATATGTATATATGTAATACCATTACCACCACCCGTCTTTTACTTACTACCAGGTATAGGAGGAAGAGACTCGAGATGCTCGATACGGACCTAGAGGAGTAACTTTGTCGTAGTAGTAGTAGTAGTCGTCGTCGTCGTCGCAGCTCTTCGTCGCTATATACCTTGTGCTGCCTGTAAACAAAGCCCCCGGGGCGTGGGACGCTGCTGCCCAGTTAATTGCGCGGATTCCACGTCTCTCTCTCTTTTTTTTCTTTTTCTTTCGCTCTTGCCTTCACCTCCTCTAGATCGCGAGATGTGATTTCGTGATTTCTCGTTCTTTCTCTCTGCCGTGTCGTTTTCGCGCTGCCGATTTCCTCCTCCGTACAGTTGCCACCTATAAGGTACCCCCTTCCCTCCCCCTTATACTGTAGACCCCGGGAGAGTAGAAGGGAGAGGGGGGTGGCGTGAGCTCCTGTTGCATTTTTTACACCGTATACGCACTAGTGAATGTTGATATACCCACACCGGTGCAGCCAATAATAATCTGCTACTGTCCTCCTCCTCGAATCTTGGAGATAATATATATATATATATATATATATATTGTAAATATTCTCAAGTGTCTTCGAGGGGGCCCTAATGTTTTCACGCAATTATCGCCCCCTTGCGTGGTTATGCCGATGCCAACGCATCGATATTATTATTATTATATCTCGGGTCTGTGTATATACATGATATACACTGCGTATGTATAAACCATACACCACGTATGCTCCCTCGCTGTTGCCGATTGTCTCTTGATGCGTGAACGCAACTCAGAGAGATACGCCTATATATTACGGTGGGTCTTGAGTTTTCTCTTGCCCAAAAATATTTTCCACCCTCGCTTATTCATGTGCGTAACGTGCATCGGGCGGTTCGCGTATCGAAGCTGACTACTGTATAGGGCGGCACATTAGCATATTCTATTTTTTTTCTTTGTTCCCCACGAGCATATGCGTTAGCCAATGAACGGGCAAGAAAACGCAGAGTTGCCGTAGAGTGCCCGATGACAATCGCAAAAAGAAGCGAGTTCTGCTTTTTGCAGCCCCTGTAATTAGAGGCAACGCGAGGTCAAACATTATAGGTAATAATAATTCGCTCGATACTATTTTTGTGCGCTGCACCCTACACCCTAACGAGCTTTTAAGCGCTAGCTCTCTCTCTCTCTCTCTCTCTCTCTGAATGGAGCCCCCTGGGGCTCTCTCCCTCTCTTTAGTCCAGCTTAATTTCACTTTAAGTGCAGGCTCGAACTCTAATCAAAAGTTTTTTTTTTTTTGACGATTCATAAATGTTGTTCTTGTTGTTTTCGTTTATTTGAAAGATGCTTAATTGTCACGAATAGCCATCTAGTTGACCTCTGGTCTAAGTTCTAGGTCCTATCTTTATAACGAAAAAATTACGTAAATCTCGAAAGTCGATGCCTCACGAGGTATATGTAATGAAAAATTACACCCGATTAATTTCATGTGCAATAGATAATATAAAAGTGCAGCTTGTGAGATATGTTTTTTTTTTTTTTTTTCGTTTCAAAGGAACCAACGAAACGTATAAACGATTTTTTTGAGCCAAACGACCGCGAGTCTCGTTCCCTTTCAAACTGCACCACGAGGGTAAAAAAGAAGACGCCTGAGGGCGGCCATTTGGTCCCTCGTGTATATATTATATACATACACCCGACAGTCGGGCCCACACCAGCCTGCACCGGTGCAGTTATAAATACACGTACACGCACCTGAAATTAGCGGATTTTTCATTCTCCTTCGATTTTGCCCCGGTTTCGCACGATATAACAACCATCACCACCGCCACGGCACTACGGCAACCGCAGAGCAGCCATGTACGAGTATCATTAAGGCCTCTCCTCGCGTCGATAAAAGCCTTGATTTCAATGCTGCAACAGTTCTTCAAAATAGCCCCTGGCAACAATTCTCCCTCTCTTTTTATTCCTTTTCTTTGCATCTGCCTCTCATTATTCGTGGCCATCTCTTTGGCGAACCGATACGCAAAAATCACGATCCTCCTCATCCATATTTAATCCCGCGCTCTCTGCAGTATGCCGAAATCATGTATGTATGTGATTTCCCCGCCAAACAAAAGCAGGGTGCTCGGACCCAGAGAGCAACAATTCAATTAGCGTGGCGCTATATATATATGCATACGCATGTACGCACCTCAGGTAGCCAATCAGCTGGTATATGTAATGTATGCTTGTGGGTCATTGTTATGGTCTTTGACTGTGATGTATATGAATAAATCTGCACTTTTATCTTTCCATCACCTTCGCTCCTCCAACTTGCGTCGCATTAATTATCATTCGACTCACAAAGAGATAGGTCGAGAGGTAGCAGCAGCAGCAGCAGCACCGGTCGAGGAAAGATTAATTGCGAGCCGCGGGTTTACCTCTCCATATATCAGCCACGACGATCTGACGCAAAAAAGTAATGAACGCGCGACTCCCGAGCCCCTTTCCTAATTTACCAATTTCATTAGGCTCAACCCCTCCCCTCTCTTTCCTTCGTGCTCGTTTTTTCCCTTTTTTTTTTAGAAGAAAAAAAAAAAAAAAAAAAAAAAAAAAGCGTGATATCGTAATTTTAAGACAAGGACGATTCCTGATGTACACGGCACAACGGCGGCTACCGTTTCCCTCATTAGTCCACATGCAGCTGTGTGCGACAGCAAAGCTGCGTTAGAAAAAACTATTCCAAAGCTTTTATTGGCTCGTTCAAACGTAAAAAAAGTCAAACTAGACAGATATATAACATATATACAAGCACATCACTAGCACGACCTATCATCATCATCATCATAGCTACCGCGTATATACAATAATTGTGCGTGTATATTCCCTCTCAGTAGTAGGTGATGGGTATATAATATGGAGGCCGCCGAGTCAAAAATCCATAGTATAACTGAACGGGGAAGGGGGCGCGTGCGCCGTATCAAACTCAACTCGCCGATGTGCACCTCCCTCTTTCAGCGTAGTGGTATAGTTTTAGGCGCCTTTCTTCCTTTTCTCCTTCCTTCCTTCCTTCCTTCCTTCCTTCCTTTCTTGCTTAGGTTCTATTATCTTTTCCTATACGAAATACAGATAGGTAGGTAGTAGGTAACACCCCGCATAATAATTTTACATATTACATACAGAACCTTCGTACTGGGGGATGGATGATGGATGGTTGCTCCCCTTCTTTCTTCTCAGCCATGCTCGGCTGATACAGCCACCACTCCATTGGTATATGTAATATACGTAGGGGGTACATACACGCAGGGGGATGCCGGAGATAACCTTGTGCTGCGAGCACTACAAAATGGCGACGACGCCATTCATCTGTGTTCTCTATCTCTATCTGGTCATCCTGCTCTATATTTATACAATTGGAATTCCCCCCTGCCCCTCCCCCCGCTATAATATATGTATAGGTACTTTGGTATACGTTAGACATGCTTAACTGAAAATCAAACTTCCATTACATTTCAACTCGTGTTATTTTATTTTTGTATAATACGCATTGAAGAAATTTACTCACGACATCATCTATAATCATCTGCAAACCAAGTAGGTAATTATTGTTGGCTGACGTGAAAGCTATCCAAAATATGGAAAAAGCAAATTTACTTGGGAATGCGGAGTACGGAATGTCATTCAAATTTTACGTATATTACACGATCACATTTAATATGGCGCAATATGTGCAAAAAAATTATCAGTAGACTTATACCTTGATGATAACAACTTATACACCCAAGTATTCTAATATAAATTTATAAAACATTCATAGCCTCTTGTAAATTTAATTGACACTTGTAGACGTAATATTTGTACCTTGCAAATACCGAGAAACAAAAATAAAAAACTAATAAAAATTATTGTGATATGGAATAGTAATCTGGTGTTGTATTTAGTAATACAATTAAAATAACTTTTTTTTTCCTAACTAATTCACCACTTGCCTAAACAAATATATTGATAAACCACACATACATATACTTACTTTGAAGTACACGTACCTGAGTCGAGACTTTTGTAAGTAAAATAATAATAACAATAATAGTAATAATAATAATAATAATAAACTCGAATGATAATAACGACAACAAGAAAGCCTCGGGGTGGCGTAAAATGTCTCGGCTTTGATTCATTAAAATGCTTAGTAGGGTAGAAAGAAGCGTGTTGTTACTATCACTCTACGAATAACCCGATGACCCTAGATATATATATATATATATATATTTTTTTTTTCGCTTGTAAACAAAGCTCAATTATAGCAGCGCGCATTGTTTGCTATTTATCATTAACGGACGCGTAGACGTATTTGTACCTTTTTTTATTTTGTTTTTTCTTCCTTTTTTTATTTTTTTTTATTGACTGGCACGCAGTATATATTTCACATCGTCTCTAAACCGTTTCAATAACCTATATTGGATTACAGTCTAAAGCCACCGCAAAAGGATGGGGTGACAAAGTCGAATCCGAGCAAGCGGCATCGGGAGCGCTTGAACGCCGAACTGGACACCCTGGCTTCGCTGCTGCCCTTCGAACAGAACATCCTGAGTAAACTCGATCGGCTCAGCATACTCAGGCTCAGCGTCAGCTACCTACGCACCAAGAGTCACTTTGGAGGTGAGCCAAAATTTCTCTCTATCAAACAACACACAACATTGTAATAATAATAATAATAATGATGATGATTATAATAATAACAACAATGACAATAACAATAACAGTCGCGTGCAGCAGAGTTCGTATAATAATGCCATGCTTGTTATTATACAGTATTCTATTGTACCTGCTGGAGTATATGTATGTATACCTCTCACGGTTGTCCGATTAATTGTCCCGATGCGTGTGTCTCGTCTCGCGCGCATGTGTGTGTGTGTGTGTGTGTGTGCGCGCGTGCAACGATCATACGGGAGGAGGAGGAGGAGGAGGAGGAGAGACTTGTTCCGTGCGCTGCTTCTTTCTTCGAGTGAGAGAGAGAAAGGCGAGTAATTAGATTGACATATCTCGGCTACCGTATCGAGATGACAATTTATTTCGTTGTTGATAAATCGGTATATCTACTGTTTCGTTATTTTCTTTAATTTTTATACTCTAACGGTCATTTCTTTACCAAAGTATGGAGTAGTAGTAGTTTTATTATTATTATTATTATTATTATTATTATTATTATTATTATTATTATTATTATTATAGTAATAAGTACATTAGATGATATCGTGGCCGTATATGCCGGAATTGCACACAGGAAAATTGAATTTTATCTCGAGCGATATAGGAACTGTGTGTTTTATAGACGTGTAAGAAGAAGAAATACATATTAATGAATCTCGATGGATTCAAAACAATCACAGTTGATCATTAAGTTGCACAAACACACAAGAAGGAATCCATCCATATACACATACACACACACGCATTAATGTGATACCGTATATTTTAGTGTATGCCCAAACGAAATTGAGAGATCCCGTCGCGCGACCATCGATTCCCTTTGCGGCGTGATTTATCATTAATCAGTATAAAAAGTTCATCAATGGACACTAGTACAACTCGATCCAAGATGGATGTATCACGTATTAGTATATTTTAGTTTTAAATTCGACTAATTACAAAATCTCGAGTTATAGGCTGACACAAGTCTTATCCCTCCTCGGAAAATCCAAAACCACAATACCCATCATCTCACCCTGCATGGCGCATTATATATGTACATTCTTGTATAATTATATTCCCCGTATGCGTCCATAATAATAATATTATATTATAGGCTAACCATAATATCGCCCAAATACTAGCAGGCATATATATATATATGTAGAAAAATGGAATGGAAGTTATACAGTACACGCAAGCCACTCGTTACACAAGTACTATATATATATACACCCACGTCCCTTATTGGGCTTTTCCACGTGCACATGCACATAGACATACAATATATACACGGGCACAATGTAATGTTGGTCTCTCTCTTGTTTCAAGCTTCTGTTCTTTGAAATAAACTCGTAGAAGTTCTCTCTCCCTTGCGAAGAGGAGACTACACCACGCAGCAACAACAGCAGTCGAGTCCGGTGAGTCATGTGCACTCAGTGCAGTACTTACCTCTGGGATCCTTTGGCTGCTGTGTCCACGGCCCTATCGGACATCTCGTGCCGTATATCACGAAAGCGAGAGAGAGAGAGAGAAAACAGTGGCAAGGAAAGCCATCCGTGGCCGCATTGTTTACACCGCTTTAATAGGTATTCATTGTCGGGCCGAGGATCTTTTTTCTCTCTCCCTCCCTTACTTTTAGTTACGTACAGCTGCTTCTTCTTTTTATTCGCGAGAGAACTCGCCCTCACCCCCGATTTGCACGAGCCACCTTTCACCTTCTCTCTCTCTCTCTCTCTCGTCCCGACCGTTATTAGGAAAGGATCCACCTACTACTGCTACTACTATACTACTAGCGATACTCTTCTCCTCTCAGGGTCCCGATTAATTAGAGCCCCGCGCGATGCGCTGATTTTCCGGAGGCAAGGGACCCGAGAGAAATAAGTACAACTGCAACTGTAGAAACCGATAGCCGATCTTATTCGTCTCTTTGCGCGCACTCGATTCCCCATTACTTTTGTGTTGTGTGTGTGTGCGCAGAGAGGCAATTAACCCGCCTATAGGCATAGATGCCGTGCACATGATTTCAAGCCCGCGTTTTCAACTCTCATTGCCGCACTTTGCTCCATAAGTTACACCTTCTCAACCCTCTCTCTTTTCTCCTCCAGCCGGGGTGTCCGCTTTCTCACGTTTAAGGAATTTTTTTTAAACCCACCCCCTCCCGAAAAAAGGGGGCATTGGGTGAGAAAGTCAAAAAAATTTCTCGTACATCTACTTGCGCATTTGCACTGTATGTACCCTATATTATTATGCAATACTAAGTATGTATGAACGTATGCTCGAACTTTGACCGTCACGTGTTGACAATGTGGATGACGAAATTTGACTTTTGCGCGTGCGTGTGCAGATAACGAAAATACACGTCCAAATCGTCAAAAATTGCAAACACTCGTGTAGTACCTCCATGGCAACGCGCGTCCATGACTGCGGCTGCATCCTTTTTTTTCTTTTCAATATCGTATGCATAGACAACACGCTGTATGCGCATATATATACAGTAGGAATATATATATATATATATATATATATATATATATATATATATATATATATATATATATATTTGTGTAGTATCATTTTTGTCAATTTTCGATATCTCATCCAAACACCTGTTTTGTTTGTCACGACAGGCATAGTACTTGCTGCAGTCACAGAAATTACGCGCTGATTAATGCGTTATAGAATACAGATAAAGATAGTAAAAAAAAAAAAAAGATACAATCCAACCTTTTACACGACATTTTTTATGTAAATAAAAATACGTGTGTGTATATATATACATTCGCGCGTGTGTGTGTTTACAAGCAATTTGCCGGGCTAATTCGATTTTCCATCTACAAACATCAGATCAATCGATCATCTCCTCCTCTCCTTCCTTCTCGTCGCGTTCATTAATCATTTCTGATGGCGCTTATACCCCAACTCCATACCCCGCACAGGCAGGCGCGTGGAAATCGCTCCGGAATTAATACGCAACCTTTTGACTGACGCAGTGTGCGTATATACGTATATACATACAATTAAGATTTGATTGCGCTCATATATATATATATATATATATATGACTATAAATATGAAATTTCGTTTTACAACTCGCACTATGTATAAACACCCATAGGACATGTGTACAATAATGTATACCTACCTACATTGTATTTTATACAGTATGCATGTATGTTCCCGTTACAACATAGTATAAGTGCGTACACAGAGAGGCCATCGTATTGTCTGCCACCGTAATTATGTCCCTCTCTCAGAGAAATTATAAATACGATGGTTGTTCTGCATCGCCAAAAAGTCATTACGAGCCTCTGAATATTATATCAACGTCAGCGAGAAAAAGAGAGCGATATCACGGTGATGTACGAGCGAAAAATTGAGATTCGTCGCGCCTTGGATTATTTGCCAAATTAAATTATTCATCGTCTGGCAATTTTTTTTTTTCTATAAATATGCGGTACACGTAATTACATCATCGTCGCGTGTATAATGTATAAGCAAAGATCAACGACCAGATATTATATTATGTACAGCGTATTACGTGTACGAACAATTTTTTACGTTATATCCTGGAAAACAAAAAAGTAATATCGACATAATGTTATCCATATATATATGCCTACTTTTTTTTTGTTTATTTGCGCGCTGGAAAAAAAGCCAAGACTTTGTAGATTCATGTTCACTTAGCCACACTTATAAAGTAAGGTAAAAGCACCAGTACGTGAACACTTTTTCCAGAAAGTCTTTGTTTTCTCATTTTTATTGAATTTCTAATTTGCATAACAACAAAACAGTCATTGCGCCAGTAAGTTTATATTTTTTCCTTTAAAAAAAAAACAAAAAAGTTTTTCTAGGTCATGTGTACAATTAATAAATTAATTTTAAAGTTTTTTTACCAATGACCCAGTAGATGAACAGCGTGTTCAGGTATTGGTACCGATACGTATTTTTGACCGAGTACTTGAACATCCCATGTTAATTAAATGGGAGAGAGGTTATGTTAGCTGCCTTCTATTGATTTCTATTTTTATTATGTATTGCAAATAACCAAATCGAAAAATTTCTTTCTAATTTCGTTGGTGACACATTATGAAAACTATAACGACTGGCTTGACTTACTATTATTATTGATTAACAGTGATTTCAATCATTTTTATGTGTTCGAGTACTGGGTATAGGTAAAACATAATGGTACCAGTACCTGAACAGTCTCACAAGCCACCTCATACAAGTTGCACAAATAAATAATTTTTTTCTCGTTGAGTATAGAGACTTACTGAAATATAAATTTTGTTTTATCTAAAGAACGATCAAAGGATATCAGAAACATTTTTTTTTTTTATCCACTTAAATTGAAAATAGTTTATTCAAGCTGTTCAATCTACTGGTGCAATTTTAGGAAGTGTTCACGTACTGGTGCTTTTACCTTATACTCGAGAGCATTGTGTACCCATCTTACGTCTACATTTGAAATATAAATCTCCTTTTCCTCTGAAGCGCTCGCCGCTCGCGATTGCTATCAGGGCGATTATCGAAGCATAATATTAGCGTGCAGCTATAACGAAAGAAATATAATATTATGTACAAGTGGATGCAATATGTTGCATGTGTTAGCAGCAGAGCCGGATCATCATTATTATCATGTGGAACCTGCGCAACCCCCATCAACCTACATATATATATATATATATATATATCTTTAGTAGGTATTGGGATTATGCCTCTACCACGTGACCTCAGTATATATATGACTAATATAGATGCGAAATAACACAGATCTTATGGGAGGAATCTTATTTTTATTTTTTTTCGCACTTAAAAAGATATTGAGCTTAAAAAGGTTGTTAATTCCATGTTACTGACATAATGAGAGTTACGTAGTTATTTTTTTCCTTTGGTGAATTCGTTCATGAAGGTTGAAACAGCGTTTTGAACGTATACGGAGTGCCGTTTAACCCTACTTTGAGCTGTTTGTTTCAGCTGCTGCTGCGCCACTGCTGCTGATGCTCAGAGGTAAACAAACAGCTCAAAGTAGGGTTAAACGGCACTCCGTATACGTTCAAAACGCTGTTTCAATCTTCATGAACGAATTCACCAAAGGAAAAAAATAACTACGTAACTCTCATTATGTCAGTAACATGGAATTAACAACCTTTTTAAGCTCAATATCTTTTTAAGTGCGAAAAAAAATAAAAATAAGATTCCTCCCATAAGACCTGTGTTATTTCGCATCTATATTAGTCATATATATACTGAGGTCACGTGGTAGAGGCATAATCCCAATACACGTCGACAACAATCCAACCTGCACCTACCACTGTCCATGATACTTATTGTTTCTCTCTCTCTCTCTCTCTCTCTCTCTCTCTCTCTGTTGTTATTTATTAATTTCAAAAAAATTTTTTTTTCTTTTTTTTCCTCATTATACGATGCGCTACTATAATTTGGGCACCGCCTTAGCCCCAAATATTACTTATGTAAACAATCACATTGTAACCTTTTGTACTTTGCTTAGGCTAGACAGGAACTAGAGTACGTCTCGCTGAGTCCTTAGCCTCTTTAAATAAAAATTCAATTCAATTCTCTCTCTTCCTATTATGCTAGATCCCGGAACTTTTCGAGTCTCTTTTCCAATTCCTTTGCCGCTCTACATACTTACTTTATCGTCCAAAACGAATGAGCTGCTCCTCCTCCACCTGTACGATGTATAGGTATGCGCACGCCACGTACTGGCACCTCGAGCGTGCAGTGTGCACTTATTATATACACAGAGGTATATATGTATTATTATGCGTCTTATACTAATGTTATTCCGACTGCCTTTTAGCTCCTCCATTATGCGCTTATTAGTGTGTGTTGACTGTTATTTCGACAAGCGCGCAGCGTTGTAGGTACATTATGTATATATATTCCCTTTCTCATACAATGAGGATCGCTTCTCTTCCTTTTACGCTACTTATTCCTTCCGTGCGGATCTTTATTTTTTTCCTCGGGAGGCGATTTTAATTTGTTTAACTACGAGAGAATTGTACGTTGTCACCTATCATTGCCACGTTGAATTGAGTGCAATCAGCGATTGGTCGGTGGTTATATACTCATCACCTACATCGTACTTATAACTGTGAATAATTATTTCTTGTATCTTTACTTACGTATCCGTGCTTATGAATGGGTGTATTATGCTATACAAAGGCTATTATAATGATTTTATTTTATTTTTTCTCTCCATGGGATTCCGATGAAGTAAAGGATATCACATGTTGTACCAATTATTATTAATTTTTTTTTTTAAACTAAATCGTACATTAATTAATTTATGCTTCGTATCTGAACCCTGTAAAATTTGTTTATCACTACTACTTCCTCCATTGATTCCAAATTTCTTCTAACGTTATTGTTACGCATAACAAACAGATGCATGCCCTGGGCCACAATTATATACGTACGAGCGCTCAAGCGCAACCATCACTCGTCACCTATTCGCAGTGCACGAGCCATGAATAATGAATATTATCCTCAGAACAGCAGCTACACGCTTTTAATTTACAATTCATAACCAATTCCAAAGTTGCCGTAACGGAGAATTTCCGCGAGAATAAGAGAGAGGGGGGGAGGGGAATACGCGAGTGGCGCACATCGTATATTATACGCACAATTAACAAGAATCGTAGTGTGAAAATTAACCATTTGCCAATATACCTACATATTTTTCCAAAGCCATAATACATATAAATTTAGTTGCATTTGTTTACCCGGTGTACAGATAATAATCGACTTTAGGGTTAAACTGCACATAATACACACATATCATCTTTCTTTTCGCGAAATAACATTTTTTGCGCGGGGAGAGAATCACCACCACCAGCACTTATATAAATAATATCATGGATGTATGTGTATGTACACTGAGAAAAGTAGTGTTAAAAAAATTATTATAACTGTACTAAAAATTACTATATTTTTAGGAAAGCTAAGCTATACTCACCTGATGACGCAAAATTATTACGTTTAAAATAATTTTTATTATATTTTAAGTAATTTTTATTATGCAGTAGCCCTAGAAAAATTATTTCACGGCATAATAAAAATTACTATGTATAACATAGTAAAAATTGTGACAGTACAATTTTTGTGACACGACATAATAAATTTTATTGTAATTGTATTAAAACGTACCACATTCTAAAGTAGAATTTGCTATGTGACATAGTAAAATTTCTCATTCCACTGCATTGCTATATTCAGTATACTAAAAATTACTATATGTTCGAAAGTAATTTCGTAAGATGTATATAGGTATATACGCCTATTGAGTTTCAAATTTGAGGTTATACGAATGTAAATATTAGGAGAAACATATCATTTGATTTATCAGGGTTAAAAATTGATACGTGCCGACAATTAATTTTAAATCGACTAACTATCCGTTGTTAATACCGTGGTCCACAGAAAACCTTTTGATTTTTTAATTTTATTGTGTGTATGATAAACAGTAAACGTTCCCACGTGTACTCTATATTCACACTCGCACGGACATCATGTCCCGTGGTCTAGTATACTATAAGTAGTTGCGGAGCCTGACTCAAAAGCTCAAGGACGGTTCAAATCCCAGTCGCTGCAGATCTTTTTCTAAATTAAAATATTTTTAAAACATATAAATATCTACTTATGTATAATAAGAGAAACATATTTTTATACATTTAAATCTATAAATATTAATTTTCTGATATACATATATATTCACTGGGCAATATATATATATATATATATATATATAAAATTCATTTTTCTTCTCTTACTTGAATACAAAAATTCTTTCTGAGTTAAGTAAAAATTACTATGTCGAAATAACAAATTTTAATATAATCTGGTTTTACTATGTACCATAGTAATGTTCACAATATGGCGAGTATGGCTCAGCTTTCCTATAAAATATAGTAATTTTTATTACTTATAGTTGTAACACTTTTTCTAACACCACTTCTCTCAGTGTACATGCGTGCATTGTCGGCTTCATACATGTATATGAGTTATTTATAGGTGTATAAACTCGCGCTCGCGTGGCGACTGGCGACTTATTGGCGAGCGGTTATAGTTGCACGCATCAATACACGGTACTTACCTCTATGTGGAGTACCTATATACTCACTGCCCGTGAGTAATACTGGGGCGGATGCGCGCCACGCAACTATAATAAACTCCACTCATCAGGAGGCTACCCTTTTTTACTTTCGCGCTCCTGACCCACTGATACCTACACACACACACACACGCACAAACGTTGGCATTCCTTTATGTGTATACCTACCCTTACATACATGTCAGCTGCACCACGCATTATAGCCCTCAGAGTGCGTGATGCTCGCGGTATCTTAGATGTATAATACCCATGTATAGGTTGTACGTATCGAAAAAGCTCCCCTCATCCTTCTTTCTGTACTTGTATGAAACACGAAAGTAAGTACCTATTACATCATATGGCTGCTGTAACTGGCCCTGATCCTCGTGACCCGACCTGCTTATGGATTTTTCCTCTTGCTTTGTTTGTAAGTACTTGCAAAGATGTGTGTGTTTTTTTTTTTTTTTTTTTTTTTTTTTTTTTTTTTTTTTTTCTTCTTCCTTGCCAAACTATTACGAACAACAACAGCCTACGCAGAGCATCCGTTTCCTTCGTCACAAACCATTAACATGATTTAATTTAAAAATCAAGAAAAAAAAAAAAAAACAGATAAATTTTGTAAAAAAGGAAAATAAATTCACCCAAAGAACACATGTGATGATGTATACACGGAACCACGCGTGGGGTTGGGTTATTGTTGTTGTACCACAGACAGACAGCGCATATAGCACATATACGTATATATACACACCGTAAAATGTAGTCGGTGGGCTATAGTTTCCGTTGGAACAAAGAGGGGCCGAAGAGAGGGGAATTAATTAGCCACCACCAGGTAAGGGAGGCTATCGACCCCCTCTGGCTCCTCTTTTTCTCTCTACGCGTCATGTGGTGGGCACCACCTGGTCTTAGCTCACTCATTCGCTCTTTTTTCCCCCTCGGAGTTACTGATTGCTTCCTCGCCGAGTGTGCACGACTAATAACTCTTACCCCGAAGAGTCCGTCTGTCCGTGTCTACGCCTCCATATATATATATATATATATATATCAAATAAAACAACTGGTATTCTTATATATTTTAGTTCTCTCGTCTCAAACGGTGGCCCACATGAAACGATATTATATGTTAGATGTAGCGAGAGAGATAATGCGTTGTATAAACTAAAATATTTTATAGTGCAAACGCCACTTTACCTTGTAACAAAAGTTAACATGATCCGTGGCAATAATATACATGAGTTATTAGTACGAGCCATCTAATATTGCCGCTGAAAAATTAAAGTTTTGTTCATTCGTTCATCACCCATATCCTGCTATGGTATTGTTTTCGCCACTAAATGTGGGAAACGCGTCGAGATAGGGAAATAGCATTTTCCCTTTATAGACTCTAAAAAAGAAGATATTTTATTTTCCTGCATGGTCAGGATGTTGTTTGTTAAATTGTGTATACGCCACTATGGGTATTATATATAAGTCAAGAAAATTCTCACATTGCCTGAATATGATTGTGTTTGACGTTACTCACGTATTTGTACCTATACTTAATCAGGGACATTCATTTCGTATACTTAATGTGCATGAAATTTTTGTGTACGGTAATGTGCACAAAATGGCTCATCTACAAGTCATCAGAAAAGCAAGTTTAAAGGGGGAAAAAAAAAAAAAAAATTTATAAAGTTGAAAAAGTCAAACGAGCTGTATATATATATATATATATATATATCCCACATGGAATCTGGATCGATTCCTCGTCGAAGATGATACGCACCTACGGCTTTTCTCTTCCGCGCCTCCTCATATACCTCAACATCAGATCAGACGGTCTCTATACTACACATGACTGTCCTCTATACAGTTGACTGTATTTGAAAGTAATAAAAAGATCCACTTTTATTTCTTGGGTATAAACATACACCTATATTGTATGATACATCTTTCATGCGTGGTCCCGTACGAAAATCACAATAACCGAGTATCAATTTACGAAATATCTCACATCTTAAATTAATAATACATATACATCGGTAACCATATCAACCGACGAAATAACTCATCAATACTGAAATAACGGTCCATTATGAAATATGGTACAATTTATTTTTTTTTGGGGGAGGGGGGTAGATTGGGCGTATCACCATCGTCGGCTGACAGATTCGATTTTCACCGGCTCATCGTGGACATGTGTATAACAGCCTCAGACGATAATCTAGGGGAGGAGAAAATGGCCTCTCCCCGTGATGTAGAATAACCTATATTATACGGTGCACGTTGAAAATGATTAGCCATAGCCGTAAAGCAGCTGCAGGCCTCCTCGCTCTCACTCACCCCCGCGTAAGTACTCATACACGCATACACACATATGTGTGTATACATGTACTATATATATACACGAACGTGGGCCTGTGTACTGTTGCGTTGGCAGCAATTCATTCTTTTCCGCTTTTCTGAGAAGTACTGCCGATATGATACACACATCATATACTTACACATACAAACAAGATGTATTATGTTAGTTTTCTCGACGTCACGCTGAGCTGGCCATTTCGCGCTCTCTTTCTCTCTGCCCGAGTACAACACTGTTATTATGACTATATTTTTGCCTGGAATGGAAATCTCAGTTTCCGCCTTCCTTTTTTCTTTTTATCATTCATGCCCTTAAAGACTTGGCTTGCGCTCGATATCTTATGTATCGTTTTCTTTTTTTTTTTTTTTTTTTTTTCATATGCGAGTCTGTCTATATGCATCGTTTTTAAACTGCAAGGAAATTCGTGCCTCGTTAAACCATCATATATTACTTACATTATACGCAGCTTGTGGAAAAACAAATACGATAATTAGATAATCGCTTAATTATTATTATTATATCGAGGTATAAACACATGCATTTAATTGGAGCAAATAGTACAGGCACGCTAACGAAATGTAAACAAATAAATGTACGTACCTATTCACGAATGTATACGAGTACAATGTAGATACAAGGAAAATGGTGGTTGTATGTATATATACATGTAAAAAAAATACCCATAATTATAATCGTGGCAATGGGAAGGACAAGGGCGCAAAATTGCAAAGGAGAGAGAGAAAGAGATGCTTCGCAGGGTGTGTAATAGGTAATGTCTATATCACGTGGCCATCGCCGATCTCACGTATACACATAATATAATATACTGTACAACATACTACGATGAACAACAAAGTTCATGTAAGAATACTAACTTGACATTATAGCCGCTAATAAAGTTCTTAATTTTCACTGCATTGTACATGTGCTGTACATGTATACACATGCACGTATTGTGCCTTGTGTAGGTATCAAACGAAAGAAAGTTGTTGTTGTTGTTGTTATTACTCGTGCGGTACCCTCGGGATAGTATATATATATATATATATATATATATGACGATGGGTTACAAAAAATTATTATAAACATACGATCGCTGCAATTAAACGTTTACATATTTTGTAAAACGAAATTTTTACACCTACCCTGTAATTATAATATACAAATATCGATGAATTAATACATATCGTTGTTCAATGCCAATAAAATTATATCTTGTAGAGATAAATTGCAAAGTACTTATTAACATTATTACTATTGTTATTGTTATTATTATTATTATTATTATTATTATTATTATTATTATTATTATTATTATTATTATTATTATTATTATTATTATTATTATTGGGATCAATAAGATCCAAAATTCGAGTATAGACAGTAGGGTGATGTATGTACAAGTATACAATAATAAAAGAGGTATACGTAGTTGTCATGTACCTATATATATATATATTCCACCCTCATTCGCTATAATTGCTTTGTTTATCTGGCCAGGATATCAGCTCTCTTTATTTCCCTGTACGTACTTGTATAAGTGTATGTGTCCACGTAAGCTACAGCACGGGCCTCTCTTGAATACATCATTAGCATATTATACCTACGCAAAGTTTTTATAGCGCATACACTTTTATAAAGTATACAGTATGTCCAGGTTATACTATCAGAGTCTAGATTTGAATAGGTGTGTGCGTGCGTGTACTTACAGGCATCCAGAGGGCCAGGCTTAATTCTGCATTGACTTTGCATGAGTACCAACTTAAGTAAGAGGACCTCTGGCGGCTAAAAAAATATACGTGTACATAGATCCGACCCCCCGCACTATCATTCCTATCTCTACTTTCCTCGTGGGCCTTTGATTGGATGGGAGGGGAGCAGAAAAGACTTTTGGTAATTTATAATTATCATCGCCGCATTTTATTCGCGAGTCCAACTTTCTGGTGGTTATAATCACCGAATTAACATTTATACATAATGTTATTTAACAAATTGAAAGAAAAGAAGAAAACTTTATTACTATTTCGTCAAAAGAGGGAACAAAAAAAAAAAAAAAACATGGCTGCATCCTTTAAATGCTCAAGTATTTATCTTTGAAGACATGACCCTTGTATGGCGCGAAAAAAGGAGGAACAATCATCTTCGCGTGTAATGCAACCGATCCAATGTTTGATCGGTAGCTGCGGACAGGCAGAATCAGCTTATGGAGAAAAAGAAAAACTACCAATCAATATAATTAAAACTGCAATAATAACAATGCAACACACACACACACACACACACACACACACATATATATATATATATATATATACGCAATGCATACGTCATGTCTCGCGCCATGTTCGAGGGGACATCGGTATCGAGTATCATGTCCGCGAAAAGCTCGTTCAGTACTTTCCACACTTGCCTCCCTCCGCACAGCCGTCATTGCGGCATACTTTATAATGAATATACATACGGTAACCCAATATCATACCTCACCTGCTGTGCTATAGTATATTATAATATAGATGACATCGGTTACCACCGTACTCCTCCCCCCCCCTCCCTCCTTCTCATGATCTGCTTTTTCACAAGTAGATTACCATGTAATATGCAACCAACTTTAAGGGTGCGACAGAGGGGGGGGGATCATAACTGCTTTCAAATACATGCATAACAACACACACACACACACACACACACACACACACAGAGAGAGAGAGAGACAATAAAGATTGCGCGACGATAATCATAATCGATGAGGAGGAGGTGGAGTCGATTTTTTCGTTTCGCTTCAATCAACGTCACTCAATAAAAAGCTGGTATATATATTATCTACACGCCCTATGTACACACAAGAAGCCATACAGCTGAAATTATGTGTATGTCATGTGTGTGCGCGCGCGTCCGCATATGTTTTTATATGTACCCTCTTTCAACTCCTCGTAAATAACAATTAGCACCGAGCGCGCGCAACCAAGAATTCACACCCCCTTTTTTCTTCGGCTCTCCCTTTCCCTTCTTATATATTTATCGTCTTACGCGCACGCTAACAAACTAACCGCGAGATTAATAGCTCGCGCTCTCTGTCTCTCTCTCCCATATCAAGTCCTTAAAAGAAAAAAAAGAAAAATGTGTACCAATTTATATCCGATCTCGTGATCTCCTCCCGACAAATGCCTGCTCATTGTTGACTGCCATCCGTAGCCATTGGTGCACTGCACACGCCGCGTCGCACGCGCCAGCGAGAATCGAGCAAGTTTCTCTGTTTTTTTTTCTTTTTTCTTTTTTTTTTTTTTTTCTCCCGTCTGCAAATATTTACCTGATTGGCCCGAAAAATCACGGTGATCCATTCTTGTTAGCGGTGTATATACGTACATACGATCGAGACGCGTGTACTTAATACATGTGAAATTTGACGATCCATCGGGGGTTACCTCTGCCATAGTGAATTAATTTTGTTGTTAGTGCTTGCTGTTTCAGATGAGTTCCTTTTATTATTATTTTTTTTTTTTCCACGATCCTCGTGGATTTTTTACTCGTTTTTTCACGTTCATAATTTATCATCGTAGGTGTACGTATAACGTGCGTATATGTGTTGGAAAAAAAATAAAATTAAATGAATTATGATATCTGTATTGAACATGATCTGTCGATCATCATCATCAGACCTATACATTTTGATTCAAACCATCGACAATCGTCAAAAAAATAAAGGAGCCAAAATCATAGAAGGACTTACCTCAGTGGCACGAAATTGCGAGTTATTATTATTAAGATGGAAGGGTAAGCGATATATATATATATATATATGTATATATATGACAGAAGCAGCTGTTTGCCGAACGCCCGACACCGCAAGCTGCAAAATTGTCGATTATCAGCGGCTAATTGCGCGACGCTGCAATTGGAAACACTGCACGTTTAACACGTATACTTTTTATACAACATCAAGCACGCCTGTGTCTTTATCGAGTCTTGCATTATTATTTCGGAGGTCAGCTGTTGCGCACACTCGTGTAACGAGTAGATTTTTATCACCATCTGATAAGGTTGGCCTGTCTGTGTATACACGCATGGGTGTTTTTTTTTTTTTTCGTCGCTACGCAATTGTATCACCACCCGCGTAAAATTTTGAAGCTTGGCCATACTTGCGTAAAAATTCATGTTTGGCCAAACTTAAAAATTTTAACGCGGGCAAGGCGGTGCATGCAGATCATTGCTCTCGACGGACAATTATCATGAAATTGTCGTTGAAATAAGCAAATACGCGGGTGTACATCAATGTATAGCGCTGTATTGCGCTGCAAAATACAGTGTAGTCGGCTCGCAAGAAAAAAAAAAAAAAAAAAAAAAAAAAAAAAAAAAAGGAAATTGATACACAACGCGTGTAATACGCTGGCACTCAACGTGGCCGAGATTCTTATGAAAAAAATTCTCCGATCATGGCATGCTCATACGTGGGGAAAAACATACAACATACACAAGGGGCGCGCTAACAACCTCCTGACAAGCACACAAAAGCCGAGCCCCGGGTCACGCGTGTCGCTATTTAACGCGGCAACTCGTATTAAATGATAAAACGAAAAATAAGTGAGAGAGGCATAGCTTCGAAAGAATTGATTATCCCATGCATGGGCTGTCGATGACTCGGAATAACAAACCAGCTTGCAGCGGAGCCACGTGCCCCTCTCTCTTTCAGTTTCGTCGAGTCCATTAATCTTCCTTCGATGTACGGCGAAGCTCCAATCGGGCGCGCTGGGATATATGTATTATAATCGCTCAATTAACCAGCATTCACTTACTCATTTACTTACCTGCCAAATACCAAGTGTGAGTGTGTGTTTTATATACTCGGAAAAAATGTGAGACTCATCCTTACGGTATTGTATACGATATTGTGTGTGTATATATATTGCCTTTGTGGGAAAAAAAGTAAATGTTTACCCCTCAAGGCGAGGCCCAAAGGGTTTCCGTAAAACGTCCTCACCTTTAAGCTCATCGTTTTGTAACATCCTCTTTTGTACATGCATTGTTGAAAAAAGTTAGTTTTTTTTATTTTTTTTTTTGATGAGCTCTGGTGTACCTTTACTATGTTTCGGGCAAGCTGTGCAGCTGAGAGTTGAAAGAGAGACCGACGATGTACCTTAACGACTCTTGTATTTTCTCAACGAGATCCGAACGAGCTCAGGGACAAGCGATTTGGAAAAAAAATGAGTACTTAATGGTAGCCATGGACGATGTGTGCACGCGAGAGCACCGACAATAATTTGTTGTTTTATTTATTCATTTATTTTTTGTTGCCAAGCGTTTTTATTCGGATGATTATTTGTTGGTTACTATTTTAATACTTTACTTTAATATATTCATACAAATAAGTATTCATAATATTATTATTATTATTATTATTATTATTATTATTGTTGTTATTGTCATTATTATTACTATAGGTACGCTTTATAAAATCGATGCATCAAAAGTATGTTACGCATAACGATATGCAACATACGGGCGCTGGCTTGACTGAACCAAGCCACGTCCGCGATAAGTATACCTATGTGGTCATTATATACACAACTTGAAAATATTATAACCCAATGTTGTCGTATTAACTTGTATATATTTTGGAATTCCAGTTAACGATAGCCGTCATTAAATCAACAAAAATTGAATAAGATTAACACAGGGTTTTTTTTTTGTTTTTTTTTTACTGACTGTTCCGCAACATATAACATTCATAGTTCGCTTCTTTGTTTAAATATTTCATTTTATCACGAATGAATGATATTCCGAGGTCGCTCAAGTCGCAAGTCAAACCCCATACACGAAAAACAAACAAACAGAGCGCGTGACGAGCAAAAGGCAGATCCGTGCTTTCACAGGGAAATAAAACTGCAGGAAAAAGAAAATTACCTATATCTTCCTATACAAAAAAAAAAAAAAAAAAAAAAGTCGGTCCTGTCAGGGTAGATCGGTTACTGCCCCCTCCCCCCGCCCCCACTGGCTCGTTTCTTGCTTTTACGCGCCGACGACTCTAGCTTTTGGAGTGACACTTCCTCTTCGTGTACACGTCGGTGGGTATATGCGTGTATTATCTATATGGGTACTTGGGTATAATTTAGATCGGGTCATCGAGTGCCACCTGCCCCACCTATAAGTATATATCCCCTTTATCTTGTGCTTTATGTATATACTTACGTACACCACCCTTGGCTGCTCTTATTATAATACATTCATTAGAATTCACCAAAGAGTCAAAAATGCGCCCTCAGATGTCTTATCTGTAGTATACGTGGACTATAAATTTTTTTATTTTTTTTTTATCTCCATCTTATATTAATTGATGAGCCCGTAGCATGAAAAAACGTAAATCGTAATTTTTTTTTTTTTTAATTGATCAATTTTTTTTACATCTGTTCGTGATTCATACATTGGTTATTTTAATAAATAGAAAAATAATGAAAAACTGAATTTTTACAATACACCGTCACAAACATAGCCTAAACAATTGTACAGTGTTTATAAATAACAAACAAACATGGTATGCTTTTTATCGCAAAATATAACTTTTTAATTATTTCAGTACAACTGGATGAAATATCATACAAATTTGCGCACAAAAAATGGAAATGGAAAAAAAAAAAAAAAAAAAAAAAGAAAAGAAAGAAAGAAAAATGTGTTTGATTGTGATGTTATATCTGTTACAGTGGCGATGAGCAAAGGCAAAGAAGACAGCGCGCACCACGACTCGCACTACCGGGCGCGCGAGCTCGCAGCCTTGGCCGCTTACGATCACCAGCACCTAGACGGTGAAATGTTCCTGCAGGTAACAATAACAACCTTATTTTCCAATCTCATGGCATCACCATCTTCACAACAAGAGTAGCCCTATTGCCGCACCCCTGATCTCTCAATTCCGATCGAGAGCCCAATTTCTGCATCGCCAAGGGAGGCCCGTCTCTCTCTTCCTTCTCTGTCGTGCAGTTATAAATCTCTGCGGCGCTCCCGATAAATCCTCGCGCTCCGATAAATATCCCATCGCGCAAATAATGAACGATAAATCCCCCTCGTTCGATGATTAAAAATCGCCCCGAACAGGTTCACCACCTCCTTTTCTTACCTCTCACCGCAAAGCACGTGTACACGTGTGTGGGTAATGTGTCCACGTTTAACGTGTATACATATAAATTGCACATACACGCATCGGGATATTAATGTGTCTGGGGCATGCGAGTGCATAATATTATATACTTACATACTTATTATACGTAGCGGGGAAAAAAAAAGTTTGGAGCAAGAGAGATTTTCTTGTGCCTTTATTATTTTGTCCTTTGCAGTGTTACGCTCTTATTATAATGTACCTGCGCACCCATCATAATATTATTTGCTTCGTATTATTATGCGGGTGTGTGTGTGTGTGTATACACTTGTACCATATTTTACGTGCGGGCTTTGGCTTGGATGTGGAGGCGCGCGCGTTTTATGCTCATAAGGTGGATGAGAGAGTAGCTTAATAAGATGGGCCGGGATACCTATATATATATATATATATATATATATATATATATATACACGCACATATGGACGCGGAACCGCGCCATAAAGCTCGTCGACTGTATACGGCCGTGCGGATTGCGCTACAGCTGCAGTTCTCTGACACACACCCACACATACACCCGTAGGGATGATGTACGTGACGTAGCTCGTAAACTTGAAATTGTGAACGCATTGTTTTTGTATGTATATACCTAAAACATTACATCCTTCAATTTAGTATTTGTTTGGAAGAAATAAGAAAATCAGACGCTTCTTTGAGAAAAAAAATCTTTTTCTCGCTCCATTATGTTATGGGTTCAACGTTTCGGGAATCGGTATAATAATGCATAACTATGTATTATTCAAAGTATTTTTTACCTGCAATAATAATAATAATAATAATAATAATAATAATAACAGTCAAACAAGTTAAGTACCATCTTTTTAACGTTTGGTAATGTTGTATCATCTTGCATCGTACATACGTGTATATGTATAAACATATGCGTTTTAATGACCGAGACACATCACCGCATAAGTATACCCATACAGTATAGTAAAAAAAATTTCGGGACGAAACTTGCGTATGTGTGTAACGTGTAAAATCGCGGGCTCAGCTCTAATGATTTTATAATAAGCCACAGCTGTTTGCCTAATTTCCAACCACAAACATTGGCATCATCCCGTATATAATATTACACAGGGATATATATATATATATATATATATATATATATATATATATATATATATATATATATATATATATATATAGGGGGAACAAAGAGGGTCTTTAACCACATTGCGGTCTTTTCTTTTATTTCGTGTATACTATCACAATTTGATTTATTTTTTACGGCCATCGGCATTAATACCATGATGCCAGCAATGTGACCAGAGAGTCTCTCTCTCTCTCTCTCTCTCTCTCTCAAGCTATCCCCAATAACCCTTTCTCTCTCTTTCTTGGATGTTATAAATATATAGTAGATATAGCATCATACCTGCAGCAGCCCACAAAAAGACATCCAAGTACTTGGAGGAGGGAGAGAGTATTGTAAGTACAATGGGCCCGCTCGTGTTTCCTCTTTCTCTCTCTGTCCTAACGCGCGAGGGAGTGCGAGATAGGTCTTTCTCAACTTGTTGCTGACGACGGCTTGAAACATGTCCCTTTTATAATGTTCGATGCTGCATATGGACGCGGACCGATCGCGGCCATTAATTTCGCCGATAGGTATATAAGTATATATGTCACACCTCGGCTCGGTTCATGCCCAGCACATACAGGTATAACGATAAAACTGCACTATGCCCCCCTCCCCCTACCCCGAGTCTTGCACCTCTGCTGGGAACCGAACCCTCCGCTCGCGACCACTGCAGCATCTCCATATATTACGTCCACGCAGTGTTTGCATTGGTCCTCCCCTTCCCCGTCCCTTCTCTTCTCTTCGACCGGGACATTTTCATCCGACACCTCTTCTCTCTCACCTGTATAAGTATACACATAATATACGTACGTACCTTATACGTATAGGCAAATGTACTTTGAGAGAAAAACAGGCAGGTTGAATTCTCTTCTGCCAGCCGTTGCATAATAATATATATAGGTACATAATAATGATGATTTATATATATATATATATATATATATATATATATATATATATATATATATATAAATGGTGTAGGTATACGAATGGCACGATGCAGTGCAGGTTCGTCTCTCTATGGAGTCACCCGAGATCACCCATTAAATATTCAGTGGACGCTTACATTATTATTATTATTATTATTATTATTATCATTATTATTATTATTATTATTATTATTATCCCGCCACAGACTACTATTGCTGTACCACTGCTGCCGCGGTACAACACGTATACAATAGTGCATGGGGATGCAATGTACTGACCTCCTCCTCCAACTTTTGCTCTGTTGTATATGTATATATATGAGGGACTTAGGGAGCGTGTGAATGTCCATCCGTATATACTTATACCAATGGGTTTTCGCGAATAACGAGAGAGCTAGAGAGAGCATATATTAAGCTGCTGTTGCTGTCGTGAGCTATCGATATACTCATTATACCTTACCTCCTGTGTCCTTTATAGCAAGAGTATACCTATATACGTGGGAAATTGCGCGTCAAAAGGGAGAACTAACGTAAACTAGGAGGATAGAGGAAATATAATATATACCTAATGGATTTCCTCCTATAAAATTCATTCTCAATTTATTTATTTGTTTCGTCCTTTTGACTAAAGATTGAAAAACAAAAGATTACATTATTTTAATCGCATGTGCAGTATATAATTATATATACATACATTATTCATCAGATACATTTATGAGAGGGTAAGGGTTGTTCGTTTGTTTTCGTATCTGGAAACTTGTCGAGTGAACTTACAGTTACACACACACACACACGTGTATTTTTTTTTCCAAGCTCTCAGTTATCATCAGAATTTAATCATTAATAATAAAAATAATTTGAAAATTCAACAGTGAAAGTATTTTTATGTTCGTACAAGTTTATGAATTCGTCTGGGCATAGGGTAACGATGATAATAAAATTTATGATGAGCGCAAATTTTGTTTTCCCAACATTGTTTTCATAATGTATTATACACTGTAGACACGCGCAATCAGTATAACGAATAAAACGCAAGTGTAAATGTATTAGCAATCGGTACATGCGGGTATGTAAGGATACACGTGTTTAATAAAAATATACTTATCCGCAAACAAAAAAAGGAAGAAAAGGGATAAAGTTTAGCTTAGCGATAGGGTATAAGCATATATAGTCCTGTTGTAGTGTTACATAGGTACAACCAAGCCAAGCCAAGTTGGTCGGGCAGAAAGGAACACATACAATATGTGGGTACAGGTTGTAATATTGATCGGTCTGCTGCCTTGGCTACGGGGGCGCGCTTGGTTGCCCCGGGCCACGACTCTGACTCTTTCTTCCTTTCTTACTACCTCCCCCCCTCCTCTCCCTACTCTCTTGATGGTTTACTGGCTGCATGGCTCTGGAGTCGACAAACCCCCAGAGTCAAGGTGAGAAGCTTGCCCCGACTTGTGCTTGCAATTCGACACACGCGACCGTGTACGGGCACACTAGACCACACGACACGCAAAGATGAGACCTACATATTATTATCATTATCATTATCATTATCATTATTATTATTATTATTATTATTATTATTATTATTATCATTAGTATTGTTATTATTAATATTATCAAATGTCTACGCCTATATATAACGGTCACAAAGTACGGTATAAGTACTATGAATAGCTGTATAGGTATTATTAAGTAGACAAACTTTGGTGTCGTGGGCACTATAATGGGTGAAGGGATAGGAAACCGATAAAAACACAAGGGATAAGAGGACTCAAACTGCTTATATGCATTATATTTATATTGGGACCCTTGTGTAGTATGTAGGTATACCGATTGACCAAGTACATTATTATTTTTCTCGTATTGTGCTTAGGTACACCTGCAAACTTGAGTATACATATATATATATATATATATATATATATATATATGTAATTATGGTGGCATCGAAAATGTTGCTCCACGATACGCCTTTGTTTCGTCGATATTTTTTTATTGCTCTCGTCCTGCGATAAATCGCTACTTGGCACCATTTCGATTATACACTTGAGCCTTCTATATTTTACAATACTTCCATCCATCCATCCATCCATCCATCTTATATTTTTGCTATGATAAATTTTACTCTTGCGCACTATCGACTTTTCAGTTGCACAGAATATGACCCTTTTCCTCTTGGCACGAAAAATTGAGCGATCCATACAAGTATACCTACACAACTCCATATGTTTAAGCGAGGCTCCTTAGGTATACAATTTGTATCTATTGATGTATACCACGATATCGCGTGTACATGTAAAGGTTGTACGTACAGTGTGACCTCCATCGCCGCGGCGTTTTTTATCGTTTCTCTCTCGGTCATACATACTAGCGCAACCAAGAAAGAGAAAGAGATTACATTGTACACGGCAGGTAACGGAAAATACAAAAGTATACCGATACCATCGGAGGGTGGCGGGATTGACAAATCCCATTGGAAAGTGCATGCGTATAACATACGTATACCCATTTCCTTGAATGGGTACATAATATATAATGTACATGCACCCATAATAAACCCCCATTTTCTGTTACGCGCTGTTCATGTGACTATCGACTCGACAGCTCGATTCTCAGCCAATCCGGGGCCAGCATCCACGCGCATGCGAGATAAGAGGCGCAGCAGTATTAGCCACCCTAATAATAGTAGTTCCCTCTCTCTCTCTCTTTCGTACCCTTGGATTAAATTCACACCCCCACCCCACCCCGATCCTCTCCGTTTCTCAGTCGACGCTCCTCTCTAACATGGAAGCTGAACGTCCATCTTTTATTTCTTCCCCCCCCCCCGTCCCCAACCCCTCATGCTAGCGCTTTAGCTGGGATTTTGTGCTCCACACTTACATTACTTATAAGTATTAATCACTCATTAGAGTCACACATCACACAAACGTAATTATATTTACGTACGTACATAATGTATACATGTATGCGATTACATTTCGGTATACGATATGGCTGACTCTTTGTTCATTATTACAGGCGTTGAACGGCTTCTTGCTCATTCTGACCTGCGACGGGGAGGTTTTCTTCGCCACTCACAGCATAGAGAGTTACCTAGGCTTCCATCAGGTAAATATATATACATATAGACATAAATATATATATATATATATATACATATATATGTGTATACATACTTTCATACTTTCACAATAACAAATCCAACCTTTGATCGATTTGGCACAACGGATAAGATAAATCCAGGTGGGTGGTGTGAGAAATCCAGAGTCAATAAGAGACACGGTGGAAAACTCGTATTTCAGTCCTCCGTATAGAGTCGAGTGGAAAAAAAAAAGAAAAAGAAAAAGAAAAAAAAAAAAAAAAAAAAAAATTAAATAAAACAGACTCGTATGGGTGTCTCCATTGTTGCGATGATGATGACAATAGTAAACGCAATCGTGGGTGCGTAACGGCAATGTCAGTCAGAGAGAAGAGAATCTTTGCATGCAGCCCTTTTGTCATCACGCACGGTATGTATGACTTACACTAGATACACCTACTTGCACCTCACAAAAGGGTACAAGTAGGTATGAGAATGGCAAAAGCTCCATATCGTATCAGACAGAGAGAGAGAGAGAGAGAGACCGTAGCGAACGCGTGCTGTTGATCTTTCGCCTACGTGTACCTTACATTTACAGTAAGTATAGCAAGGCATATCATCGTGTGTCGAGCTTCTCTCGTGCGGTACTTAAACTTGCCACACGACACAACAGCAAATGTACACCTATAATAAAAATGTACTATACGTTCTTTTCTATCTGTGCTGTGCGTTCAACACGTGTCGGTCACGCTATCAAGGTGGCTTTGATATATACATACGTAACTTTTTTACCCATCACCTTGTATACGCCTCCACCCTCACGTAAGCTAGGCTTTGTTGCTACATGCCGTTGAAATTATAACTCTCGCCTCTGCACATATCGGTACCGATGATTTTTTTTATAACTGATCTACGTCATTCTTTCGTGCACTGTTGACACTCGTATTTGATTTAAAGGAGAAAAATTTTATTTTCAATTAAACAGGCTATTATATACTCTGTGTATGTCAGTTGTATTTAACACAAATATTTTGGAAAAATACACAAATCTTGTGGATTTCAGTCTTATATGCCAATTGTTATCATACACTAATTTCGTATATGTATGGATATTATTTTAAGTAAAAAAGTTTTGTAATTTTGACATTTAATTTATGTCATTTTGAAGAGTTTAAAAAATTTTCAACTGTGAACTACACTTTCCTCGAGCCCTTTATGGTATAACAAAATAATATGTTAAACATTACAGTATTTGAAATAATGTATTTCATCACTTTAAGCAGCCAAAGTCTTACGGTTTAAAAACAAATTATTTTGTTTTCGTCATCACAAAATATCGTCTTTCATTGCAATATCTGCTTTACTTACAAAGACACAACGATTTCAAAATTTGAATAATTTGAGGTTTATAAATTTCAAATTTATAAAATAGCCGCTACCTTTTTTTGGCCTCTGTGTGGTATATTAAGCCAATCTGTATGATATTAGGGAATTACGAGGGAATATTTGAATATGTAGTGATTTCGCAATTTCGATAATTTGAATTAAAAAATGTAAAATTTGGGTAATAGCCTACTAGTTTATTCGAGCTCTGTGTCCCGTCCTTTTTGCGATATTTAGATTTTTTATGGAGATGTAGCGGTTTAAAGTTTTCGATTATTTTTCGTTCGAAGACACTGATTTTAGAGGATAGCCACATAATTTGAAACTCATTGCGCTTGAAACAGAATCATAATTATATATGTACATATACACGGTGTGCGTGAGTAGTAAAAATCTTGTGTATATGAGCCAACTGCTATCATACACAAATTTCGTGTATTTATAAATATTAGTTTAAGTAAGAAGATACACATACTTTGTGTTACGTTGACATGTAATTTGTGTAATCAAGTAAATAACATAAATTTTTTGACTGCGTATACGTATAACTTTGATATTGTTTACCTATATTGTACATTCATGCGTATCTAATTACCTGTAGTTTAAGTTGAGAGTATAAAATAATGTATATTATATAATCACTCGTGAATGTAATACAACACTACAAACTTTAGTAAATTACAAACAAGCATGAAGATTCCCTGACAACATACTCTAATTTATCTATACAGAGGGGTAGCGTATAATATACATGTGTGTATATATATATATATATATATATATATATATATGTATATATGTATTCGAGGGTTTCTTGATACAATAAATATATTACACGTACCGAAAGAAAAGATGGCTAACAAATCCATAGTCATCATCCACACCTGATTTTCTCACTATCAATCCTTTCAATCAATTCCACACTTGTGCTTTACACACCTCATTCGTGCGAAGGGAGATCCCATCGGACTCGAGAGTCTCTGTTACTACATTATGTTGGTATACCTATACGTGTATATATACGTATCCAACAACCAGTGTACAAAGAGATTGGCTCAGGAGGACGGGGACGAGCTTGAGAGAACGATGATGGTGATGCCTACCTATACCTACCTGCCGATTGACTTATGTGACGGCCCTTGACAATTAATAGCCCCTAATGAAGACACAGACCCACGTATACTATAATCTACACACACACACACACGTGAGAGAGAGAGAGAGACAATAGCCGCGAGGCATCTTATATATACGCGCGCCTTCGTATATTACCTGCACATTCGTTCTCGTTCTTTTGTTTTGTTTACCTGCTGCCCCTATACCTACTCTCTCATAACTCTTTCGTGTAATTGAGAGCTCAACCGGCTTTCTCTCTCTTTCTCTCCATGGGGTGATATTAATGCGAGGCGCATGGATTAATTATTATTGCGGGCTCGGGATTTCTTTCAATTTTCAACGGCCCCGCTTCTTTCTTTCATCCTCTCCGACTCACTCGTATACCTGTACATCGCTTTCTCTCCTTTTTTTTTAAATCTTCATCTTCAGTTTAGCCCTTATTTCTGCTCCTAATTCAATACATTATACTAACAATGTTGCGAGGCGTGCTGCATGGATAACAACTATAGGTATACGTACGCGTTGACAAAATATATTTCAAAACCCCGAGAGATCGGCACACATTTTTCCAAAGAGATCGGTATCATATATTCTTTGATTGTCTCTCGTGCCAAAAAAAAAAGTTTTCGCTCATATCTGAATCATACATTTATGCAAAATGTCACTGCGCTTTGTAGTATATAGTTACACTCCCACGGGCTGCTTGGTACAAATACGTAGTAGTGGGGTGGGGGCAAGAAAGGCTACCAAATAAATATAATAAATAGAAAAGCCACGAGTCTTGGGCGACCATAAGTATATTTGTGTTGTATACTTATCTGCCATTATGAATGCACACGTATTGTACAATATATTTATACGTGTATACTTGTGTTGGTAGCAGGTATAAAGCCTTATAATAAATATATGCTTACAAGAGACACCTCATAAGTATAATTTGTACAAGTTGCACTAGCGCCGACCTTTTCAAAATTCATTAACAAGCCGAGCTTTAAACATTAGCGCACACTCACACTTTCTTTCGATTCGTCATGGTCAATTATTATTATTGTATATACCATTATTATTGTTATTATACGTATCATAATTGATTCATGTTTCATTCATATATATATATATAACGTGAGGCGAGAGTTAATATAATTTTATTGTCGGGAGTTTCGTTGCAACAAAAGCTTTCGTAACATGGTATACCTACATGTCTATCGATCTACATAGTCCTTATCTCAAATTATAAATTTATCGAGTCGACCGCCGAGTATTGCACTCGCGATAATATATTAACAGACATACCTGAAATTCAAACCATCCGTACCTGATGTATTTATTATACTGTGTACGGTCGTGTAAAGTGGTGCAAATTGTGAAATTCAAATCGATATCATTACGAATGATAATATATACGATAAAAGGGCTATGCACAAATGGGTGCGTGTTGACGATTGTATGCGTTTGTCCATATCAATAGAGACGAAAAATTGGACCTCGCGAAATCTACTTATAATATGATACCAGAGTAATTTATATTACGGTATGGTTGTACAGCTGCAAACACGATACATGAGTCAGAATCAAAGAAGGTGTTCCGTAAGTAGAAAAAAAGTGCATTGAAGCGATTATTGAAACGAAAGGAAAAAGAGAGAGCTAAAGAATTGAATAAAGGACTGACTAAAATAAATAAATACTTATTTAATTTTTAAATAAAATAAAAAAAAAAATGACACAAGGATCGAGGGGGACCTAGCAGAGCGTGGTTTCGATCCACGGACCTCTGGGTTATGGGCCCAGCACGCTTCCACTGCGCCACTCTGCTCTATGGGCGGTGACGGCTTGCTACAAAATTTCATCCAACTCCCCGTCACCATCAGTAGCAGCCGGTACAATAGAGCCGAATTATTTTCCATCGATTAATCACATCTCTTTTACTTTGTTTGCAGTCGGACATTGTCCACCAGAGTGTGTACGAGCTGGTGCACAGCGAGGACAGGGAGGAGTTGCAGCGCCAGCTAATGTGGAACTCGTTCCTGCCGGCGGAAAGCGCGAACCTGAGCCTGAACGAGGCACTCGTGCCCCAGCACTCGCACCTACTCGAGCGCAGCTTCACGGTGCGCTTTCGCTGCCTCCTCGACAACACGTCGGGATTTCTCGTGAGTCCTCGTATTTAACAAAAAAAAAAAAAAAAAAAAAAACAAAGCAAAAACGTTTGATGATGATGATGAACACCCGGCACGTTATCCGCAACACCAGCAGCTGTAGGGTGCGAAGCTACACGTAACCCGCAAACGACAAAAAAGGGGAGGGCTGCGGCGGCGCTTGACTATTTACTTTTTAGTCGTTCCCGAATTAAGGCGGAGTAGCAGGCGCCCTTTGCGGCTCAAAGGGCCGACTCTCGCCAATCCTTGCAACACTAATAATTTCAGCGGCCCACGCGCGGACGAGTACGAGGAGGAAAAAACGTCTCGCGTTTACATTTACCAATCATAATTTGTTATCTCTCTCTCTCTCTCTCTCTTTTAAATTTCATTTACCCCCCCCCCTTCCACCGTTTTATATCTTGTAATCGTATTAATAATTATACGCGTACTTTATTTTATTTGGATTTTCGTTGTTTGATATTTCTTGTAGAGTACGAGACTTAACGAATATAGGTATAACGGGAAAAAAATATGTTTAATTTTCGACATAGACGTCTACGCGAAACTTTTTACACGTCATCAAAAAGGTAATTTATTCGAATGTGCGATGAATACTAATGAGCTCACGGCGAGTCCCTTGATTAGAATTCAAATGAGCTGAGCCGCGCGTTTATAGGTTGTACATACATATATCCTATGTCTGCGGACTCGTATAAAGTCGAAAGGAGGCAAAACATTAATTATTCTCTGCATAAGTATACATAGCGGGAGGAGGACGAGAAAGAGAAGGAACGGAATAGCTCTACTCGGGAGCTGGAGAAAAAACTATAGGGTGGTAGTAGTTTGTGCTGTCTTGGCAAAAAAGAGAGCGGTGGTGGTGGCTATATACCCGTACGTGCAGCTATGACGTTTATGAAAATGAAACTGTAATCGTAAAAGGCCTTAATGGCACCCCTCGCTCTCGCTTTAAAGGTAAAAGATTCGCGCGTGTAGTATTACACATACGTGTTTGCTGTTTCTTTGATTAAGAGTTGGTGGGCAAATTTCTGGGATTATTTCGGAAAAGCTTCTGTCGTAGTCTTTTTTTTTCAAACAAATTACAGTGGAAGATTATTCCAAAGAAAGAGAGAGAGAGAGAGAGAGAGAGTTTACAAGGTTTCTCGATTTGAATAAAAAATGCAAAATATGATCGTTTCCCTATTTTCGCAGCGACTGGACATCCGAGGCCGAGTGAAGGAACTCCACGGGCAGAACCGTAAGACCGAGGAGTTGGCTCTGGCTCTGTTTGCTCTTTGCACGCCCTTCGGTCCGCCCTCTTTGCTCGAGGTGCCCCAAAAAGAGGTCATGTTCAAAAGCAAGCACAAACTCGACCTCGGCCTCGTCTCTATGGATCCCCGCGGGAAAATCCTCCTCGGATACTCGGACTCGGAATTGGCCAACCTCGGAGGCTACGGCCTGGTGCATTACGACGATCTCGCTTACGTCGCCAGTGCACACCAGGAGTGTGAGTATAGTCGGCTTTTTCTTTCTTTATTTTTTATTGCTACCCACATGTATAGCGGCTGATGCGCCCCATTTTTGTCTCGTTTAGTGCTCAAGACCGGGGCCTCGGGTATGATAGCCTACAGGTACCAAACGAAGGACGGTGGCTGGCAGTGGCTGCAGACGAGCTCGAGACTCGTCTACAAAAATTCCAAGCCCGACTTTGTCATCAGTACACACCGGCCTCTGATGTGCGTGCCCGTTTATTAATCTTCAAACCATGATGTGTATTTTTGTTTTTTCATCTCGTTGATAAATCCCACAGGGAAGAGGAGGGCCGGGATCTCCTGGGCAAGCGCACGATGGACTTTAAGGTGAGCTACCTAGACGCAGGCCTCACAAACAGCTACTTCTCGGACAGCGACAGTCTCGGCGGTAGCTCGTGCCTTGGCTCCCAGCTCACCAGCCAACAGCAATCCCAACAATCCCAGCAACAGCAGCAACAACAACAGTCTCCCCAGCAATCTCAGCCTCAGCGAGTTAATCGACGATACAAGAATCAGCTGCGCGATTTTCTCTCGACCTGTCGGAGCAAGCGCGCGAGCAAAGCGTCAGCCAACCACCACTCGTCGGCGCAGCAGCAGCTGTCACCTCTCTCGCCGGTAACTGGTGGACCGGTGATAGCCGCGACGGTGGCGGTAGCCGGTACCCCGGTCACTGCGGCCACGGTGGGCGTGGGAGTAACTCCGGTCGACTATCTAACGGCGGACAGTAGCGCGGCGGCAGCTGCTGTGGTTGCTGCCGCGGCTTACGGGAATCTAAACAGTCACATGTACCCGACGGCCACGTACGCTCCGCCACCACCTCCAGCCGCTACTGATCCCGCCGCCACGCTCGGCACCTATATCGGGCACACCGGCACGTACCATCATCATCACCATCATCAGACCCTATATCCCACTACGGCTCTCGACAACAGGTGAGCAAGGAATTCTTGCGCGCGTCGTTTATATATTTTTACGTTCAATTATGCTGGTTGGTCGGATATCATCAACGTTGCAGGTACCTCACGGCCACGGAGAATCTCTTTCAGTACCGGCCGCTAGGATCTTACTATCCGGATTATCACGCGACCACGGGTTATAACGGCTTCATTGACGTGTCCTTGCCTCCGACGTACGAGAGTCACCAGCAGCTGGCTGCGACGCCCGACTCGCCAAAGTACGGCTACTCGAACAGCGACGCGCGCTCCTCTGCCTACCACGCGCTGAGCAGTCCTGTTCTCCAACAGCAGCAGCAGCAGCAGCAGCACGCCGAGTCCTCCGTCTCCATCGTGGTGAGCAGTGCGAGGGCTGGCAGCCGGCACTCGTTGGAGGGTGCCTCGACTAATTCGGCGGATAGCTCGCCAGCCACGAACAACAACAACGGAGTGCTCACGCCCAAAATCGAGGACGTCAAGTCGGAGGCTTACTCTGGCCCTGGTGTCGAGCCTCTAAGACAGACTGTGCTCATGTGGGGCGCTCCACCGACGTCGAGAACGCCACCCAGAAACAATGGGAGCTACAGTCCACCCACCCCAGCTCGCACTCCACTGGATCGTAAGAATTTATCGTCAATTTGAAGCTTTACTTAATGAATATGCCTCTTTACTTGATAATTTTATTTTCCCCTTTTTCCTTTTATATTTTAAAGCCCGTTCCGATCCACTAAAGAGTTTGCAAGAGATGAACTCGATGAACGGCGATTGCAAATGGAAGAGGACCTCGCCCGTATGTCCAGGTGTGCCTTCAGCCCCGAGTCCACCCCGACTCCTCACCTCAAAGGTCCATCAACCAACACCACCACCACCATCCCAACAACATCAACAGCAGCACTATTCGGTCGTGACGTCAGCGCATTACGCAAGTGGCAGCGGGTACGCGAACCAGCAGCAGCAAAACGACGGAACGCCTAGCAGCGAGGTATGGCAAGGGGTTCAACAACAACAGCACCACCATCAACAACAACAACAACAACAACAACAACACCATCACTACCAGTACTATCCCTACCAACACCATCACCACCATCATCCAACTGCACCATCACCACGGCACGCGTCTCAGTGAGTGTCACTGGATAATGCAAAATATCTTTCTATCTCGAACAGTCGATTGCACTTTTCTTGTGTATACGTGTGTATATATGTATATATGTATATATATATATATATATTCCTTAATATTATTTTTTTTTTTAATTAATAAAGTATAGTCGGGATAGGCGCCTGTATTAAATTAGGGAAAAAAAAAAACAAAAAAAAACATTAACGAAACATCTCTACTGGATATAAGACTTGTGTAACAGGTGATGATGGCTTGATGTCGCAGCACATTATCATCGGTAACGGAACTGACGTCATCCAACAGGAACAGCAGCAGCAGCATCAACACGTCGTCCGCAACCGACAACTGCAGCAGCAGCAACAGCAACACCACCACAACCACCGCCAACAACAACAGCAGCGAGTCGCACTATCCAGGTCAGGTGCAGGCCTCGATCAACTCTGCGATGCCAATAACGTCTGCCTCGCAGATTCTAAACCGGACGCTGGGAGTCCTCTGCTATCCATCTCTGAGGTGACCAACACTCTCCTCAATCAGTAGCTTGGAACGGACGGTGCAACATTCTGGATCTGATGATAGCTTTGCTCTGCAGTCGTTCATTTCTGATAGGTACACAAAATTTTTATGTAATTAAAACTATTTGCAACGTGATGATGATTATTATTACCAACTACCTGTATTTTTTTAATTATAGAAATGATAAAGCGGCTTGATAATGTATAATACACGAATAAAAGTACTGAAGCTCTATAGAGGAAGCAAAGAAATTTACCCTGTAATATAAAATGTATCCAGATTGGCGCAAAGAAGATCCGTGGAAATCGAAAAAAAAAAAAACTTCATCTAGATGAATATCTTCCTCTCACGATACAATTACATGATAATATTTAAGCCGCCGCATAGCGTCCATTATCCTCCTTGTCTCGCGTACCTACTTCCTTTGATCATTTTACATGTACAAACATAAGTAATTTTATGACATTATGTATACCGATTTCCTCTCATTTTGTAATCTCTTCTTTCAAAACGCGACAAAATAATATACGCATTCTGTGATATGTGTTAGTTAATTTATCTTCGATAGGGGATCACTCGTGATGATACGAGATGAAATGTAATTGTATGTAGATTTCGTTACAAGTATCGGCCTTGGACATTGATTATTTTTCGATTCCAGTTGAAAGCACGCTAGAGGCTAGATGTACGCAAGAAAAGCTTAAGAAAAAAATCGCTGCATTACAGGCCGGAATCAAGTCTTGCCAATAAATGATTTTGTTGAGTAAGTTGAAAATTTTTTTGTGTACTTAACGCTATTTATGTACGTGCAGTATATAGATTTAGCCAAGCTAGACGAGACTTCCATGAGCCTATACGCAATTACTCATTAAGAAGAGTGATTAAATTAAGAATTAACATGTGAAAATAAAATTCAGGATACAAAAAAATGCATGTACTTGGCAATACCTCAAATTTAGAAATGAAAAAAAATTTTTCGAGTCAATGTATATGTAATTATATTGTAGCTATAAGCCATCGGAAAATGAAAAATGTTGGAGAAGAAACAAAAAAAGAAAAATAATGTACAAACCGCAATTTCTATAGCCCAAGATGGGTGCGAAAACTACTCACCCACTAATCCATGAATTTTTCTATAAATTTTTCTCCTTATCCAAATTACTTTTTAAAAGAAAAAAATCTCTCCTGTTAGCTCTGTAATTTTCACTTTCTATTTCGTAGAGGGCTTTTTAGGCCGAAATTTAATAAGGCCTAGACGCCCCCGTTGTATTATTACGTTGTAGCCCATTAACGATAAGTACTCAATTCTAGTCCTCGTTCGAAGCGAATGAAAAATAGTTATTAATTTGATAAAAATGGGAACCAAGAAAAATTATTGTTATTATTATTATTATTATTATTATTATTATTATTATTATTATTATTATTGTATACTTTCCTTCTCAGGCGAGTACCGTGCATTGTAACTGTGATAAGATAATTTTCTCACTGGTTTCGCAGTGCAGCATGCGCCTTCTTTCCCCAATTGATTCGACTTTCATTCCATCTTTGATTCCAAAGTTATGAGTATCATTAATCTTGTCGGCATTATATTTTTTTACTAAAAATTTGACGTATACGATTTAAAAGAAGTAATGTCGATAATTAGCGATATTCTCTGCACAAGTGACTTAACATATCCTTTGTAAAACCATACATCATTCGACGACAAAAATTAAATGATACATCCTCCGTTATGGTTAAATAACAATAAATAAATTTTTTTTAAATACCGAGATGATTCGGGTTGAAAAATAAGTAACAAGTAACAAAGTACTCGCGAGCTCGTCCCTCCAGTGTGTAACGATAATTCAGAGTATGAGTGGTAGAAAAAAAAAAAAAAAAAAAAAAAAAAAAAAAAAAAACGATCAAAACGGTTGAGGCGTCCGACAGAAACATAGCGAACAACGTTTTTTACAGTCGCAAGCAAAACGAAAGGCACAAGATGCATATAATTATAACAATGGAGGGTAGACAGCTCAAATTTTATACAATCGATCTCTCGTTTTGTCATGCTGTAGATATCTAAATGATAAAAAATTCTTAGTCTGAATGTGTTTTTTTTTGTTTTCTCATTTTGAAATTTCAATACAAGTACACGCGTCCTTTGTTTTTGTAAAAAACTTTGAGAAACAAAATTTTTCATTGATGGTCCATTGTAATACGCAACAAGTGCGCGCAAAATTTTTGTTTTAACGTGAATAACATAAAGGTGGACATGCCAAATTTGTTAGAAAACGTTCTCCAACTAAGCCCTCGATCGAATATTCCATACTTATTTCTTCAAACTTATCAAGTAATCAAATGTTTATATATGCAATGTATCAAATGTTTATATATGCAATAAATTATGCTAGAATTTATTGAACTTGTTGTTTTCAATTGTCTCAAACGTTGTTCTGGTTTTTTATTTTTCACAAAAAAATTTTTGTTTCGCAAAGGAAACCCTATTTGTTATCAAACAATTTTCATACATTTTCCTCTTTCCGAAATTTCTGGTTAACCAAACGTTGATAATATCAAACCCTTAGATACCTAACTCACCACACTCCATCTCTCTCTAATTGATGATACCTATATGAGTAACCAAACCAAACTCGAAACCTGTAATAATCATGTAATAATATCCATATGAGCGCTTGTTTTGGGTAACCTATGATAAGAGAATCCTACATTCTGTAATATAATTGATGAAAATTTCATGAAAAACATGTACTAAAAACTGCAATCAGCAAGGACTTACTGAAATGTTAAAATAAAATAAAAATAAAAGGAATTCCATGTAAGTACAAATGTTCAAATCTCGCGCCGTTCACTGTGTCACATACACACACACACACACACACACACACATACACATGCACAGTGCAGAGTGCGTGCGCGTGGCGTACGTGGGGCGTGTGGGGGGCGCTCTGTTCACTGCACCTCTTCCCGGTTTGTCACGACGGCGAGGACGAAGACGACGTCCTAGCACCAGCAACGGAAACATCACCACACATGCCAGGGCGGTTCCGCAGATAACCTACATAATTGTAACGCTGTGTCTATTCGCACCAAATCCACGTAATTACGTCTGATTACGTGGATATAAGGTTAGGAATTTTAAAGAAATTTAAGAATTTAAGAATTTAATTTTAAATTTAATTTTATTTAATTTTAAATTTTTTTGCTTAGACCATCTCGATCGCGCTTATGTATGAATCGTGCAGGATTTCGCCGCTTGACGGGAGCGAACTATTAAGAGCTTGGCCACCTAGCGAGTAGAGCCTGAAGCGCGAGAGATGTGAGACGCCACAGATATATACATATTTATTTATGTATCAGACAAGTAAAAATAAAAATTGTGCTTTCATACACACACATGTTCTCTTATAGGCACGCAATCTGCGAAGTTCGCTTGGGCTGTTAATTTGTATTTAATTAGTTAATAAATTGGCCAGTAAGCGCCCTGAGTCACCTGGTGATAGGCGCTCAGTTTATTATTAAACAAAAGGGCCAGTAAGCGCCCCGGGTCATCTGGTGATAGGCGCTTGGGCTGTTAATTTATTTTTAATTTGTTAATAAATTGGCTAGTAAGTGCCTTGGGTCATATGGTGAAATGCGCTGTAGTTATATGTTATATTTTTATCATTAAATAAATTGGATATCAAGCTCCCTGGGTTATTTGGTAGTTTTTTCTCATTATATTTATGTGTTGCAAGTCGTTGAGATCTTTATTTTAAAGATTTTGCAATTTGATGAGTATGATTTATGTACACAGTTATAAGTTGAGCGTGTATTTAAAATATTGTTAGGTTTTATTTATCTGAAGTATAGGGTTATTTGGTTTAAGAGGTTTTGGGTACCGAGTTATTAGGTTGAAAAGCTTGGGATTTAGTTAGTTTTAGCACATTTGAATTTGCCGCTTAGTGCGCATTAACTCTGGCCACAGAGCGTCAGTTCGGGTGGCGGTACTGTGACGGTCACGTCTTCGGTTCTTCGGTTTTCTGCCGCAGGCGAGAGCACTGCTGCGAACTTCACTTTACGTGGACATACTTCATTTGAAAAAGTAGCGTTTTTCTTTAAAATTCCTAACCTTATATCCACGTAATTACGTGGATTTGGTGCGAATAGACACAGCGTAATTGTAAAGTTCCCAGTTGTCAGGTTCTTTTCTAAGGTAACTATTATCTAGATCTAATGATATCCGTACTAACTGGTGAATTAACTGCACGACTACTGGTTCCGCAATTTGTGACATCATTACATGCGTTTACGTTATATTTTGCTGTAGAGCGAAAAGGCTAGATAAGTATGCACGCCGACGAGACGAACGGCGAGATGGCCGTCGTTGAGACCCAGAGCGAGGATGTGGTGGAAGAGCAGCATCAGGAGGAGCACCAGCATATAGTAGATCATCAAGATTATGTCGAGGTTAAGGAGCACTTCATACCACCTAAAGTGCAGAACAATCCAGATGGCTGGGGACCCTGTGAACTGCCTGAGCAGTTCAAGGATATACCCTACCAGCCCTTCTCCAAGGGCGACCGTATCGGCAAAGTGCGTATTTTTCTTCGATTGCCATGCAGCATTATGCTTTAGTTCCTTGATTTTTTTCATGGCTCATTGCTTATGTTTTTTTGATGACAGATCTCTGACTGGACTGGTCCAGCATTTCAAGATAAAAAATTTGCAAGTAAGTTTTTTATTATTTACTTTTTCTGACCTATTAATTTTAAATTTTGACCAATGCAATTTTTTTTTCATCGAGCACATTCATTTTTTTTTATTTATTCTACTTTAAAACACAATATTGATCATTGGATGAGTATTTTCCAAACTTTCTGACAAACTTTTCTGCTTTTACAAATATTCAATAAGATAAATTATTTAGGTTTATCTTGATTCGACAGATGTTTGATTCATTAATACATTTCTTGTCAATTAATTTTACACACTAAATTGAGATTTTCTTAATTCTTGTAGACAAATATGCATCACAATTTGGTTACAATGGGCAATATGCTTATTACCACGATGAGGATGAATCAACATTTCATCTGGTTGACACTACACGTGTTCAGAAACCACCATACCAGCGTGGCCGATTTGGCCGTCAAAACCAACGTCTTCGTGGTCGTGGTGGTAGTCGTGGTGGCCTGACTCAGATGCAAGCTTTGGGTAAGCTAAAGTTACGAGAGCGCGATCGCAAGGGCCAAACAAAGCGCTGGGGCCGTCAACAAGGTTTCAGAAATAATAAGAATCAACCGCCCATCAAAATCCGGGATGCCTCTGTTACCGTCAGACCCGACTGGGTTACTATCGAGGAAATGGACTTTCCTCGTCTCAGTAAACTTACCTTGCCGGGCGTCAAAGAAGGCGAAGATATTGTCTGCTGTGGTGCACTGGAATTTTATGATAAGAGCTGGGATCGAGTTAATGTTAAACACGAAAAGCCTTTGCAGAGGATTGACCGTATCTTTCACACGGTCACCACCACTGATGACCCTGTTATCCGTAAATTGTCTAAAACTGAGGGCAACGTTTATGCCACAGATGCTATCTTGGCTACCATCATGTGCTGCACACGCAGTAATTACTCTTGGGATATCGTCATAGAAAAAATTGGCAACAAGTTATTCTTTGATAAAAGAGACAACACCGAGTTCGATTTGCTTACCGTTAATGAGACAGCTGTTGAGCCACCCCAGGATGATGGCAATTCTTTGAATTCGCCGAGAAATTTGGCTCTGGAAGCCACCTTTATCAACCACAATTTCTCACAGCAAGTGCTCAAGTCCAACGAGCCAAAATACAAATTTGATGAGCCTAATCCTTTTATTACTGAAGAGGAAGAAGGCGAAGTAGCTAGTGTTGCATACAGATACCGCAAGTGGGATCTGAACAACGGCATCACGCTGATTGCCAGATGCGAGCATGACGCTGTAATGCAGGCGCCTAATAATGAGACTCAGTTCTTAACCATCAAGGCTCTCAATGAATGGGATTCAAAACTGGCCAATGGCGTAGAATGGCGACGCAAGCTTGACACCCAACGCGGTGCCGTCCTTGCTAACGAGTTGCGTAACAATGCCTGCAAGCTCGCCAAGTGGACTGTGCAAGCTCTTTTGGCCGGTTCTGACCAATTGAAGTTCGGTTACGTATCTCGTGCTAGTGTACGAGATTCGAGCAAACATGTCATCCTGGAGACGCAACAGTACAAGCCCACTGAGTTTGCCAACCAAATCAACCTCAACATGGATAACGCCTGGGGTATCCTGAGATGTATAATTGACGTCTGCATGAAGCAAAAGGATGGTAAGTACCTAATCATGAAGGATCCCAACAAGCCCATGATCCGGCTCTACGATATTCCTGATAATACGTTCGAGAGCGAAGGTGAAGAAGAAGACGATGACGAAGCTGAAGAAGTTAAAAACGCTTTCCAAAGTTAACTGAGTTCATCCTCTACGATTTTAATTTGTTTTTACCATCCTATAATTTTTATAAGCTTTTCTTTTATACCTGGATTATAGTTTCTGCTGTTTATCAAGCAAATGCTTGTTAAAGTAATCAGAGGAGGAAAGCTGTATAAGAAAATTTAAATAAAAAGCACAATAACAATAGACCGACTTATATTACCGTTGTGTAACATTTTTTATAATTGAAATTCTCTCAAATTTAATTTTATGCGTCGCAGTTTGAATGTGAATTACTAATTCATATGCTGTACTCTTATAACGATGCTTTGTTGACTAACTTTTCGTTGCTTAGTACCTAATTTTCTTTTGACAATTTTTAAATGCCTAATCATGTAATGAAATTGTTTAAAAATATATTTTGATGGTAATAAAATTCGTTTCAACGTTGGAATCGGGTAAATCAATCTAGATTTGCGTTATAAAATTTTTTATTTTAACTTTCGGTTATTTATCAAATTGTACGATAAAAAAATGAAAAAAACTTTTACTCTTGTAAAAACTTAAATCAGTGATTTCTATTGTTAAAAACTAAATTTCATACAATCACGAAAAAATTTTACCACTAAGTATCCGTGACAATAGACAGGTATGTACACATATATATAGTTTTGGTTTTACTCAAATTCATTGGTCTGAAAAAACGATGCTCTATTGGGTTTACCGACAGCGCGACAGCTAGTGAATTACTCACCTTTAGTAGTAATAACTACTTACTTATCAGAGCACGATAAGAAAAATGAATCAGTAGGTTTATAAAGTTAAAGTAAAGCCGCCGTCTGTTTGAGCAAGGCCGGTAAATTGTGTATGGAACCATGTATCTTTATTTTTTAAAACATACTTCGTAGACGGTGATTTCAGATCAAAGATCGGAGTCTTGTTGATCGGTACTAAAATAGCGAATGCTCCTTTTCTGCTCTGCAATCTTGGACATTTTTACTTAACATTTGAGTCCTATTTATTTGCATGCGTCAAGGGCCCTTTTACGAAGTGAGGGGGGGGGGGGCGACAATTATATCAGTAAAACCGATTTAACTGCTAAGTAGTCGAATCACTCGATGATTTCGTTTGAAATGCCACTGAAGCACCAACTTCATTAGAGGATTAGAGTCGTGAATCATAGTCGTACCTACCCCATTAGAAAAGTAATAGGTATAAGGAAAGGTGTCCTCAACACTCCTCCTCAGTGCCCGACCGGTCAGTGTTGATTTCTGTTGCATTGTATCGTACTAATACAATCGCTGTACACGTTTTCATCAGCGCATCAGCGCCCAGCGGCACAATTTAATAATATGTATGTATACGTTATATACGTATATGTGTAAGTATTATACACTCCCCTCCTCTCTGTCCAATTGAGCCTCTCGCGCATAGCGGCGGTTAAAACAGTGGCTGCTGCTGCCGCCGACGTGCAGACTGCTTACGTTGTGAGTATAGTGAAGCTACAAAGAGAACGGTTAGTACTACGTACAGACAGTACCTTCAGAAGTGCGAGAGACGGAGTGACGAGAGGAGGTGAGCGTTGGTTTGGTTTAGCGGTCGCGAGCGCGTTCAATTCTAGTTGGATACAACCCCGGAAAAAAAACGAGGGAAATACACATACAACCGCGAAATTGTTATTGGTACTGGCAAAGAGTATTATAGAAATAGTGAACGAGAGAGAGAGAGAGAGAGAGTTCAGCAGCAACAGCTCCGAAAACTAAGAAAAAAAAACTAGAACAATATAAAATAACGAGTTAACTCGCAGCTGCTGCTGTAACTACTGTACTGTATTACTATACAGTATTGCTGCCGAGTGCCGAGTGCTACAACTAGCTGGTGTGTGCGTGGTTGCGCGGTTATTATTGTGAGAGTGTGTCAAAGATGGCGGACGCAGACTCAAGGGTGGACCGCTCAGACCCGGAGTTGAGGATCCTCTCGGTCGACAGGAACAATTTCAACGATCCGGCGACTCAGGCCGAGTGGACGCAAAAGAAGCTGATATGGGTGCCTTCGGAGCAACAAGGCTTCGTCGCGGCGAGCATAAAGGGCGAGCGTGGCGACGAGGTCGAGGTGGAGATCGTCGAAACCGGCAAGCGCGTCCTCGTAGCCAAGGATGACATACAGAAGATGAATCCGCCCAAGTTCGACAAGGCCGAGGACATGGCTGAGCTCACCTGTCTCAACGAGGCCTCGGTTCTACACAATCTCAAAGATAGATACTATTCTGGCCTCATCTACGTTAGTACACTCTTTTTTTCTTTTTTTTGTCTATTTAAGTATATATAACACACAAGTATAAAAACAATGTTAACTATACATACTAACTTTATCATATTTTTTACACATGACAATATGCACTGTGTGGGCAGTGTCTGATCTGCTTATGTTTGTCCGTCTGTGTACGTAATCAAAACACACGAAATGTATTATTTGTACTACTCCAATAATTAATTTGAACGTGTATCGTACAAAGTGCATGTAAATTGTACATATAGATAGTATGATTCCATAGTTTTATGCCTACTTAACCCCATGTACCCTATTTTACGTCAAACAGGTAATAGTTAAAGTTAAAAAAAAAAAATATTTGATGATAAAATGTAGAAAGGGGTGCAACAGGTTAGTTGCTGTCTCGGGCGTTTCCCTGTTGGCCCCTGCTTTTTTCTGCTGCTGGCAGAATACGCAAGACGTATGCCTATATAACGTTTTTCGAGCTTCATCTCCACGACTCCACATCTGTCGTCCTATCATATCTCGTTCATGCATACCTACTCACAAACAGAATATGGTTTTGCTTATCGAGTTATCACTCACTCCAAAATGATACCATTTACTACTCTGACCCTTTTTCCAGTGGTAAGTATACCTGAGTACTTGAAAGAAGGAAAGAAAGAATAAGAGACACCAGTGCTTGTACTAATTCGTGGTGTATATGCATGTGTATAATATATACTTATTTTGCCAACGCGGCCCTGACTCACCTCTCGCGCGCACACAGCGCGAGCAGCCCGCGTCTTTCTCTCTTTCTTTCGCTTTTTATTCCTTTCTGCTGCTTATGCTCTTTTTTGCACTAACGGACGCTTCCTATGTATTCAGTACCTATACTACATACTTGAACGGATTTACTTTCCTTCTCCTTTTTTTTGCGATCATATACATAATTATACTACATCGGCCTATTTTTTTTTTCTTATCTTCCAGTTCACACGTGCATACTTTCCATTCCAAAATGTAAAAGTACTTACTTATTCCTATGAGTAATAAAATAGCAATTATAAACTTGACAAGTCATGTGAGCCCTTGGATACTATGGATGCGTAAAATGCAACATCTCAATGATTCACGAAAATCGCAAATACATTATTGTGATACATGTATATACTTGCGCGATGACGATGAATTTTTAGCAAATAAGTAACGAGAACAAAAACTCTCATGCTTCTCTTGTTCATATCTTCTTTATTTCTTGTATGATGGATGCGTCTCTATCTAATCGGGCACCGTCTGCTGTGCTCTCTTTCTCTCCATGCATGTACCCTTTCTGGTAATCGTAATGATATTGTTTCAAAACCCGTGGTGATTTAAATCCTTTGTTATTAAATAATTTTCTCCCCCATCGTGGTGACGTTTAATTTTTTAGTAAATTGCGTTTAAATAGGTTTACTCGTTAAAGACACTCATAGTTTGTTTGATAATTGTGCTTATCTTTAACAAGAACTAGACGGTTATTATCATCGTTGAAAAATAATTTGTCTAGTTCAGACACGTAATCATACAAACATCATGATGATTTCTAAACTTAATTGTTGCCTCTGTAAACCTATACGTATATGTTCATAGAGAAAAAGAAAGAAAAAATGCTCTTTCGCGAGATGACAAGAGTCGACATTGGTCTTATTGCACACGTAGACCAAGAAGGGGCTGCTGCTGTCGTTGGCTCTAAAAACAGAAATACAAAGCACACAATACTTACATGTTCTTCTTTTTAATACTTATACTCGAAGAAAATAAAACAGCAAAAAAGTATGTAGGTACATACCTGCTCGTCTGTACAATTATATTATTGCACCTGTGCCCGGTATGTTTTTGTTTTTACGTCCGTTATCACTGGCTCTTGAGCATTTAAACAAGTCCAACAACAAACACAGGCGCGCCCATGATGAATAAAAGTGCGCGCATCTTCCCTTTTTCCATGCCACATATATATCTGTATCGCGAGAAAGGGAGGCTTGTCAGCTGATCGACTGGAAAGGTGCACTTGAACTTGCACGCGCGCAGAGACCAAGTACCTGTAGCTTTAATGGAGCCGCGTAACACACAATGTGTATTATGTTACAATTTACAATAGTAAACCCCCAGTAGACGATGTGACATGTGTGCCGTGTGCCGTGTGTGTGTGTGTGTGTGTGTGTGTGTGTGTGTAGTACTTCTTGCCACTGGGTCGATGAACTAGGGACAGAGGAAAGTTTCGCCGTCTTTGAAAAGTATGTTTCCTTCGTTTTTCTCTCGATAAATTCGCAACGAAACTACTTATGACTTTAGAAAAACATATTTGGTATCGTCAATAATTACATACGGAATAACTTCTTTACGTTTGTGTTTTGTTAGATAGCGGAGCAGCAATAATAATAATAATAATAATAATAATAATAATAATAATAATAATACCTACTTACCTGTCGACATTATTTCCATATATCGTTGACGTAACGCGCGAGACAACACTTTTTTTTTTTTTTTTTTTCATTATTAATGATATTTTCATCTTTTACCGAGAAGTCATGTGTTTCCTGTAGGCTGCAGCTGCGTGAATTTTCAAAATGCTATCTTTGTTGTTCAAATTGAACGCCAAATGAGACCATTGTTGATATACCCACCCAACAAAGTGACCACTTTTTTCGTCTTGGGACTCTCCTGTATATGGTGAAAATTCCCCTTAACGAGATCGTTGCGCAAATTCCAATTAGAGTCGCCTCCTTCTTTGGTTTTGGCTCGTCATTAGTCGAAAATACCTCCTGCACTTCAATTTTTGCAAAGAAATAGTGATACCTTCTTCTCCGGAAAGTGCGAGTCGAGCGAATGCAATCTACGAACGAGCTTCACTTTCCGTTCTCGAACATTTTTTTTCTCTTGCGTTTTAGAAACCAAAAACAAACGAAACGAAGAAAAAAAAACTCAGATTCGAAATAGATCCGTGTATTGCTGTATTTTCGACTTTTTTTTTTTTTTTTTCTCACACTCTCGGTGCAGTTGTACCTATATGTATATAATTACTTATAAGGCGTGAAGCACTTGTTTGTACACCTGGTCCAAAGATATAGTGCAAATACGTATACTTCGTCCCCCTGAAAACTCGTATCTTTTTTCTCTCGTCGCGACTAATTAAAAAACGAAGAGAGAAGTTTGGGGTCACGCGGTGACTCAGGCGTCTGAATCAGCTCGCGTATGAAAAGGTACATGTAAACATCGGGTGTGCAGGGTCATTTAAAGAAGGAAAAAAGAAAAAAAAATCGAGTGGCTGATCAGCTAAAAAACGTCGGAGGCGCCATCTTATAGGACTGAAGGGGGGCCCACCGCGAACGGACGACGAAGAGAGAAATTTCTCTGGCGCGACACATATGGCTTTTATATATAGTTGCGGTTGGTTGGTTCGGTGTACTTACTTGGGTATATTCGCGCTCGCCTTGCGAAAATTGTCGAGCCGCGCCGAGTCAGCCTTCTTCTTTTTGCTCCTTCCTTTCCTCGGGTGTGTATATATAGGTATGTGTGTGTACATGATCCGGGGAAAGGATCGAACCTGCGATGTTATAATAGTGATCATCATTCGTCGAATAAGTAGTTATAATATGTTGCTCAGCTGTTTTGGCTGAATTGCGACAAACCTGTGGCATTTTTGCTCGCATTTTTGTGGCAATGTAAAGAACGACAACGAGGTTTCTTTTTTAGAGATATACTTTTCTGTTTTACTCTCATGCTATCTGGTTCGTGTCGTTTTCGTTCCGTATACAATGAGAGATACGAATATCGTAAACAAACATCGTAAGTAAGATTTCGAATTTTTTTTTTTTTTTTTTTTTTTTTTTTTTTTTTTTTTTTAAGCCCAGCAGCAACCACTAAACATCTTTTTACATCGGCGTCTCACAACATCTTTAATATATATGATTATGATTTATTCGTATCAATATTTACACTGCGCAGATGAGTCACATCACTTTGTGCTTTTTTCATTCGCTCATCATCGTCGCCGCCGTCGCTCGATACTTACTTATTTCGATAAATATGGATCGATGAAGAAAAAAAAAAAAAAAAAAAAAAAAAAAGGGTACCTTCATTGCAAAGCCCAAAGAAAGGAAGCATTATATACACTCACGCTTAGCGTCCGCGGAGCGCGCGTGTGTGTATTGCAATCGTGGCGCGCGAATTCAAGTTGCGCAAGTTCGAGACCGTACAAGGCGTGAGGTTTGACCGATTTAAAATTCGCGTTCGCGCAAGATAGTGGACACGAGAGAAGGAGAGGAGGGTGAAGATTCAGCCTTGCGAAGAAAAAAAATACCGTGCGTGACGTTAATTTTTTTTTTTTTTACTTTCAACTCTTAGGTGTTTTTTTTTTCTCGAGCTTGGACGGGTACGATTTATGCCATGTTGAGAAAGAGGGGAAGGAGGTGCAGCTTATCGTCACAAGTTGACCTTCGGTATGGGCTTCTCTGAAGATTCTCTATACATGTGTAGGTACGTGCGAGTACGTGCCCGGAGAGTGAGGAGTCTCTGTTGGTTTTCTCTCAATCTTCTGTAGAATCCGCGTTATTTGACTCGCGAGTTTCGTACTAAGTAGGGATCATTGCGAAATGGGCACACACATTTTTTTCACTAGAAAAAATAAAACCATTTATCGTTTCATTTGCTTAAAGAATAAAAAAACTACGTCGGTACGCTTAATGGGGCGCATTGTTAATTAAATAATTAGCTTGATAAAACTTGAAACGGAATTGTCACCACCGCAAGTTAATTTAATCTTAATTGATAAATACTATTGTAAAAATCGAAGCGAAATGTATTCCTTCAGCGCGATTAGTTGAATGTGTACTGATATTCATTAAAAAAGAAAAGAAAAAAACTTACACTTTTGAGTACAATGAAAAAACTTTTTCCGCCCTCGGGTGGTTTTGGGAGGCTGGTACTTCCACGGGCGAAAAAGCATTTTTCCGGAACTCGTTCGAAAAGTCTCCTTTACGAACCTCGTTACATACCTCACCTTCGGCTCGGGCCGCAAACCTCTGGGTTCGCAAACAGAGACTTTTCAAATTCGTAGAAAAACTACTATTATCATACCGCCGATTATAGAATTAGCGCGTATGTGTGCCATGAAGGATTAAAAAATCGAAAACTATGAAGAGCTGACATTTTTTATTTATTCTTCGCGACACGAAGGGATTAAATTAAATGTACTACATTATCATGCACCAGATGCAGGTCGAGACGACGTTGACGCCTGCAGTGCGCAGATCCTTCTCTGCTATCTCTCTCTCTCTCTCTCTCTCTCTGTATGTGACATTACTTGCGTACACAATGTAATAGGACTCGCTCCTTATTAAACCTCTGTAAGCTGTCTGAAACAGCTATGTATACACTGCAAGGCTACTTTGGACCGCTGGTCCTTAGCCTAATAAACTCTACTCTACTCTACTCTACTCTCTCTCTCTCTCTCTCTCTCTCTCTCTCTCTCTCTCTCTCTCTCTCTCTCTCTCTCTCTCTCTCTCTCTCTCTCTCTGAGAGCGTAGAGTCCTTATTTGGGTCAACGTGCCACAGTCTACAAGTTTTTTTTCTTAATTTCAATTAATATTTCAATGTATCATGCGACGTTTACAGAGTAAGCGACCTCGTGCGTAAAAACACTGCAAAACATAGTGTTGGTTAAATGATTGCCATCGCAAATATTATTGCATCTCTTTAATGATGATGAGTCGATGTCTCCGCAGCTAAAAATTCGTCTTGCACAATTAGAATGGAATTCGGATAACACAACAATACGTAGTCGATACACAATAATTTTTCACTCGAAAGGAAAGAGGTTACATTGAGAGGTGAATCATCATATTACTTATGTACCTACCCAATGTACAATAAAGAAGCCGATGACGTGTCGTGGAGCAGATAAGCACTTTACACACGAAAAATGATGCGTGTTAAAATGTTTTAATGCAAAGTCACGCGTACTTCCGTTACTATAACTGCTATTATAATCATGTACTCGTTTTAATACATATCATAAAGTGTTTTCGAAAACTAAGTAATACTGCTGCAGAGAGAAATAATGAGAAAGAACCGAAAGCAAACAGTTACGAGGAGAAGTAATTTATGTATACATAACACGATATATGCATGTATGATGATCCCAAAAGGTGGCGGTCCGTTGTACCACCTTAAGATAAAAATGCCTTGTAATTTCTTGGTTGGATTATCCGGAGGAAGTTGTTTTGCTGAAAATGTTGTAGGTCGTTGTAAGACTAACAAAAAAAATCGTCTTCACTGTCGTACAAGTACAACAGTCTTTACCAGATGTACTTTTAAGTGCAATCATTCAAACATCAGCGCTCAGTATTAGGAGATTTTAGTTTACAAAATTTTTTTATACTTTTGACACTGTGTCAAAACATTATCTAGTTGTTTTCAAAACCATACATAACTTGGCTTCCCTCGTCTGACCCAACTTTTTTGTAAATTGTTGTAGAAGTTTCTGGTTTTTATGAAAATAAGAAAATAACCAAGTATCCGTCTTAATAGTTTTCATTTATAATCAAGGTAGTCTCCTGTAACCTCATATGAGCTAATACAACTGTACCTAATGGTGCTGATTGCCATCACTGGTCCTGTTACTTGAAACAAGAGGAGCTAAATAAGAGAATAAGAGTGGTCTAAGTAAATAACAATAAGCAAAACGCGACTTCTGCTGCTGACAGTATGAACAAAAAGTTTAAACCAATTTGAATAATAATGACTTGAAATTCAAACGAAAGGCTTCTCATAATACGTTAATTAATCTTGTAAAACCCTCAGCCCCAAAATTTTCACTGTGAAATCATCACTTCACGTGAATCGAAGCACACATAATATTGAATCATGACTATTAAAGTGTATTAAATCCTACTATAAATTTTTCTTCCAATGACCAATTAACGTTGTGTATTTTCAAACTGTCATTGAGTTATTATGAACATGGCTGAAACGTAACTTTCTTTTTTTAAATGTAAAAGAAAAACTCATTCGTTGTCTATTTCTCTCCCCCCCACCCTTTCCCTAACTCTTTAATTAATTCTTGGAAATTTGGCACCCAAAAGTGGTAAAATATAAGGTATGTCTCACCTTGGGTCTTTCACTTATTACGTGCCTACCTCCAGCTTACCATCAAGATGATGACGAATCGTCAGTCATAGCTGCGTGGGAAGACTCCCTCTATCCTTTTTTTTCTTCCTTAACTTTGGAGTTGCTCCTTGAAAATCTCGACTCTAGTATATGAATACTATTCATGTAGAGAAGGTATAAGATGAGCCAATTTTTTGACGTAACTCGATCGTCATTGGTTTAATATGTGCGTGCGAGGATAAGTAGACGGTGATGGGTGATGGGCTTGAGCCTGATATGATAACAGGTACTTCCACTATGTGAGGAGTAGGTGTACGTAAAGGTACAATCTTAACTGTTTTCTCTCTCACGTGCCATTCGTATTTTTAGGCGGTGACCTTGCGTGTACATTTGTTTTTGACATGCCTACACTGGTCTTACTTAGGTATATCGTACTCTACTTTTCGCGTAGCCGTTGACGTTGCGGCAGTTGAGCAGTTTGATCGCGAACGGGATTGAAAGAGAAAGCGCAGACGACCCAACAAGTTATAGGTACTATACCTGCTGATCCCAGTTTTTATCCTATAGCTGATGAGTAGGTACTCATCGAGAGCGAGAGCGGAAGGAAAAACCGACAACACACGCAACGTTCATCGTTATGTTACGCCCCAACTAAACGTAGTAAATATCGTAATACTTACCTACGGTCCATGACGACGCCGATGATAATTACGGCGCTCGCTTTCAACGAGCCTGAAAGCAAAATGCAAGCAATAGGTGAGTAGGTATGTATACCTACTTGACGCTCGTTGTATAATTGACGCAAATCTCTCGCTTCTTCCTTCTTTCTCGTGCTTTCATGCAAAAATTAGCACAATGTGTGTGCTGCGCCGATGCATAACCGATTCAGGACTTGCATGTCGCTCACGGAAATCTTCCTCGTGATATAAAAGGACCCGTAGAGTTTCTCCAGGGTCAATCGCACTTGTATTATGTGTATACGTGTACTTACACTCGACAGACATTGATTCGTTACGCGCAAAATTTGAAAAGCTATTTCGTCCCGGACCCTATTATTGAACAGTACTTCACGCCATAGCTCCGAAATAGGCTCCGGGACAGATCAGAGTTCAACTGAGTTTACATTAATTGTGAAGACGTAAAATGTGCGAGAAGAGAAAGTCAATTGATGACAATTGTAATATACTATTAATAGTATATTACATAGGTATAGAAGACCGTCATTTTTTTTTTTTTTTTTTTTTTTTTTTTACAGTCATCCTTGTTGTTGACGCATATACCCTAATCGTCACCAAAATCATTTTCTGTTTTCTGCGTATGTATATACCTGCATTACACAATGAATTTAACTTTGTTAATTTAAATTTTAATGGTCACTTTGAACGATACAAGCATCATTAACAATTAATAATTCTGCTCGATCTGGTTGTTGAAATACGTTTCTTCTCGTAGTGTTGAAATTTGACGTTTTTAATTTGCAGCGTTATTATAAATACCTTATCATTAAAAGGTATAAAATACATGTAGTACTTTTTTTTCCACACGCCACATCCACTCGATAAATCAAAAGCATGAGTGACGGTGATGACGACACACTACTCTCCAGCTCTTCCTATAATGGATTACAATTTACGCAGGAGCAAAGAAATAAAACTGCAGTAGTTCATGATACGACCTTCGATTTAAAAATATATCCACCTCGATTCATGTGCACACTCATTCTCGTACTTACTAGGTGGGTTGGTACACGTGTATAAATCACGCACACACAGGTATACACATTTACTCACACAAAAACAATAAAGCTTGTAACCACGCTCTAAAATCATTGTATATGTTGGTACTTGTCGTCACCCCTTTTCTTATCTTCATATATTATAAGCTTGCTCGCATTCTTGTGCACATAGTGATGATGATGATGATGATGATGATGATGATGATGATGATGATGATGATGATGATAATAATAATAATAATAATAATAATAATAATAATAATAATAATAATAATAATAATAATAATAATTGGAGGACTGAAAAAAGGGCTGTTCGGTATCATTTTTTTGTGGGGAAAAAAATTTATATCTCCAATTTATTTGGAAAAAGGCACTACTTACCAAATAGTTTTTTTCTTTTTTTCTTTAAGATTGTAGCTTTGTTAAAAAAAAAAAAAAAAAAAAAAAAAAAAAAAAAAAAAAAAAAAAAATGTGAATTCGTTGTCTAACACGAGCATTTTAAAACTGCACTAACACACATTTTCTTGAATATTGCATATGTAACTTGTTTTCTTGCTAACCACTTTCTTTCTGTATTAATATTAATTACGTTCTAATCAGAAGTCAGAAAGAAAGGATTTTTTGTCTCCACGTAAACTGCGCAATATAAATATATTCTCTTGGTATGCCGACTCGTCCTTTGTCCTCAAAAAACACAAGATTATATTGAAATAAAATATACAAAAAACTACAAGATGTCAGAATAAAAATAAAAAAGTACCAAAGATCGTGCGTAAGCTAAGGACCGCAAGTATTAGTATATGTATATACAATATACATACACCCAAAACAAGTTTGATGTATAAAAAAAGATATATATAGAGCACGCGTCCTTAAAAGGATCGTCTTCGTCCTTAACCTGCTTTTACGGATGTGCCAATTGCTCTCTCTCTCTCTCTCTGTGCGCTTGCGCACATGCGTCCATATATGTATGACGTATCCTGCACGCATGCACGCACACACACACGAACACAAGTATACTAGCTGGAGCGCATATTATGCAGGTAAAGGGTAATAATGCCGGCGCGAGAGCGTCACTCGCGCCTTCTTGAGTTTACTTACGCGAAAAATAAAAAATACGCCGAGAGTGATTGTATAGGTATATCATGTACATATAGTCACGAAGCAAAAGGTCTCTCTCTCTCTCTGCCTTTTATGGTGTCAACCCATATTTTCACGAAAGAGATTCGGCCTCGCCTTCCTCTTCTCTTTTTCATCGCCCTCTTCTTCTGCTATTATGTTACACACGTATTATACGTGTTTTTCATCAATATGGCATCCGTACCTATACATTCGGTTACAGTCGGGTTACAGCGAGTAAAGCTATAATAAATGTATATATAACACGGGTGTGTATTTGCATGGCCTCGAAACACCTAAATAATTAGGTACAAAGTACGAATAGATAACTAATTCTTTCATCGTCGTCAACTTCCTACTTTGCTTGTCCCACGCGTATCGAATTACTACGACGGATATATTATCAACGATCGGGGATTCACGATACCTAAATCGAAGGTACCACCTACAGCAGAGAGGTTTTCTTTTGCAAGGAGATGTTTTTTTTCTTCTTCTCATTTTCCTCCGAAGCGAACGAGCCTACTTTTTCCTTCAAGTCCGACCTTTGCGAGTCATACTCGCTTATGGAATGAGGGAGAGCCCGTCGCGCAATGTATAACTCGTGCTACGCGGGAACGGTATGCCATTCATCCGCTTTAACTTTCCAAGGAATTCCTCGTCTTCTTTTTTTTTGTCCTTCCCGCGTTGTGGGTACTTATTTTCGAGCTTATTTTGCGTTTTAATGCTGTGTTATTTACAGTTCCTTTTCGGCGCTGTCATCTTTACTGTCCATACACCTACTACTAAAAGCAACACAACTGCTGCTGCTGTATATCATTGAAAATACAAAATGTACCTCAACTCATTAATTATTTTCTTTACTTTTTTTTATTTATTTTTTTTTTTTTTTTTATTACAACTTGGCGAACAATGTTATATCGCCGATAAACGGTTATCTTCTATGTGACTGGGATTTTTATTTTTTAGATCATTGATTGTCAAACACTCATTTAGATACAGGCCCGCGTTTATTAAAAAAAACAATTAATGATACTTAAGGCAGTACTTATCAAGTTGTCAAAACGTGCGATAGTAATTTTTTTTTTTTTTATCAGGCGCGGCGATGCAAGCCCCGATGATTACTTCTGCGGCTCTGAGTGATATCAAAAGAAAAGAGATTGATAAAAGAACTTGAAAGCCCGACAGTTCCGCCACCACTGCCTCTGCGTTGGCGATAAAACACCGAGCGGACGCGCGTTTCCGCGATTATGAAAGAAAATCGTTTATTATAATCAATTGGCATGACTGAATTTAATTAAATGAGTAATACAATCTCTTGGAAAATTAATGAAACTTTTTTTTTTCATCCACGTGTTGGATTAAAAAATTGTCACGCGAGCTATTATTTAGCAGTAAATTAAGTAACAGATAGCGTGTTTAACGGCTCTTATATGTGTCTTTGGCATCAATAATTTGACCGATCGACAATCAACCAAATAAATAAGGAACCATCAACTCTTCGGCTTGGTGTACCGCGAGCAGGTTTATGAAAGAGATGCGCGTGGAAATGGAGAAAACAACTTTTCTTCCGGTGCGTGGGTTAACCTGTTAGCTCGAGGGAATGAAAAAGTATAAGTAAAGGAAAGAAAACGAGAGAGACTCGGGCAGGAATGCCAAAGATTTGAGAGGAGCAGGTCGACGACACACGGACGTGCACCTATATGTATATATATATACGCGCGAGCGCGCACGCGACTCCACTTCAGAGAGCAGCAGCGGCAATCGGGAATAACAATAACAATGATGATGATGATGATGATGATGATGATGATAATATCACGTGGACCGGTTTTCGAGATGAGAGTTGCGTGCAGCGGTTCCCGATGCTCGTGGCGTGCATTGTAATAACACACGTATGATAGGTACACACATGTATACAAAAAAGGAGATGCATGTGTGAACTCGCGCTTCGTTTAGCGTCATCATCGGGGGGTCTCGATAAATCCGATTTCTCGCGGGGTTGAGGTTTTGGAAAAAAAAACAATTGTCCGATTGCTCGCAACCTCTCTCTTTTCACGCAAAAATTGATTCGAGCCTTTAACGCGCCCGAGAACATTGATGCGCATCGGGATAAAAGCGGATAAAAGCGTGTATGGTAGGTGACGTGTGTGTACATGGTATACAGCAAAACAGGGCAACCGTTTATGTATATAGGTATATGTCAAATAAGGCAGCAACGGCATCATTCGGCATCATTGGTGTGGAAAACGTCTGCTCGCCCAACGCGACACACGCTGGGGATTTACTTACAAAACGCGATGCGAAAATTCGCTACGAATGCACACGTATATATATTATTAACTATACAGCATCACGCATGCCTCATCGTCGTAGCCTATTAAAGTGGAGCAAAGGCGCCGCGGCTCTTGGGACTCGCACGTAACTATATAACTATACTCTCATCTGCTCGGCTCTTTCGTAGAGAGGAAAGCGCGGACACATGCCCAACTCGGGAATAGGTGTGTATATATATAAAGAAGGGGACCTCCTTCGAATCACGGCCAAAATTGTCCTCGCGGCCTTAAGGTCCCCTACATACTTGACTCACGACGGCGAGGGTGGGGGAAGAGGTTCTCCTTTTCCCTTGGGTCGCTGTTAATTGGAGCGACCCCGAGTGAAAAAATCGCGACCGGCAAACGATGAGAGATAAACGATCTTTCGAGTTAGGAGAGAGAGAGGCTCGATGTACCTATGCAGGAAAATCGATACACGCTCGCTTTCGATGAGTCCACACAATAGAGCGTTTCTTTTTTTTTCGTCTATTGAGGCTAATTGGATGGCGGAGAACAATGAATTGTCAAAAGACTATACGTCGCTCGTCCCGCGGAACTAATGAAAATCATGTATAATGTTTTCAACAAATTAATATAGATGTATGGAAAAAAAAGAAATACTTACGATGAACTGCACGAAATAATCAAAATATGACGGATTTTTTTTTTTTTTTTTTTTTTTTCAAACATTATTTCATGACTCATCGTTCGAAGAGGTGACAGTGAAACATGCGATTATTGGATACACACGCACACATAAATACTGCAATATTTTTTAAAGCTGCTATCTCGCAGGCATATAAATAGATACATGCAATATTATATCGCGGGATACCTTTTAGGGTAATTTTGCAAGTATGAGGTTCTTCCTTGATTAAGCCAATGCGGCAGGTTTTTTTCTTCGAGGGTAGGAGGGCTCACTCGAACACATGTAAGTATACATAGAAGAAAAGCGCGCGGTGGCTCGGTCGGCTAGGTCGTGGATTGGCACGCGGGAGACCGTGGTTCGATTCCCGGCCATAGTGCGACTTTCGGACAAGTACCTCTGTGATTTTTCACATGTGCTTTTTCACCACGCAATGCTCCTCGAGGAGGGTTTTAGGCGACCTTCTCGCAGCAAAAATTGCCTAATTTCCCCCTACCCCCCTCCCAGTAAATGGGAGGCCTTCCCATCCCTTTCCTTATCCCTTTTCCAAGTGCTAAGTGCCCATTGTAGTGCCCTTATTAAAGGAGCTGGACGTAGAGCACTAGAATATAAAAAAAAAGTATATACAGATGTATGCCTGCCTAACGTCATCGCTCTGGCATTCCACCCGACACGCATTTGTACATTATACCTGATGCATATATATATAAGTACAACGTGCATGGATTCATGAAAGAGAGCCGGCTCATTCGTGCAGTGGTGTACTTATTGCATTTTATATATATTAAATTTTTTATACGTCACGGGAATCGGGGAGAGCGTGACTCTTGTATACACATGCTACGCTGTTGTTATATATCGTCATAATATCTCTATGGTGTTTTTCCTATCAATGTAATCTTTGTTACTGCTGTTGCTATTTTCGGACAAAAAAAAAATTACTTGGGTATTTTCTCTGGGGACCCTCCAAGCCACCGCTTAATTTTTCTCCATCCGCATGGACTCATTTTGCAATGTCGATTCTGCACTCCGTGCACACATTTGTATTGTACTAAATATGTATCAGCTTAAGCGGCGTAGTAGATTTATCAAGGGGGATACGGTATAAATGGTGGGTTTTTCTTCTTTTCTTGTAAATGATTTGTCTGTTCTCTTGTTCATTTTTCCACTAAAGATAACAGGCTCGCGCTCATGTGGCGACCACCTCCACTGCTGGCTAATGTGTTAATTTATTGAAATATATTGCTTTTTTTTAATTATTGAGCTCTCTCTCTCTCTCTCTCTCTTTCATTTAGCTATTAAATCACAACAATTGTAGTGCGTACAGTTGATATTATCATACATATATATATACACACACATACATAGCACATTGGCGTATTGAACTTGTTTTTATAACACCTGTACACAATAATTTACCAACCATCCCGGATAATCTCAAATGATACAATAAAAAAAGTTTATCCATTACCCGTGATATTTACCCTGTACCCTATACCTGCAAAGGTGGAGAGAATATTCGATTTTTATAGAACTCCATTGTCAAATATTACATGCCGATGGTGTATATACGTATATGTATATATTCCTTCGAGAACAACGTGAGCTTGAATTACATTGAACGGGCATTCAATAAGTCCTTACTTATACTTTGATCACAAGTGCATCCTCGGCTTGGCGATTTCTATTTCAGTCGTCGTTGCAGCCGATGAAAATGCTTTTCTCTTCCTCTTTCCTTAAATTATTCTCTCTCTCTCTCATTCTCTGCCTTCTTTACACGCAAATACTCAGCACAGATGGTACTCTATATATATATATAATTATGGATAATAAAAAAAAAAAAAAATTACATGGTGTGAAAATGTTGGTATGACAAATATTGGACAAACGTTGGCGGACGGACACATGGAAGCACTTGTTAGTTGGTGAAAATTGAAAATATACTACCCACATCATATGATGATATTTGTAATACGCCCATTTATATGTCAAAGCGATGATGATGATGATGATGATGATGATGATGACGATGTGTATTTTCTGCAGACGTACTCGGGCTTGTTCTGCGTAGTCGTCAATCCGTACAAGAAGCTGCCGATCTACACGGAAAAAATCATGGAGAGGTACAAAGGCATCAAAAGACACGAGGTGCCGCCCCACGTGTTTGCCATTACCGATTCAGCCTATCGTTCCATGCTTCAAGGTGATTATAATTTTTTTTCGAGTATTTCACAAAATTGTTGCAAATTTACTTTTTCCGTGTTTTAGTTGCAAAACATTGTTATACTTATACGTATAACTGCAGTACTTCGTAGGTACCATGTAATGCATTAAATTACTATTCATGAATATCCATTTTATATTAGGGCTGTCGAGTGCCGATGGTATGATTTCTCTTTGTCTGTTGTTACGTGCACGTGGAAAATTGTTCTCGTAAATCCTGGGACAACCTTGCACGGGACTTAATTATTATTCCAGTGGAGAACAAAAAAATTGCTCGGCATTATATCGTAATGTATGGAGCTGTGATGATGATGATGATGATGATGATTGCAGATCGCGAGGACCAGTCGATCCTGTGTACGGGTGAGTCTGGCGCCGGCAAGACGGAAAACACAAAGAAAGTCATCCAGTACTTGGCTTACGTCGCAGCTTCGAAGCCAAAATCAAACGCGGTAAGTGATATCATAATGTGCGTGTGTGTGTGTGTGTGTGTGTGTGCTGGCTGTTGGAGCGATCGAGCGTTAACGGCAAGGTGACATACATGCGAGTGAACCATCAGTGTTTGTATAGTACATACACGCGCGTTATATATTATTATGTCGGCCCTTGTACGGTCATGTGTATCCCGCAAAGAGAGAAAAAAAAGTCAACCCTACCGTGTATGGGTGTTGCTGCTTCTGAGGTGTATAATACACTTTCGTGATCGGATTAAAAAAATTTTTTTTATTAAAATTTTCAAGTCGTGGAGTTATTAATTTTTCACAAATTTTTTATTTTACCTCGAGGTGGTTACCAGGGAGGGCTCGTAAATCATCGTATAGTAGCGGAGGTAGAAAGCGCAACCTACGCCTGCGTGCGCTTTATGGGGACAACAGCAAGAACTGTTGAGATAACAACCCGGGAACTGGTGAATTATTCATCTCTCGCGGCGAAAATTAATAAGATACCTGAGAGCTCGATTAATTTGCATCTGTGGAAAGGAAAAAAAAAAAAAAAAGAAACTTTCAACCTACTGTGAAATGTCGCTCAACGTCTTATCAAAATCCGAGTAAGTAATAGCATAGGTGCACAAAAAGGCCCTAGGGTCTGCATCATGCACGTACAACAACAACAACAACAACAACTAAAAAATAATCATAATAATGATAATAGGCAATGCAAAAGCAGCCACATTAATACGCGCGTTCTCGCGGAGGAGTCGAATTACCCTGTCGGTCCTTCTTCTCTTCTCGACGTCCCTCTCTCTTCCTTTCTCTATTTATTCTGCCCAATGAGTGAAATTCGAGTAAAGCCTACTACTCGTGACTCGTGAACGGTCAACGACGTCGTCGCATACTCATACCTACTTATTTATATGTATTCGCACATGCGCGATCTACGTATATACATATATATTATAGACAACGACCTACGCTCTCTGGCATGAGCGCAGCAGCATACATTACCCTCGCCGTTTCCGCAGCCCCGTTTTTTTTCTCAAGAGTGCACATTCTCTGCCGGGGCGCGAGCCGATTTATCGAAACAAGTTTCCGACTTCCTCGTCGTTCGGTGTTGGGCATGTTGAATATTATATATACATTTCAGGCCCTCGTCTGTGAGCAGATGTATTTACCACTCGCGAAGAAAAAATATCTAGTATAGGGAAAAAAAAAGGGAGATGTTGTTTTGACGTTGGTGTGTGTCAAATGTACGTGCTCGCATGGGTGTGCACCGTAGGTGGTAAATATTAATACTTATTAAACAAACGAAAGACGCGTTGATGTTCTCATCCATTTAACGATATTTTTTTTCCGCTAATCCGTTTTGCAATAGACTCGTTGGAAGCGACGTGGATATGTATATTTTTTTTTCCTACGGACTCTTGAATGAAAGCATATTAAAACGCGAAAGCTGCAATGAAGCTCCTTTTTGTGTAATATTTATTCTGTCGAGCTGATAGCAATGAAAGAAAATGGCTTCTCGCCCGAGTATTTTGTATTTTCATCGGAAAATCGGAGTGAAATTTCGCGCCAGCGATCAAACAGCTTCAACGTAGTTCTCGAGCTTCTGTACAACGTATCGAAAGAGACGATGGAAAAATGAAAAAAAGGAGGTGAGCGAGCGAAGGCATCAGGGGCAAAAAAAAGGAGAGCGTCTTGATTAAGCCAATCGATTTACGACTCCCTTGTACACTCGCGAAAATTGCGCTCGAGATTCTATTTTTACAGCTCTTGAGGCCTCGTAGTGTGGCTCTCTTTTTCTTTCCCCACTCCTCTCGGTATGAGTGTCCGTGCGAACAGCAAAAAAGCGCGTCAATTATACACCCATAACATGGTCGGGGTAGAGAAAAAAAAAAAAAAAAAAAAAAAACAGAAACCTGTTGTATATATAATATACAATGATACACGAAACAACCCTTAAGGTTGTTAACCTGTCCGTTTCCAGCACCAGCTTATTATTGTACTTGCCTCTTACGAGCACTTGTCCACGATTTGGTTTTTCATTGTCAAGGTGTACACGCACACACGCACACAGAGACACGTGCAGGACCATTTTTTTATAGCCATTGTACGTAGTCGCTTTGTAAAATCGACCGATGTCGTCATCGCGTCATGTGAATGTTCACGGCAATATAATATTCTATTGTTGTAATGTCTTTGGGGTGTTGGGTATATGTGCACGCGTGTCCAACATGAGAAAGGTGGCAATGCACGGCATCGTAGGGAATGATTGGCGATTCTTCGAGCAGCAGCCGCCGATCGATCAGTTAGCGCCTATTGATTTAGATTGCCGCGCTTATGTTTTGTTTTCTACGAATGTCATCGTGAACATTCACATGAACGCGGCGCTGCTCCAGCACATTGTATACTTTACACAGTTAATTATGAATACCCTGTTAGGAGCAACAACATTTTGAGAATAACGAGGGATTACAGTGTTTTTCCAAACAAGGGTCCCTCGAAACTTTTTGAGTGGATGAACATTAAAAGTACCGATTTTTTCTTCTTTTTTTTCTTGGTGTTTTTCTCAATGCTGATTTGTGATATGCCGACGGGTCCGTGCCTTCTCCTTCTAGTCTCCGAGTCCGGCACTAATAATAGTAAGTCAACGCAAAACACACACAAAACTTGTCCAATCATCACATTTTCATATCTCATTAATACACATCTTTTTTTGTTTTTTGTTTAATCACTACTTACTCAATGAATAAAATAAAAAAAAAATAAAAAAAAAAAAAAAAAGATCATTAAATAACATAACAATGTTACCACGTATGCTTTATTCTTTTTGCATTTATTAATAATAATAAGAATGATGATGATGATTTATATCTTAATACATTAATTTTTCTGCAGTACTAACAAACAAACAAACACAGCCTAATAGGTTTTGGGTTCTTCATATACATACATTTCAACACATACGTATTTTATGCCATTAGTGCCTTATATACCCAATAACGTGTTCGTCGGGAGTGAAAAAGTAGATTTTTTAAAGAAATACATCCTTTTAAAAGTCAACTATAACTACATACATTGAGAAATTCTTTTATTCGGACAACGTGTTTTGCTCGCGCTTGTGTTTGCTCAACGATTACGTCTATATATATATATATCTGTATACAATTTTTTTTTATATACATATGAATCTTGTGCTTGCTTTTCGTCAGATTTTTTTTTTTTTTTTTTTTTTACCTTGGTACGCAATATTTGTATGTACGCGCAAACTTACCCAATGTAATAATCATTACTTTATATTTATATTATTGATAATAACCGATTAATAAATGATAATATAAAAATAATTTTTTTTTTTACTTTTTCTCGCTGCTTCTCAACTCTGCGCGCGTTTAACAATGCGAACCATCCATCACCTTCTGTACTTATATCTCACGTACACGTATAAAAAAAAAAAAAAAAAAAAAAAAAACGCACAACACTCTTGGCTTGGCTCGCCTTTTATATTCTATCTGTTGGCTTGCGTGTATATAAAACACCACCACAACCTACTGCCTGTGTAAACGCATAATATACATGCATATCTGCGATTCAACTACACGTTCTGGTGGCTGACGAGCAGAACAGCTCTGGGACTGGTACCGACAAATTTGCGGTAATTAAACTAACTAACCAGCGTGCTTTTGCCTATACCTTTTTTTCCTTCTTAATCTTCAAATATTGATCGCTGTTGTGTCGACCCGCTTTTTTTTAAATCATATACCTATTGGCCTTGTGTAAATAATTGAGCTGGATTAACTTTTGCATTTAATCTGCACTCTACTTTCGTACGTATATATTTTTCATCCATGTTGTGTATGTTTAAGCGCAAAGTACCTACCTACAATATCTCGGCTTTTTCATTTCTCTCATGTGTATATTCGTGTGGCATTGCGTCATTGTTCGTCATAAAAAATCTAACACTGAAAATCTTGCATCCATACCTCGATATTTTTTTTTTTTTTTTTTTTTCAACAATTGCTCGGAAAAGATTGAATGTGGTGCACTGTTTGAACGTTAACTCGTGCGCGCATTCTCTATTCCCGCCCAAATCGACTGCCTGATAATCGTCCCTCTCTCGTCGTCATGAATGTATGTATAATAATATATATATGTAACACAATTTTTTTCTGCCTGCTTGTATACCTATATTATGTGTCAGATGTTGCAAAATCGTCGTTGGTGGCCTGCAAGAGTAGTGCCTCGCATTATAACATCTCTCATGCGCCAACGACGACTATTCGCATTATTCGCCATTGGAATTTGAATTTTTTTTCAATTTAATTATTTTATATATGTATATATATATATATTTTTTTTTTCACGTCACCTACTTTCTCCTGCTCCATTTGTCATTATTAATTTATCGTCGTCTCTTTTCGTGAAAATTTTCATTCTTCGTATCGCATACCGCGATATTTATTTACATGACGATTAAAATTTTACCAATACTTACAGGGTGAACTCGAGCAGCAGCTCCTTCAGGCCAATCCGATCCTCGAAGCCTTTGGTAACGCCAAGACAGTCAAGAATGACAACTCGTCCCGTTTCGTAAGTCCACCAATGTCCGATTAAAGTATAGAATGACAGCTCCCCGATAATTTCTTCATTCGATTTTTCTGCCTATTGCACAGGGTAAATTTATCAGGATCAACTTTGACGCGTCGGGCTACATCGCCGGTGCCAACATCGAGACGTACCTCCTCGAGAAGTCGCGCGCCATTCGCCAGGCAAAGGACGAGCGCACCTTCCACATATTCTACCAGCTACTGTCCGGCGCCTCTCCCGAGCAAAAGAAGGAATTTATTCTCGAGGACCCGAAACTCTATCCTTTCCTGTCCAATGGCGCCCTACCGGTGCCGGGTGTCGACGACACTGTCGAATTTCACGCCACGGTCAAGGCCATGCACATCATGGGCATGACCAATGAGGACTTTTCCTCCATCTTCCGCATCGTCTCGGCTGTCATGCTCTTTGGCTCGATGCAGTTCAAGCAGGAGCGGAACTCTGACCAGGCGACGTTGCCCGACAACACGGTCGCCCAGAAGATATCGCACCTCCTGGGGCTGAACGTCGTCGAGATGACCAAGGCTTTCCTCAAGCCGCGTATCAAGGTTGGCCGGGATTTTGTCACAAAGGCGCAGACCAAGGAACAGGTCGAGTTCGCCGTCGAGGCGATATCCAAGGCTTGCTACGAGCGTATGTTCCGCTGGCTCGTCAATCGCATCAATCGCTCGTTGGACAGAACCAAGCGCCAAGGTGCCAGTTTCATCGGGATCCTCGACATGGCGGGTTTCGAGATCTTCGAGCTCAACTCGTTCGAGCAGCTCTGCATCAATTACACAAACGAGAAGCTCCAGCAGCTCTTCAACCACACTATGTTTATACTCGAGCAAGAGGAGTACCAGCGTGAGGGCATCGAGTGGAAGTTTATTGATTTCGGCCTCGATCTTCAGCCAACGATTGATCTAATCGACAAGCCCATGGGTATAATGGCCCTGTTGGACGAGGAGTGCTGGTTTCCCAAGGCGACCGACAAAACCTTTGTGGAGAAACTCATGGGGGCTCACAGCGTGCATCCCAAGTTCATGAAGACGGACTTCCGAGGCGTGGCTGATTTTGCCATCATCCATTACGCCGGCAAAGTCGACTACTCGGCCGACAAGTGGCTCATGAAGAACATGGATCCGCTCAACGAAAACGTCGTCAGTCTGCTCCAGGTTTCCCAGGACCCGTTCGTCTGCCACATCTGGAAGGACGCGGAGATCGTTGGTATGGCTCAGCAAGCGCTAACCGACACCCAATTTGGCGCCCGCACGCGCAAGGGCATGTTCAGAACCGTGTCTCAATTATACAAGGAACAGCTCGCCAAGCTCATGGTCACGCTGCGCAATACAAATCCCAATTTCGTAAGGTGTATCATTCCGAACCACGAGAAGAGAGCCGGAAAAATCGACGCGCCGCTCGTTCTCGATCAACTCAGGTGCAATGGCGTGCTTGAAGGCATCAGAATATGCAGACAGGGCTTCCCCAACAGAATACCCTTCCAGGAGTTCAGGCAGAGATACGAGCTGCTCACTCCCAGTGTCATTCCCAAGGGCTTCATGGATGGCAAGAAGGCCTGCGAAAATATGGTATGCGTCATCTCTTTGAACCCCCTCCCCCTTTTTTTTTCTTTCTCGATCAAAAGCTCAGCAACGTTTCTTTTTATAGATCAAATCTTTAGAACTGGATCCAAATCTGTACAGAGTAGGACAGTCCAAGATATTTTTCCGAGCTGGTGTCTTGGCCCACTTGGAAGAGGAGCGTGATTACAAGATAACGGATCTGATAGTCAATTTTCAGGCTTTCTGCCGTGGTTATCTCGCGAGGCGCAATTATCAAAAGCGCTTGCAACAGCTCAACGCTATTCGCATAATCCAGAGAAACTGCGCTGCTTACCTGAAATTACGCAATTGGCAGTGGTGGCGCTTGTACACCAAGGTTAAGCCTTTACTGGAAGTTACAAAGCAAGAGGAGAAGCTCACTCAGAAAGAAGACGAGTTGAAGCAGGTAATTGTCGAACTGCAAGAAAAATTCTTCATTCGTCATTTTGAATCGTAATACTTACAAAATTATTTCTTATGTCACAGGTTCGGGATAAACTTGAAATGCAATTGCACTCCGCTCAAGAGTATGAGCGCAAGTATCAGCAAGCCATCGAAGAGAAAACGATGCTTGCCGAGCAGTTGCAAGCTGAAGTTGAGCTTTGTGCTGAAGCCGAAGAATCGCGCGCCAGATTATCAGCCAGAAAACAAGAACTGGAGGAGATTTTGCACGATCTGGAAGTTAGAATCGAGGAGGAAGAAGAACGCAATATTGCTTTGGTGCAAGAGAAGAAAAAATTGCAGCTAAACATCAGCGATTTGGAAGAGCAGCTCGAGGAGGAGGAAGCAACGAGACAAAAGTTACAGCTCGAAAAAGTCCAGTGTGACGGAAAAATTAAAAAATTGGAAGAGGATTTGGCTCAATCCGATGACACGAATCAAAAACTACTCAAGGAAAAGAAAATGCTGGAAGAAAGATCTAATGATCTTTCGCAAGCTTTGGCCGAAGAAGAGGAGAAGGCTAAACACTTGGCCAAGCTGAAAACAAAGCACGAGGCGACGATAGCTGATCTCGAGGAGAGATTGCTCAAGGACCACCAGCAACGTCAGGAGGTTGACAGATCCAAAAGAAAGGTCGAGACTGAAGTGTCTGATTTAAAGGAACAGCTGACTGAGAAAAAAGCACAGTTGGAAGAATTACAGTTGCTATTAGGAAAACGCGAGGAAGAGCTTACCCAGGCTTTGACAAAAATCGACGAGGAAAGTGCCGCCAAGGCACAATCCCAGAAGGCCCTGCGGGAACTAGAATCTCAGCTGGTGGAGCTTCAAGAGGATCTTGAAGTCGAGAAAGTAGCGAGAAGTAAGGCCGAGAAGCTTAAGCGCGACCTCAATGAAGAACTTGAGGCCCTGAAAAACGAACTCCTCGACTCACTGGACTCTACAGCTGCCCAACAAGAGCTCCGCAGCAAGCGTGAACAGGAACTCGCCACGCTCAAGAGAAACCTCGAAGAGGAGACCTCGGTGCATGAAGCTACCCTCCAAGACATGCGACACAAGCACACCCAGGAGCTCACGACTATTAACGAGCAGATGGACGCTCTCAAGAAAGCGAAGGCTGCTCTCGAGAAGGCCAAAGCTGCCCTTGAAGTTGAGAACTCAGAGCTGACGACCGAGTTACGTTCGGTGAACGCTAGTAGACAGGAGTCGGACCGTCGACGCAAACAGGCGGAACAACAAATGGTTGAAATCAATGCCAAGCTTGTCGAGATAGAGAACGTCAGGCAAGAGCTCATGGAGAAGGTTGCCAAGCTTCAAAATGAAGCTGAGAACATGTCGCAGCAACTCGAGACTGCCGAACTCAAGGCTTCTGCTGCTATGAAGGCCTCGACTACTTGCGAATCACAGTTTTCTGAACTCCAGCAGCAGCTTGAAGAGGAGACCAAGCAAAAGCTCGCACTCAGCTCTAAACTCAGGGCTCTTGAAAGCGACAAGGAAGCTCTTCGCGACCAGCTTGACGAAGAGGAAGAAGCCAAGCGTGCTCTAGAAAAACAAATCTTGGCTTTGAACATTCAGGTATCAGTAATTGGTTTTTTTTTCCTTTTTTATAGAAATTTTTTTTCTGTTTGTAGTACGTAAAAAAACACTTGTTTTTTTTTTTTTTTTTTTTTTTTTTTTTTTTTTTTTTTTTTTTTTTTTTAGTATACCGAAGCAAAGAAACGCTCAGATGAGGAGAGCGAAGCTGCAGCAGCTCTGGAGGAGGCTCGCAAGCGGCTCGTCAAAGATATCGAAGCTCTACAGCGCCAAGTAGAAGAATTGCAGGCTGCAAACGAGAAACTCGATAAATCGAAGAAAAAGATCCAGGCCGAACTAGAAGACAGCACGATCGAACTAGACCTGCAGCGAGCCAAGGTTATCGAGCTCGAGAAGAAACAGAAAAACTTTGACAAAGTTCTGATGGAGGAGAAGGCCATCTCGATGCAATACGCAGAGCTTCGTGATGCCGCTGAGCGAGAAGCCCGTGAAAAGGAAACTAAAGTGCTATCTTTAACTCGCGAACTCGACGAAATGAACGACAAGGTTGAGGAGCTGGAGCGTGGACGCAAAAGTTTGCAAGCCGAGCTCGATGAACTCGTCAATAATCAGGGTACTGCTGACAAGAACGTACATGAGCTCGAGAAGGCTAAGCGTCTACTCGAATCGAAGATCGCGGAACAACAGGCTCAGGTCGAGGAGCTCGAGGACGAGTTGCAGTGCACCGAGGATGCCAAACTCAGACTCGAAGTCAACATGCAGGCCCAAAAGACGCAAAACGAGCGCGACCTCCAGGCCAAGGAAGAGCAGGCCGAAGAGAAACGGCGTGGCCTGATCAAACAGCTCCGCGACTTGGAAGCCGAACTGGAAGACGAGAGAAAGCAGCGCTCGGCTGCGATAGCACAACGCAAGAAGATCGAAGCCGATTACAAGGACATGGAGCAGCAGCTTGAGATGCACAACAAGGTCAAAGAGGACGCGCTTAAGCAGCTAAAGAAGCTTCAGACGCAGATCAAGGACTGCACGCGCGAGACCGAGGAAGCGAGAGCAGCCAGGGATGAGTTGGCTGCTGCAGCCAAGGAGGTCGAGCGCAAGGTAAAAGGTCTCGAGGCTGACAATATGCAGCTCACGGAAGATTTGACCAGCAGTGAAAGAGCCAGACGCGTCGCTGAGACTGAAAGGGATGAGCTCCAAGAGGAACTGAATAATAATGCGAATAAGGGCACGATTCTCGTCGATGATAAACGCCGCCTCGAAGCCAGAATCGCCACGCTCGAGGAGGAACTCGAAGAAGAACAGTCGACAAATGAGGTTTGTCCTATGATTGGTGCATAATGCATCATATTTAAATTTAATTGAATTTCGTGTCTAATTTTAAAATTGAATTGTAGGTTCTCATGGATCGCGGGCGAAAGGCACAGCTGTCGATTGAACAGCTAACCACGGATCTACAAACCGAGCGCTCGGCGGCTCAGAAAATCGAATCACATCGTTCACTGCTCGAACGTCAAAACAAAGAGCTCAAAGCCAAACTTGCTGAGCTTGAGACAGCCCAGCGTGCCAAGTCCAAGGCCACGATCCAAGCACTCGAGAGTAAAATTAACAATCTGGAAGAACAAGTGGATACAGAGACGAAAGAAAGGTTTGCACAGCAAAAGATCAACAGGAAGTTGGACAAGAAGGTGAAAGAGCTTATGTTGCAAGTCGAAGATGAGAGAAGAAATGCAGAGCAGTACAAGGAACAAGTCGAAAAAGTCAACGTGAGGATGAAGAGCCTCAAGAGACAGCTTGACGAAGCTGAAGAAGAGATCAGTAGGCACAAGGTGTCAAAGAGAAAACAACAGAGAGAAATGGAGGACATGATGGAATCGCAGGAGGTGCTCACGAGAGAAGTCGCGAATTTGAAAAACAAACTCAGGTGAAATTTTTATTTTTATTTTATCATAGGTGTTGACTGCCAATTTTAGGGCTAATTTTTTTCTGAAACTTATTTATCTGCTTCTCTACATACGTCTTATCATTCATTATTCATCGTCGCAGTGAATTAGACACAAAGACCCACACCAGTAGGCCACTGGGCTCCTCATATCGTGGCCGCTGGAAAGATGAAATTATTCATTCACTCAATGTGTAGGTATTGCGTGACCCCGAAAGCAACCAAACGTTAGTCTCACACTAAAATTTCGTTTTCCTGTCTAACGTTTTTTCTTCCTTAATAGCATGGAGCTGCATTGCAGAATTTTCTACTAATAGTACAATGTATTTATGCAGTTGTGAAATTACTCATATCTAACATATGTGATTTTTTTTAAGTTCTTAGCTCCGATGATGATTTTATTGAAATTGTCAAGCAAAACAGTAAACATCCTATTCATTGTTAAAAATAATTACAGACGTGGCGGACAGCCGATCAGCGGGCTGGGAGCTTCGAGATTAAAACGCACGTCGATTCAGACCGGTGGCTCTGGGGACGACTCAGCAACACAGGACGAGAGTATAGACGGTGAGGAGAACGCTAATTGAAGTATCATAATTTAGTGGAACAATCTCGAGGATCGGCAAGGACGGCGCGCGACAACGCATAATATATATAATACATAAAGGTATATCGTCCGGCGTCATGAATAACAAGTTGGAAAAAATATTTATATATATATACATAAAACAAGATAAGGCTTCCAGGGTAAAAGAAAAAGAAAGACAGATAAAGAGAAAGGGATGATTAATAAAGAAAATGTATGGGAAACGCGCGATTCCCTCGTGAAAAGAAAGATCATACATATTATAGGGAGCAATGTGATTGACCGGTGGAAGCAGTTTCTGTTACTCTTCCTGCTCTTCTACCGTCTAAGAATAATAACACAATTATTATTACGTCATTAATACTAGTTTCCTGAGATGCCATCGCACGAATGTGTAAAATGAAAAAAAAAATGAAAAAAAATTACGGATACCGATCGAGAAAACGTGGAAAGGAAGTTTTAAAAAAAATAATAATAATTAAACATATGGTCATGTACATAAATTTGCAATCACACTGATGAAGGATTACGTGAGACCGTAGAACGGTTTTAATGACTTACGGTTTTGAGACGTGCGCGTGAGATGAAGAGGTTCTTGCTATGAGATACTATAATAAACATAAAAAATGCAAACTTTGTAACACACTTAGGTAGTAACTAAGACATTTATTACTATTTTTAATATCATTACGTTATGTTTACTATTACGTTTAATTACAAACTACCATCTAACAGCGTCTATATCTATGCATTATTGCAGTTTATTAAAAAGTAAATCAAACAATGAAATTTATTTTCAACTATTAAGTTTGATTTTCAAGGATAAATACAAGAGACAGCAAAATATAATGTTAAGAAGCTACGTTTAAATGGACCGATACATCGTGAAGAGTTCGCATTGTGACTTTATTTGGCCGTTTGGTGCTTTTTAATACTGTATCTTTTTTCTTGGCGAGAAATAGACAAAAATCATGTTGCTTTGCGCTTATGTTTATGTTTGTAGAAAAAAAAAAAAAAAAAAACAAAAAAAACAAAACAAAACTAAAAGAAAAAAAAATGAAAATGATTTTGCTTTTGCCTTGTAATCCAGCAAATTAAAGTTACTTAACGCCATTATTCTCGCGTTGTACTTAAGCTTTTATAGTTTTCTTCGGTCGCTAACGCGTTGCATCTTTGGAAATGGAACGCGTATTAATTTTTTTGTGTATGATAAAAAAGGGGTGGGTAAAATTTTTCAATGGCTGTACATCTTCATATAACAAAATCTAATACGTAAGCTAAAGACATATGAACACGAGATGCACTGACTTGTATAAAAGAATTTCAATAAATGGAAAGTTCATTGACTGCCATAAAGATAATCCTTAGAACGTCAATTCTCGCATGTCCGATTTTATACGAGCATTTTAACAAAATTCTTTGTATTTAAAAAAGCATTTACAATTTTTTTACACCGTATATGTAAAGAAACTCGTGGAAATTTACAAATGTATGTATGTACGTATGAACAAATAGACTCTAATGTAACTCGAAAGACTATAGTATATTTTTTGATGCAACTAATGTTGGCGAGCGCATTACTACTTTTTTGTGCGAGCACGAGATAACTGTAATCTAGGGCCTTATTAATCGAAACATAAAAAATATAAATAATAGCTATCGACCCAATGGAATTTTGCGTAACGTTTGCCGGACCGTCTAATTCGAGAGCCTCTCAAATACGGTGAAAAAATATATATCACTATAATTTTGTATATATACATGAATTTTGTGTTAGTGTGCTACTGATTCTGGAATATTTTTTTTCTCTTAATCATTGGTGTAATCTACTCAGATCAAGTACTTTTATATGCTTTTTGTGAGTTTTATTTTATCTGTCAAATAATACATTCGATTTGATAAGTTAATTTCTTTTAGTTTTCACAATTTTTTTATAAAAACTTTGAGGGCAAAAAAAACACGATGCACACAAGAAGTATAGAAAGTTAACTTGAAGTGAAATTTTAAAGTAATGGGATCAGTGAGTTTTGATGCCTTTTATGTTTGATCGATTACAGACAAATAAATACGCAATCGCACGCGCGCGCAGATTATACAATTGGATCTTTCATAAATATACATATAAATATATATAAATATATATATAGACGAGATAATAAAAGTAAGAAATATTTAGTTTACAAAAAAGTGTCGTGTTTATTTTTAAAAATCCCAAAATTCTCAATGCGAGAATTCACATTTCAATTATCACAGTGTTAATTGGTGGTGATAAAAAAAAAAACAGTTTCAAATCGTTAATTTTCATTTGAAATTTCTTTCAACTGATTGGCAAGGGCTCGACTGCAAAAGTCGAAAGGCGTTTCCTCCTTTTTATTTTGTACTTCAAGCCTTGCTCCCATTTGCACCAACAGTTTGGCTTCCTCAACCCTATCTTCCTCGCACGCCATATGTAGAGCTGTATTCCCATACCTGTCCTGTTGATCTGTAAATTGTCAGCAAAAAAGAATTTGTAAATATTCTGCTATTTTATCTTTGGTCAAATTTCATTACCGATATTCAAATTTCGGCCCTTTGTAAGTAGGAGCTTGACAATCTCGATGTTTCCTTTGGAAGCGGCTCGATGAAGCGGCGTAGCACCGTATTTGTCGGCAATGTTGATGTCCACGTCGTTCTCTAATAATTTTTCGCAGATGGGACGCCAATTTTTCGACGCCGCGTATTGCAAAGCCGAATGCCCCTCGTTATTTTTTGCATTAACAGCCGCACCTTCGCGGATTAGAATGTTGACAACTTTTTCGCGGCCTGCCGATGCAGCTAGAATTAGAGGTGTCATGCCCATCTGTCGGAAATTTTACGAGACCAAAGTGAAATAAATTTATTACATTCCAAAGCCTTTTGATATATGTGGTTATCTAATAAAAAGAATTTCGCAATGTTGTTCAATGCAATAAAAGAATTTTATGTTATTTTATAAATAAGCAGCTAATGTAACCGAGATGAAATGAAAAATTTTTCAAAAACTGAAGAAATATTGATCTTTATTTTATATTTCTACACCATGTATATTTATTAAGTATAGTTATATATATATATATATATATATACCAATATACCTATAGGTACTTTTATGTCAAATATAAAAGGTGTCAGTTATCCAAGTATGGTCTAAGTGGCAAATCGTAAACTGAAACAAATCTCGTGACTAATAATTATTAATTACCAAACGTCAGAAATTACGGCGATTTTTTAAAGTTCCGGCAGTCGCGCGGCAATCAGACCATAAATACTTTACCAGGATATCTTGCTACGTCATTGTTACAGTATATGTATTAGTATTCTTAACCTATAGTATATTTGTTGCTAGTGTAAGTAAGAATAACTTACATCGTCTCTGGGATCAACTGGTACTTTCAAGGATAGTAAATGACTGACCAGCTCGTCGTGTCCACCTAGAGCTGCCCAATGTAGTAACGTTCTTTCGTTCTATAGGAAACAGGTTAGGTCTCTTAGTTTAATTAGTGCTTTTATTTGCTTAAACAACTTATCCATTTTATTTCACGCACTTCGTCCACTTGTAGCTTGAGATTCTCGTTTTGAGCTAGAAGAGCTTTGAGGGTTGATACCTGGCCATGATAAGCCATATCAAAAGCTTTTTTTGCATCAGTACCGGCTTTTGACATGTTTACTGTTTACCTAATATATTAGTGCGGTAGTAGTGGCTGTATTCCGCAAACGCTGCCAGAATTAAGTTATACGTAGGTCGTGGTAACGCCGCATGGTCGGGCGGTGCTAGCGACCTAGCATCAACCTGTACTAACTAGGTTTGTTCATTTATCCACCTTGGAGCGCTCCAAGGTGGATAAATTTAAGCTGTACTTATTCCGCAAATGCTGCCAGCAATTATGTTACGCAGCCAGTGAAATCCCCGGGTTGTATGGGGATTGGCCCTTACGTCATTATTTTATTAATCATAAATAATTAAAGCAACCAGTAAGCTCCCCTAGTTGGGTGGGGATTGGCGCTTGTGTTATTTTATTTTATCATTAATTACATTGCTTTGTTTACTACCTATACAGATATGGTTAAGAGAGTATATAATCACTATATCACTAATCAGTCGTCTGCAGTATTACTATATACAACGGCCTTAGTTTATTGATTGGTCGGTGGTGGCGCTGAAATCAGAGGCTGGCAGAGATCAGAGATGTGCTTTGAAGTGACTGTACTAATATACTTATGTGTAGGAGTCTTGCTTGGTCAACTTATAGTCAACTACTTAGAGAGAAAAAGGTGTTTCGTCTTGGGAGCACGCCAGGACTCATCAGTAAGGCTGATGACGTGCTCCCTGCTTTAGACACAAGAGAGGTGTGGGCTCAGATTGACTCGATCGCGGTTATACAATTATTGTGCAGGTATTTCGCCGCTTGACGGGAGTTGATTATTAGGGGCTTGGCCACCTGGCGAGTAGAGCCTGAAGCGCGAGAGATGTGAGACGCCTACATACTTATGATAGAGCCATGTAATCGATTATAAACCAGCCGCAATTTTTCTTGTATAATTAATATTAAAAAGTTGACGTTGTCTTCTATTTGCAGCAAGTAAATAATCTATCTTTTAGCCAGTGAATAGCTCGACTCGAGCTTGCAGTACAACGGGAAGTCGATATATTTTAAAAGAGACTCGATCCTCGAGTAAGTACAGTCATTTTTTTATTGAATAGAGCTTCAAATGAAACGTTATTTTCAGATCGATTTCTTTTAAACTTGCATTGATTGTTGAAATTATGTGGTTTTCTTGAAAAATTTTAATGTTATTTTATTGTTAGCAAATAATATGTATTCATAAGTGTGACTCATTGTTTTAATAACATTATCAACACGAATATTTTTTGATCAAGTGTTTCGATGATTTGTTGAATTAAATTTTAACGTTTAATTAGTAAAAAGTCTCATTAAAAAAATACTCGATAAGTATTATTTGTTGAATTCCCTTATACACAACAACGATGTTCAATGTATTTACCTACTATTGTTTGTGCAGATACAATTTTATATGATAAAGCTACTGTATGTTTACGTGAGTGAGCAGTAGTGTGGGTACACACAGGGTACTAAAGGTAAACCACGTGAATTGTGTGATTGTATGTGAAATGAGTGATTGTATGTAAACTGTGTGTTTATAAGAGAGTAAGAGAGATACATCAGAGAAAAAGGAGGAAGAGGGTGGTATTGATAAGAAGTAAAAATGACAACTTGCTTCTCTGATATCATTATATCCACAAGGAACATTGTATATTGTACTTTATACGCACTTTTATGTACAATTTATAACTGACACTTACAAATTATCAATTTTACATTGAACATTTTACATGATATATCGACTATTAAATATGTACAATATTTTACAACTGTAAACATCACATTGATAATAAGTGCTTTGTGCAGCACATGCACATAGGCTTTTGTCTACATCCTTTTATACTTATCGCGTCTTTCGTCTTACACTTTGACAGGCATTTCAGTCATCATCATCTTTATCATTGCACTCTACTTATTTCTCTCAAAATTTGATCCTCTGTACGCTTTTGCTTTGGTTTATTATGTATACATTCTATCTAGATAGAGTCAAAAAAATCCGAGTTTTTGTAAAACAATTGTTTGGTCAGTACAATAGTAAAACAAAAAAAATTACACAACCGAAAACACGGATTGGAAAAAAGAAGCAACATTTACAGATGGACACGAAGAGTTGTAATCAAAAAGTAATCACTCGTTGGCTGCTTCTACATCGCTCTGTTGCTGCTGCTGCTCCTCTTGTTCGCTCTTCTCGTCTTTGACGACGCCATTATACCAGTGCAGCGAGTGGCGTTCGATGCATTTCCGCACAGCTTCGAGAATTATGGGGATACGGCGATCGAGCGCCTCCAAATGTGGCTCCCACAGCACCGGGGCCACAGGGTCCTTGGCTAAGCTCTCTCGCATCGCGTTGCTCAGTCTTACCGGTCCGTTGTGATACCTATAAACAAAAATAATCAATTAGTAATAGTCTGAAATTGTTCTGATGCATCAACGTAAGTAATTGATATACAATACGTAGGTATATTATGGTAATCTCTGAAACACTTTGAATGAAAGTAAATAACGCGTTGGGCGCATACCGTGGCACCGATATAATATATAATTATCATATTCATCGCGCTCGGAAAATTCAAATTACCTCACGCCCTGAACTTGAAACTGCGTAAGTGTACCTATAAAAGTTTGTCAAATAAATAAAAGCGAAGAACGTGCAAATTTCTCGAGCGTCATTTTGCAGACTAGGTGCAAGTACTATGTAATGAGAATAATTATAATATACACTTGTATGAATATTAAGGAGTCGACGCGACGCGCATCAGTATTAAAGTGCTACTAGTTCTCGGCATGCACTTGATGTACTTATACCTACTCTCACCACTGCCTTGATTACTATAGCTTTTATTATTACCGGCCATATAATAATATAAGCAAAACAAGTCGCCACGAGCGGAGGATCAGGGTGCTTAGATCAAGAGGACGGGAAGGTAGATAGGTATGTAATAATAATAATAATAATAATAATAATAATAATAATAATAATAATAATAATATTACGTGGAATAGCTAGAGGTATAAGGCAACTTGGTGTGTATTGTATGTATTTTATAGCCCCAATAACCGTACAAAGGTAGGTAGGTATAAAACATATATTATATATACATTTACCTCAAGAGCGTGGCTAGGGTACTCTGGCGAATCATGCAACATTGCAGCAAGGGCGACAAACAGCTGATCTCGTCTTGGTAGGGCTTGCCGAAGCCACGGCCGTTGTCGAGGTGGAGGGTAAAGGTATCGTTGCCAAAGATCTTGAAGGTCTCGTAGTGGTGGCGGTCCATGTTGCCGGTGAGAAAGTCAAAGACCGACATGTCTATCAGATCCAACAGGCGCCGGCCCTCATCGTAAGGCGGATGCTTCTTCACGCTCGCGCAGTAGTCCGAGTCTGGGTTTATTGCACGGTATTTTATATTTACATACATACATGTACGGATTTAAATGTCAATGGCCACTTGGGTTTTGTACCCTACTACCGGCCCCTCTCTCTGTTTCATTTATTTACAAATGCAAATGTCAGCTTCTTTTCTATTGTTCGGCTGTATATTGGCCGGTGCTCATGACGCGACGTGGACGCGGGTTTGAACAAAAGTCGTAAATATTGCCACGGAAACTCGAAACTAATTTTTGCTTCACTGGATCACGAAACGGTGATATATATATATATATATATATTTTCTTTTATTAGTCGAAACAATACGTAGGTATATATAATTATTTATATACCGAACACGAACACTGATCCACGTGTATAAGACGGAAAATTGTATGACGACGACCGGAGGACTTTGACGTTCTCGACTAATTGATCCGAGCAATTATTTTTACGGTTCTTAATGCACCTCCTACATGTAGACGCGAGCAATTAACGTTCCTGAAACGTATACCTAATAGTAGTTTATTACGGTTGACCCGATTCAAATTGAGGGGGAAAAAAAGCCTAATAATCATAGCATTTGTCTGTGATGTGCAATGTTTTTGTTTTTTTTTAATCGTTACTTCGGCACTTTACTTATATAAATGTATACAACATAGTGCGCCCCAATGGAAGCGCTTCCCTTACGTAAGCCCGACTCGTTATCGTTAGTAGGTGCACACAATTTATTATACCACTCCAATTGGTTATAACGACGACGGATTGTATGTGTGTGTGCCCGGAGTATGTAAGGACGTCTCTTGGCTCGATGTAATGCATCGAAAGATTAAACAGTAAATAATAGGTAATAACAACAAAAACAAGGATGATAATGAGAAACGGGATCGTAATAGTATATATACTTGTAAAGGGTATGTCAGTAGCTCGGCGTGCAGTTTTCCTCAACTCACCGGTTTCCCACGCGGCCTTGTTGCGCTTGTGGTAGCTCCGTCGCCAGGGATGCCGCCAGATTTTTCTCGGTATCAACTTTTTGTCCGGCAGGAAAGCGGCGAAGCTGCCCTCCAGCGTGTCCGGATCGCCGCATATTGCGTGGCTCGTGTCGCAGTAGTACGTGCACTTGCCGTGAAAGCACAAGTTACCCGCCGGACTAACGAAGAACGTCTTTAGAATGTCCCCGTCCGTCACCTGATAGATCTCCGCCGTTATGTTAAGCTTCCGGCCCGTCACTGGCATACCACGCCGGAAACCCAGCAACCTGGAATCATTTTTTTTTTTTTCCAAGTTATTGTGAAGAGAGAGGGAGAGGGAGGGATGCTCCGATTTCTTTTTCTCCGCGGCTACTCTGTCTACACAATGAAGCTGTAGCTCCAATTTCCACGACTCGGCACTTTTTTCTTCTTCTTTTCCTTCCTTTAACGTCTCATTTATTCATCGCGAATTACGCTGAATTAGGAAATTTCTCCTATATATTATATATACTACCTATGGTGGGTGGGATGAAAAATCCGGAGCGCGCGATGATTGGTCAATTAAAATGAAATTTTATATTGCTGAAGAATTTCGACGCTTTTGTTGCTACCGAGATATTTATTTACTATTAATAAATCGATTTGGCATTTCCTTGACGATAAACCTTAATAAAATATTGATGGTATTGTTTTTCCTTTAACTTTTGTTATTATTTTTACAATATTTAATTTAAAAAATGTTTATTTGTTTATTTATTTATTTATTTATGGAGCAAAGTTATACGCGCGTGCTAACAGAAACAGACAGCAAAACCAGGAGCAATTGTTATTATTAAATAATACCAAAGAATTTGAGAATGCCAAGGAAAGAGATGACGAAAAAGCGGGACTCTTTCGTTGAATATTGTATATTTTAAATCGCAAGGCGATGGGTTTAAATTTAGAAGTGCGGGTGGTATCATGTGGCGGAGACGCTACTCACCTATCCAAATGAAACGCCGCGATTTCGGCGTGATGGCGCTCAAAGTCCGTGAAGTAAAAGTGATTTGGAAGGGTCTGCGTGTCGCGTGGAAATCTGCCGGCACAAAAAAAAGAAACAAATGAGATGTGGAGGAAAACGAATAACCAACTGGTTGGTTTATCTTTTCGTTTGCGCCTGTGCAGCTCTTGTCTCGTTTTTATAAAGCTCCGTTTATTTACCTGCAGCAACTATTTATCTATGTACAACAACATTACAGCGTCCAACCAAACTTGACTTGTAAAAGTTGAAATTTCATTCCTCTGATCGCTAATGATTGAGAGTGCAGAGAGAGAGAGAGAGAGAGAAACAAGATTACAAGATTAATTTCCAGCCACTCGAGTGGCGAAGAAAAAAAAAGACCGGTCCAGCCAAGCAGGGCTCGTTGGCGCGTTGCCCAAATAAAAAGGCAGAAAACAGCTAGTTTCAAGTAAAAGCTCGTCGGGACTTCCGAACGTGACTTGTACGTCGCGAGAGTGGCGAAAGCTTCCCGCTACCACCTACGGGATAGTAGGTAATGCGATTACCGATTTATCCACGTGGTTACGTAACGATATACATAGTTGTGTTTCCGTCTCTTCTCCAATAGAGACTCACTTGTATTACTTTTAAAATGCTTGTACGAAAAACTTTGATGACCGATCGTACACTTACTCCAACATGACAATCCCACGTTTTCATCGTTAAACAAATAGTTACGTCTACAAAAGGTCCGTTGGATTCTTTTTTTTTTTTTTTTTTTTTTTTTTTTTTTTTTCATAACACCATTCGTTAAGGAAATAACTGAGTGCGCAAGAGAGTTTCCAAGAACGATTTTTTCTCCTTAGCCTCTTCTTTTTCTGTTACCTACTTACCAGGGATGCGTGCAATAAATGATTATTGTGCTCCGAGGAAAAGATAGCAGATAACGAGCAGAGAGAGAGAGAGAGAGAGAGAGAGAGAGTACTTATATCGATTCGCTTATAAGTGTAAATTTGTTCTGCGTGAATCAGTGTAAAAACATAATTATAATATAGGTAGGCGCACATGTCACATGATAGTGTGCAGTACTCTGTTTGTGTATGTAAATATACTTAGTTAATTTGTTTTTCCATTTTGTGCGATATAGGTACCGAATATTGTGGGTATCACGCGCGGCGCGAGCGAGGTCGGTTACTTTGGCAACAAACGGAAACACTCGAGTCCCTGAGACGTGAGAAAATGCAACAGCACGGGCTAGTTCATTGAAATCTCTCGGGTACTTTTGCATACATATAGGTATACCTATATACCCACACTCATAAACACAATACCTAATCAGGAGGGGAAGGGAAAAATATATTATGCTTACTTTGCTCCCTGCGAGAGGTGGAATCGTTTGTAGCATAAGCCGAATATTGTGCACTACCTCCGAAAGCTTACAAGCTCAATTAGCCACTGCGTCGGTAATTAAACCTCTTAACGCTGGCTTCACGACCGTACGAGACACACACTGCACGTGCATCAACACGGCGAGCGCTGCAGATAAAGACAAATAGAACCGCACTCGCTACTTGTTGGCCATTATTACATACACTAAAGTACTGCACAAAAGTGTAGATACGTGTACAGCGGTGAGAGGAAAAAAAAAAAAAAAAAAAAACGGTGTGCGTAACAACAAGCTACATTGCAAGTAAAAGCGTCTGTAGGGTGACGAAAGAATCGGCATGAAAAAAAAAAAAAAAAAAAAAAAATTATAGCAAGTAGGTACTTATAAGTACCGTGAGCGCGAGAGGAAGAAAAGAAAGACAAAGCAGGCGGTGCATCAGGCGCGGTAAGTAAGGAGGTAAGTATACGTATACATATTATATAGCAGACCGTTAGCCGCGTCTGCGCCGTTAACGGATTAATCGCCGACTAACTATACTTACTTAAATACGCACGATGCTCACGCCTCCTGACTTTATACACCTTGTATGTTACACAGAACGGGTGTAGGTATACCTATCACTCGCCATACCTTCTCATGATATTTAAATATTATTTTCCGTGTGTTTGATATATTAAGTATACCCACGTGCAGTGTATATGCAGTAGCGCGGATAATTAACAATAATATACTTGAGTGTTCGCGTGTATGCTCCCCTTATCTGTCATATGTCGTGCCTATACAATTAGATCCGTTTTAGGAACTTGACTCGCTCGTTTTTTTTTTCCAACGAGCACGAAAAGCAGCGTGTGCATGTCGGGTAAAGGAGGTATAGAGGAGCAAACAAAGTGACTTATCAGCTGCTATCGCGCGGCACAGGCGCATACATTTACACATAGGTATACATATATAAATACTCGTACAAACAGTGAACACACACATAAAAATAAGAGAGCATCATCCCTACCTCATTGGCTTGAACAGAGCTTGCATCTTGTTCGGATAGTCCATGACGAGTTTGAGCTGCGTCCCGCCAGACTTTTCAGCTGAAAAACCATCCTACATTTAGCACAAATAATCAAGTATACCTGCACTTTTACACGAGCATCATTTCGTAATTAAATTGCGAGACACGGGAAAGAGCATGTTTATACAAAGTATGTAAACCGTACAGGCGTGGACGATCGGCTGGGTGGCCATGTAATCCAGGAGCTCCTCGACCAGCGGCAAGTCCTCCTCCCTGTACAGCTCCCGTTTGCGAATCCGCGAGTGAAACCTTTCCAATATCGTGCTGTTTTTTCTGAAATTTTTCACAAACACACGCCCATACATAATATATACGTATACATGTATATACCTACTTGTGAACTCTGTGCCACCCTTTCAAGGTCTCCTTTATTCCCAACTATTTTTAATTAATCTCTACGACTTGTTCTTATTCACCTGGCCTGCGTTTTACTTACATTTTTACGCTTAACGCGCCTTGTGCGATACGTGGACGGAAAAATACACACAAATTGTATACGTATAGGGAGAGAGAGAGAGAGAAAAACAAATTAACAAATAATCATAAGTTACGTGGTTACGTGTCACCAGTAGGGTCTATTGGGAGCAACAGCAAAGTCGTGCTAATTAAAGAGAACCTACACCACGTTAAACATGTACGAGCATGTGAGACAGTGTATTTTACTTGGCAAAAGAAAGAAGCGTATACTTATATATATATATATATATATGAGGTGTTGCGTCGTGTAACGGTGATACTATATATTATGTTGTTGTTGATGTTGTCGACTGTCTACCGGCCCATCTTTCTCTCTCTCTCTCTCTTCCTACTTTTTTGCACGGATGTAACCTACTCTCAGATAGGTTTGACAAATTTAGTTATTTCGAGCCTCTCAACTTTATACATCTGATTTTTCCAACGTAATTATTTTTGTTTTACAAGAATCTACATTTTTTTTTTTTTTCCGAAAAGTGGACAAGTGAAAGTAAAAAAAATTTTTTTTTTCCAGCCGCTGTATGCAGCTAAATGGTGATTGGAGAAAAGTGAAAACTAAAATTTTCGAGTGTGCGTTCTTCTTTTTTCGCTGATTACCGCGCGCTAATTGGTTTTTTTTTTTTTTTCACCAGCACCGGCAAATAATGAAAACTAAAAACAGCAGCAAAGGAGGATTGAAAATTTACTGTTCATCACGCATCACGTACAGGCTTACATTTTTGCAGCAATTTCTAAAGTACCCATCGCCATTAGATGCGCCAGCTCGCACCTGCACGCGACTGTATTTTTTAACTTTTAATTGCTCGTTGAAGTCAGTACATATTATATACAATTGCAAAGAGTTTGAACAAAAAATTCGATCGGTAACAATTTCTCATTGGTTGTACAAATAAAAAAAAAACAACCTTTGGTGCTCCAAAGAGGAAAAAAAAAAGCAAAATTTTTCGTGCGAATAACTTTCTACCGTACGAATGAATCGCGAGTAGTAGGTGTACACCTGCAGAGCAGAGACGGTGCGAGAGCACGGGATTTAATAACAGTTTAAAAAGACTACATGTTGCACCTACGCATATAGTGATTGTACGCCAGCCACGAGCAGATCATTGATACTGTTTAGGGCAGTGCGTCTGCCGGTTATTAATTAATATAGGTACGTTTGTACGAAGCTCATACAGTACCACACCAGAGAGATTTTTCCCAAGATTTACAACGGGAAGAAACCGAGCTATAAAAGCGCGTCTTCTCTTATCTGTGCTCGCTTTGCTGTACAAATTTAAAGAACAATTTCCTTTCTACTCTCGATTGGGGAAAAAAAAAAAAAAAAAAAAAAAAAAAAAAAATTCGTTCTCAATACTGCAGCCATTATTCCGCCTAATCCTGGGTGACTTTGGGATTATAATTTTTACAGCCGAGTCGTTTCGCTGACGCACGCGGCAGTGGAGCAGCACAACCGGCCTTTTTTTGTCGTCACCGTCGTTACCGTCGCCATCTCTTCTAAGATGGAAAAAAAGGGGGGGAGAAACAATGAGCGAGACTCGATGATTCCAGACTTTCGCCTCTGTTGTTGTTTCCCGCTGCTGCGACTATTGACTATGATTTTGTGAGGGAGCTCGGGTTTCCTACGTGTACCCTACCTGCGGCTTCGTTTAACTTTGTTTCGGCCTTTTGTTAGAGTTTCCTTATACATCTATCCGACCAACTTTTTAATTGAGTTTTACGGTGGGTAAAAAATTGAATCGTCTCGCATAAACAAAAAGCCAAAAGGTATTTTTATTTTACCATCTGTGGTGGTTTCCATAAATATTTACATTATACTTTAAAGCGCCGTAGGTGAATACTAAGCTTACAAGAAAAAAAAATTCGATTGCCATTGAATTAGATGAATAGGATTTTTTTATAAACTACCTTTGATGCTTGTGATAGGAGTTCAAGTACATACGGCTATTAATTTGTCATTAAAATGGTTTCAAACTTTCCTTTGATAACGATTCTTTAAATGTACGAATTTTTACTTAACTAAGTTTCAATCGTGGCACTTTAATGTAAATTTATAGCAATATTTTTAATAATCGTATGCTCACGTGTACCTGATTATCTCATTTTTGCACCATTTTCCTTTACTTCAAGGCTAAATGTGACATACATGTAAAAAAAAAAAAAAAAAAAAAAAAAAAAAAAAAAAAAAAGTAAAAGCACCAGGACCCTGCACTAAATGCATAGCGTTTTTTTTTTTTGCTACTAATATTTATACTTATAATATAATAAAAGGCTCTCGTGAATCGAAAAAATGGCATACCTAATAAAGAATAATCAATCTGCTGCATTGGCCTTGCCCGTTAGAGCGCTTTTAATGATATGTGAAGAAACCGGTTGTGCCACTATCCACAACACACAAGCATGATTAAGCTTTTGTCTAATTCTTCGTGTTTAAGTGTATATTTGTTTAATGAGAAGAGCAAGCTGTTCTTTCTTCTCTCGACTTTTTGGTCTTTTTTTTCAATAGCGAAACGAATATACCCTCATGCGACCAAACTGAAGAATTCGTAAGTATAGAGACGCGCTCTCGCGAATTCTTATCGGTCACTGGGTAAGCCCATGCATACCTACTCTCGACGTGTTTTGTTGATATTGCTCAATACTCACTCGCACGCGAGAACGTGCTTCAAATAATCAATTACTCGGCTCTTTGACCGCTGAAGGCGCACTTGTGCCAAAACTCTTTCGTCGCCGGTTATATTAATTCTTTTTTTTTTTTTTTTTTGTCTTACTTGCACAATTGCAGTTTGTTTAAGCTATGGAAAAGTAACGTCTGTTGTCCCCGCAAACAAAAGCAAGAACGTTGTCAAACCCGACCTCACGCGTTACATTACAATATACCTACACTTACTTGGCTGATGCAGGCATACATAGGTAGGTAGTAATCACTCGAGCAAAGGGGCGTAACGGTACACCCTTAACTCGCCTGAGCATCTATATCATATACATCAAGGGAGGCAACCCGATAGGCAACCTACAATAGATGTGTGTATACTCTCGACTCACCCCATCTTAAACTCCTTGAGGTCGGCGATGCTCGGGTTATCCCGCTCGTCCTCCTCGCTGGTCCTGACCACTGCCCCGGTTTTTTTCACGCTGGCCACCAGATCGGCAAAGTCGTCGTGCGGTGCTTCCGTGGCGAGCTGGGAAGTCTTATGGCCCGTGGCGCTCGTCGACTCCTCCTGCGGCTGATCCGTCGCCGCGTAAGCTTCCCTGCTCCCTTGCGCCCGTGGCATGAATTTACGCCTGATATATAACCAAGAGTTTCCGTTTCACTTTTTATTCTTCCCACGGGGGCAACGGGCGCGCTTCCAAAAAATGCGCGTTGCTCAGCACCAGCGGGTACAATACAACATATATATATATCACGGGTGTATACTACCGAGAATATACCGCCATCGGCGCAACCCGATCCGACGAGTGCCCGAAGCACGCGATACCAATGAAAGGGGTAAAGAAAGGCAAAGTGCATGCTTGTAAGGTCAGTAACGTCACCTGAAGTTGTTGTAAACGGTGTCGCGTTGCGGGTCCTCGGCCATCCTGTACCTCCCGTGACTGGGCAGTAGATGGTGCCCGCTGTAGCCCAGATCCAATTGCAGATCCATCACCAGGAGAAACGTACAGACGATGGCCAAGCCGGCCAACGCGAGGATCAAGCGCTCCTTCAGTCGGAGGGCCCTTGCGGCCAGCTTCATCACGCCCTCCATGTGCCGATCCCGATTATGGCCCTGCACCAATTCTCGCTGTTTGAGTTTGGGGGGATTAGCCGGCCTTGCCTCCTCTACGCTGCTGCTGCTGCCAGCCGCTGCTTGTCGGCAGCATCGCGCCTCCTCCCCTTTTTGCGTCGCAACTGGCCCGTTGTTGCTCTTCGCCTCCGGTGGCGGTGAGCACTTGGCCTTGCCGTTGACTCCCGGCCGAGGCTCCCCGAAAACGACTTTTGCTGCAAAAATAATTTAATCCCGAGGTAAGGCTTCCTCCGTTGGCAGATGTACGTGTACATATCACCCATCGACAATCAAATCGCCAATTTTTAAGCCATGTACATGGAATGGAGTTTGTGAGTTCACCGTCATTTTATCCATGTTGGGGGGGGGGGATCACCGAGTTTATTTTCAATGTGACGGTTAACTCTTGAACTCCATCCCATGTACACAATTAAATATTAGAAGGAGACTGAATGAAATTTCTGGAATATAACTGTTAATTTTCGCTAATGTTCACTTTTGCACGCTTTTTTTTCTTCTTTTTTTCTTTTAAAGCATCAAAACAAGCAAAAAAACAGCAACACGCGCACACGGTATACGAGCGCACCTCCACCAGTTTGACAACTAATTCCGATGTTGATGCAGGACTCAGGCGCCTCTGTGCCACTACCACTACACCGGGTGTTTAAGAATGTCCGACCCCGAGGGCCGCCTCTCGTCTCTCGGGGCCATATCACCGCTGCTCCGTGTCCAGGCTTACTCATGCACGTGTATACGTATATATATATATATATATATATATATATATATATATATATATATATATATATATATATATATATATATATATATGTACTTGGATATAGCACGTGTACCGGCAACACGGTAGCAGACACACGTCTATTTTCACGTACCCCCGCTATACTCTTGGGTTATTGTACACATAAATAAAGTAGTAAGTGCGAGTGTGGCCCTGCAACAGACAGATATAACGTAATATAAATGTACACGTGACCGTGTTTCTCTCTTCTTTTCCTTTTTGCCGCTTATCTCGGAGCAACCGCTTCCTTTTTTTTTCCCCTCTTTTTAAGTTTCATTTTCGATCGTCTCTTCCGGTTGTGAAATAAAATTAAGAAGCGCGCAGAAAGATAAATCTTTTTTTTTGTGATGGCTGAATTTGGTTCTTCGGTTCAAACTGAAAAAACTCGACATTGCCGATACTGTTGCTGATAATGTGACGCGCAAGTTCGTGATACCGATAATAAAATCTAGAAGCTTTTTTTTTCAAGCCATTCGGACAGAGACCCCATTAGGCATTTTAATACCCATCGCACACTATTTACGTATAATATCTAATATCTACTAATATATGTTCTATACACAACAGTATAAATAATATTTACTTAAAATATATATTTTATCACGTCCTTGATGGGATTTCGTAATTTGGTAAAAATCCAGAGTTTGCACGAAGCCTTAGAATATATTATATTGTTTTCCTTCCTTAGGACAGAGTAGCGTTCAGTCCTGATGTGTGTATACGTTCCGAAAAAAAGAATACATAAAAACCAATTGGTAATTCCGGTCGAAACTCACATAAACATAAAATAATGCCATGCACTCTCGAGTATGGAGTTCTGCGAAAGAATAAAGGACGTAGGTATGCGATGATAAAAAAAAAAAAAAAAAAAAAAAAAAAAAAAACATGCGTGCTAATAATAATCGTTGCACGCGAGGTCGAGTTTATCGGCCGACGAGTAGAGCATCAGAATCCGGGCGAGAGAGCGAGTTAATCCGCGATCCGAGAGTCGAATCGAGGCTGATATAGGAGGAATGAGCAATGTGTATGAATGGATACACGTGTATACATATAATTATATTATTCTGATGATAGTCTCGGAGACACTTGTGGCGGTCTAAAAGGTAGGTAAGCAGCAGCCGATACTTTAGTAAAAAAAAAAAAAAAACAGCCACGCTGGAATGCGATCGCACGCTTGCAGGCAAACAAACATCCAGATGCATTTCCGAGGCTGCATCGCAGTTGAAAAGGGCAGTTCAAACTCGATTAGCCTGCCTTCCACCCTAAGCGCTCTCTCTCATCTTCCTCTTAAAAATTTGAAGGCCTCTCGGCTTATCTCCCTGTGTATAAATATACATGTATCCATATAGCGGCTCGGCTCTATGCTGTAGATTATACGAGTTTCGTTTCGACCACTATCCGGTGCACTATTATAAGTATACATGCGTTGTGTATCGTAGATACAGCTTGATCCCTCATCGTAACTATAGGCCCCCCCCCCACCACCCTTGTATTTTTAGAATTTCATATCGGCCTACTACTACTGCAATTATGTGTGTGTAGAATATATTATTTAAGTGTGCTTACTACACGTTGGGAATACTGCAAAAGAATCCAGTGTTTCAGTGATATATATATATATATATATTTGACGCACGAAATACAATTAAGCACCAATATAATTATAATTTTTTAAAAGTAATTTTATTGAAAGATGAACTGAATTAATTTTTATGTAGGTCCACTAAAAATTATTCTCTCATTTTACCACGTATACAGATGCACGCATGGTGATATCAGAGGAACATAAAACTGCTGATGTGACTATATATACTCCACTGTAGATATCCATATGATAATAACAATAACGTAATATTATGATCCTCTCTGATTTTTTAATATAGGTATATCATTATACCTACTTGGTAGGAAATGAAGTAAGTTCGTGTACGAAATGTCGAATAAAGTATATTTATGGTTATCCTCGTTATTTTTAATTACACCGACCTTCTTCGTATGTCTATTATTATTATTATTATTATTATTATTATTATTATTATTGTTATTGTTATTATTATTATTATACGCACATGGATCGACGTAAACATGTTTTGCGTCACTAAAACACAGGCTAAATTATCGATCAAAGGCCTAGAGCACAGCATATTCGTCAATATTAATGCGCACCCATATATTATATGCAAGTGTATTTTGTATTGTTTTCTGTATATTACAATAGAGATACAGTAAGACGAGTGGTTTTTTTTTCATATACACATTCCGTGAACATATGCATACGTATAAAAACGTAAAAAAAAGCGCCGATACAGGATGTTACGAGCAAGCTGTACAAAGGGGAAATAAAAAAGAAAACCAATGCTATAGTGCACTTTCAATAATGTACATCACGTATCGCGCTCTATTTACAGCTGTACCCATATTTATTACATCGTATGTACGGGCATAAGTACACCTGTAGCTATATCGCGCATCACGAACCATCTGCAAATGACACGTCCATCCGATCACTTGATAATGTGCCTCTCTTTATTTGCGCGCGCGCGCACGTGGTGTACGTCTTTGCTGGTTGTAACGAGGTTGTAAATGAAGCTACCACGACTGTATATATTATATTATACGGCTGATGTATATAGGATCTCGGAAAAATCTGTTGAATCAACAACGAGAAGAAACGCGCGGATAAGGAAACACGATTATCTTTCGTTTCCAGCTGGTTGGCATGTTTTTACGCAATCGAGCGATGCTGAGACATTACGTGTAGGTACGTACCTATATAAGTAATATATACCTTCGGATGATTGGAGGAACTAGAAGGGTGACGGATTTTACTCTTTTCTTTCATTTCTTCAAATTTCGGGCTGCACCCGTGAATAAGTTATTGTTGCGCAAGGGAGAAATTCCGCCCCCCCCTCTCCTCCACTCTCCCCCGTCGCCTAGTTCAATCACAAGTGTCGCGCGAACGACAGGTATACAATTTACCATTCTCGGCGAGGTATGAAAAAAAAAAAAAAAAAAAAAAAAAAAAAAAAAAAAAAAAAAAAATTGCACCAAAGTTGTCCATGTAAATGATCGCAGCTACTGGAAATTCGAGATATTATAACGAGGTATAAATGCACCTGCAGCTTTGACGCCTCGATTTACCAGTTTGAAAATGAAAAAACAAAGCCGTCCCATCGATCACTCGCTCAACGCCTAATAATAATTATTCTTGCTTGCACACACACACACACACACATCACGTTGTATAGTACGTGGCAGAGAGAGAGGGACTAGCTGTAATCAAAAGTGGTTAATAGCCAAAGTAAAAAGTTGGCGGTTCGCTTGCTTGCAGCGCTTCGTATTGCGTCAACGTGGACGCGTGATGCAACAACAAACAATAGCTGCGTAGGTATACTTATCCTCGACGCCAAGGAAACGATCGCTGAAAATATAGTCCTCCTACCGGCTCCTGTTTCAACCCCATGATGACGTATAAATATGGTCCTATGATAAGCTCGAAACGACAAGGGGTTGTCGTTGCAACTAAAAAAAAAAAAAAAAAAAAAAAAAAAAAAATCACTACGCGTAAACCGAAACGTACGAAATCATCATCATCATCATCGGTGTGCAATGAGACTTCCCAAATGGATGCTCGACTATCGTATAGGCATTATAAGTATTATAAGTTATTCTGTTCTTTCTCTCGAGTGTAATTAATTTCTCCCGATACGGTCTTTCATATATATATATATTTATATGGCACGCAACGTCATTAAGTATACGTGCCAACAAAGGCGAGTAAGTGTCTCATTCTCACGGAAGCTACGTTTTCTATGTTATCTCTCTTTGCCTATACACAGGCTCCTGAAAGTTAAAACCACCTACGTTGCGCGCTTTAATTTCACGGCTATGAGTGCACACGCACTTAAACAATAGGTATACATAGGTTATACCGATATACATACTTATACATATTTATACACAAGTGCACAAAAATATTTAAAATCTGACACAGTTCCTAGACCATTGAACCCTTTGCGTATTTTGGTCACCACATTGTCTTCCTCTTCCCGTACCAACTAGAATTCCATCGATATATATTTGTTTCTTAAACTTTTGCCAGAGACGCCTTACTTACACCAAAAAATTGCTAAAGATGGCGCATAAGCTTTTGTTTTCTTAAAAGAGCAGCTCGCACAAAGGAGCTTTCTTTATTGGGGAAGGGGGGAGGGGAACCAAAAAAAGGTACAGACATTAGCGCCGAAAGAGGACAATCAGATTGGAGAGTAAAAAAGGAGAGTGGCTGGTAAAAGGTGGCACGGGAATTTGACGATAAACAGTTGGACACCAGCTTCTTACAGACAAAACGAAAAAACAAAATTTTGACGAGGAGAGAAGATCCAGTCCCTCGTTAGCCGAAAGGGAGATAAGACAGCGTGTGTATAAGTATATATATACATATTATACCGGGGGGCGGATGAAGATTGAAGACGCACATAGGCGTAGTTTACACCCAAATAGAAAAGTAAGGACTGTACGCAAGTTCCACCCACACCATCTCGCCATTGCGCAACAATACAAGTCCACGGAGGCGGAAAATTCTCTCCGGAAGCCCGACGCCTATGGATATATATATATATGTACACTGGCTTTGTGTACTTATACCTATACCTACCATAATCGCAATTAACACTCGAGTTTAGACGCGAAGCCGATAATACTTCTTGTACCACCGCCATCAGCTGTTCGAGCCGAGAAACACTAAGTTATAGAGAAAGTGCGCCCGCAGTGACTTTCGTTTCTTTTTGCCTAATGTACCCTATTATAAGTATTATAGGTATACGTAAAATCATGTGGATTGTGGATAGTAAGAGCCGTTGTTTCCCCTCTTGCCCTTCCCTTGATTTTTTGTCTATAGCGCGGTAAACAAGAAAAATTGTACGAGCGTGACGGGCTCGATGCTTTTGGCCTTTGCGAAATCCGTGGATATAATACTTATGTATGTATAAGTATATAATATTGATTTGCCGTGTCTCCCGAGATACGTAAGTCGAGCTGGACATAAAGTATAATGCGGGGGGACAAGGCCACGGTACAATTCGCTCGCTTCTTTTTTTTGTTTTTAACTTTGTTTTTCGTACGCGCTTTCAATTAGCGGTCTATATATATATATATATATATATATATACACATATGCTTTCTGTGTGCATGTGCGCGCAGGGATTAATTTTCTAACGAATACTTGTAATACCCAAAAGTAAGTCCAAAAGCGCGAGTAAGGGACATAAATCGAAATTTCACCCACATTGTTTACAATGTTCATTCGAGGAACACATAAATAGGTACATAAGCGATTATCCCGCTTTCCATCGTCACCTCAAGCCCAGCTATTTTATACCCACAGCCAGCACTATGGTCAACCGCCGTGAGTACCTATATATAAATATTGCACTGTCCTCTCCCACTCCGGAGGCTAAATTACCTGCTCCATTACGGCAACCACGCGCGACTCATTGCGTGGGACGACTCGTTGATTCCCAAAGCGAATAATTCAGGGAGAACAAAAATATAGAGCAAAGATTTCACCGCTAATCGAGAATGATGCTCGCGTCGGAGTAAATAAAGATAAAGGAGCCAGCGTCAAACGGACGAGAGAAGAGGAGCACAGCGATAATCCTTCCTGATGCACATCCCTCGGAGCTCAGGGTGGGCGGACATGGGCCAGTAGTACTAAGTTGTATGTATATATTGAGAGAGATAAGCTCCTACGAAGGATGTATATACTGCAGGTTACTAGACCTCCCTTGCACCGAGGAAAAAGGAAATCTTCTCGCAAACACGGCACACGCCCATCCCTTGCCTAGTAAACAAATCGAGAGAGAGAGAGAGAGAGAGAGAGAGAGAGAGAGAAATGCCTTTTTTACTCTGTTTTCTTTTGTGCGTACATAATAATACATAAATATAATAACCGTACACCCAAACCAAACCCTTTGCTCATGCGCAGCAATATTTCGTGGTTTGGGGTTTTGCTGGTTTTCATTTGAGGACGTGTGGCTCACTCCGTACGCGACGAGCACTCGCAACAACTACCAATGTTTTCACCCAAGATGAAAAGAATAATAGTATATTTATATTTGAAGAATCTTTTTTTTTTTTTTTTTCTCCCCTACTCATAGATCAGTTTCCAATATCGAGCCATCGAATAATTCGTTTTCGTCAAAGCTCGGCACGTGCAATAAATACGATAGCGATAAATATCGCCTTTCGGTAACGCTGCAGTACCCATAAAACAGCGGCGTAGTCGATTGGCTACAACCCATTTGGATTGCTGTACATTATTACCCAAGGTCGCGTTGGACGAAATATATGCCAAAGGAAAGAAAATAAAGACACCAAGTTTTTCCACTCCAACGGCGCGAGCAAGGAGAACGATTCTCGACAAAATTATACACATACCTATAAAATAAAAAAAAATAAAAAAAAAAAAAAAGAAAGAAAAGTTCAAGTAGATAAATATAAATATGACGACAGAGCCGAGTCCCTCTGAAAATTGTCAAGAACATCAGGTTGGTGAAAAGTTTACCACCTTCCTACCTTCCTTACAACAACACCTATATTCGTTCGGTGAGTTTTCGACCGTCTACCCATGTAACATGTACCTTATACCGCTATCCCGATGACAAGTCTGCCCGTACAATATATATGTGCTTCCTAGTTTTTAATTTTATTTGCAATACGAATAATGTACGGACGATGCAGTACTCATATAGTTAGCGCTTACTTAATGTCCCGTTCGGAGAGACGGTATAGCATTTAGTCACTTCGGGCTCAAGGTATAGTAATGACGGTTATTAATAAATGTCGCCCGTTTTAGTGAAAAGTGGTTAAAATAACCATCGGAGCCGATGCAGAAAACACACGACATCAAGGTAATACGTATACGTCTTTTTTTTTCGCGTCATTAGTGCAAGGAGGCACTTGTACGTATTAGCACGGTTCAATGAAAAACCATTGGGGCCCCAAGGGTTCTTAGAAGGCTCTCGAGATATGGACCAATAAATTGTAAAATCAATCCATGTAGGCTATTGCATTGCGCTTGTGGATTACTGAAAACATCATTTCAATACCGATTTGCACACCTGACCAGACATTGGCAATGAAAATAAACATAGTAAATCATAGTAATGATAATCAAGTGTTGTGCATGAGCGCTAAAAATTCAAGTCATCGATTTTTATATGTATATACCATACCTATGTACGCGTGAATCACAAAAATTTGTTAATTTTTTTTTTTAGCTTCGTACGACTACTTTTACCCTGACTTTTAATTACACAGCTAAAACCATTTTATTAAAGAAATAAAAAGGATTATGCAGTTACAAACTGGTTTCAATTGCACTTTTTAAAATCTATGAATCTATGAATCCTTTGATACAAATTAGCAAATTACCACAAAAAAAAAATCACGAAAACATTGAAGAATAATTAAAAAAAAATTGAATCATTCGTCACACGTATAAGTTATAAAGTTTGCACAAACTATTGAATAATTTTTGAAAGCATAGCTTATTTTTGGTATTATTAATAAATAAAATACGCTTATAGACGAGTAAGCATCGCCGATGCTTTGACACATAATTATCTTAGAATTCAATGTTTAAGTTTTTATTCATGATCGAAAACGATTCAATCGTGATTTTGAATCATTTAAATCACGTGTACTGCAGCCCCTCGTTACTTCCATGCATGTGCAACGAAACTCGACGAATGGCTACAGCACAAAATCTATACTTACTTATTACGTGCATACCGAGAAAACTACGTATATACATAATATGTGTAGGTGCCCCATGTAGATAGGTATGTCAGTAGCATGGAAAATACTTCTAGACAAGTGTTTGTCCAAAAAGTGTACAATACCGCGCTCTAAAAAGACGATGCGTACCGCGTGGTTAAAGTATACTTGTTGTCAGCAGAGGACGAAAGAGCAAGTCACGTTTTTGGGTACGTACTGCACAATTACAATAGATAACCAACGCGCAAATAAATGGTCGAGGAATCCAATTCACCGGTAAGTATAGGAGCGCGGAGCTTTGGTTCCGGGAAGGTACATATAAGTAATGTACCTCCAGACGCTTTTGCTCCAAATGCCAGTGTGCGCGCGTATACGTGCCTTTGTATTCAAATATCAAAGTAATTTTGAAAAGAGGAGAAAATTTACTGTGTATTTTCGTAGCAAGAAGGTCACGCGCAAGCTTATTATTATCATTGCATAAGTATAAGCCGTACGGAAAAAAAAGAACCGTTTCGATACTAACATACACAATCCGTAAGATAGAAGACAATTATCCATACGTGTAGTTATACCTAGTATAGGTTTGCTATTTTTTTTTTTTTTTTTTTTTTTTTTTTTTTTTTTTTTTCCATAGAACGGAACTTTTTGTGTTACAAGCATAATACGTATAGCTTATAGTTCTCATGATACACAGTGCGTACGTATATATCAGCATCCGCGGCATCAGTGGGTAGATATGTATATAATATATAATGTAACGCAAAATTAGAGCGATCTTGAGCGCGGGAGTTTCATTCGAAAGGAGCATATAAAACACGCGATGTACATCAGAGGGAAAATTGGAGCGAGACTCGAATGGAATTTCATTACAGATGCGCGGGCGGTGCATTACATACCATCGACCGAGGCTGGACTGCGGGGGGAGAAAAAAAATTGGAGTCAATAATAAAAAATAGCCATACGCCTGGGTCGCGGTAAAACATCAAAGCCAGAAGCGGTGGGTAAGTAAAGAGTAAAAAAAAAGTCTTGGCGAGCGTCGGCTTATCGTCGTCTCGGCGCGAGAATAATCTTCGGATTATATCATATATTATGTATATGTATATATACTTGTAACGTGCGATACGTAGGAAGAAGGTCGCGACCTTGACTCCTCCCTCGTATACGGGCACTTCTCGACGAACGTGACGCGTAATGGCAAAGTGAAAATAATATACGTACACAAGTCGGAAGGGAAATCTCTCTCTTTTTTCGCATCGCACACCCTCGGGACAGCTATACAGAGGAGTAGGAGAAAGGCCAGTCGTGCACCGCACATAGGGGGTGAGATGTGGGCGTGTGTATATGTATTATATAGGTGCCCCGTGCACGCGCATCAAAAGCCGGCAATTAAAATTTCAACGGCGACCGACCTACTTGCCGATGCAGAGTACAAAGTGCACATGGGGCGAGTACTTATGTACCGTACGGATTTGATGTTACTCCTATACGCAATCATCCTCAATAAATCTAAATACTCATTCATATATACATCTATATATATATATATATATATATATATATATATATATATATATATATATATATTGTATAGATGTACGTGGGTTATTGGGTGTGCATTGAATGATAACGCGGAACGCATCACGCAATAGCGCGAGGGTCATGCAAACACACACACACACACACACACACATACGTATGTGCGCGCCTAGCATGTGCAGTACCTACTACTGTCATATACTTGATAAGTTTGTGGGTGGATGTAACTTTGACAGAAGCTGCATAAAATAATACACGGAGAGGTGCCATAGAGAGGACGAACAAGCAACTCTGAGTTTTATATATACCTACTTACTCAAGTTTTTTAAACATCATCATTGTACGTAAAGGACTGCACGTGCTAGTTTTACGGCCACTCGAGTACATCGCAAAAATAAAGCGTCCATATATTTATTTAGCAAGGAAAACATTTGCAACGGACATGCATTTGATTAAACGCTCTCGTCAGCTGGTTATTGTCACCACGATACAATATGACACGTGTATTAATACATAATATATACTTCACTAAGAGGATCCCAAGAACAGCGAGGAATGTATAAAGACAATAAACAACTTTACGGGCAATGCTGTTCAATTTTTATTGTGTCGTGACAACGTTTCGACTACACTTAGCACCACCTGTAAGCCTTGTTATTGTCATTACTTACGAGCAAGAAAAGATGTACTTAACTTATACGAATTGACTTTTCTCAGTAATATCTTTGTTAACGTCGAATTTGTAAGTGTAATAATTTATTTATTTTTTGTAAAAACTATGTTTATAAGAAAAAATTTAGAAATTATACTTAAGCTGATTCTTAAAAGTTTATTTTATATTGTTAAATTTAGAGACTTGAGAAGGACTGCCAAAGTGTAGTTGAAACGTTGTCACGACACAATAAAATTTGAACAGCAGTGCCCGTAAAGTTGTTTATTGTCTTTATAATATATATACTTACTTACACGCAAGTTATACTTAAAAGCAGTTCCCAATTGATACTTGATTCTTTTCTTTTGAAAGTATAGGCATATTCGAAGGAACAAATAAATATGCAAATAAAATATACTTACAGCAGACTTGCGGTTTGAAAAATCGGTTCGTTATAATACACACACACACACACGCGCGCGCGCGCACTCACGTGTGTGTGTGTCAAGTAGGTAGGTATGCGGGTTGAGTAACAGCGAGCCTCAATTTTGTCATAGACCGTACGACGTCGTTGACCGTGTGTTGACAAATCGTACCGACATGTACTTAGATATACATAATACATTATGAAGTGCAGTGTCTCTTCGGGTTTACATTATAAGTAGATCTACTCCGGCATTTTACATCATAAGCATATAGAATACACTTAGTATCTACAAACGTGTGCGTTAACTCGTTCATTACCGCTCACTCAAAAGTAACGTAGCGTATATCTATCTCTCTGTCCGTCCATATCACATTTTTTTGGTATGAGATAAGTACTTAAAAGACTAATTCGATGAAGTTATAATATTCCAATACATTTTCGGTGTAAGCACCTTATCGTATCTGTATCTGTCGATAATTGCACCAACTGACGCCTTCTGTTCGCATGCCATCATCATATTATTATTATAACCGATCATCACCCTTTAACACACATAGATGAAATTGTTGGTTTTTGATTGATAACCGTATACAAAATAATAATAATAATAACGGGTACACGTAAAAAAAATAAAGGGGAGCCGCAAATCGCAGTAACAACTACTTTTACTTTGGAGCAAATACTTATTATACTTAGCATGACGTACCTGAATGCAACGACAGCGCGTGGCAAAGCAATGGATGATGAAAATAATAAGAAAACACCGGCGCTAGGTACTTATTCGTCTTCTTCTTCTTGTGTACTCTTGGCTCTCAGCTTTTGAAAAGTAACAAGGTATTCGTAGGCGCTACGGTGCAATTGGCCACCGTCACGGCAATGGTAAATAATGGCCCTCTCGAGGGGCGATTAGCGAACAGTTTTTTTGAACGTACGACACGCGGAGCGCCGAAACGAACCGACCCGAGCACCAGCCGAGCTCGCCGACTACTGAATCAGCTGGCGGCTGCTATACGCTAATACTATACCTACTACTTCTCTAGCGACTGGGGAGCGCGCGCGCGCGCGCCTCTTTTTTCTTATTTTTCTCGCTCTCGTCATCTTCTTCGTCTTTATTTTCGCGCTGCCACGGGCAATGCGACATATAAGCATAGCTATATAATTATATATATATATACATGCAAGTCCAAGTTCCAAACTACCCGTGGCTTATCAGCTCCGGATTATCGGCTTTCGGGCATACTTATCATTATTCTACTCGAAGAAAACAGTCGTTGAAAAGATTTTGCCGACTTACCTGTATGAATAAGCAGACCAGCCCGGCCGATTCAATCGACATATTATACTTATATACAGGGTTTTTCCAATTCGGGGTGGACTCTTGGTTACATTATGTAACTATATATTATGCGCATGATTTTTACGGTCCCGATCGTGTTGGATAGGTACTCATGAGCAGCCTTTTTATACGCTTCGCGAAATTGTTAAAAGTGCCGATAGTATTATTTATTGCCCCTTTGTTTATCGGCAGATATATGCTCAATAGCTACCAAACTTTTGCGGTATCTCGAGGAAAGTATTTTTTTAAATTAATTTTCAAGAGCATATTATACTCTGTGTGTTGCCTAAATTAAGAAAATACATGTATATATAATATATATAGCAGAGATATATATATATTTATATAGCCGAGTTGACTAGAACGGACCGAAAAGTCCCCTGTCGATTAGATTATCGATTTTCGTGCCGAGAGTGTGACATTGCACGTGACACAGCGTAGGTGTTCATATTTGACTTTGGGGGGGGGGGAAACCATAGATTAGTCTATGTACATCGCTTAGTCGGCTATATAAATACACCTAGTCACGAATAACTACATGCAGAGAGAGAGAGACTCGCAAGCTCAATCTCGAGCAGCATCTCTTGTTTCGAGAGAGTAAATATGCGAGATAAGACAGTCGGAGGCTGTAGACGCGGATGCAGATGACGCCGACGACGAAGCGAGGCTCGATAACGAATTCCTCGATATATAAAGCACACGCGTTTGCATGCATACGTATAAACTCTCGCTTATTGATGATAATGTAATCGCGAGCCGTAACACAATATATCATTTATGTATATACATGTAAGGTAATGTTTTCCAAGAGATGAGAGGTACATATTTATATAATACTACATCATGTACTGTGTGTCCTCCTGCGTGCAGGCAGCTCGAAGACCATTGTGTACAGGAACGCGAGATGGAAAGTTGAGTTTTTATTTATTTTTTATCGACTGCCTTCATAATTGTTGTGCTTTTACGACAAGCCGGGATCGTTAAGTTCGATCCGATTATCAAAATATTGAGCTGGGAAAGTTGCCGCTGCGGCAGTAGGCACTTTTAATTTTTGCAGCTCTGATTTTACGATGGCTGTTTTATTCGCGTCCACGTTTTTTTTTTTTTTTTTTTCACAATATAGTATACGATGTTTCCATCAATTTCCTGAAAAAAAAAAAAAAAAAAAAAAAAAAAGAAAAATTCACCATTTAATGAAATTACAGATGGTTTGCAAGAGACGCCACATGAATTATTCACGAGAAACAATTATTTGTCCCAAAGCGATAAAATTAAAAAAAAAAAAAAAAAAAGAGAGAGAAAAACAATAAACCAAGTTGAATACCTTTGTGTAAAACATGGGTGTACGTAAATAATGAAGTCTATATTTTCGCTCTCTGTATTTTATATGCGTACACGTTTCTAGAGATTGGTAAACGGGAAATATTAAAAAAAAAAAAAAAATTCAAACATCAAATAGTGAAAGAGATGTAGTAAAGGAAGACATAATAACAATCTCAAGTCTGTCGTAAAGACTTGAGTAATTAAATTACATTCCGTCACCGCAACGAGAGAGCAGTGATTATTTTCGCGTCGGTACTTGACTTATTCGGGGAAGATTAACAAATACAGCTTCACATTCTTATTATGCCGTTAGAGAGGGGCAACGTTTTCTGTAGTAAACAAAAGGATTAGCTGCCATTGCGCAGTCGTTTTACGGAGGGGAAACGATCCCTTCGAGCTCAAATACTTACTTTGTTGGTTCCAAAACCAATATTACGATTGTTAAGCATTTCCCAAACAATTTCACATAAGTTGTCCATACGGCACGTATTAACAATTATCGAATTGTCTTAAGTACGCATATTTTTTGCTTACGATACAGTAGGTACAACCAGATATATCATGTATATAATAATACTGAAGCAGTATCGATTAATACATTAATACCATTAATAGTAATACTTATTACAGATGTCAGCACCTGCCGGTCAACTCTCGATCGGACGTCTGCAGTTAGGTGTACCTATATGTACCTACTAACCGTAACTGCACCTGCACTAGATAAGTGATGTCGATCGAGTTTGCGGCTGCGACTGTACCAAGTAAAATATATAAAAATACTGCGTTTATATATTTTCATTTATATAGGTATAAGTAAGCGTGCAAGTATCAGAAGTCGTCTGCAGAAGTGCAGAGTGTCAACGTTCAAAATGTATATACGAAACTGTCAAAATGCAGTGTCACATGAGTTTAAAGTATACCAGAGGATTGTGCATAAACATGTGATTGTCGTTTGACTTACGACAGGGAGTGCATAACTTATAGAATAAGGTTATTTTTATGGCTTTTTAACTGAAAATATCAAGCAGGTTGGTGGTAAAAATTTAAATTTCTCTATTGAAGACTCGAGCATGGGTTCGGAGCATAGTACGCAAGCCGTTGGTGTCCAGGAGGCCGACAAACGAACCAAAGCTACGCCCCTGCGCCGAGGTAAAAGCGTACCCAACCGAGAAAGTCTGCCCGACGACACGCCGCCGCGCTGCTCGAGTCCCGGGCTGAGCGTTTGCTCGGACTCGGATCTGCCTTACATATCTTACACGGTCAACAGGCCGATAGGAGATTCCCCAAAGATGACCAACAACAAACAGTCTCAGCTTCTTAGAGGCAAGAGCCTTGGTGCTCAGGAGCCTCGAAGAAAGTCTTCAGGGGGTACTCTGGACTACAAAAAGGCTGCTAATTTGTCCGACAAGGCACACAACATTGTCGTCGTTAAACCTGCGGTCTCGAATCCCGCAAACGAGGTGGACCCTGATTTGCAAAAACTTAAGGACATTCCCATGTTTCTGCCTATCATGAGGGGGACACTGAATTTGCCTCCCAGAGTGAGGGATCCCGAGGTTCTCGAGAGACTGGATCCTATTGGATTGTTTAATCTGTGTGCTAGGTACCAGCATCATCTTAATGTTAGTGCGCAAATGGTAGCTGGTGAGCAGAATGCCCTTGTTACAAACATTGACGCCGAGGTGAATAAACTTATGACGGTGGCAGCTGAGAGGCAAAAGAAGTTTGCCAAGCTAGCCGAGCAGTTGGGCAAAGTTCACGAACTCAGCAGGCAGCTGACCAAGTGCCACATGCAGCTCAATCAGACGCTCGAAAGTTTGGAGACACTTAACAATGTGCTACCTGTCGAGGAGAGGCTTGAACCTTTTGTTTGGACAACGGGATGATATTTTGTGTGTTGTGTTTGTGATAATTGTGAAAATGAAAAAAACAAAACTAACGTATCATAAGTATGCTAGGTACCTATTTTAATTTGCTGTATTAAAAATTAATAATAATAATAAACCAAAAAAACAATAATATTGCGTGAAAACCTTATGCTGTAACTGCGGATTCACCAAACTTCTTTGCTTTCAGCTGCCTATAGGCAGAGACGACATCTTTTTGTTGCTTCTCCAACTGCCGTCTCTCTCCTATGGGAAGGTTTTTCCTCTTTCCAGTCCTGTTGATTGGTTTTGTTATACTATGATTCTTTAAAGATTGATTCTCTTGAAGAAGAGAGTTTAGTAACAAGTTCTTATTTTTTTCCTATAAACATATACAATCAATGAAAAACGTTTTTCACTTTTTACAAGTACACCCGTTACTGCGATACTTACTTTATTGTTAATTTTATTGACATTCCTCGGCAACTTTAGTTCTGGAGGTGCATGAACAATATCACCGAATTCTACTTTGTCTTTAAATCGATCAAAGTCCAGAATCTCTTCATCCTCTTGTTTTTTTTCAAGTACCTTTTGCTTCTTTTTTTGTGCTTTAGTCAATTTAGGATGACCATCGGCATCAGTCAGCTTCTTCCTCTTGCCCACGTTTTTGTGCTTTTTCTTGAGGTCTTCAATCTTGTCGATATTATCCTTGAATCTCTTGTCGACACCCTTGATTTCGCCAGTCTCGGGATTACGCTTCACATCAACATTGTACTTTGCCTCAAACTGAGTTTCCTTTACAAAAGCCTCGGTTTCTCTACTTATCCTATGGTAAAATTTCTCGGGACTTTCGTCAGGTCGTTGATTGAAAATTGGCACAATTTTTTCCGGCCGTGCTTTGGGATGAGGTTTCCTGATCTGCCCCGCACCGATCCTGATCAACTTGTTCTTATTCCTTTTTCTTTTCTTGTGCTCAAATTTATTATCCTCAACGGCCTTTTTCAACTTCATGAGGCGTTGTAAACTCCGGGGGATCTCCTGCTCGTCGACATTTTTTGGCGGTGCATTGATTTTTGTCTGTAATCTAAATAATAGCTTTAATTCTCTGTAATTAAATGGTCCCCTACGATGCACCCATAATCCAAAATTAAAAAAAAAGAAATCTTGAACTTACTCGGATATCCTCTTGGCCCGCTGTTTTTCCGGATCCTTGACTCCCCTGTGCTTTTTCCCAGGTATCTTACGGCCCATCTCTCAAATTAGCCAATGCTACCGCTGCAGCATCACTACTTCCTAGAGTTTTCCTTTGCTTTGAACGATCCCCGCACGTGTCAAGATATATTTCTCGTGGATCCCGCACTTCCACCGATTCCACGTGTAATTTGCTTCCCGACGACGGCGACGACACTGACTATACTGATTCACTGACACGATTTGAGTCGTCACTCGTCACTGCGCGATTACACGAAAATCACATAACCCTGAATAGACCAAGAGCTGAGGCCGAAGGGCGGTAAAAATTTTAACCAGCCGCCACTGTCACCAGACTTGAGGATCCTCATGATTCGTGAAGATACAAAATATTTCGGTCATATTTTATAGTAGTGAAGAGTTATGTGGTAATTATAGCAGTGTCAGATAGTCTATTTTATAAACCAGCCGCAGTTTTTATCAATGGATAAACAATACAAAGCTTTCGAACAGTGCTACTTATTTGTGGCAAGATTATGATGCATCTTGTACCTGAAAATCGACCTCCAAAAATATAGATATTGTATTCTTATCTATAATGTTATCTACAGTTCCGCATATATTATTAGATAAGATCGGGTAGGGGGTCTATTTTTTTGAAGGTCGATTTTCGGATACAAGATGCATTCTAATCTTGCCGCAAATAGTGCTATGAGATAATAACTTTTTATTATCTATCTATTGATCTAAGTTGCGGCTGGTTTATAAAAAAAAAAAAAAAAAAAAAAAAAAAAAAAAACATATGGCACTTCTTATATACCAACAAAACTCTTCATCAGAATGAATTGTGACAAAAATATTTCGGATCTTCGGCCTCAGCTCTTGGTCTAAAACGCGTGTTTTGGGGCGAAGTTCGGAGGAGCTCCGAGCTAAATCCTAAACGAACCTATATAAAAGTATCCCGATGCCAGCGCTGCTAGTGGCCGGTGGTGACATTGTTTATGTTTTGGAGTATTTTATTTACATGTGATAATTAATATTATTACCAACTGAGAGTAAGTACAAACAAGTTGTTGGGTGTTTTCCTCGAGTAGTTAAAAAATCTCTCAGTAAGTAGCTCATTTTTACGAGTAGAGTTCCTCGTTTTGGCATTATAATTTGATAGTACCTAAGTATAGTAGGAGTAGGGGATGCACGTACATCTGATCGGGCTGTTCGTGACCCGGAGATGCTACTGGCGCAGGGCGTGGGTCTGGGTCGTAAATTCGTAAACGTGAATACATTATCAAATCCAGATTTTGGAAACGCGATATCTTAGTTTGTTGGCTAGTACGTATATATATATATATATTAGTTATACTTACACAATTTTTCTTGTTTGTGGTGTGCACATTGTTTCTCTACAGAGCGCGGGGCTCGAATTTTTTAAGTTCAGTTTAGTTTGGTACTCTTTTTGCGCGCATACAGTGATACCTACATGATACCATACTACGATACTAGTTTGTATTCATCAGACTTCAGCATGTGGAGCATGTGTGTGTATGTACAATGTTGTACAACATATACTTAACATGCGTATAAAAAATCCAGAGAGAGAGAGGGAGCAGCAGACCAAGAGGAGGAGGGAAGAGTAGTCAGTTGTAATAACATTGAGTAACGTGTGAGACCATATGTACAAGAAGAGAATCAAAAGTGGCTTCGTTATTTCTATTGTTGCTCCGAAATATCCGTAATATATAAGATAACAACAACAACAACAACAACAACAACAACAACAACACGTAGAGCAGAGCATCATATAACGATGAGTATAAGTGCGAGTGCGTGGTGTGTCATGGAGGAGGAGGAGGAGGAGGAAGCGCGCGCGCGCTGATGCGGAGTATAGCAGTAGACGCTGTAGTGTAATTTACTGCGTGTATATCTATACATGTACACGTATCTAGCAGCGATCCTGATAACAACAACAACAACATCTGCTGTTCGTCGACTATTACAACAACAACAACAACAACAACAGCCATAAAATCGGGAGAAAGTGGATCTGCAGTTGAAGACGAGGAGTAGCCTCAAGGTGGAGGACGACGCGAGCGATTGTTCTGCTCTCCCGTGCAGCCGTGGCACACAAGAACAGCGTCGTCGTCGTCGCCGTCGTTGTTATTACCGTCGTCGCCGTCGTCGTCGGCTGCGCCAGTCGGTCCCAGCCTGCAGCGCCAAGGCTGCAGCCTCTTCTTTTTTTTTATTGTTGTGTTTTTTGATATAAGTAACATACAAGCACCATAAGTGAAATTATCGGAGCAAGGGTGAGAGAGAAAATTAATTTTGCTTCCTGCTGCAGCAGCCGGCGGTGTAATATAACCCTCTGCCCCGTTGCATTGGTGCTCACAACGTGTTTACTTTCAAGTGACTGGTATACACCATAATCTTGTTGAAAAGAATAAAATAAAACAAGCGGGTATCGTAAGTATTGCGGCATCAGCAAGACAGCTCATTGATGATCACGCAGCAAAGTTGTTTCTGTTGCTGTTGTCGATGTATTATAATGTTGATGTGGCGTTGAGGTGCTTATCATCATCGTGCGTAGGCTTTTTAACATGGTGACTTGGTGAGAGAGGTGCTGGGCCAAGTTTTACCGGAGGTTGTGATATAGTGGCAGTTGTGTACGTATACATAAGGAGTATAACCATGGCTAGCCCACGAAAATTTAGTGAAAAAATAGCCCTTCTCAACCAGAAGGCGGCCGAGGAGGCGGCCCGCTTCGAGCAAATCATGAAGGAGGTCTCTGATGTTACCAACAGGGTGAGTAATCTCCATAATAATAGTCAGCGTCACCTGCACCATAACCATCGTCAGATCTACCATTGCAGCACATCTCTCTCCTTTCTCCTTCCCTCTCTATCTCTCTCTCACACTGTGCTCGATCACATTTATTTCCTCTTTTTGGAGCTCACTAAACCTAAAAAACATTGACTCACGGTTATCCTCTGCTCTTTACGCAGCTGCGGCTGCTGCTCCTCTTTTTCTTCTTTTGTTTACCTTCCGAACCCGGGAAATCTATAATCCACGAGTAGGGGAGGGGGTCAGGTGCATCGCCCGGGGGACCCCGGAGTTGCTGCATATATAATAAGTACACCCGCGCGGCGTATGCAGGGAAAAGTGTGTACCTATGTTGTATCCATATGATCAGGTAGTTTTGGAGCAGAACGTGGATATTTATGTATTTACGGTCGCGTGCGCAGGTGGGCAAAAGATGAGGCGGATCAAAGGAGAAACATACATGAAGTATGCATGATATGTAGGTATGTATAGGCGCCCGAGTTTATTATGTATGTAGGTATGTATGCATGAATGTAGATATACACCAATGTAGGCAAGATACTTACTAAAACGGAAGTTAAAAAGCTTCTCTCTCTGTCTCTCTCGGCCGAGAAGAAAATGTAAACACAAGAGAGTCGCGAGGGGTTAACAATTTTGCTAGTACTTGACGCCTACCCATTCATCAAGTACGTACTTGGTACTTATGTGTGCTGATGATTTCACCATGGATATATATTATGCAGGTACACACCTACCGTACGAGACGAGATGGTGGTGATAAGGACTTTTTTTTTTTTTTTTTTTTTTTTCATTAACGCTGATGAAATGCGAGAGCTTCCTCCCGCACACGTGTAGCGTTCACACACATGCTTGTGTGCATCATCTCTCTGGGACCAGTTTGACCTCTTCTCCTGCTCCTCCTTCCACATTCTCCTCATATTTGTATGATGTGCACATTCCTGGTGCAATATTTTCCTCTTAAAAAGTATTGACGAAATAAATGTTTACCTTTATTTCTTTTCTTTCTTCTATTATGTGGTCCAAACGATGCATCTACAATTTATATCAAAATAGATGCATTACCACAAACAATGATACGTACCAAATTTAAATATACGCTCCAACTTACACAAAGATGTTATTTTACAATTTCGTTATCTGATCTAACGTCCAAAGAAACTCAAGTTCAACGATATGTATAGCGCGAACTGTTGTCAACACGTGTGTGCGCGATTGAGGCACTAGGTACATGGTTAGTGAGACAACGGAGTTTAATCTGTAAATTTTTTTTTCTTCTATTAAATCGTTCGTACGGGCATGCATAATATAATAAATCAAAAAAAAAAACAAAAAAAAATCGAAAAACTTGGTTTGATAATAGTTGTTGGAAATTGCCGATGCAAAATGTCACAGGCCCTTTTCTATATATAAAAAAAAAAAAAAAAAAAAAAAAAAAAAAAAAAAAAAAATGCGGCCACGTGGCTGCAGCTGAGATTATGTAAGAAAAAATTTTCAATCGTCTGGCTCGTCAAAAATTGTTTGGATTAATTAAAACAAACTTTTAACTGGCTTACACTGGTAGTTCGTGTACAACGTGTATTTGTTCATTTATTTTTTTTTAATTTCATTAAAAATTTCTGCTTAACGTCTAATATATAAATCATCATTTTGTTTTACATCCAAGACCCAACATCACTCGAGAGTCACTTACTTATTTTCTCTTGATCATACTAAGAGAGGGAAAACCATGACGCCCGCAGCTTTCATGATAACATGGCTCCGAACTAATTAACATAAACCGTTTCAAAAGTTGATCGACCTTGGCTTACTTGGAAAGTAAGCTTTATGGAAAAAAATACAGCTACAAGCCATGGAAAACTCGGTTGAAAATTTTAGATCTGCCGGAATGTGAAGAAATTTTTTTTTCAGCTAAAATAGCACCTTTCCTAATTAGTTTCTTGTATGATATATGTCATTAAAAAACCAAACCGGATCTTGCTGAATTAAAAAATTTTAATTGAATTTCTACGCGATGGCCGGTAAAATTGTATGGTCAGTTGCACTGGACCTGATTACCGTTAGTAACCACTACAGCCATTATCCACGACAAACTTCTGTGGATAATTTGAATGAAAAAAAAAAAAAAAATACTCAATGACTGGTCAAACGCTTGAGAGAGAGAGAGAGAGAGAGAGAGAGAAAAAAGACCCCAACTTTGGCTTGATTTCCCAAGTCTCACTCAAAAAAATTGCACATCAGTAGTAACAGCAAAGTTATGTAAGCCGTGCCCGCGCGTCTATGCGCACAACAAAGCCAGCGATCGAACAAAGAACCTTTCCGCGGATGGCGGTAAAAAATCAACACCGAGCTTTTTTTATTTAATCCCATCAGTCTATCCCCTCACAAATAAAAAAAAAAAAAATAAATAAATAAAATAAAATGAAAAAAAAGCCATTGGGCCACGCTAAAGTTGAGGGCTTGTAAAAAAGGCGGTCTCGGCGAGCAGCTCGGTGAACGTGTCACCCACGGGCAGCACCTCGGCAGCAGTGTCCGGAGGGTGCCGGGACTCTGCCGGGGACACCGGAGCGGCGGGCCGGCCGCTGTCGGTGAAAAGCGCGGGCGCCAGTCCACCCCAGTCGAGCGGCAAGCTGCTGCACATAAGCCTGGGCAATCAGTTTCGCGCCGGCGGCTCGTTACCGAACGTCAACGCCACGAACAACGCCAACCCCGGCGCTGGACAGGAGGCTCTGGTCGTTCCCATCGCGACACCGGCTGCCCTACACCCGATCGACCTTCAGGTATAACCCGATGCTCTCTCTCTCTGGCTGACGAGAGAGGAACATTTGATGGCCGCTGGTGTTGTTGCTTCGATCGGATCGTTTGATTTTTTTTTTTTCCTTTTTTTGGGCTGCTGCTGTTGTTGATGTTTTATCGTTTTCGATGTATATATTCTACTTTTTCTCGTAGCTGAAGCACATTTTTATGTTATCTTTTGTCATAGACAAACACAACTGTCTCGTTTATTTATTTTTTTTTGTTTCATGAAATTATTAATTGTTTGTTGTAACAATTTACAATATATTTTTAGTGTACTCACGTAGTAGGGTAGAAAGTTGAAAAAATATGTGTTAATGAGTACTACGAAAGTTAATTATAAAAAAAAAAAAAAAAAAAAAATAGAAGAAATTGGTTGCTGTTATCGATTTACCTGAATCGTTTCAAAATACACCCGCATGAGAAAAAAAAATACTGTATGCGCTTTTTTATACATGTTTTATCACGCAGTTTTCACGCAGTAGTTGCACGTGAGCAGTTAAATATATTTTTAAGAGTCATTCTCTCTTTTTTTTTTTTTTTTCATTCTAAATCATTATTAGGTGTCAGAATTTTTTATGTTTATTATCTTCCAAAAAAAATTTACATTTATTGTACGTATGTAATTGACAAAAATAAAATACAATGCGCTCGCATTTACTACGACATTCCGTTTTCACGATTGACAAATTGTCTCGTGGATGATTGAATTATCGTCACCAAAAAAATTCCAAAAAATAGCGGCTGCCGCTAGTCTAGTGTCGTCCGATTGATCGCGGACCACTGCCGATTTTAGGGCTCCGCGTCGACTTTTGGGTCTTAAACCATGAACCAGAGCTGCAACGACAAACCCAAAAAATACACATTTTTTTAGTTGGATGCAATGAAAATTTTTTGCTCGGAGTAAAGTGTTACTCACGTCGGGGCGTTTGTCCTGTACACACTTGGCCATGACGAACATCGTGTTGCAAGGATCAGTGCCCTTCAGATGTGCGCAGTGCTCGATCAGATCTTCGGCGATCGCCTTGAACTCCTCGGGTATAAAACCGACCAACATCTCAACTTCGAGCTCACCGTCATCGTCTATCTGATTTTTTCACCAAACCCCCCCCCCGGATTGTTATTTTTACATTATTATTGCTTTTTAAATTTTGTACTTTCGTTAGAAAATAATGATTTCTCGACAAACTTACTAAACTGAAGGCCTCAAAGAGGCAGTGCATATAACAAGTGATGGCGCGATTGTCTTGCAAATGGCCATCGTTCACTTCATCGATCAGATCTGCAAAATCATTTACGCCATCGCAATACAAAGTCGCTTGAAAATTCTCAAAATTGTTTAATTTGTCAAAACAAACAAACTCACCCTCGGTAGTGCCGTGCTCGGCCATGCACTTCTCCTTGTCGGGCCTTACGATCTCCATCATCTCATCGGTGACGAAATCCGGGCGCTACGAAAACACGGAAGGAATTATAATATCACTCGCACCTTTTTTTTCTTTTTTTTCTTTTTTCTCATGCCGTAATAGATAAATCGATGATCTCTCGTTAGCGATCGATGAAACTCACTTTACCAGCACTGACAAAGACCGCCTGGAGGCAGGCGACTAGGACAACCACCGACAGTACTCTTGCTACCATTTTTTTCTCGGTAACTCACACAAAAAAAAAAAAATATATATCGCGCTGTACCGAGCAGGTAGCGAAAAAAAAATGCCTGACCAACTGGACGCAGGTCCGTTTTTATATGCTGTCCTCGCAAACACGGGATGTGGGCGGGAAACTATACGCGGAGTATATGATGTGCAACCGATAATCCCCATCCGCGAGCTAATTCTTACCCACGCGCCGGAGACGTAACCCGAAAATTGCTCGACTAGTACAAGTAGCACCAGCTACGGACCCACTTGTACCTGCTATTTACCGTTTTTTTTGCAGCGTAATGTACTCGCATGCTCGATTTTTCAGCTTCTTTTTTTTTTTTTCTTTTCGCGTTTCTGCGATTTTTCATTCTTTTTTTTTCCACTTTTAATTATTCGCTGAAACGATTGGTTCGTTGGGTACTTTGGCAATTACGGCCGCCGACTAAACCCGGCTTTATCTACTGATTAAGCTTTTCGTGATAAAATTTCGCGTTACCGGACTTTAACGGGTTTGCTCGTGATTTGGAATTCCCTTGTTTGGAAATAACGTTGCTATACATCCCCCCCCCTTTTTTTTTTTTTTTTTTTTTTCAATCATTATTAATTGATAAATAATTAACGAGGTATTAGAAATAAGCACAATAAGTGTATTTATAGTCCAAGGCGTTTCGTATTCCCCTTTCATAAATTCCTATTGTTTTCGGAAAAGATACGAGCGTTCCTGGTCACCTATAAATAACCCATATTTATGCAATCGCGAATCCGAGAATTATTTTGCCCGCGCATTGTAGTAGCCGTACAGTATATGCTTCATTAAAATTGCGAGGGTGTAAATTTTACATTAAATTTATGCAATTTATCGTTGGTTGAAACACCCGTATTTTGCAAGTCATTGTAAATACTCGCAATGTGACATTTTCTCGACTACAATCATACACTCACATAGTTTTCTCAATATTTTTCAGAGTAAAAAATACATTACTAATTTTTCGCACAATATCATCTCTTATCCCCTTTATAGTGAGTTTCAATGATTATGATTCTTTACGTTAGCTCGTGAACACATTATCGTTTAATGTTTAATTCACGAAAATTTATGAAGGGAATTTTTTATCGAATTATAAGAGTATCGTGATGGTCACGCCACTTTTTTTTTTTTTTTTTTTTTTTTTTTTTCAAACGATTGATTAAATGCAACATTTATGTAAGCTGGTAAATCTTGGACCCATATATATATTTACTCGTACGCGAGTAACCCGATATGTTATGGATATAAAGAATAATTAATTAACCTAATAATGTGTACATGCAAACCATATCATGAATTTTGAAAATTAATTTTTGCTGACGATGAAAAACTTATTGAATTTATCAAAATTATAAATAAAAATTAACTGTTTTTGATGCACTGGTGAAGATTTTATAGTTTTTACTATCGTGTTTATTATTGTTGGATTTGTTTTATTAACCATTTTGAAAAATAAAAATCAAAACCAAGAGGAGATTTCACGAGGAGGTCAAGACTGCACGATACGCCCTCTTTTCTTCAACAAAACCGAGACAAGATCTGCTCGAAGATCTGTATGTGTTCTGCAAGAGACTGTTAGGGAGCTATGAATCTTGGCTAATCTCGACCCTCGCAAAGCTCTAAACTCGGGTGGTCCAACATATTTCAAAATTTCGGCTTCAATCGATAACAAACAGGGCAGGTTTAGTCTCGCCTTGAAATTGTTTTTTGTTCAAAGTCAATTCCACGTACACTTAGAGGCTTAACCGATTAAATATATACGTGTAACGAGTGAACAACGTTTTTCGGATGAAGTGAAAGTCTTTTGGTTCGGGTGTATGGAAAAAACAAAAAAAAACAAAAAAAAGAAAAAGTTGTAACTCCAAGGTTTTAACATTCCATGCGGCATTTCGAGACTCTGTATATAGTAAAAATAATCTCCAAAAGCTCGGTTTTACCCGACAATTAAAAAACCGTAAAAAACCATCAGTTTGTAATTTAAACCTCTTGTCAAACGACACGCAGGTATGCCAACTAATAACTTATCGTAAACAAGTGATTTGGAGAGAAAACTTAATATATTTATCATGAGAGTTCTTTTTTAATAGGCGAGATAATAACCACGGCATTTATTGTTACCATGCCGAATCATCCAAAAACTTGTAATGTTGGAAAAAAAAAATGTAACGTACGGTGGTGGCGTAAAAACTGCAGCGACACTGTTATCAATGAAGTTGTTCAAAACCGGTGAAAGCACACGCATAACGATAAAAAAAGACATATATATATATATATATATATATATATATATATACACGCATAGAGAGAGGGAGAAGAAAGGAAGAGGAGACACAAGGCTAAAAGAGTAGACAAACGCGGTGGAGGAACAAGCGAGAGAAACTTTCTGGGTATAAGTAATATAAATATACGATATAATATATATGTTCGATAGTGTGTGCGGGTGCATGATGCGGGAGAGAGAGAGGACGCAGCGCTGGAGGCCAAGGTCGCGCGGCGAGCGAACGAACACACCAGAACGAGTCAAGTATAAGTTGTTTTGCCGATACATGCGTGTTGGCGCTCGCGCGCTTCCAATAGTTTCGCGCATAATGATTTTTCTCTCCGTGTGGTGAGGCAAAATTACGTAAAATTAATATTGTGATAACAATGTTTGGTCCTTTGAGTAAGATTTCGATAATCCGCATCACGCCGAGCGCGATGATTAATCATTCATCCATCTGCTGTGCGCTCAAGGGAGACACTCGAAAAAAAACGAGGGATGCGAGTCGTGTAATAACTTATCAGTCCCGTTACATGCATGTGTACGCTGTGACTCTCTCCCACGCACTCGTGATGGTAATATATTTATATTTCCAAGACAAATTTCTCGACAAATTTCGCTTCGACGCACAATTAAGTAATGCGTGTGTGTCTATATTATGCGCGGTATACTATACACACTTTTTGAGGAATTAGACAACAGACACGCGTTTTTCTGCCTCATGTTAGGAGTACCTAGGTATCTATTATTATTAATTTTACCACCGTTAGTAGTAGTTGTATAGTTGAATGAGCTAATATCCCGATTTACCTTGTCTCTTTGGTACCTGATATTATACACGACCGACGAGTCTTTCCGGCCAAATTACCGAGGCTTATTTAATTTGGTACATCAAATTTCGTTGATTCCTCTCTCAGTTGCACTTGGAAGATAATATAATACCAGGCTCCGAACCTCGTATTTACTCTGAATGTTCATAAAAAATACTCAAACAACTAATTGACGAGACCAAACTTCTCATTATTGAGTATCTGGCGTATGTAATAATACATGCACACTATACATATATCGATACATGTACCCTGTATAATGGCAAAAGCATACAAACATGTGATTAATTTCAAGGTCATCTTCTTCAATGGTACATTTGGTTATAGGTATATACACGCATCAGGACGAGTTTCACTTTATCGGTGTAAAATTCTATCGTGTTGGGTAAATTTATTCACAGCCGTGATCCGAAATGATTTAAATCCGAGGGGAATACCAATAGACTCGAGGACTATTGACGATGTATTTCCTGAAGCTTCGAACAAGAGACTCTTCCCCCCTCCCCATAACACCACTTGTGTATATTGTCATCTATACAATCGAGAGTGAAAAGAGATCCTTCTCATCACCATATCTTTCGAATCGACGATTACACGCTCGACTCTCTCTTTCTCGCCCATCGTATAAGTACGCATCACGCAGTATTATATACACCGAGGGAGAGAGGAGGTGGGTGCAGGTTGTTACCAACGCACATGTATATATGGGCCCACCCCCTCCCTCCTCCCTATCCCATCGCTTACGAGTCTCTTCTCCTCGCACGCATCGATGATATATATATATATATATTTTTTTTTTTTTTTTATATTATAGTGCTCTACGTCCGGCTCCTTTTTAATAAGGGCACTACTATGGGCACTTAGCACTTGGGAAAGGGACAAGGAAAGGGATGGGAGGCCTCCCCATCACTGGGAGGGGGGTAGGGGGAATTAGGCAAATTTGCTGCGAGAAGGTCGCCTAAACCCTCCTCGAGGAGCATTGCGTGGTGAAAAAGCACATGTGAAAGACACAGAGGTACTTTGCCCATAAAAGTCGCACTGGCCGGGAATTGAACCACGGTCTCCCGCGTGCCAATCCACGACCTAGCCGACCGAGCCACCGCGCGCTCACGATATATATATATAATGTGTCTGTAGACCTGCAGCAAGAGCGGAATATATGTATATATACTTGTACGCGTGCAGGTAGGTACATTTACGTGCATAATATGGCACATTACAGCACATATTTATATGTATACCTATACATGGGGAGAGGACCGCGGAGAGTATTGATCGCGCAAGCGCCCGTGCCCGACCTATTGCTCCACCACCCCCTGGAAGAGCTGTTCTCTATATCTTCTCTTCTCCTACGTGCAACTTGGTGGTGGTGATGGGTTTTTTTTTTTTTTTTTTTTTTTTTTTAATAAGCTCTGCACAGGTGACCCTTCGCCGATAACCATCAGGATATGGTGGTATACAAAAAATAGGGGGGTGGGGGTGAAGCGATTTGCTGTCGGATGATTAATTTCTTTGAACGATCGGTACGCGCGTGCATTATAGTTCGAAGGAGGTTGCGACGCAGTTGTTTTTTCTCTCAATGGATGCGCTTTATGCAAATCCACATCGGATCATTTGAATGAGAAAAAAAAAAAAAAAAGGTAAACTTTTGTCGACGCACACGCCTCTACCGATACTTTGTTGTTGGTGGTGGAGACCCACGGATTTTTAAATACTCTATTTTTTTGTGCCCCTGACCCTGCACGCGTTTGGTGGTTGCAGGTGATGTACACACTTGCCCGTTTTCAATTTCATCGATTCGACAATTTTAATAATTTATCGACAAATGTACGCGCGCGTGTGGAAGAGAAAGAAAGATTAGATTTCTCATTGAATGTAAACAGCGCGTGTGATTTACGAGAACGTGACTGGGAGCACGAAATGAATCGTATAAAATAATTTTATATTTTTAATTAATTTTATCAGTCGTGACTCAGTAAGTATAGTCCCGCGCGACGAGGCAGCATCATTCCAGTACACGAAATAATAGTAAGTATATAATACACGAAAATCTGATCGACAACGGGTGCGTGTATAACTATATATTTTGTTGTATCCTTGAAAACATAGAATACCATCGCAAACCTCGCTTTTTCGAGGACAAATAATACAAGTATATAATATATTGGAGGCTAAAACAACTCGGCGCGCGGAGCGAATCTTCGAAAACACACGTGGAGATTGCGCACACGCAAGCAGTGGCGATCGGCTCTGAATTGCTGTGCTCTTTTATACTTACCCTCCTCGAAGGCATACTTATACAGGAAGTTAAAAAGTTTCAAGCTGTAAATGGTTGCGCGGATTTTCAATACAATAAAGAAGAATAGCGGTTGTTGCGGTTGCCATAACGTACTTATAGGCGTGCACGTGTGCGTCGGCACCGCTTCCTTTTTTTTTGCTACACTTTTTTGGACATATTTCAGACGACACATAGTCTGCAAAAAAAGCTTCGTTGTTGGTTACTCATCAAAGATAATTAACATGGCGATGCTGTAGTTTTTTGCAATCGAGGCGTATTCATTATTTTTATTATTGTCTCGTCAAACTCGGTCAAACTTGACAATCATTCGATTTAGCAAATACGTAGGATTAGAAATGTAGACAACTAAGACAGGTAATAATGCATACCTTAATTCGATGTATATATAACAACAATATAATTTATTTGCATGTGTACGTACAGTGGAGGCTATTTAATTCGTTGAGCGGGAAGTATAAAATTGACCAATGAAAGAGGTTATGTGATCGAATCAGCCAATGGGAATCAAATGTTTGAATTTCCCGCTCAACGAATTAAACGGCCTCCACTGTACATGTTTAGTATACGGAGCATCTTTTATGTGAAAAAATACAATTATTATTTTCTGAATTTGATGTCACATTTATTAGTGTATTGTTTAGATAATAAGGAATGTTGAAAGGTTTGATATATTTTAGATTGTTATCGAAAGCTATCGATTTGTATCAAAAATATGTTGTTTTTTTTTTATACTCCGTAAGTGGTACACCTTGCATGAATTTCATTTTTTATGTCTGTATATTTATTTAGGTATTTTATGTCAAGTACATAAAAATAATATACATTATGTCAATACAAATATTGCGCGTCATTATAAGTATGTTCAACCTAATGGATTTCAATTTATCGATCCATTTGTTTGTACTATGTACACAAGCTCCAACAAATACATACAAATAAACAAAATTCAATAATTGAGGAGCCAGATTCAATAACTCGGTCTGCTCTCGGAGGTACTAAAAAGTTCTGTCATAAAACAAATTATAAAACGTATCAAATCGTTTGAAAAAAATAGCTTATAGAGAATCGAAAAATGAAACTTCTTTCTACAGTTTCTTTGTTAAATGCATAGTTTTCTAGTTAAAAATAAAAAGGTTCAGACATTTAATTCGCGCATATCGAGTTATTGAATCTGGCTCCTCAATTTCACTTAAAGAAAAATTTATTCAACAAAACAACATTATTCAGTGCATACAAGCTAAATTAACAATTGTAAACAATAATATCTTTTTTATAATATGCATTTCTTTTGACAAAAATTTTTTCTCTCTGGTACACAATGTAGTAACACATATATAATAAATAACTAAATAAATTATTCACTGCGAACAAGTGCATCTCGATGTGTGTGTAATTAAATAAATTAACCTATACTAAATGCGCTTATTGATAAAAAAAATGTCTTAAATGAACATCGAGAGATGAACAAACTTTAACATTTAGTTTTTAATTCGATAAACATTTATGCGATATAATGGAGTTTTCATTATTGTCGCCTTACAAAATTATTTATTCAATTGAAAAAAAAGAAAAAAAATTATTTTATGTAAATAATACTTAATACCGATGTGTGAAAAGATAATTTTTTTTTTTCAGCATATTTTGATTTGAAAAATATAACGAGACTCAGTGAACCTAGTACCATAAAACTATACTTACAATCCCGTCTCTCTGCCACGTAACTCACATTTTATTATACATTTTTGGAATTTTCCATGCACGCTCGCATAAACACACACACAAACTTTTTTTTAAGAAAAAAAAAAATAAAAAATGTTTCATTGAAACGCACGAAATAAAACATTCCCCGCACCCTTAATTATTCTAGACGGCGCTGAGTAACTTGGAAGAGGTAACCCAGAGCCAAGGTGGCGGCTACCGACAAACAAACGCCGGTAACCCCGGTAGCGGAGGTGGTGGTGGTGCCCAGGAGCGCAGTCGGAGCATGGGAGGTGGTCCGATGCGCTCGCGCCCCGTTGAGAAGCGCCACGACACGTCACCCTACAGCGGCACGCCGTACTTGTCACCGCCGCTTCTTGACAACAGGCGATCTAACTCGGACTCGGCGCTCCACCAAAGCGCCAACGAGGCCTGCCAAACCAACTCCTCCATGGGCCACCACCGTCGAGGTAGCGATGCCTGTCAGTCGAAATTTTTTTCGTTTACTTTCTCCTTCGTCGCCGCTCACCCGACTAATTTTTTTTTTTTTTTTTTTTTTTTTTTTTTTTTTTTTTTTTTTTTTTTTGGACCCACCCGCCCTATTGTTTTTTCATATTTTCATTCGCCAAAAACAGGCTTGCTTTTCCTTCAACCAGAATTAAGTATACACCATTAGTGATTTCTTTGCTTTATTTTACACGAGTAAAACACGCACGATTTATCACCCCCCCATAATGAGAGAAAAAATAATAATAATAATTAAAATTATAGAGAGATTATCATTCTGCGCAGTAAATCGAATACAAGGTGGAAAAAAAGGAAAAAAATTATTATTTTTAACTTTTAAATTATTATTTTTTATCTCATTAATTTAGATATAGTAATTTTAATTTGATCAACTTGATATATTATATAAGAAAAAAAAAAATTGTTTTCTCTCCACGTACATGAGCAGATCAACAAAGGCACGGAGGCTCGAGCAATGACAACCGAGACTCGCACTATCATTACGGTTGCCCGGAACGGCCGAGATCGTCGTGTGAAATGCCTCGAGTGCCCGGTATAAAGTAAGCAATCACTAAAAAAAAAAAGTTTTTTTTTCTTTGTCAATTACATTGTTGAGGGCTAATGCGTAAGTGACGACGATATTTCCAGCGTGTATCTGAGTTCGCAGCCACCGGGGCAGCAGATACCAATAGGCAACAACACGGGCTCGTTGCCGGACTTGACCAACGTCCACTTTCCATCGCCGATTCACGCGCCGCTCGACCAGGAGGACCACTCGAGCGGCTCCCAGTATAGCAACGTACGTACACCCACTCCGTGGACACCGCCGCATATTTCTCTCGCCCCCCCTTTTTTTCCTCGTTACATTTAAGTACAATTTTTTACGTCATTCTATTTTGAAATGCATCGAAGCTCTCTCGTTTCTCGATTTTTTTTATCTTAGTTTTCTCTCGTATACTAATTAAATAATAACATGTCGTCTCTCTTTTTTTTATATACATATATATAAATATATATTTCGATTAATTTCTTCGCTTTCATTATTATACTTACCCCATGCGTACGCATATTTTATATAAATATTTACAATTAGCTCGATTGCTTGCGACCGATATTCCAAGTGGACGAAGAAGAGGAGGAGCGTGAGATTTGATCGAAAAGAGATATACTGCTGTCTTAACTGTATACAATAGTTGTATTTTTACCAGAATCTAAACGTGTTTACGTCTCATTTTTTTTTTTTCGCATCACTAATTAAGCGATCTCTCCATGTCACTGATAATTTTCTGCACCCTGCACACTAACGAAAAAAAAAAAAAAAAAAAAAAAATATATATATAAAGCCTGCACTTTTTCGCGTTTTGTCGTTGAATACTTCGTGTTCAACTGTAACGACAAAGTTACATAATTTTGCATACACGTGTCCAGTTGCTTTTTTGTTTCAAAACTTCTTTTGTAAATGACCAGCAATGAAAATTCGCATCTGGCAAAATGCACGAAAAAAAAAAAAAAAAAAAAAAGATAAAAAAAACATAAATTTTGATGAAAAAAAAAAACAAAAAAAAACAAAAAGTGCATATGTTGAATTATATATGTATGTATAAATACGGTGTATGCTGTCGTCTATTGCAGAGCCAAACGAGCAGTCCTACAACCCTGTCGCCGACCAGCTTGGCGCAAGCTGGGCGGCAATCCTTTGCGCAGGAACACAGCCCGCCAAGCGCCCAAGTAAATATCCTTGCCAACGCCAAATTAATAGTATACATAGCTTTTTGGCTTTCACATCCGCATTATTATTATTATTATTTTTTTTTTATTATTATTTAACAACCCACATACTGTACGTATGTATATGTATATTTTTTTCTCGGACACACTTATACCTTCTTGTTTATGTTATATATTGTCAATAGCTGCATTTTTTCTTTTTTTTGTTATTGTTTATTTTATTATTTCATATTTCATTCATAATGCGTAGCTATTTGCTTGCATTTTCATTAGTTATTTTCAGTTGGAAATTCTTTTTTGGTTTCTTTTTTTTTTTTTTTTTTTTTTTTTTTTTTATTATTATTATTATTATTATTGAGCGCAGGCAGTGTCCAATAATTTATTAAAAACGCAATAGACGTAGCTGCATGTGTTGAAAAGACGATAAATCGATATGCCATAGAAGTATGCAATGTATCTTTGTAAGTGAAAAACGAGTTTTTTTTTGACAATTAGAGAATGAAACGCGTTGATGATAAAAGTGCACTGTGTCGTCTGTGTATATGTTTCTCCCTTTTTCCTCTGCATAATCTCGTACACTTTTCTCATTTCTCAATATCCTACTTCTCTTACTAACGCTGTTTGTGATAGATGTTTATTGTCATGTCTTAATATAAAAATTAGTGCAAAAAAATTTTCTTTTTCTTCTTGTTATCATTAACATACACGCCAAAAAAAGCTGTACAGAGATGACGACCACATGTGACTATTGTTGCGCTACGCCGAGCATTTGCAGTTTTCCAATTTTGTTGTTGTTTTTTTTCGTTCATTTTAAGCTTATTTTATTTTATTTTGCCTTGGTTGTAGAAGTTATTTGTTATTTTGCAGACCCATTTATCGGTGCCTGTTAACCATAGGTATCTGCATTCCTGCAAGGTTAGTAGATGTTGTTAAATTTTTTTTTTTTTTCGTTTCTTTTCTCTCTCTCTCTCTCTCTCTCTCTCTCTCTCTCTCTCGTTACTTTACTTTTCACCAAAATGCTTCTTAGCGATAGAGCAAGGCACCGAATTGCACTAATCTTCATTTGCTATTTTTTATTTTGCTCTCCAAAGAGGAAAATTAAACCTTTTCAACAAACGTTATTTCCCCCTTTCATCTGATTGAAAAAAAAACAAAAAAAAAAAAAACGAACTCAATTGTACGTTCCAATGACTTTGTTTGAGAGGTGAAATTTTCCTTTTGCAAATCTAGCGCTCTGTGCTGCAATGTTTAATTAATACCACGCCTCTTTTTAAATAAAATTGTTACTTTTTGCATAAAAATTTATTTGCACAATCACTGTCACGTGACAACCTCGTGCTGAATACACGTGTATACATGTTAATACATATATATAGTTTAGTCGACTAGCAGACTTTTGATGTTCGAGTTATGGTATGTTTGTTCATAAATAAGTGAGAGAAACGTATAAACAATGTTGTTGTTGTTGTATACACATCACATGGAATCTCTCGTCCACTGCCTGTTGGAGGAAGATTCCATTATCCAGCTAGACCCATCAGACTTTTTTGATCAAACGAAATAAGAGAAAAAGAAAAATCAACCCTCCACCACATGAGTAATTATTATTATGGTTATTATTATTATTTTTATTATTATTATTATTATTATTATTATTATTATTATTATCATCATTATCTGTACACTGTTGATCGAGTAGATTTAGCTTAACACGTGAGAAACGATTTTTGAGTAGAAAAAAAAAAAAAAAAAAAAAAATGCCACTCTAATGGTAAGGAGCATATCAACCTGTACACGTCCCTTCTCGACCCATTATGTATATCAGTCCTTTCGTGAACCTCGTCCGTACCCGGAAAGAGTTAACGGTGTGGCAACTCTGTTAATTAAAGCAGGGCTTGACGCTGGACGGTAACACAAGCGCGTCCCAACAGGATCTGAGGATAGGTTACGCCCAGCAGCCCCAGCCACCCGCCGGGCCGCCAAACATACCACCTCAAAGTCAACCCCAGCCGGTGCCCCGGACCACGTCGCCTGGGCTCCAACAGCAGGTCGCCCACAGTCCCGGTCAGTACATGTACCAGCAGCCCCACAGTCCCGTCGCCCCGCAGAGTCCGGTAAGCATTGCAAGCACCGCTTTATACCTCTTGGGTGATCGATTGCTTTGATAAATCAGTTGGTTTTTTTTTTTTTTTTTTTTTTTTTTTTTTTCTCTGTGCGTACAGAACGCGTCGCAGGGACAACAGGTGCACCAGCAGCAGAGCACGCTGAGCCAGTTCAACTCCCTCAACTACAGATCGCCACAGATGGTCAACAGACCGTCGCCACAGTCCTCGCCTAGTCTTACTTATCAGGTGGGTTTAACACCCTGTATTATGTACAGTTACAAAAGAGGACATGAATACAACAATGATTTTTTTTTTTTCTTGCAGGGAAGTCCATTTAGTTATAGTAATAATCCGTCGACGCCGTCGAGTCCCACGGGACACCATGGCCCGCCAAACTTGTCACTCGATCCGCAGGACCACACTAACTTTATCAACCAGGTCCACGCGGACTTTGAGCAGTTCACCGTGGTAAGTTGAACACCCATGGAGAGTAAAATTTTTTTTTTTGTCCGTTTTGGACTAAATTTCCACACGTTTCCTCACTTTTTTTTTTTCTTCTCTTAATCGTTACATTTCATGCACTCTCTAACTGTCAACAGGCCCAAATCGTAAGTATTACATGGTCGTGTAAGGAATTCAACATATGATTGTCGTAATTGCCCGAGTCTTGGAGTCGAGTCGGCCCTTTTGCTTTTCACGAAAATTACCTCTGTAATTATCCTTTTTTTTTACCTTAAGACTTATCTTGAACTCGTCTCCAAGATTACATGGTTATTCTACTGTATAGTGCGTCCGTCGATAAAGACATGAAAACGTAATAGTTGTTGTGCTCAAATAGTATTACATCATAAACATATATAGTGGTACAGACGTCGTGACGTTTGAGACATATGTATATTTTTTTTATAAAAAGCATGCCATATGAGTAACTTATTCGGTTGAGAGTTTTTGAACACAAGATACAATATAATGGATGAGATGAGAATAAAGTGTCTTGATACCGAATTTGTCTGTTGTTGTTACCTGCCGTCATTATAGGATTGGGCGCAAGTGATGCCACTGCTCGAAGATACCGGTTATTCCTTGAGTAGACAGCTGGACGAGGTGATAACGAGAAACCTACCCCTTTTTTACATTTCAATAATTACGTTTCGTTTTTATCTATCAGCATATATTTTTTGATCTGACCTTGTGTTTTTTCTCTTCTTCGAGTTTTATTCATCCATATTTACATGTATATGCTTTTATTTGAATGTAGTACGTCTCGTGAAAAAATGTGGGTGTGCGTGCGTGTCGTCTTTTGCCTCGTAGTACTCGTGAATTACGACGTTTCTGCATCCAATTTTTTTTTGTTTACATTATAATTTTCGATCCCATTGGAGTACCCCCAGGGATGACCATCTACCGTTTTGTTTGTTTGCTTTTTTTGCCTCTTGGAATGCCTCTTCATTTCAATAGATTCATACTCATTAACGATTCTCTTCCTTTCAGGCGTGACGTTAGACCATACCTCTATCTTTGTTGATTTCGTTTCACTTATACTTAGATGTCTTATATTTATTTTATCGTCGTCGTCTTGAATAGCTTTTAGTGATTTATATTCTTCTTTTTTTTTTCATGATACGTTTTCATGGATGTTTTTTTTTCCTAGTAATAACAGCGAGCTTTTAAACGTTACTTCAACAAACACTAACATGAATTTTGTTTTCATTCAGAACGATTCGCCGACGACGATGTACATGAATTCGCCAAGCCACACGTGCTCGTACACTCAGGTTGGTGAACAATAATGATAATAATTTTTGTTTGTTTTTGTGTCAAGTATTAAAAAGTTTTTCTTTTGGAATTTCTCAGAGCAACGTATTGAATGTCGCGAGTGATTTTGGCAGCAGTGATGCCAATTACTTTGGTACGAGTTCGTTGCAGCAGTTGGGTTATCAGGCAAGAACGCCGACAACGACGCAACAACTGACGCCCCAGACACCCAACACGCCGACCATAACGCTAACGGGTAAGCTCTGCAGCTGAGGTGGAGTAAAAAAAAAACAAAATAACAATAATAATAATAATAATAATACTAATCTGCTGATGTTTGGCGGGTGTGCAGATTGCTCGGTGCCGGAAGAACTCGTGAATTCGGACTTCGCTAAGGATTTCAATTCGGCGATAACGACGAACTTTGAGGCGGATGATCTCTTTGCTGCGGACGACCCTCTGGCTCACGAACTGAATTTTCATCAGGAAGCGATAAGGCAGGGTCTCGGTCCGCTCGATTTAGACGAACTTCAAAGGCTCACCAACGCGGACATGATTATCTCCGACCCGACCACCGAAGCCAACTTCAGTTTAGAGCAGCATTAGAGGGAAGGACACTGGTGCACTCGATTTCTGACGTTTCTTTGTTTGTTTCTTAATCATGTCAAAACTAGTAAGTGTTGAGCCCCTTTGGAGGATTCCTGTTTGGTGAAACGGACAATTGCTCGTGCATATAGATTGAAAAAAAACAAAAGTAAGAGATTTACAAACAATTTTATTAATCAACTTTTTTTTACTTTCTACCACTTTGTACATTTTATCGTGTAATAAAAAAAAAAAAACAAGAAAAGAAAAATGGTATGACTAGTTATCAATGAAGTGACTGTACGGTGTTTAGTGGAGTCATTTAAAATGATTTTAACAAAAAGTAATGGTGTGATGATTACGGTTATGAAAATGAATAAATCAATAATATACGATGATGATCTCTGAGAAGCACAAAATGAATCGTTAATGATTCGTACGTTATACATATTAACGTTAATAATAATGAAGGTATTTAGAGAAATTTTAGCTGTATAAAAAAAATAACATACTGAATCTTTTATTGGGTAAAGATTTTGAATGAATTATATTATCCTGAGTGATGACGAGCCATTTTTTACTTACTCATTTGTTTTTCCAGATAATACGATTCGCCGAATGCAACCTGTTATATATTATATTATGTGTATATTGTATTTAAATGTTTTAATTGATCAATCTTATTTTCATCCTCTTGATAGTATGTATATTTTTTTAGAATAATTTCAATGAGCACATTATACGAGAAAAAAAGACTCGAGTGCAAAAAACGCGTGAATGAGAAAAATTTTTTTGAATAAATTCTCCACTCACTGTTTATTGCTTGTAATGTTGGATTATGCAATTGTTGTATCAGCTGTAACTTATTTTTCAATCTAAGAGACAGCCAATGTTACCGATGCCCACGATTCTCTATTTTATTTGATATTTGATTTATTTTAACTATAAATTTAGGTATAATGTCAAGCTTAAATTCATCATTGAAATAATCAGTTATTAAATATGCCGTTAGGATTGGTAACAACACTTTAAGAAATGGCACTATGGCGTCCTCTTTAATCTAATCTTTCGCAACCTGCAAGATTATAAACATATTTGAAATTAATTAGAAGATGCAACTTTGCATGTGAAAATCTCGATCCTTCTACCGATGGATGCTCGATGTAATTTTAACTAAAAACTAAATACGCTTTAGATACAAAAATTTTTTACATTACTACTAACTTTAATTGCGAATCTCAATGTCGAAACAAAGCGTCATAAATTCCTCGTTGGATAATAAATTTTAAAACAGATCGTCGCTAATTATGTATAGCAATAGTGTATACATAACTAGGCAATATTTCACACCCCCCATTATCTTAATGAAATAAGAAAAAATGTCGGTTTCCCTTCTCTTTCTCTACCTTACAAGCCTTTCCTCTATTTCTCGTACGCCTGTACTTTCGTCGACGTATTTTTACGGAATGCACATACACGCACACTCTGGCAACAAAAAAATAACGCAAATTCTTAGCAGAAAAATTAAAGAAGTAACTAAATAATAATAAAAAAAAAAAAAAAAAAATTAATAAAGCTGAAAATCTATACAAGAGCAGCAGCAGATTGTACTATTCGCATGGCCTCTATGGTTGTCAATTGTTTTTTGAAAGTATCGACCTTAACAGAGAGAAAAATAAAAGATAGATAGATAGATCTGTTGCACGCACTAAACACGGATTAACGTCGCGTCGTTTTATACGAAACATGTTCTGCAGAATGATACAATCATTTGTACGCTGTTGACAGGCAAATGTAATTCTTTCACATCGTCATTGTTTCTACGCAATTGTCGGTTTTTAAATCACGATGTAAATACACGTTAACTATATTGAAATTTGTTACAAATATTAAAAATATTTAAAAACAAAAAGGGTGAAGAAAAAAAATATCGCCATTCGTGATTATAATGTTTTGTCTATTTGTCAAAGTCTATTATCAGAATTTTTATGCGTCAACATTAAAGTGCCAATGGCTGGGAAAAAAAATTTTCCGTCACGCGGGTCACTAAAGAAACATATGTAAAATAGATGTGAAGCAAGGAGGTATTTTAATATTATTTCCGTTGTTCGCGTTCACCTCTGCCATTACTACTTAAAGTCTCTTTTGCGAAATTACATGTGTATTTGTAATGATTGGTATGTATTCGTATTTTACACGCTGTTCGACCCATCATGTTTATGAAAAATTTCAGTTGAGCACGACGGTCGTCGCAAAAAATAAAAAAATTAAATATGAATCATACTTACACTCGAGATAAGAATTTTTAAATTTTAAAGGACCAAATCTACGGACATTTGCTTTTTGCAAAAAAAAGTTTAGCTTATAAAGGAAACAAAGTACACTAAGAATCATGGAAATTGAATCGATACCGCATAACTGCGACCAAGTTTGTATTAAGTTTTGTTACGTAACGTTGTTTCATTAAATTTTTTTTTTTTTTTTTTTTTTTTTTTAAGTTTAAAATTCGATGAAATCACGAAAAAAATTTTTTTCAGCGACATGTTGTTCGTTGTTGAGGAGAGTATATGTATAATACATATAGATGTGATATCGGGAGAGCGTTAATATTAAACGAGAGGTGAGATTAAAAAAATGTACAGAGATGTTGTGAGCGCGAGCATGTGCCAAATCGCAGAGCCGTCGATTAAACCTGTTCATAAGGCATACACATTAAGTAGCGTTGATTCAAGTAATTAAAAATCAAATCCATTAGTGAAGCAGAAACGTTTAAAACGCGAAGCATAGATTCAATTGGAGGAAAAAAAAAGACATTAAACAAAAATCGTGAGAAAATAAAAACAACTGTCGTTCGTAACCCGAGCAGTCTGCTCTCACGTAATCACACTAATACCTATTATGTACACACACACACATACACATGCGAAACGTCATGGCGTAATGTCAATTTACTCGAGTACTTTTGACTGAGTCGCAGTGCCCAGATTATACATAAATTATACATATTATATTGAAAATTTATTAAAAGATGGAAAAAATGAAAGAAATCTATTAGTCTAGTTGATCATTAAAAATTAGCAAAATTTTTTCTATTGTCTAGTACTTAAATGATAGTCATTAAATAAAGATGAAATATGAAAAAATTATTAATCTAGTTGTATACATGTAGACATGATCGCACACACGCGTGCACGCATGGCACGTGTATCGTTACATTATATACATAAAATTTATATAATATTAATATTATAAATATAATTTTATTACCATTACATTGATATGATATTGTCCCTGTTGTTATTACTATTATTATTATGATTATTATATTGCCACTGCGCCGATTCTGTTTTTTTTCATGTAAGCTTTGAAATTGTATTCCTCTTTAAGTAAGGGGTACACATCAATGATATTAGAAATTATATAATTTTATATAAAAATCTAGTTTTTTAAGACCTTTTTTTTTTTTTTTAAAAAAAGTCAAATTTCATACAAATTATGGATCTGTAAAATAGCATTTTTCTTCACGACCAAATTTATTAACTCGATGTATGAATTATCCGTGGAAGAAAGCGCATGCCTCTGTTAAGAAAGAAATAAATGGCTCGAATCGAACGAACGGTCTCTTAATTGTATTTTTTTTATTTTTTATTTTTGCATTACTTTTTTTAAAACTTATTTCTCTCGCCCAAACGCGCACCAAGTCACACACGCAAGCGCTCTTCCATTTTTTGACATCACTGTTTCTCTCTGTCATTCCCTTCCCATTTTTTCTCTCTTTGTTACTCTAAGATGAAAGAAAAAAAAAAAAAAAAATTATGGAAGAACCGCCGAAATAAAACTATGGATCGTTAGATTTGTATTATCGAATAAAAAATCTCTATAGATGCTTGACTGGCCCTGGAGCTAAGTTCTGCGGGTCGAGAGAAAGAATATTACGAATCGTTGAAAAGATATGTGAAAAAGCATAAAATGTTCCCGAAATTTGTATTAAATATTATGAATATTGACGAATAAAGTTGATACATGCGTTGGATTTATTCATACAGAGTCTATTATATGTAAAAAAAAAAAAAAAAAAAAAAATTAAAAAATCAGGTCACTGATCGAAATATCAAATCTTAATGAGAAGAAAAAGAAAAAAATTAACAAATAAATACGCTGGACGGCGAGAAAGATCGAGGAAAAAATACTTAAATTTAAGCATTTTAAAAAGAAATTGTAATATTTGTAAATAGCCAATGTTAATTGTGTCGATTTACAAATTATACGTACACAATCGTAAACACTTACACAGACACACTCTTAAAGATCGCATAATGAAAAAAAAAAAAAAAAAAAAAAAAAAAAAAAAAAAAAAAATTACAAATAATTATCTGTATTGCCGATATGTCGTTGTACCATATTATTGTGAACACCATTTCTCAGACATCGATTTTTTTAATAAATGGATAAAAAAAAAAACCTCTTGTCCATTTTTTTTTCTTTTTTTTTTTTATTCGTACTTAATTGCAGATCACAAAATCATCATGTATAAATTTACACTTACCAGGTCATACATAAATTATACATAAAAAAAAAATCTGATATAAAAATACCTTTTTTGTATTATAATAAAAAAAAAACAAAAAAAAAAAAAAACATCTAAATACAGTGTTGTACTTGTTTCTCCGAATTATGGCTCAGACTCTCTTGTACCTCGACAGTAGAGCGGCATTTTTGTTGACGGACGACAGCACCCGTGGAAAAGCAATACCGTCATTAGCGAAATCCAAGTCATTGCGAGTTCAGTCTTTGGCCTCAGCGGGCCGCCTTTTTCTCCCGAACCTCCGATTTCGCATCATCCTCCGTCCACACCTGACTCGACAAGCTTCCTATCGTGTACGAATTTACAAAAAAAAAAAAAAGTCGCAAGTATCGCCAAGACGCGTACATAACACCAGCAAGAGTTAATTCGTCGAGTTGATTACCGTAAGTTGACAATTGGCGCTTCTTCCGCGAACGAGCTGTTCGGGAGTGTTATCCCGCGATTCGGCAAAGTATGACTTTTCGACAGGAAACAGAAAATTTTGTCGCCTCGAGCGATGATTGCCGGCTGTCGCCGCATCGTCCCGCGCACCGGCAACTACACTCTCCGAGAATTCCTTTGGCTCGAGCAGCACTTACAAACTCCATCACAAATCGTCGCTTACCATTTGCATCGTCATCGTCCATCGGAACGTGTATCCTCTCTCGGCGCCTCATCTCGTCGTACTTTGCATTGTTTTCTCGAATCAGCCGAACCTGCTCGCGTTTCTCTATCTCGCGCTTGATGTCCCTCTTGATCGCGTCGATCCTCCTCTGGACCGCCTCCTCGACGACCATCTGCATTTTACTCACCAGCTCGCTGTCACCGCTCCTTTGGATTTCCGAACCAACATTATGCAATCAAATTAAAAAAAAAAAAAAGCAGCAATGGTATAGCGATGGGTGAGAAAACAGGTTTTGCGCTTCTTATGAGATTCAGTTTCGGGATCGAGCGAGACGGCGGTAGCTCTGGTGATCATTGTGAATACCTGTTTTTCGCGCGTGGACGAGCGCAACCGCCGCTGCGGAAATGGGAGACGAGGAGTAGGAAAACTACCGCGACGAGCCGTGGTGTCATCGATCGACGCATCGTCGCTGCTTCGATTTTTCATTTTTTCCTCGTATACGTTGCGTATTTACGCTTACGATTTGGTATTTCGTATAATTGTACTACCAGAGAGAGAGAGAGAGAGAGAGAGAGTGCTTATAATTTTAAGATATCGTTATCAGAATTTATTCTTTTATACAGATTAATTTGAGAGGTTAGATGATAACATGTGTTTGTCTCTGTCAATATTTTTACCAGATTGATCGATTGTTTTTGCGAGGAAATTTACTACTCAAGCGATTTGATTGTTACGTAACTGATGATACAATAGTACGATTAGTTAGTACGATTTTTTTGCAAAATTATTTATTTATTATTATTATTTTTTTTTTTGTCTAGTTTACATGACGTATTTACACATATCAACGGTACTTACATTTGTTACTATATAACTAGTAAAAAAAAAATACTGTAAAAGTATAATATAAAAATTTATGCTTTTTTGTCATTTTTTTACTATCGACATAATGGAATTTCGGTATTTTTTATTTTCTGTGGTTGTATGTACCTATTTGGTTCTCAAATTTTGTAACTGTATTCCGGTAAACCGCACCTTGATGATTTATCCGCACCACAGACAAGTCCTTTTTTGGCCGAGATGAAGTATGTATAGTATAGGTGTACACTTTTTATCTCTTTCCCTTGCACGGACTCTTTGAAAGAAAGATTGGCTGCGTGAATCGTTTGGTTTTATGTTCGCTGAGGCTAGCGAAATATTTTTCAAACGCATCATGTTATAAACATTTTAAGAAATTTATGTTCATTTTACTATTCACACATGTACATACTATCTATATTTTAGGGTGTCCGTTTTTTCATAAAATTTATTTTTTATGCATAAGTACACTTTCTAAATCACTTCTAAAATACATGAGAGCAGAAAATAATTTTCGTTTATTTTGTTTTTATCATTCATGTGAAACATGAGCGAAAATTTGTACTGTAGTTTTCCTCAAAAAAATTTTGTTTCATCATGAAAATAATTTTTACGCGCCGAGTTTATGAAAAATACGACAAAATACATTATTTTATAATTTTTTGTCTTTTTCTTTATTGTACACACATTTTCTCGACGGCAAACATATACTCAGAGATATACGCACCAGAGATTTGTCATTCCAAAAATAGCCAACAACACTTGAGAGCTCTCATCATTGAAGAATGAAAAAACGCAAGTGTTTCTTTTTTTTTTTTTTTCTTTCAACCGTACATAGTTAGCTAAAGTTCATTAACATAACTATGTCCGAAAAATATTCAACTTAGCTTTTCAGTAAAATTTTCATCTTACACTGCGGCACTTACATTATACGATATGTATATGTATTAAACATGTAGCTGTGTGGGTGTGTGAGCACTTGAATTGCACAAAGTAAAATAAAGATGAAGGAAAAAAAGGTGCGTACGTAAAGATACAAAACCAAAATAAAATATATGTGTAATAAAGCAACGTTTATTGCAACGAGGTTAATAAATATACATGAATAATATATATATATTAGGGATGATAGTTTTAAGGTAAATGAAATATTAGGGGTAGGTAAAATTTATTAAAAATAATTTTCAAAAAACGAAGTAATATAAAAATAGTACATCGTCAAATAATAAATCTTCAAGCGGTTGGTCATACATATATATTTATGTATGTATAAAAATAGCATATATACGTATGTAGTCCTTTTGATAATATATATGGCAACGTGTACGATGTAACATGTACATACATAATATGTGCTTAAATAAAACAATAATAATATGTGGATAGTATACATAAAATAATGGTAATATATTAAAATGCTCGTATAAATTTTCTCCTTCAAGTATAATAATGATTTTACATTGCAATGTATCATGTATGAGAGAAAAAAAAAATATCTCAAGCGTGACCGTAACTAAAAGTTTCGTGCGGCGTAAGCTTGAAAAAAATAAGTAAATCATAATGGAGCAGAGTTTTCAGTTTTCGTGTGCTTTCTTGTACAATATGTATGAACGAGAGATTTACAGAGATTCGTCATCATTCGGTTTTTTTTTTTTTTTTTTTTTTTTGTTATTGATTATTTTCATATTTCTGTACGTAATGAGTATATTCATTCAATTGTGGCAGCACAAGACGACTTGCACCTGTTTCATTTATTTTTCATGGAGTAATAATCTCAACGGGACGTGCATTTTATCGAAAAAACCAAAAGGAAGCGAAATTTAGTCCAAAAGAAGAAGAAGAAGAAGAAGAATGGGCTGTCGTCTCCGTTCACGCAACACAATTATCACAGTCTGGACCATCTAAGGGTACACCGACGATCCACGTACAAAATAGCAATATGTAGGTAAAAAAAAAGATAGTAATCGATGGCAATGTAAAAAAGTGACCTCGTGAGGGGGGTGGTGGTTAATTGCTTTGTATGACGGGTATGTAGAACTTGTGGCGCGGAGTGTCGCGCGTCAGTTTGAACGGTGCCTTGTCCGCCTGGAGCAGCGATGCCGGGCAAGGTCCCCTGGGCACCTTCTCCGCGTACTCCTTCCGATACGACGACCCACCCGTCAACCCGTGGCCACCCTCGTCCCCCAAGCTTATGCGCGACACGTTGGCCTGCCTGCGCGACCTGTCCACCCTCTGGACCTCCCGCTTCCCGTAGCTGCTGCGCGCCTCCGTCGCGTGGTAGAACGAGCCCCCGACCGCTAGGCTGTCCCGCGGGGGCGACCGCACCACCCGCTGCTCCCGCTCGTAGCTCGACGAGGCGTATGGGTTGCCGCCCCCCTCGACCACCCGCTTGCTCAAACTGCTCTGGTGGCTGGTGTCGTTGCGCTCAGCGCTGGCGATGCGCCGGTGCAGGGCCGTGTTGCTTATGTCCGTGGTCGAGGTGACCACGTTCCACCGGGTCCTGGTGGGCGAGGCCACCCTGTTGCCGCTGTCCCCGCCGACGACCATCACCTGCTGCTGGTACTTGGAGGAATCGGAGCTCCTCGCGTTGTTCTCCTGTCTGCCAGCCAGTATACCCGGTCCCTGGACCGTCATCGACGTCCTCGTGGTGCTGTGGGACTTGCGGATCTCCTCGTCTTGGGACACGGTCGTGTAGGACGTCTTCATGCTGCTCTGGCCGTCGAAGCTGCCGCCCAGGCGTAGGTTGTCCTGGTGCTTGATGGGGCTTCTACGCTCGGTGCTCCGAGTGTACTCCGAGTCCCGTCTGCGTCCGTCGAACTCACCCTCCATGCGTAGATTGTCCTGGTGTCGGTAGGATTGCACCTTATCCACGTTCCTGAGCTGCTGGTGCTTGTAGTCGTCGCTCGAGCGACGGGTCTCCATGTGGCCCTCCATGCGCAGGTGGTCCTCCCGTCGGTAGGCCTGGGCACGGTGGTGCTCGCCGTCGACCCGCTGGTAATCGCTCATCGTCGAGCTAACGGTGCGCAGCTCGCCCTCGGGCCTCTTGGGGCTGGGTTGCTCCACGCGAAGCGTCTTCTCGAACTCGGTCTCGTTCTTCAGATCCGAGCGCTGCATCACCCGCCGCTTTTCCGTCCTCTCCGTCGTCGTCCTGTCGACCTCCTGTTTCTTCTGGTGGTGGCTCATGACGCGCTGCTCGCTGGTTTTTTTCGCGAACTCGCTCTCGGCTACCCTCAAGTTGTCCGTCTGCTTGATGAGGCTGCGTCTCTCGATGGGCACTTGGCCGGGGCTCGACTTTTGCGGCACTTCGAGCTTACCCTCGGGTCTTAGGTTGTCCTGTGGCCTCTTCATCTCGGCGCGCTCGCCCTTCGGGGTCGACTTCTCCTTGGGCCGGCGCTCGAACTCGCCCTCCGGGTGCAAGTTGTCGTGGGGCAGGATCGGGGCTGGTCTCTGGCTGGGCCTGTACTCCCTGCTCGCTGGTCTCTCAAAGTCGCCCTCGGGCTTTAGGTTGTCGGGGTGTTTGATGGGAGAGCGGCGTTCGCCGGGTCCAAAGCTGGATCGTTTCGGGATGTCCATCTTGCCCTCCGTGCGGAGGTTGTCTTTGGGTCGCTTGACCTCGGCCCTGTCACCCTTCGTTGGGGCTTTTTCCTTGGGGCGCCTCTCGAATTCCCCTTCGGGGTGCAGGTTGTCCTGGGGCTTCTTCGGGACGGCACGCTCAGCTGGCTTGTACTGGTGCGACTGGCGCTTCTCAAAGTCGCCCTCGAGCCTCAAGTTGTCCGTGTGTCGGATGGGCAGACGCTTCTCGGCTGGGCCGACCGGGGACTTTTCCGGCCTTTCGAACGTCCCCTCGATTCGCAAGTTGTCCTCGTGCCTGACCACTTCGACTCTTTCCCCCTTGACGATCTTGTAATCGTCCCGAGTTCGAGTGTCGGTGAACTCGCCCTCGACGTGGAGGTTGTCCTGGTACTTGGTCACCTTGGCGCGCTCGCACACGACGTACTTTTTGTAATCATCTCGAGTGCGGGTGTCGGTGAACTCGCCCTCCATGTGGAGGTTGTCGGTGCGCTTGACGACGTCGACTCGCTCTCCCCTGACCAGCTTGTAGTCATCTCTGGGGCGACCTTCGAACTGACCCTCTGGCTTAAGATTGTCCTTTGGCTTCTTGACCTCGGCTCGTTCACCCTTCGTCGGAGCTTTTTCTTTCGGGCGCCTTTCGAATTCACCTTCGGACTTTAGGTTGTCTTTAGGTTTCTTCTGCACCGGTCTCTCAGCCGGCTTAAACTGTTCCGGCTTGCGTTTTTCAAAGTCTCCTTCGGGTCTCAGATTGTCGGGATGTTTTATGGGCGAGCGGCGCTCACCAGGACCAACTGGATACTTTTCTGGCCTTTCAAAATCACCCTCGGGTTTGAGGTTGTCCTTAGGTTTTTTAACTTCGGCTCTGTCGCCTTTTGTGGGTGCCTTTTCTTTAGGCCGCTTTTCAAATTCACCCTCGGGTTTGAGGTTATCTTTTGGCTTTTTCTGTGTCGGTCTCTCGGCTGGCTTGAATTCCTTAGGTGCTGGTCGCTCAAAATCTCCTTCTGGCCGCAAGTTGTCCTCGTGCCTTATCGGCGAGCGTCTCTCAGCTGGACCAACGAGTCTCTTTTCTGGTCTATCAAACTCTCCCTCTGGGCGCAAGTTATCCTCGTGTTTGATGATATCCACACGCTCGCCTTTGACTATTTTATAATCGTCTCGCGTGCGCATGTCAATGAATTCGCCCTCCATTTTCAAGTTGTCTTCATACTTTGTGACTTCGGTACGTTCACGGATCACAAAATCGGTGTAATCGTTTCTCGATGTTATAACTTGGATGTCACCTTCCATGTGTAAATTATCGACGTGCTTGACGATTTCGGCTCTTTCACCCCTCACGGGTGCCTTTTCTTTCGGGCGTTTTTCAAACTCACCTTCAGGTTTTAGGTTATCCTTGGGTTTCTTTTGTACCGGTCTTTCAGCCGGCTTGAACTCTTTTGGAACAGGTCTTTCGAAATCTCCTTCAGGGCGGAGATTGTCTTCGTGCTTGATGGGTGAGCGTCTCTCAGCTGGACCAACGGGTCTTTTTTCTGGTCTATCAAATTCTCCCTCTGGGCGCAAGTTGTCTTCATGTTTAATTGGTACTCTTCTCTCAGCTGGACCAACGGGTCTTTTTTCTGGTCTATCAAATTCTCCCTCTGGGCGCAAGTTGTCTTCGTGTTTGATGATATCCACTCGTTCGCTTCTGACAACTTTGTAATCGTCTCGGGTGCGCATATCGATGAATTCGCCCTCCATTTTCAAGTTGTCCTCGTACTTTGTTATTTCAGTACGTTCCCGAATGACAAAATCGGTGTAATCATTTTTCGATGTAATAACTTCCATGTCTCCTTCCATGTGTAAATTATCGACGTGCTTGACGATTTCGGCTCTTTCACCCCTCATGGGTGCCTTTTCTTTCGGGCGTTTTTCAAACTCACCTTCAGGTTTTAGGTTATCCTTGGGTTTCTTTTGTGCCGGTCTTTCAGCCGGCTTGAACTCTTTTGGAACAGGTCTTTCGAAATCTCCTTCAGGGCGGAGATTGTCTTCGTGCTTGATGGGTGAGCGTCTCTCAGCTGGACCAACGGGTCTTTTTTCTGGTCTATCAAATTCTCCCTCTGGGCGCAAGTTGTCTTCATGTTTAATTGGTACTCTTCTCTCAGCTGGACCAACGGGTCTTTTTTCTGGTCTATCAAATTCTCCCTCTGGGCGCAAGTTGTCTTCGTGTTTGATGATATCCACTCGTTCGCTTCTGACAACTTTGTAATCGTCTCGGGTGCGCATATCGATGAATTCGCCCTCCATTTTCAAGTTGTCCTCGTACTTTGTTATTTCAGTACGTTCCCGAATGACAAAATCGGTGTAATCATTTTTCGATGTAATAACTTCCATGTCTCCTTCCATGTGTAAATTATCGACGTGCTTGACGATTTCGGCTCTTTCACCCCTCATGGGTGCCTTTTCTTTCGGGCGTTTTTCAAACTCACCTTCAGGTTTTAGGTTATCCTTGGGTTTCTTTTGTACCGGTCTTTCAGCCGGCTTGAACTCTTTTGGAACAGGTCTTTCGAAATCTCCTTCAGGGTGGAGATTGTCTTCGTGCTTGATGGGCGAACGTCTCTCAGCTGGACCAACGGGTCTTTTTTCTGGTCTATCAAATTCTCCCTCTGGGCGCAAGTTGTCTTCGTGCTTGATGGGCGAACGTCTCTCAGCTGGACCAACGGGTCTTTTTTCTGGTCTATCAAATTCTCCCTCTGGACGTAAGTTATCTTCGTGCCTGATGATGTCTACTCGTTCGCCTCTGACAACTTTGTAATCATCTCGGGTACGCATATCGATAAATTCGCCTTCCATTTTCAAGTTGTCCTCGTACTTTGTTATCTCAGTACGTTCCCGAATGACAAAATCGGTGTAATCATTTTTCGATGTAATAACTTCCATGTCTCCTTCCATGTGTAAATTATCGACGTGCTTGACGATTTCGGCTCTTTCACCCCTCATGGGTGCCTTTTCTTTCGGGCGTTTTTCAAACTCACCTTCTGGTTTGAGGTTATCCTTGGGTTTCTTTTGTACCGGTCTTTCAGCCGGCTTGAACTCTTCTGGAACAGGTCTTTCGAAATCTCCTTCAGGGCGGAGATTGTCTTCGTGCTTGATGGGTGAGCGTCTCTCAGCTGGACCGACAGGTGCCTTTTCGGGCCTTTCAAATTGTCCCTCAGGTTTGAGGTTATCTTTTGGTTTCTTGACCTCAGCTCGTTCACCCTTTGTTGGAGCTTTTTCTTTCGGACGTTTTTCAAACTCACCTTCAGGTTTGAGGTTATCCTTGGGTTTCTTCTGCACCGGTCTTTCGGCCGGTTTGAACTCTTTCGGAGCGGGACGCTCAAATTCTCCCTCTGGGCGTAAGTTGTCTTCGTGCTTAATGGGCGAACGTCTCTCAGCTAGACTAACAGGTGCCTTTTTGGGCCTTTCGAAATCACCTTCGGGTTTGAGGTTGTCTTTTGGCTTCTTCTGAGTAGGTCTCTCGGCTGGCTTGAATTCTTTAGGAGTTGGTCGGTCGAATTCTCCTTCTGGGCGCAAATTGTCCTCGTGTCTTATAGGCGAGCGTCTCTCAGCCGGGCCAACTGGTGTCTTTTCAGGCCTCACAAATTCTCCCTCTGGTCGTAGGTTATCCTGGGGCTTTTTAATGTCAGGTCTTTCTCCCTTTGTAGGTGCCTTTTTAACAGGGCGTTTTTCAAAGTCGCCTTCCGGACGTAGATTATCTTGAGGTATGACCTGCACCGGTCTCTCTGCCGGCCTATACTCCTGGGGAACTGGTCTCTCAAAGTCTCCTTCGGGACGCAAATTGTCATTGTGTTTGATTGGAGTCCGCCTTTCAGCTGGACCGACCGGAGATTTTTCTGGCCTCTCAAATTCACCCTCTGGGCGTAGATTGTCCTCAGGTTTTTTGATTTGAGGCCTTTCTGCTATCTTGGGTGTAAAGTCATCTTTCGGCCTGCCCTCAAACGGACCCTCCGGACGTAGATTATCTTCGTGTTTGATAATCTCCACTCTTTCGCCTTTGACGACTTTGTAATCGTCTCGTGTGCGCATATCGATAAACTCGCCTTCCATGAAAAGATTATCTTGATATCTGGTGACTTCAGCGCGCTCGCGAACGACAAAATCAGTGTAGTCGTCTCGAGATGTGATGATCTGCATGTCACCTTCCATGAATAAATTATCCTCGTGCTTGACGATATCAACTCGTTCACCTCTTACCGGCTTATAATCATCTTTGGGACGACCTTCGAACGGACCCTCTGGCTTAAGATTGTCCTTTGGCTTTTTAACCTCGGCTCTGTCACCTTTTGTTGGAGCTTTTTCTTTCGGGCGCCTTTCGAATTCACCCTCCGGTTTGAGGTTATCCTTGGGCTTCTTTTGCTTTGGCCTTTCAGCCGGCTTGAACTCAGAGGGCTTTGGTCTTTCAAACTCGCCCTCGGGCTTTAGATTGTCCACTTGTTTTATTGGGGATCTTCGCTCCCCTGGACCATATGGAACTTTCTCGGGGCGCTCGAATTCTCCTTCTGGTCGCAAGTTATCCTTCGGCTTCTTGATATCGGCTCTCTCGCCCTTTGTCGGGGCCTTTTCCTTAGGTCGCTTTTCAAACTCTCCTTCTGGCTTAAGATTGTCCTTAGGCTTCTTTTGAACTGGTCTCTCAGCAGGTTTGAACTCTTTGGGCGTTGGACGTTCAAATTCACCTTCCGGATGGAGATTGTCCTTTGGCTTTTTCTGCACTGGTCTCTCAGCAGGTTTGAACTCTTTGGGCGTTGGACGTTCAAAGTCACCTTCCGGATGGAGATTGTCCTTGGGCTTCTTCTGCACTGGTCTCTCGGCTGGTTTAAATTCTTGGGGTATCGGACGTTCAAAGTCACCTTCTGGATGAAGATTGTCCTTTGGTTTCTTCTGCACTGGTCTCTCGGCTGGTCTGAACTCTTGGGGCGTCGGGCGCTCAAATTCACCTTCCGGATGGAGATTGTCCTTGGGCTTCTTTTGAATTGGTCTCTCAGCAGGTTTGAACTCTTTGGGCGTTGGACGTTCAAAGTCACCTTCCGGATGGAGATTGTCCTTGGGCTTCTTCTGCACTTGTCTCTCGGCTGGTTTAAATTCTTGGGGTATCGGACGTTCAAAGTCACCTTCTGGATGAAGATTGTCCTTTGGCTTCTTCTGCACTGGTCTCTCGGCTGGTCTGAACTCTTGGGGCGTCGGACGCTCAAATTCACCTTCGGGCTTCAAGTTGTCATGGGGACGCTTAACCTCGGCTTTCTCGCCCTTTACCGGTGCCTCAGGTTTTGGCCGCTTCTCGAACTCACCCTCGGGCTTGAGATTATCCGCGTGCTTGATAGGCGAGCGTCTCTCGAAGGGTTGCACCGGTGCCGGCTTCTCTGGCCTTTCAAAATCACCCTCCGGCTTAAGATTGTCCGCGTGCTTGATGGGTGAACGTCTCTCAACTGGCTGAACCGGGGCCGGCTTCTCCGGCCTCTCGAAATCGCCCTCCGGCTTCAAATTGTCCTCCGGCTTCTTGACTATTGACTTTTCCGCGATTTTCAGCACATAGTCGTCCTTCGGCCTACCCTCGAACTCTCCCTCGATGATCAAGTTGTCCGTGTGCCTTATGATGTCGACACGCTCGCTCTTGAACACTTGGTAGTCGTCCCGAGTGCGGGTGTCGGTGAACTCACCCTCCATGTGCAGATTGTCGGTGCGCTTGATCACGTCGACGCGCTCGCCACGAACGACCGTGTAATCGTCCTTCGGGCGGCCCTCGAACGGCCCCTCCGGCTTCAGATTGTCCCTTGGCCTGATGGGCTCCGGCCTCTCCGTCAGCATGGGAACAAAGTCCGTTTGAGTTTTCGACACTGTCTCGATTTCGCCCTCCATTTTCAGGTTGTCCTCCTGCCTCGTTATCGTCGAGCGATAGTCCACCATGTCCTTGTGCTCGTACTCGCGGTACTCCTCGAAGGTCGTCGTCGACTGCTGCACGTCCGTCTTTTCGTAAAAATGACTGTCGTCCACGTCCATTGGTATTATTGGCTTTTGCGGCACTATCTCGTGAGGATGATAATCTTCTTTGACGTGCGAGGTACTCTGAAAGTTCAATTATCGATTGTACACTTGTTTTCGTGCCTATATGGATATACTCAAAGTTTCCACAATTTTACCAGGACTCACCACAAATTCGCCCTCCCCCGTGACAAGATTATCGGATCTCCGAATGATTTCGGATCTCTGGACGGTGTGGTGGTCGACAAACTCCGTCCTAGTGGTCGTCTCGTCCGTGAACTCGCCCTCGATCTTTGTGTAAGTGTTGCGACGGCCAGCTCTTGGTCTTTCGCCGGGGGCACCGGTGAACACCAGCTCTGTTGTCGTTATACCTGAAAAACAAAAAAACAAAAAAAATAGTTACCCGAGACCACGTTGTAGTAAAAACAAAGTATCAACCACGAATTTTCAAGTTTGGATGAAAAACGCACTTTCGAATTCTCCCTCCGGCTTGAGGTTGTCCTGCGGCTTTGTGACAAAAACGCGTTCGCCCTTGGTCGCCACGTAGTCAGTGCGGCGCTCACCGGTGAACTCGCCCTCCATGTGCAAGTGGTCCTCGTGGTAGAATCTGCTCTGCCGATCTACGTGCTTCTCGTCGTATTCTTCCCTGTACGAAGTCACCGAGACGGCTGGTTCGTGAGAGATCTCCAGATGTTCCTGGAAATCGTTGTGCGGACAGCGGTGACGCCTAAAGCGGAGCAAAGGCAAAAACTCAATTTTAACGAGTGACGGGTGATTTTTTACTCGCGAAAATTGTAAAAGAAGCGATTGCTCGCGTACCCGCAAGTGCACAGTTCGCAGATACATCGCTCCGTGATCGGTAGCTTTGCGAGCTCGGTATCGGTTTTTTTCGGGATCTTTTCCTTTGGCGTGGACACAGCGTCCGGCTGCCACTTGGACCCATCCGTCCTTTCCAGCAATGTCGAGGTGATTTTTGCATCCGACGACCTACACCCGTGAAAACCGTTAGTTTCCATTTGCATAAACTCGTGCTCTGTATACCGATTCTCTTGTTTTTTTTTTTTTTTTTTTTTTTTTTTTTTTTTTTTTCTCAAGCTTATATTTACCGTCTCTTGAGCGACTCATCTTTGGTTGTTTTGGTCGAGGTGACGGTCGTCTTGGTGTCCTCCCGCAGGAAGGGTATGGGCCGCACTTGTCTCTCGGGTGAGGATCGCGTGGGCGAACCCGCGGCCGGCACGCTCGAAACGCTGATTTGCTCGACGAACTGGCTCTCGCTGCTGGCCACATCTTGCGCTACCATGCTAGTTGTCGTCGTCTCAGTTTCATCAACATTTCGCTGTTTCAGGAAAGAAAAAATAAAAAATCATCCTTACTATGAATTTTCTTTTTTTTTTTCTTTTTTTTTTTTTTTTTTTTTTTTTCCTCTAAAGGAAAAATCCAACTTTGATTGGAGAGGGAGGAAAAATACGTGCATTTTCCAACGTGAGAATCGTGCGCTTGAAGAATTAAGCGTCAGCGAGATCGTGTCGAGGGACTAAAAAGGGGGCCTTGACTCCTACGGAGGAAAAAAAAAGAAGGGGTCTCCGGTCCTCATGTTTGATTCAGTGCTCGATATACGTAGGTACATTGCGGGCGCTCGGAAAGGCAAATAAATCGAGCCTCTCCTCGTGATTCACCGATCGAGCGCAAAAGGGAAAACTCGCGATCGACAGAGACGAGAAAAAAAAGAAAAAAAAAAGAAAAAAAAAAAAAAAAGATTTGACATTCGCAACAGCATCCGAGGAAGAGTTAGTGTGTCACGCATAGGCGCAAGGCCGCTCTTACGCAAGTCCCTGCCGATATTGACTTGGAGAGAAGAAAAAAATACGATCGGCCCAAATAAATCAGGCGCCTTGATCCATACACACTCTATGACGCGAGCTTGCAAAGCTCTTTTCTCGTACCCCCCCGTATTAACACTGAAAGCGTGCGAGGCTCATAATTGGGTTACACGTGTTTACACCCAACACACACACACACACTATTATACGACGGGTAAACGAGCTCTGTTTGCGTGTACCTCGCCGTGCAGGTGAGGATACCTAATGTACATATGCGCGCACACATACATGCACATTATACATGTCTATTGTTGCGAACACGCGCTGTTTTCCGGCATAAAGCAACGTAATCGTGTTGTAATCGTTCCACCTATTATCTTTATAAACGCTGTACAGGGACCGGCATCGGAAAAAAAAAAAAAAAAAAAAAAACAATATTACCAATGCACTGATTCCTCCGTGTCAATCAAGTATACAAACACTCGAAACCTCATGTCACTATTTATAGGCGTTGACAAAAATTCGTAGAATTCGAGCTGTAAGTTACACATTAATTGTACACTATATTGTACACGTGTTACACGCTAAGCAGGTGACGGCGACTCTTATCGAAAGCTACTCATACACAGAGAGAGAGAAAGATGTTGGCGCGAGGCCGCGCGCGTACATTAGACTTGTAAAATATTGCTTTTTGATTGCTTTCGTTATCGAAAAAAAAGTGGGTGGTTGAAATTTCTCGAGTGCCCCCAATACCGTGAATTGCGATGACGGCACCAAATTGGCAGAATTCTGAATGCACGGATGATTGCAATCAAAGTAAAAAGCGTGATAAATTTTCGAGGCCCGATAACGACGCGCAAAATGCGTTTTTTCGGTCATCATCGGTATATGAATACGCGTCGAGGTCGAATGGACGTAGAGAGAGAGAGACAATGGGGAGAAAGAAAATCGTCGCCTTCAGCACTTACGATCTCCGCTGCGATAAACTCATCCGTGCGGGTCTCCTGCTGGCCCACGCTGGTAAAGTCCGTGACGGTCAAGTAGCTCTCGTTGATGGTCAGGGACTCGTGCAGCCTCTCGGACCCAAACAGCCGGTCCTCCGCGTCGTAAGTCACGGTACTCGTCAACACCTTGTCCTCGCTAGGTTTGACGACGGGCTTTGGCCTGCGCGGGCTCTCCACTACGAACGAGCCGTCCCACGTCGAGGAGTTCATTTTAGTACTCGTCGTCTTCTGGGGCGACCTCGGTCTCGGCGTCGGTGGTGCGTCCACGATGACGATCTCGATCTCCTTGCGCTTCTTGGTGGTCGCGTCCCTCAGGCCAGACGCGTCGAAGCGGTGGGACGCCGTTGTCTCGACCACATCATTGCCCACGTGGTCGGCCTCGTCCAGCGTGAGCGTCGTGATGTACAGGCTCTCGGTGGCCACCGGCTGCTGGGGCCCGTAGATGAACGAGCCATCGCTGGAGGTGGTCTTCATCTTGCTGGACTCTATCACCACGTCCCTCTGCGTCGCGTCGTGGGACATCTCCGAGACGAAGGTCCCGTCCCACGAGGAGGTGGTGCTCGTGGGGAACCTCGTCTTCGAGGGGCTTCTGGATCTGCTGCCCGTGATCTCGTGCACCACTACCGATTCCTCGATCTTCCCGGTGTCGGGGTACCGTGGCTGGGGTGGGCCACTCGAGTGGGTCTCGGTGATCTCGTGCCTGACGACAGTCTCCTCGATCAGAGAGCCCGGGGCCACGGGTGGCACCACGTACTCGTAATTGCTCACAAAGGCCCCGTCCCACGTGGAAGTGGCCGAGCTCGGCTGGTACGTCCTCTCCGGGCTCTCGGACCTCGTCTCGGTGATCTCGCGTCTTATGACCGTCTCCTCGATCAGGCCCCCGCCCAGGTCGACCTGGTACGAGGTCGTCGTCACCTCTTGGGGCCGGTCGGAGCTACCCTCGCGCCATACGCGCGTCTCCTCGATCCGCTCGACGCTACTCTCGCGCACGAAGCTCTCTTCCTTGGAGGTCGTCTTCGACGAGGACACGTTGGCGAGATTGATACCACGGTCCATCGTCGTCTTCTGGGGCGAGCTGGTCTTTGGCTTGCCAGACTCTAACACCACGTCCTTCTTCGTCGCGTCGCGGGTCATCTCGGTGACGAAAGTGCGGTCCCACGAGGAGGTGTTACTCGTAGGGAACCTCGTCTTCGAGGGGCTTCTCGACCTGTTGCCCGTGATCTCGTGCACCACTACCGATTCCTCGGTCTTTCCGGTGCTACCGTTCACGTTGACGATCGTTTCCCAGGTGGGATACCTTGGCGGGCCACTCGAGTGCGTCTCGGTGATCTCGTGTCTGATGACCGTCTCCTCGATGAGGCCCCCGCCCAGATCGTTGCTCCCGACCTGATAGGTGGTAGTGGTCACGGCTTGGGGCCTGTCTGACACAAAGCTCTGCTGGTGCTGCTCCTTGGTGGTCGTCTTGGACGCGTTGGCGAGATCGTGGCCGCTCGAGGCCAGCTGGACAGTGTAGCTGACGCCGTGGTCCGTCTCGCTGGTGTCCTCGGTGACCTCGCGTATGTCCACGGTGCCGGATCTTTGCTCCACCCGCCTGACCGGCTTCTCGTACACAAAGGTACCGTCCCAGGCCGAGACGCCGGGCTTTTTGAGCGCGGGCTTGCCGATCGACGACCCGTAGCCAGAGTCTTCGACCATCGTCGTTTTGCTCTCGTACTCGACGACGTACGACGAGCCGGTACTGCTGGTGGTGGTTTGCCCCACGTCCGCGCAATCGGTCACGTCCTGCACCTCGAGCGACTCGCTCTTTGGGACGATTCGTTGCTGCTGCTGCTTGTCGTTGTTAGTCCCGGTGCTGTCCCAAGTCTCGGTGTGGGCCATCATGTAGCTGGTCGAGAAATCGGCTGAGTTGCCGGTTGTCGCGAGTTCTTCCCTGTGGACCGTGACTTTGCTCGAGTTTGGCGAGTCCTCGCTCTCGTACGCCACGTTCTTGTGCACGACCGGTGGCGCGTTGGCGGTGCCGTTTTTGCCGGTCGTCAGGGAGTTTGCCGAATTGATGAGCTCCGCCGCGAGAAAATCGAGCTGCTCGAGCTTGGGGTTGGTGCTCGCGGGGCCGATCGGCTGGACTTGGATCACGTTGCCGTGGCTGTCCATCAGGACGCGCTCCCTCTTCTCCGTCTCGATCGTGCGCTGCGACTCTTGCTGGTACTTGGCCTTGCTTACCGATTCCTCGTGCGTGTGTATCACCTGCTCGGTACTGCTGCTCGTTTTGACCTCCGTCGAGGAGCGGCCGCTGCGGCTGCTGTTTTTGCGGCCGCTCGAGGCCCTCTCTTTCTTCTTGATCGGCATTTCAACGGGTGTGTGCGTGTGATATGCGTTTGCCGATCAGCAGCCGATCGGTCGCATGTCCCTTTGTTTTTCGATTTTCCCCTCCTTTATCGGCAGATCGGACGATTACAACCAAAGACAGAGGAACGCGCGGCGCTTCGTGGGTTTATCGAGTGTACCTCTTTACGACGATAGTGCGGGAATGAAAAAAAAAAAAAAGTCGTTCGTGCGCGACCGGTGAGTTTGAGCGCCGGTAGCAGACTGACGAGCCGAGCGCTGCGCTGGGACTGGAAAAACGAGCTGGTTCCTCCTATACGCCAATGCTCGGCGAAGAGAAGCGTATGTAGAAAAGGAGCGCCTCCGCCGGTTTCCCGTTCACTCATTGCGCTCCACAGCCGATTTTCTCTCTCGCTCGCGCTCCTCGCTATAGCACACGCGCTCGCCTACTTTTCGCCTGCGTGGGATGTTGCTCCCTCTCTCTCTTCCACCCACCACCATCTACTCCTCCTCCTCTTTCTTTTGGCTCTGTGCATTGTGTACTCACCGAGTCTCTCTTACGTGTGCGCGCAAGTGCCTCTTATTTTCACGCTCGGGCATCACCGAGCGAAGGCGAAACCGAGGTCGAGAACAGAGAGAGAGAAAAGGTGGGATATGGGTGCTCACCTACAGGTAGGTATATAGGCACGCAACCGGTTGGCCCGTACACGACTTATATGTAGGTACATGACTTATTGCCCATGCGAAAAAGAGGAAGAGAACAACAAGAGCAACAACATGATGTATACCCGGTGCACACACTCTGACGTAATCTTTGCTTTTAAAAGTGACACTCCGTGTACCAACCAATGTGCCCGTTGTTATTGCTTTTTGGCTCGGCCGATCGCGAGAAAAGTCCGGCTCGGTGGATGAGCGAGCAGCCCCGTCTCGGCCCGGTCTGCCGGCAGTCCTTGACCCGGAATGAACAACCAGCAGTTAAATCGGAAAAAACGAAAAAAAAGGGGGTGGAAGGCCTCGGCTGGCTGCCCTTATCGGCGAGCTTGCGCGAGATCGGTAAAAACCCAAGGCTCGACGGCCGATTCCCTTTTTTGAGATCTCGCTCTTGGATAAATTATTCCGTGCCCCGAGATCTCGGTTTAATTAAATACCATGTGTCGTGTACGTCGACGACGTGTCCGATTGACTAATTTGGAGCGAGACAATAATTACGACGCGCTTTTTTTTTTTTTTACGTTTCGAGGTCTATCCTCGGAAGGGGTTTCTTCTTTTTTCCCCAATTTATTCAACTTTCACATTCGTAAGCGCATTTGGAGTTTCGGTTTTAAATGCTCTGCGCCAGTGAGAAGCCGATGCACCATGTACGCTTCGTATGGTTTATCGTTCAATGCAACGGAGGACGAGCAAGAGATAGCGTGAAATGATCTCTGGTGACCCGCTACTGGCGCCTTATTATACTTGCCAAGCTTTTGCAAATCGGGCCAATGCAAAATCGTACACAAATCATAACAATGAGGTACTTATACAACATACAAAAACTCGTCGGTATTGACGAAATCCGAGTATTGTATAAATAAACGTGACTGGTAATTTTATCGTGGAAGGCATTAAAAAACTATTTAAATTATTCGCGATAAAAAAAAAGAAAAAAAAAAAAAAACAATACCAACTCGTATACGGATCTTGATAAGGCAGATTGCTCGTAAAATGTTCATTTGAATCGCGGTATAACTCAAAGTCGTTAAAAAATCGTTACCTTATATCGGTGTCATGTAAAAATTGTGGTGGGTATACCTACGCGTATGTTTATTATTAAAATTGCATATTGTAAATTCTTCGTACGAAATAAACATTCGTCAAGGTATTAATATATTTCATCACGAGAGAGACGGATGATAATTTGTCCGAGCGATACACGCATTTACTTCACCTGATCGACTTTGTACAACGATCGCGACAACAGATCATCGACAAATATATACATCTACTCAATCGCTTAGTAGACGGAGCCTAGTTGTATTTCTGACCTTCAAAAAAAAAAAAAAAAAATTTTTCTCCAATAGAGCCCAAAAATCCGAAACGTGCGGTTTATCTCGGCGAGATCTCAGAGGTGGTTACACGATACACGCTCGTAATCGCATGTAAATTGCAGCGCGTACGGCGAGGAGGAGTTCTCATCATTAAACTGCTTTAGTTTCTTTTTTTTTTTTTTTCTTCCTCGCTTCCTCTCTGCCGAGTTTTTTCCGCCATAGAGAGCCTCGCTCCCTAGGATTGCATAAGCAGCACCGTCGCTGTTGTTATCAACACACACATCCAAGTTCAAAAGGAAAAAAGTCGCGCACGTCCGCAATTAAGCAAAATCTCGTGAAATAAAACAGGCGCTTTAAAAAAAAAAAAAAAAAGGCTTTTATAGCAGAGAGGCTCTAAAAGCGATGGGCACAACATAAGCCAGCAGCATAAGCTTATATAATTATATTATTATGCCTGTAAATCAAGCGGGAGTGCAGGGATCAGGCGAAATCAAAGCTTTTTAAAAGACACGCTCTCTGTTCGCACATCCATGTGGTATGCCGAAGAGAGTATGAAAAAAAGCAAAAGTACTCGCTTGCGATTTCAGCCACTAAAAGAGCCACCGTTCAACAAGCGTTAGCTGCATTTTTCCTCTCCAGAGAAGAGCGAAGGTGGGAGAGACGGCGGATATATATATACTTGATAATGCGTATGTACAACCCGATGACTCGATTCTCGTTCGCCCACGTACACACCGACTATTGGTGTAACGTGCGGCCGCACGAAAGCTCGATTGCCTCGAGCCTTTCGGCCAAATACGGCTCTGTCACTCGCGCTCATACCCGTATAACATACTCTCCGCGCACACCTGCGTCGCGTCTTTTCTTTTCCACCCACTTGTACGATGTTCGTTTAATCCCATCTCGCCAGCCCTTTGATTTTACACCTCGGACAAATTTAACCACAATTTTTTAGAAATACTCTATTGTTTTTTTCTTATCTAATGTCCAAGAGCGATTAACAGGTATACCAATATAGAGATTATCAAATTTCTTAGGAGACCTTGAGACTTTAAGCTTTTGTACGGATCTGACCGTAAATTCGTGCATATCTCGGACTCTCATCTCCGAGAGGGATATACATACATTTACGGCCTCCATGAATTTCTCGCGTGTGTACATTATATTTATAAAGTACAGAATAGGTACGCACGACCATATTATGCGGCTGTGTGTACACATACCTGAACACCCGGAACGACCTTCGCGAGTTTATTTACTTTTATTTATTTATTTATTTTTTTTTTTGAACTGTAAGATGATGGATGCAGAATCGACACGTGACGAAGAGAGATATATTTCGAAAAAATGATAATTTTCACGAAAACGAGTGAAAGTTGTGAGTGGCCTTTTTCTTTTTTTTTTTTTTTTTTTTTTTTTTTTTCTGTGCGTCGCTCTGGTTTTCACGTGCGTATTTCGGGAATCGGATTTCTTATTTCGACATCGGGGGTCCCTCCCTTTCTCCGCCCGTCCGACTTGACATCCACCCAATTAGTGCACGCGTGAGAAACACCAAGCTCCTTTTTGTACTTTGACATATACGAATCGTAATGTAACGTAAGCAGTGCATTAAAAAAAAAAAAAAAAAAAAAAAAAAAAAAAAAGAAAGTTAGGATACTTGATTTGATCGATTACAATGGTATACAGGAAATAAACAAACAATACACGTATATATCAAGTGTGACACGGTTGTTATGCTAAGCACAAACGAAAAAGGAAATACACATCCAAGTTTGAGTATAATTTTCCTGTTGCGCGAGCGGGTCTTTCGGGACCACCGCGTGTACTTATGCACGCACAGCCAAAACAACTTCTTGGCGTTTGGGTTTTTCGTGCGGTAGGTATTAATTAAATGAGTCGGTAAAGCTCGCAACGATGACCTCACCCGAGTTATCGTGATTTATTTTAATTTAAAAATTAATATTTATGGTATACGTGTACCTACGAGCCGGGCAGGTTTTCGGGTGACTTGTGTTTTTATTTCTAGCGCGTTCAAACACAAATATACTTATGTTTGTTTTACGATTTACTTGCACTCTCATTCCTATTTGACTTAAAGTCAATAGAAAAATTTTTATTGTTGCTGTTACAAGTTTTTTTCAAAAATATTTAGTCTCTTGCATGGAGACTATTTTTTATTTTTTACCCTCCAAAAAAAAAGCTTCAAGTACGAACTTGTCGGATTTCAGTCAATTCAGTTAGTCAAATAAGGTCTTACATGGGGGAAAAAATAAAGATGCGTATGAATTTTTGCAGGAAAATGTTTCTATCGCGCCGATTTACACAAGCTCGAAATGTAAAACAACCATCGCCTATGCCCGTGTACTATACCTATGCACTTCAATTCAATGAAAATACCAACTTTGTTTTTCAAAAAATGAAAAATATCATCGCTCAAGAGTTAAAAAAAAAAAAAAAATTATTCATGTACCGTATGCACTTAAATGCAATGAAAATACCAATTAGGTTTTTCAAAAAATACAAATATCATCGCTCGAGAGCTAAAAAAATATATATGGTAGTTAATTTTGAGACACGCGTTTGTTGTATCTATATTCACGGTCGACTCGAAGCTAAACGTAATTAACTAAATGAATTTTCAAAACGATAACCTCGTTAAAACGTAAAAAAATTGAAATTTGGTTACTATTTTCCAAGTAAAGAAATTGAAAAAAAAAAAAAAAAATTACACAACTATCGAGTCGGTATTTTTTGTTTTAATTGAGTATCGAGAAAAAGATAACACCACTCCTCAGACCGAAAGTTTGAGTACGTGTGTATACAACCCGAGCGCACTGAGTCAAGCTCCAAAAATAAGCATCGCCACTTGCGCCCTCCTCCTCCTCCAGATCCATCTCATTGTGTAATTTCCTCGCGTACGACGCGTCCTCAAACGGAACATACCACGCGCCCGAAAAGAAAAAAAAAAAAAAAAAAAGGTTGGGACTTCTTCAAATGCCCATAAAATCAGCCCCGCCGGGGCGTCCCATTGTCCCTCCCTCTGTCCCGATCTCCTCGAAAGTGCGCGCGTGTGTATACTGTGTACGCGTCGGCGAGTACTTACACTTACTCCCAGGAATTCAAGACAGGGTCTTGAATTGAAAAAAAAGGAAAAAAAAAAAAAAAAAAAAGAAAAAAGTACTGCAGCAACCGCGCGCTAATCGGGGTTAAGCGTATACGAAGCCTCCTCGTCTGGTGTACTTGACACGCGTCGTAATTGGGCATGCCTGTGCATTTTTCATCCTTTCTCTCTCTCTCTTTTTTTTTTTTTTTTCTTTTTTTTGGGGGAACTAAAAGGAAAACGAAGAAAAGGTACATATACATACATATTAAGGAGCACTGCAGAAACGCAACCGCGGATTCCGAGGACAATGCATGTGCGCGTGTGTGTGTACCCAGTATTGGTAAAGTGATGTCACGGCTCGTTTCGTTTGGTGATTGCAATACATAAGTATACACATACGCGTATACTATACAATAAAATATTATCACAATACTATATCGTAGTGTTGCACATAATCTACATAGATGATTGCGCCTATGTGAAGTTATTATATATAGTTGACGGATAGTAATAATAAAAATTTCGCTCGCGCTTAAACGAGCTGGTAATGCTTACTTTTTGTGTATACGTATATGCCTACTATATTATCAGGAAAGCAAAGTATAAAAATTACACGTATATATACGTCAATGTGACTTTTTCTAACGCGTGCTATATATATATATACCACACATTTGTGTGTATATTACACCGATCGGCATATGGGATGTTGGGTATAATATTTTATAATAAGTATGAGCATCCCTGAATTTAAATTAATACGAGTTCCTCCCACGCGTGCACGTCGAGTGTTGTTGTTTTTGTTCTTCCGTCTGTCCTGGAAGCAGCTAATATACCTATATATATATATATATATATATATTATAATATACCTATGCGAATATCTTGTAATGTATTGCAGACACTCATACTCACGCACATATTGGTATCGGAAACGCAAGGGCGAGGACTGCATGTGCATTTTAAAAGCCGACGTATATGGGCTCGAGAGGCCTCGCATGGTCGAGGGCTAAATGAAAATTTTTCACCGATTCTCCGACGGACATGTCGAGATGTATGTACCGGAGAGAGAGAAAAAATGTACAATTTATATTTAGATCTCGGTTTCATCGGATATACGTCAAGTGCGCGCAATGCAATGCAACGCCCGAGAGATGGTGGCCTTCGCAAATCAGATGGGCGCATGTGAGCGCGTGCACGTGTACACTTTTATTTTGTTACGCAACAACATTATTATTATTATTGTCTATGCTTATCATACGTACATTATGTATACACAATAGGTATGTCGACGAGAGCAACGTCTGATGGATAGATATGTCTTTTTATTGTACACGATTGGTGGCAATGAAGATTGAGAGGTTTTTGGGATACAAGTGTTACGGGACGATCGCCAAATATTCGTTAATAGTATAATAGGTCATCCCATAGAGTAACCATACCTATATAGAGTGAAACGTGCGCGTTATCAAATGTAATTGAGAGCGATCATCGTCGCCACATTCGCATGGGTCTGCTTTTTCAATGCCTACTCTCGACACGTGCAGTACCCACTCGTCGTTTCACTCGATTATTCTTCCTCTAATCTCACGTTAGGTAATTTCAAACAACAACAAAATCGATAAGAAAGATCGTCAGTGCCTAAAAAAAGGTTACTCTTAATAACTTATAAAATAAAAAATAAAATAAAAAATTTGAGCACAAAGTTGATCGAGGGAAAACAAATGAGTCAGTTGCCCCCTCCTGTACAAAGATGCTATAAGGTTTTGGTTCGACAAATCATTTGAAGAGCATCAGTTTCGGCTCTCCTCTTCTATCGTACATTAGGTACATCGATCCCATTTGTCAGAGGCCCAAACTGAACAATGTGCTCGGAAATGTGTGACTATACTGTCCCAAGTTTTCATACATACAAGAACCCTTAGAAAGAGTTGAAAAAAAAAGAGGAAATGACGACCGTCGCGCTTTCCATCATTTTTTTCTCTTCTATTTTGTTGACGTCTCGATTGTTTGTTTTTTTTATCCGATCGTTAGCGAAGCGAATTTTAATCTAGAAAGAACGTCCCAATAAGTCCTGCATTGCGCATCTCGGCGAATTCGTCACGATCCGGCCGCGCGTATTTTTACCCGATGATCGTATCGACTCCTTGCCGTGCAGCATCTCTGAAAAAAAAAAAAAAAAAAAAAAAAAACAGGCCAATACAATGGCAATCCCGCGCCAAAGATGAAATGTATCGCGCGACAAAGTTTTATAAATAACAATTACCCTCGCATGGGAAACCAAACGCCAGAGGACAAAGGGGCAGCACTCACCTCATCTTGAATTGATATTCACCCATATAGACATTTATCAGACGAAAAAAAAAAAAACCGTCGATGCGTTGATTCACGATATATGTGTATATGTATGACGATCGAGAGGGAAAAAAAGTCACCGAGTTTCAAAAGCAGGAGTGTAATGACTCGTTCTTGGCTTCGGTTCTTACCATATTCGTCCCTGACACTAACGCAGCCTCCAGCAGCTCGCTTTTGAGACCTTGTTCTTTCTCTCGTGTATCACTTACTTGCAGTGAGAATCAAAAATCGGGGCCTACCCTCCCTTCCTTTTTTTTGGCATCATTACTCATTTATCCTCTTCGTACCATCGATACTGCCCACACACTCGTATACATATACTCATTACCGAAACTCAAGCCCTTGGGACACTTTTGCGTGAAAACGCATCTGTAAATTTGAGGTAACTCGTAACTTATACATTTGTACCGGTGTATAGGCGTGCGACGTATCGGTAGGTATATAAATAATATACGCAAGTCATATCATATATGCGCTTCCTTGCGGTCCTGTGTGTATATAAATAACGTCCCACACGGGCATGTCGTGTATACGTATACGTATAAGATAAACCAACTAGCTTTTTTATATTTATTTACCATCGGTGCAATACTTGCACGCTCGACTTCGAGCTTTCGCGTTTCGTAAAAAAGTTGGCATTGCATAATACCTCGTAGGTATAGGTATATCGATCGAAGAAAGAGTGTATTGGCATATATACGTTAATTATGGCACTTACATATAATTACATGTATTTTCACGTGTATTTATCATTTCTTTTAAAGGCATGTGTTGACTTGCACAACCATTTTATTGTACAATCGTAATGGAGTGAGCTCACGAAAAACTACTTACAAGTTACCATTTTTCTTTTGCCGTATCTCGGACTTGGGGGTTAATCTCGTAGCGCCTATATACATGGGTATCTTGATGTATAAAAGCCTATAAGGTTCATAGATTCTTATTTAATTGTATGTGTACCTATAATCAATATTGTAAGTATCACGAGCCGACGAGAATAAATATTTATAAAATTATGATTTCTAACAGAATGGCTCTTTTGGCTCTATCTCTAATACTTACGAAGATGTAAGCGTTTGAAATTTTGTTAAAAAAAAAAAAAAAAAAAAAAAAATTATTGACTTCAGAACTTGCACAAATTATATTTAAAAAACCAAATTTACACAACATTTCAACGCAATACAATTTTTTTTTTTTTTTTGTCAATTAAACAGAGTATAGTTTTTCTAGTTTGAAATTTTATCAATGGCAAATACATAATTACGCAGAGGTACTAAAACACACATTTGTATAGCTAATGGCGCGTGTAACTATATATATTGTACTTACATACACTTTCAACAATGGACTCATAAATACTAAATGGCAGTCGCGCGCGCGTCTCGCGTCATCGACTCGTCGCGTATAATAAATTTCAACGGCGATAACATCGGCAATAATGAGCTCGTCCGGATGTGTAATTGAAATCGTTCGTTGCCGTATGACTTTTTTAAAATAAAATATTAAGTACAACCATTCGCTCAACAGTTTATACAGCTGTATATATATATAGGTACTACATAGTTATAAATACATCGTTTGTAATTTTTGTTTTTCCACAAAATTGAATACATGTTTCGTACTCGAACGAGAGCGCGCTTTGACGCTCACAGCGTTTTCGTTCTCATCCCCGAAAATAGAGATGAATCAGACCGTCTGAAAAAATATTTGTACGTTTAATCCCAAGTTTTGTCGCGGACAAACGGTTTTACCTGTATGCGCCATACATTTTCGGACAAAAAAAAAAGGCACTAAAAAAACAAGGTAGAGCCATCAACTATTTATATGGATTCAATGACAGACGGCGCCTATAGTTCGATTCGGTTGATCCGCGAATCGTCAAGACAAAAATCTCGGAGTGCCGTCACACTCGCGCTGGGATATTCTCTGTTGCTCATTTCTGAAGAAAAAAAAAGACTCGAGGAGAAGAAAATTTGCACTTCAACACCTTGCCCACGCGACCGTCGCTCAATGATGGAATTCCCCGATCGGATCGACCGATTTTCTTCCTTTTTTTTCCAGGCCCTCCAAAGACAAACCCTGGAATCCAAGGAATGCGATCTTCGGTGAAAAAAAAGTCGAGTTTCTTTGAGCAAAATCCATTCGTATAAAAACGTACGGCCTTTTGGAGCGATCGGTTTTGCTTGTATATAATACTTGAACACCGGAGGAGTCATTGAATGCATAATGCCGACCGTCTATTTTTAACGCTAAACTCATTTTTATCGCAGAGAAGGAAAATAAAACTCATCCGTTTTTCTCGTCATCTAATGCCGGAATTGAAAAAAGTGCCTATATATATATAATATATACACACCTACCTATTCTTCCTTTATTCGTACACGCTGCGGCTATATACTGTTTCAATAAATGCGCGCCGCCAGCCTTGGATCGATTGCCTCATCGGACAAAGTTAACTTTTCGCCTGTTAACGTGACACTGAGCATCAAATGCTGTAAGGCCAATAAGAAAAAGAAAAAAAGTTCTTCCAAATTTCGGTGACCTTAAAACAGTGCACACAAGAAACGAAACGCGTGTGTAATCGATGAGCGCAATCAGATAAACATATACATCCGTGCAGTACAAAGTAGCGCGAAACTATCCCCGCAATGAACGAATTAAGCCTACACGCGAGCAGTTATCCACACGTTTGTATGAACAGTAACGCGTTTGTGCCTTGCGAGGATAGTGAGGACTTTTTAATAGACAAGTACTTGTCTGTCTTTAGTGTCTTGAGAGGATGGACATTGAATGTGTTGACAGCTGCGTTGAAAATCGGTATGCAATATTCCCCGCACCAAAGAGTATTTCTACGTATGTTTTCCTCTCTATAGGAGGTATCGATGGAATTTACTTTTTTTTTTATTCGAGATTTTAGAATGAATCATGTCAAGTAGAAAAGTTTTGAAAAAATAAAGCGTTGGATACGTGGATTTTTTTTTTTTTTTTTTTTTTTTTTTTTTCACGGCACAATAAACAGCAATTGGCAAAGATAGAGCTCGTTAAAGTTTCGCGTGACGTCACTTTGTGGTTAAACCATACATTACATTTAAAATGCTCGGACGTATAGCCTTATGACGTCACTCGTTCGTTTATCGAGCATTTCGAGCAACTTTGACGCGCTCTGTCTTCGTCAGTTTCTCTTTATGTGAAAAAAGAAAAGAAATATACCCTACGTGATGTCTAATATTTCTTGATACAGTCCACCTGACGGGACCAATGGATTTCATCGGTATATTCTTCCTGATTATTTTTCATGAAATATCATAAAGGTCAGCGCAAAAAAGAGACAAATTAACGCTCTTGAATTTATGCATTTCTGTAAAAGTAATTGCCCTACTTTCTCTAATTGAAATATAACGTGCGTGAATCGTAACGAGTTCGTGTTCGACTTCAAAAAAAATGGAAATTTTTATTCCGAGTCCAACCCGATCGAAAATTGTTACAAAAGAGGTATTCAGTAATTTAACGATAACTTGGTGTTGGAACACACAGACATACTTAGGTTATCACCGACACACGTATGCCACCTTTGAGTTTTCGTTAATTGGTTATATTTAAGACATAATAGTATTTTAAGTTGGATTGAAAAATTAATTCCTGGATCGCACCTGCTGTGAGGTAGTGCAACATACAGCCAAGCGTGCCGGGACTGCAGTGCTCGCAGGCGCTGTTTCGTTGCGCCCGGGGTTTCGTGAATTGCATTATTTTGCAAAAAAAAAAAAAAAAAAAAAAAAAAAAAGGAAGAAAAAAAGAAAAAAGCAGTAAAGGTGCACCAAAGCAAAAAAATGAAAACAACAACACATCTCCCAAGTCCGAGCTGTTGGTGAAGGCCGCGTGACACTTACTACGTGTGCTCCTCGCCGACAATAGTGGCTGTGATCGATCTATACTCGCGTTGACCCAATGACGATGTGCGATCGATGTTGTTATCGTTTCCCTGCGGGACATATCGTTCTTTTTGTTGTTCCACACAGACACGCCGAGCATCACCACGTACTCCATAAAGTACTTGTCAATTCAGAAAAACGAAAGTATTCATAGGGTATGTCGTACATGACAGCAAACGCGAGAAAGTGGCGGAGTTTGTTAATGCACTGGCCGCGCGCCCGAAGCACATTGCAGAGAGCTTACGGAAGCTTTGGCGCGCTTGTGCTCAACACGTATTGCGGGCCTATGCAGTGCGCCGACTCGTCGTCATAACGACACGAAAAAACATCTACACGGCGCAGTTGGACTTTTATCAAGATTATATATTGGACACACGCGCGTGTACATTCGTATCGGTGTGGATTTATTATTCAAACGATAACTTGGAACTTGGTGTGATTTGTTTTTTCTCTTCGCTTTACTTTGGCACCCGTCGACCGGTTTTATCGGACATTTTAATTCCGATGTGGATGCTTTTGACGAGTTTTTGTATTCACACGTACACCAAGCGAACGGAACGTTCTTGACTGCTGAAGAACTTAAGAAAAATGTTTTGTAACGCAATCAAACAAACACCAAATGAATTTGGATGCAAAATACTTTATATTTCCAAACCATTTATAAAATATCTTTCTTTTTTTACCGTTTAACAGTGAAAATAGTTACAATCTTTTTCGTCGCATAGTCATTATAAAAAAAAACTCGTATAAAGAATATATGAAAATATAGTTGCACTCAAGTTCATGTTAAGATTGTCACATGATACAAAAAATATATCTTACATTGCAGCACACATCTAAATAGAGTAGAAAATTGCTGCAAGAGCCTGAAGAGCAGTAATAGCAAAACCAGTAAAGAAAAATATGGCTCTGTAGGGCTGCTTCGAGTAAATGGCATACGATAAAGTGTGCCCTATTCTTGAGAGGACAAAAGTATTGATGAGGACCTTGGCAAGCCAGTTTGGTGGTCCAATGCCAAGAAAAACGTAGGTGATGGCTACCCAAGGAAGTATGTTTTCCAAGTCATTTAAATGTGATCTGCGGATCCTTTCCACATCTTCATCATCATATGTCACACGACCTTTTACAGCAAACTTTGTGTCCTCGTGATTTGCAAATACCTGGAAATTTTAAATGGTTAGTATGGTACACAGGACTGTTTTGATGGTTTACAAAATGCAAGATATTGCTTAAAAATTTTTCAAACTCAAAACATTTAAAAATTTAAAAAACTTAAGATGAAACTTCAAGTCAAAGCTAAATCACAGATATCAAATACGATTGTCATCCTTGGCTATTATTTAGAATGACTAAAGAGAATTATGTAATATGGTATCCAGAATGAACAATAGTAACAAACTATTGTTTCGAATTGAGAAATCTTTCCAACATGCTTTACAATTTTTGGTTGTACTCTAGTTCTAACTCATTACAATAACATAACTATAATAGTACTATAACATTAATGATTGATTATATGGCCTAAATTTTTCCTTGAGTGTGTAATTTTCTTTTTTTAATGCAATAAAGTCTCTCAACTTCCTCTTAACAACCAGTTTCAGCAGCCTGAGCTGATTGTAAATTATGATTCCTCACAACCAATACCATCACACAAACATACATGATTAAGTATTTTTAATATCAATGTTTATTAAACTCGCATACTTAAAAAACTCAGATAAGTATGAAAGTGCATTAAAGTGATTTGTACGCTTGTAAATATTTTTTTTCATGAATAAAAATGTTGTAACTCAGCATTAAAAATGCATTAAATATTTCATGCTCGATTTTTACTTTGGTGAAAAAATAATAAAACATGTATGTTTTATACTTATACATATGCTTTTTTTTTCATTTACTTACGTATTTGATAAACAAACGTCAGAAGTATGAAAAAACGCAAAGCACGAAACAAAGAAGTAACGTTGAGGAAAAAAAAGCCAAAAATCTTAACAGTGCTTATCCACCAAGTCGTTTACACATGCAAGTAAAAATATACCATATTGATAAGTAAGTGTATACACGAATCATAGATAAGGTAAAGACGGACGACGCCAACGACGCGGACGCATAATGCGTATTGTATACATGTGTATATGTATACACGAGTCGAGAGTCGAGAGAGAAAAACAACTTTGCCGGCATTTTAATTGACGAAACGTACTTATGTGATGTGCACTGATAAAGACAAAAATGTGAGAAACCCATACCTTTTTACGGAATCGCATCCTGGCCGTGAGTAAAGACATAGCCAGGAGTTTGAGGGTGAGAACGCCGACCCAGAAGGTGTAGACCTTCATGATCTCCGAATTGTAGGGCTCGGCATTAAACTTTGGTAGCAGACCCATTGTTGCTGTCGTCACCGTTGCAAAGAAAGTTCTGGAACAGTTGTATGCTCATTAATAAACCACAAATAGTACGATCGTGATGATAAAAGAAATATTTAAAAAATGCAGAGAAACCGCCACCGTGAAATAATGATAATTTATACGTGTCAGTATCACACACGTCCACGTAGATATTATGAATGCTCTTTTACTTACAACCGGACCGGACAAGACGCTGCAACTGACTGTACTGTTTTGTATTTTTACTGTACAGAGGAACCGGAGAGAGAAGTCGGGACTGTCGGGACGTGCACGCGTCGCGGCGGCGTCCGTTCGGTCGACTGTGTAAGTATATATGGCTCGTTCCACAAAAATTTTAATACTTGGAGGTGCAAAGTGAGATTTTCGAAATTCGGAGTTTGTAATGTTATTACTTTTTCCATGTTATTTGAGGTCTAAATATTAGCAGAAAACTTTTGGACCTGATTCTATTGTTATTATTTGAAAACCCATGACATTAAATGACGATTTAGCCTGTTTTTTTGTGCATTTAACGACTACGCAAAAAGTTACTTATGTCGGCTCGATTAAAAAAAAACGTGTTTCGGGAAAATTGGTTTTTTATGCTGTCCAAAAGAGATTCTGGCTATGTAGCAAATTAACGGAAATAGTATGTACACTAATATGATATGCTTCTTATCAAAACGTTATTATTACCACTCGTACTGGATGATATATACATATATACCTGCTTGGCTGGTGCCGACGATTAACCCATTGCATTTATCGAATCATCCGAATCGCATTCCACCAATTAACACGCTATCAAAAATATAGACTCGATCCTAAATCCGTTATCGCGGTTTTAACAAAAAGCGGATAATTTTAGAGCATCTGAAAATTGAAGGAGAATCACAAGATTTCACATGACACTCTATCATCTGAAGCGGATGCCGATTTCGGCGACACCCCGTTACTTGGTCATTTTGTCTACTTTTCTGGATGCAAATGATGCGGCAAAAAGGTATGCCGTTGGTTTTTAAATTTTATGGGTACTCAAAAATATATATATATTTCATTCTATTTTTTGTTGGAAAAACCAGAGTATATATCGTTTTACATAGAGCAACTGATTTTGTCACGCACATCAAATCAATTAAACAGCGAATTATTAGCAGCGATTCGAGTGTTTCAAAAGGTGGCTTTGTCTCTCGTGAAGTTATAATAATCCTTATACAGCCAACATAATGGCGTGCAGTAGCATCATCAGCGGCGGAGACAAGTCATATACACGGATGACACTAATAATAGCAGTAGCGCAAGCCAGCTAACTCTTTTTTCTCCATCCTCGTCGAGAATCAGTGAGTACAAAAATGCGTTTCCACACAAATGTAAAGGTACGACGAGATTTTTTGCATTTTGCATCAAATAATTTTACAAGATCGCGCATAAACGTATGTTTAGCTGGACGCCTATTTTTTGCATTTTCAATTCAACCGTGCAGAATGTAACTTTGAGTAATGAGTGCTCATCTCATATTACAGATAAAAATTCAATTTTCCTGCAATCATTCGACTGCTTTTTTCGAAATGCCGTAAAAGCAATCGCGTCATATATTTTTAATTGTCAAGCAGCAAAAACTGCTATTTAACAACTATAACACTTTTTACGCAGTAAGTTATTATATATAATCATCCGCAATCAATAAAATCTGTATTAATGTATTTCACGGGGACTCGTGATATTTTACGCAAAGAGCGATATCTGTGAAAAAAGTACTGTTTTTTACACGGGTTACTTCTTGTTATAAATATAAGTGATAAATTGTACCAATCGATATTAATCAGTCAAACTGACCATTTGTTAGAACAATCATACCGTTCGATTTTCGAAATTACTTTGAATATTACGAACTCGTGTGATTTGCTCTACAAAGGTGGTGAAATCATAAAAAAAAGTACTACATCCGTATTGAGCGTCTATGCTATCAGCAAATATCAGCAATCATATGCCGTAAACTATATATACGCCAGTAAAGGATCCCGACAATACCGACGAGTACACAACCGATTACCGATCTTTCGATTGCCCCCTGTTGTTACGAAATACTAGACGCGTTGGTTACCATTATCAAATGCTCGAGCTCGGTAAAATCGAGGTACAATTTACCATGATTATTTTTTTCCACTTGGGCCAAACATTTCTGCAGTGAAATTGTTTCCATTTGATAAAAGTAAAGTCAACTTACCACATTCATGGTATATCAACTTATAACAACAAAAAGGCACTTTTTTTCAAGCAATAACGTCTTAACAGTGTATTTTAGATTTAATGGATTTCATCAAGGAAACTTTCATGCGTTCTTTGAATCTTTTCGAACTTAAGCGTGAAGCGTTAAAATATTACGTACCAAGTGCAAAACGGTTGGTACGCTTCGCACAAACGTTTGAAAAAAAAAATATATATATATATGTATTGATAATATACATATACAGTATATTTAGCACACCTGCATTTCGATAAACTTGAAACATTCATTTTTGGGTAACACAAATGGCATATATTATGTCCTGCATGAAATTCCGCTCATTGATTTCCCCGTGGGTTTAATGTATATACATCTGCTACATTCGTTATTAATATTATTATTTGTTTGTATTGGGTAATATTGATACTTAGTAAAAGGGAAACAAATGCATAGTATGCAAAACTATAGAAAAAAGAAAATGGCACCCCCTTGAAAATTGTCTCGGTACCGCTCGAGAGAGCACGGGTGCAACAAACTGCCGTACCTATCATGGGCCGACGATCTCCTGGTCGGTACACCCAGTACTCGCTCGCTCTCGGAATAAGAAGCAGAAGGAAAACCACGAGGGAAGAATCGCCCGCTGCACTATAAGTACTGCATATTATGAGAGCTGCTCTCCGCAGCAGCTCCGCAGTAGTGCAGGTACATTCCACGTGTGTAGATATGTTGTATACTTGTACGTGCAGATGCGCTTCTCTCTAAGCACAGGTGCTGAGAGAGTCTCTGAGCCGCTGAGAATATATATATTTAAGTATATACGTGCATCCACGTATTACAAATGGGTGGGTGGGGGTGGGGGGTACAGAGAGAGAGAAAAGCCGCGAGCGTACGGTACCTATCATACATACGCACGAGAGGCTCTCCTCGCGATGTGCGCTCCAGCCCATCGGGTTAGTTCTCGGACTTATCAGTAGCGCGCCCGGTGCTCCCTCGCATCAGATGTGCCATTGTCCTTCGAGAATCTACCCATTGCCCGAGCGATTAGACATTCGCGTCTTTATTGATTACACATACGGCCGATAACATTACTTTGATACAATAGCTTTGAAAGTGATGATTAGTAGTTGACTAAAGTACCGTTTAAACATACATACATACATATATGTATATGTATATGTATATGTATATAAAGACAATTATTCGTGGGTAATATGAAGAGGAATCTGGTGAAATCATCCACCGTCGTAGTCGGCACAACTGGCGCCCGCATTCCATCCTCACCCCGAGTCTAACAAACAGCAAGGTAAGTAGGTAGTGTAAAAAGAAAATTTACTTTTCCACGGAGAAATCCAGGTATGAAACGCGTCGTCGTGCTTTTTGTCATTGCTTACTCTGTATGATGTATGAGAAAGTCGCAGAGCACCGTGTTTCGGTGTATTTTTCATAGAGACAATCGATTCGAAAATTAGTATTTATGTTATTTATGCGTCCTAAATCTCTCGATTTCGTCAATTTTTATCGATAAATTACCGATACGTTTGATCGTTTTCAATTTCACAAATGTGGTATCTGCACAGTTTACGGCTCGGTACAATATTTAAACTATTTCTATCTCGATCGATTTTTTGTGAGATTTCAATTTTAAATTCATCTGGTTGATTGGTCGGACTATCTCCACGGCTTGATTCGTTTTTTGCCTTGTCTACCTGCATAGCGGACTTTAGCAGCAAAAATAAGGGTGCGTCGGTGTATCTTGTTGATCCAAAATTGGCAAATATTGGAAAAAAATTGCATAAATACTTTCGTCGGTAGTTGTGAAAAAGTCATGCATAAAAATCAAATTTTTCAAACGGATGATTTTTAACATGATGGATAAAAATTAGCGAAATTCAGCGCGAGGAAAAGTCATATGAAAAAAGAGTCTAAGAATGCAAAGAAAGGAAAAATACATAAGTACATCAGAAAAACTACAATGAAGCCCACGGAAAATTTTAAACAATTATATATACAATAATAGTGCGGTACCAGTTGTTTTTTTTTTTTTTTTTTTTTTTTTTTTTTTTATTAAAGACTAAAAATAAAATTTTACCAATATTAAAAGACAAAATAATGCCAGGTACTTTCAATTGAAGATTAAAACAAGATTAAAATTTATCAAAAAGATTATTCGGGCATCAACATAATATTTTTTTAGTATTGATTTAAATGAATAACTTGTGCTTTCATTTGCATACATTATGATTGGCTCAACATTTCTTTTTCGCCTATTTAATGCGTGAAATCTTGGAAATATCTTTAGCGTAAATAATGCCTGGTTCCCGAAAAAATATTTGGGTTCGTGTAAAAACTATCGGAATACTAGCTATTTTCCACTCTGAAAAACTTGCTAAATAAAGGAATGGAATTGTTTTGTTTTTTTTTTTTCTTCGCGTTTCCGTTTCTAATTGTAATCATAATAACCACGAGAGGCATGAACGCTAAAGAAACTCGACTCACTGCGTGCGCGCATGACTCAGGTGCTTCTCAGGCAATTTTTAAACATCGCACCGTGAGGTGCGATTATTAAAGTCACTCTAATCTTAATTTTACTTAGTTATGAGTCATTAAGTGTGGAACATTTGTGAGTGTATTGTATGAAAAGATGCCCATCCAAAAAGAGTATTTTTCTAAAAATTTTTTAATTATTACCCCACGGTTTTATTGACGAACAGAATAACACCACTTTTTTCTGGAGCATACAATTTTTAAAGAATAATATTGAAAAATAGAAATCTTTGTAGTAAGCATCGTTTTTTTTTTTTTTTTTAATTTCTGAAATATTTAATTTTTCTACTTTAGTCTTTTTTTGTTTTTCTTGGAAAATCGAGTTCGCATCGGTACGCATTCAGTTGTGGTATGTGCAAGGAATTCCTTGAGCATAAGGTGGTGCATGCCCAGGTGACCTGCGCCACGATACGAAAATTATTTAATTTTTCCTCTCAGCCATCAGAATATTTTGAAGAAAAAAAATTCATTTGGATTACTAAGGTGTCTTTAATTTACACTAATGGGCACAGTCAAGTTTTGCATAAAATTCTCTTTTCTACTATCGAATCTTGGTAGTAAATTTTTCAAAAGACTTGTCGCTCGTATGTGTGCATCAAATTTCAAGTGCGGTCATTATCAAGTTCAATAAGAGTGTCGTTAGTCTCGAATTTTTATTGAAAAAAAAAAAAAAAATGTACAAGATGATCAAACATCGCTTGTACCTTTTGTGAGGTCTATAGAGAAGCGAGAAAATAAATTGTTTCCTTGCAAATGAAATTAAATTGAAAAAAAAAGTCAAACTAAATAGTGGCATGTAGAGCATGACTGTACAAACAATACTCATGGTTACAAAATAGATTCATGATTTCTCGTTTGTTGCTCGCATCTTGACGTACACCAAAGGAATGAGAAACAGTTATTTACGCAACAGGTGCGAAAGAGCCGGTTTCCCGCATGGGCGGATACAAGTGACAGACTCTCTCGAATCAACCATACGATTTTTCTCCAATAAGTTATTGATAGTATTACTGTTTTCTAGCTAATTAATTTATATAAATGATTGTTTAATGCAATATATGCGGCCCATTCAGCCGTTAGTAATACGAACATTCCATTTGACCATAACAACTATACGAGTCTTCCCACGCAATTTCGTTTTACCTTTTCTTTCCCTTCCTCTTCTCATAGGCGTAAGTATACGTGCGTACGAGTCCTTTTCCCCCTTTTTGTTTCACCTTTTCGCGTGAGAACTAAAAGAAGAAGAAGAAGAAGAAGAGGAAGCAGAAGAAACGTATCCAAACATTCATCTACTAATTATCTCGGTTTCCTTCTCTGATGCGATTCATGAAATTCAGCTTTTACATACGAAGGGCCATGTGAAGTTGCCCTTATTTTAATGAGCTAGGGATTATATTGTGAGAACCCTATTTCTTTTACTGTTGTTAATGCCACCGACACTAGTATTTTTATATTTATTAGACGCACTTTTGCAAATTTGTTTTTTTTTCTTTTTTTTTTTTTTTTTTCTTAATCATCGCACGTTGTGCAATTCAAGTCGATTGAAACTATTGTGTATAAAATCACACTTTTCGCGGGGAGAGGGTATACGTTCGGAAAAATAAGTTGAACGCTAGATCACAGAGTAACATT